>NC_138204.1:6762031-7362031 GCF_964194415.1 Vipera berus
ATTTTATGTGCGTGCGCATGGGTGAGCATGGGGCTGCGAGCACGTTTGTGCCACAAACGGGGCGGGGCTAGTGCCTGCGTGATGCTCACTAGCCCTGCCCCATTCTCGCATGGCGCAGTGCCTTGTTTCTGCGCCCTGCAGCACTGCTACGGCTGTTTTTGCGCCCCGCGGCACTGCAGTGGCCATTTTTGCATCTTGCAGCGTGGCGACAGCCTGGTTTTGTGCCCTGTGCTGCGATGGTGTCCCATTTTTGTACCCCAAGGTGGAGCAGCAGCCCATTTTTGCACCCCGTGGTGCGGCTTCCTGTTTTAGCGCCCCACGGCCACGGTGCTAATGCAAGTGAGGGGGTGTGCATGCACATACGCACACACTGGCCAGCCTGTCCCACGGATCAGTAGCCAGCAGGCCACGGCCCGCTATCGGGCCACAGGCCACAGGTTGGGGACGCCTGCTTTACAGCCCTCTCCGGGCAGTTTACAATGTAAGCATTGTTTGCATAATGCCTCCAACAATGTGACTCCTCATTTTGCTGACCTCAGGATGATGGAAGGCTGAGTCATCCTCGAGCCCTATCAGGATCAAACTTCAGGCTGTGGGCAGAATTTCCCTGCAATAATGCATTCTAACCACTGGGCCTCCAGGGCTCTTTAAAGAAGCCTTTACTAGAACAGCGATCCAAGCGTACGCTCCCATCAGCCAAGCAGAAGGAAAGGAGATTGGTTAGTTTTTATGGTAACCTTTAATCTGAAATTGACAGGGCAGGCAAGCAAAATATACTGCTTTTGTGGCTGGAGGCTGAAATGTCATCGTAGTGATTGGTACGGAAGGAAACGTTGGCTTGTACAGCCGATGGAACAAAAATAAAATGAGAGAGCAGTTTATCAGATGCTACCAGTTTGATGATTCATCCGTTGCTCATGCGTTCTTCAAACGTTCCAAAAAAAAAGCGCTTGCATGCATGACCACCACTGGACAGAGCACACAGAAATTAAATTGATTACTGCTGCAAGAATATTGTAGGGCATACAGTATAACATTTTCTCTGTGACTGCTTGTTGTTTGTGATACAGGTAGAGTTGACGTAAAACCATTTGTTTAGCAGCCAGCTGTTCAAAGCTATAACCGCACTGAAAAGAGGTGATTTACAGCAGGTCCTCACACTTATAACTGTCACTACATCCCACAGTAACATCAAAATTTGGGCATTTGGCAAGCGGCTCGTCTCCTGGGGTCACGTGGTCACCATCTGTGTCCTTCCCACCCAGCTTCTGACAAGCAAAGTCAATGGGGGAAGCCAGATTTGATAAATGACTGTGTGATTCATTAACAACCGCAGGGATTCACTTAACAACCGTGGTAAAAAGGCTGTAAAATTGGGCGCAACTTACTTAACGACTTCCCGGGTCAGCCACAGAAATTCCGGTCGTAGGTCGAGGATTATCTGTATAGCAAAATCAAAAGCTATCTAATTTATACTTGCCTTCGACAATTAGCAATATTCTAGGATTTGAAACTGACCGCTTGTCCATTCCTAACATTTCCTGACTCAATCTACCCGATTAACGATCATGTAATGAATTCACCGAGCTACGCCAGATTTAATATTAAGGGATGTCGATAACAGAGGTCTTCTGGGTTGTTGTAAGGAATAAGATTTAATTACCCACGTTAATGTGGCTTTTATATTTCTAACTGCTCTTTTCATATTTTCTGTTTTATCTGTGGTGTGCTGCCCAGAATCACGGGAGAGAGGGAGGAAATGGGAGGAAGGAAGGAAAGAAGGAAGGAAGGAAGGAAGGAAGGAAGGAAGGAAGGAAGGAAGGAAGGAAGGAAGGAAGGAAGGAGTCAAAGCAAGAACATCCAATGTTCTTTGAACCATGATAGAAGGAAGGAAGGAAGATGGGAGGGAGGGAGGGAGGGAGGGAGGGAGGGAGGAAGGAAGGAAGGAAGGAAGGAAGGAAGGAAGGAAGGAAGGAAGATAGATGAGAGGGAGGGAAGAAGGAAATGGTAGGGAAGGACGGAGGAAGGAAAGAAGGAAGGAGAACAAGTTAGGACACACTTTTTCAACATATACCGTACTACATCATGTCAATTGAGCTTGAATTATTTCGTGGTTACAGCTCCTTTTGGAAGTTCTAATTTTTTTCGTTTTTCTTTCAGCTTATCGGGGTGTCCAAGAGCGACTTTTGCTGGAAAAAAAGGGAAAATCTCAGGGGATGATATACTCAATGCTAAATTCAAGACCAGCGATGGTAAAAAATAATTTGTCTTATTATTCAGCTAGTTTTGTAATTCGGGGGCAGAGCAATCTAACATTGGGGTGCCGGGTGCTCTCTCTCTCTCTCTGAGCTTGGTTATTTTCTTGCAGCCATTTCATTACCCAGCCAGGTAATATCATCCATTCATGCACCTTTGTTTTATACATTGTACATAACCACCATATTAATATTCTTCTCTGGTCAGGATAACCTATACAGGTTAAATTTGAGCTACCTAATTTGTTTAATATAGGGACGCGGTGGCTCAGTGGGTTAGGACGCTGAGCTTGTTGATCAGAAGGTCGGCAGTTTGGCGGGTCGAATCCCGAGTGCCACGTAACAGAGTGAGTGCCTGTTACTCGTCCCAGCTTCTGCCAACCTAGCAGTTCGAAAGCACATAAAAATGCAAGTAGAAAAATAGGGACCACTACGGTGGGAAGGTAACAGCAATCCGTGCACCTTTGGCATCTAGTCATGCCGGCCACATGACCACGGAGATGTCCTTGGACAAGCACTGGCTCTTCGGCTTTGAAATGGAGATGAGCACCGGCCCCTAGAGTCGGAAACAACTAGCACGCATGTGCGGGGGAACCTTTACCTTTACCTTTAATTTGTTTAAAAATTGCACTACAATTTCAGCAAAGGGATTCCATTCCCTTGCACCTCGGAAGTCCCTCACAGTTATGAACAGATTCTGCTTCTCTTTGCAACCTCTCTAACACGTCCACGAAACGTATAATCTTTCCAAAGAAATTTTGTTCAAGAAATCTATTTCTAATCATGAATACCAGTAGTTCTCAATTTGCGACCGTAAATGAGCAGGGAATTAAAGCTGTAGACCACGGCAGTCGTTAAGCGGGTCACCAAATAACCGCGCCTGATTTGACCACCTTTTTGGCAAGGGTCGTTCAATGAACAAGAGGGTTGTTAAATGAAGCCATTATATCTAATGGGTGGGGTTTTGCCAGAAACCAGGACACCGAAAACTGGCCAAAAAAAAACACCATCAAAAATTCTGGTCATGTGACTGCAGGATGCTGCAAAGAGTTGTAAATGCAAGCTGGTTGCCCAGCACCCAAAATGCAAGGAGTGGGCGGGGCAATCGGAACTTTGAAGTCTGGTATCTTTTGGGGGCTCCATCATGACTTCAAATGGTTGCTAGGCAACCAGTCATTAAGCAAGGACTACCTCTACCTATAGGTCAGGGGTAGGCAACCTTGGCTCTTTTCTGACTCGTGGACTTCAACTCCCAGAATTCTTGAGCCAGCATGGCTCAGCATGGAAACCTCTCCCTTTTCCCTCAGCGTGGCTGGCTCAGGAATTCTGGGAGTTGAAGTCCATGAGTCATAAAAGAGTCAAGGTTGTCCTACTCATTTAGTGACCAGTTGAAGTTTCAAAAGCATTAAAAAAAATTATGACTAGTGTTCACCCTTACAACGGCTGCACCATGATCAAAATCCGGAGACTTGGCAACTGGCGTGAATTTATGACGGTTACACTGTCCCAGGGGTGGGGGGGTGTCACGTGATCACCATTTGTGACCTTCCCAGCTGGCTTCCGGCAAGCAAAGTCAATGGGGGAAGCTGGATTTGCTAAATGACCGCATGATTCACTTTACAAATGCGGTGACTCAACTGTGGCAAAAAAAGATAAAATGAGGCCAAACTCACTTTGCGACGGAAATTATGGACTCAGTTGTGGTTGTAAGTTGAGGACTACCTGCATTGGCCAACCTAATTTCTTGGGGCTGATGAGTTTGATTTGTTGTTTTTATGATTCATTATAATTCCAAGAATAGAATAGAATAGAATAGAATAGAATAGAATAGAATAGAATAGAATAGAATAGAATAGAATAGAATAGAATAGAATAGAATAGAATAGAATAGAATAGAATAGAATAGAATAGAATCTTTATAGAGAATAGAATAGAATAGAATAGAATAGAATAGAATAGAATAGAATAGAATAGAATAGAATAGAATAGAATAGAATAGAATAGAATAGAATAGAATAGAATAGAATAGAATCTGAAAGGGACCCTGGAGGTCTTCTAGTCCAGCCCCCAGCTCAAGCAGCAGAACCTCTACTATTTCATACAAGTGACTGTCCAGTCTCTTCTTAAAATCTTCCAGTGATGGGAGCGTCCACAATTTCTGAAAGCAAAGCTTTTCCACTGGTTGATTGTCCTCACTGTCAGAAGGTTTCTCCTTAATTCCAGGTTTTGCTTCTCTCTTTGATCAGTTTCCAACCATTGTTTCTCGTCCTTCCCTCTGGTGCTTTGGTGAATAATGTGACCGCCTCTTCTTTGTGGCAGCCCCTCAGATACTGGAACACTACTATCATGTCACCCCTGTATCTTCTTTTCTTTAGAAAATATTTGAATACATCTGGGGCTGGGTTTGGGGAAAAAACACACCTAAGGTGTTATTGTTGTCACCGGGATGATGGCGGTTTTCTTCCCCTCTTGTGTCTTAAAAGTTCTAGAGAATGACGAAGAAATCAAACAGCTAAACAACGAAATCAGTGAACTGAATGAATCCAACAGTGAGATGGAAGCAGCAATGGTGAAGCTGCAGTCACAGGTAGGCTGGCACGTTGTTATTGTGATGGGCCATCAAAACACAGGCCGATGGTGGGTAGGAAAAAGTGGCGGAAAGGGTTAGGGCAAACACTAGAGCAGTCTTCCCCAATCTTGGCAACTGTACGATGTGGTGGACTTCACCTCCTAGAATCCCCCAGCCAAAATGGCTACCTGGAGAATTCTGGGAGTTGAAGTCCACAGACCATAAATTGTTCCATGTCTGTGGACATTCTCAGTCATCCAGGTCATGGTTCTCCCAAAGGTGCTTTTTCAAAAAGGAACTGGACTGTCTTTTTTTTTTTTTGGCCTGAAGATGTTTCGCTTCTCATCCAAGAAGCTTCCTCAGTTCTGATTGCATGGTGGAGGATAATAGTGATGATGATGATGATGATGATGATGATGATGATGATGATGATGATGATGATGATGATGATGGAAGGGACCTTGGAGATCTTCTAGTCCAACCTCCTGCTCAGGCAGGAAACCCTATACCAGGGGTCTTCAAACTTGGCCCTTTTATGACTTGTGGACTTAACTCCCAGAATTCCTCAGCCAGGCACGCTAGCTGACGAATTCTGGGAGTTGAAGTCCACAAGTCATAAAAGGGCCAAGTTTGAAAATCCCTGCCCTACACCATTTCAGACAAATGGCTGTCCAGTCTCTTCTCAAAAACCTCCAGTGTTGAAGCATTCACAGCTTCTGGAGGCCGGTTGTTCCACTGGTTAATTGTTCTCACTGTCAGGAAATTCCTCTTTAGTTCCAGGTTGCTTCTCTCCTTGATCAGTTTCCATCCGTTGCTTCTTGTCCTGCCTTCAGGGGCTTTGGAGAATAGCTTGACTCCCTCTTCTTTGGGGCAGCTCCCGAGATAGTGGAAGACTGCTATCATGTCCCCCCTCGTCCTTCTCTTCATCAAACTAGACAATTCCTGCAACCCTTCTTTATATATACTGCTAAGCTTGTAAGCCGCCCTGAGTCTTCGGAGAAGGGCGGGATATAAATGCAATTAAAATAACATAAAAAATAAAAAAATAAAAAATAAAGGGAACACTTAAACAACACAATGTACTGTATTTAATAGTAGGATGTCTTATCTTGTGTTCCCTTTATTTTTTTGAGCAGTATATTTTAGCCTCATCTTTGTTGCTCTTCTCTGTATGAAAGGATTGTATTCCTTGCCCGTCATCTGGTCGTTAGCACTCTCTCTGAGAGACGTTGAGGCCACTTGGAGGTTTATCTGTGCCCTCAGGGCCACCTGAATAGTGCAAATGTGTGTGGCAGAGGGGTCAAAGAGGCTACATTAAGACTGAACAGCCCTCTTTCAGTAAAGGGCGAGGGATACGAGCTTACGTATCTCCTGTTTACAACACAGCCCTTTCAGCAGTTCCAAGAAGGTTACCACATCCATTTGCACGCTATTCAGGTGACCCTGAGGGCACAGATAAACCTCCAAGCGGCCTCAACGACTCCCAGGGGGAGCGCTAACGACCAGATGATTTCAAGGAATACAAATCTTCCCATCCTCCACCATTCGGTCAGAACGGAAGAAGCTTCTCGGATGACAAGCGAAATGCCTTCAAAGAAAGACAAAAGTCCCAGTTGCCTTTTTTTTTTTTTTTTAAAAAAAGCACCTTTGGAGTAAATTGTCCTAGAACCTTCCCTGAGCTTTCCAAAGCTACAGTACTGGCCACGTCCCCTGTAACCCTTCTCCTTTGCGTCCGGCAGATCTCCAGCATGGAGAAGAACCTCAAGACCATCGAAGAGGAGAACAAGATGATAGAGGAGCAGAACGAAGCCCTCTTCCTGGAGCTCTCAGGGCTGAGCCAGACCCTTATCCAAAGTCTTGCCAATATCCGCCTTCCACACATGGTAAGGAGATGACCTTGAGGGGTGCAGCACCTGCCGGGTGATCCTATCCCGGTTTCCGTAAGCAATTCCTCCTTAGCTCCAGGTTGCTACTCTCCTTGGTTAGTTTCCATCCGTTGCTTCTTGTCCTGCCTTCGGGTGCTTTGGAGAAGAGGTTGACCCCCCCCCTCTTTTGGGGGGCAGCCCCTCAAATATTGGAAGACTGCTATTGTGTCCCCCCTCGTCCTTCTCTTCATGAAACTAGACATACTTAATTCCAGCAACCGTTTCCTTGTGTGTTTTAACCTCCAGTCCCCTAGACGACATTTGTTGCTGCTGTTGTTAAGCAAATCACAGCAGTTGTGAAGTTAGTAACCGGTTGTTCAGTGTATCCTGCTTCCCCGTTGGGAATCCTTGTACACAGAAGGCAGAAGGCATCCCTTTTGCGATGAATTTCTCATGTTGGTACTCTTTTTGTGTTTCCCTCCAAATCCTGAACTAATGGCCTGCTGCAGAGAGCAGTTTTGTCAACCAACATACTGTACTTGAATTAGCCGTTGAATGAGTAGCAATAGAAAGTGAAGAAGTGCTAACTCACAAATACAAAGGTAAACATTCTAGCTCAGGAATCTTCAAACGTGGCCCTTTTATGACTTGTGGACTTCAACTCCCAGAATTCCTCAGCCAGCAAAGCTGATTGAATTGTGGAGGATAATAATGATGATGATGATGATGATGATGATGATGATGATGATGATGATGATGATGATGATGGTGATGTTGGAAGGAGATCTTCTAGTCCAACCTCCTGCTCAGGCAGAAAACACTATACCAGGGATCTTCAAACTTGGCCCTTTAATGACTTGTGGATTTCAACTCCCAGAATTCCTCAGCCAGGCATGCTGGCTGAGGAATTCTGGGAGTTGAAGTCCACAAGTCATCAAAGGGCCAAGTTTGAAGACCCCTGTTCTAGCTAAACAGGTGATCCTCATTTTGCAGCCACAACTGAGCCCAAAATTTCTGTGGCTTAGCAAGACACTTGTTCGGTGATTTTTGCCCCATTTTATGACCTTTCTTACCACAGTTGTTAAGTGAATCACTGCAGTTGTTAAGCTGGCATCACGACGGTTAAGGGAATCTGGCTTCCCCCATTGACTTTGCTTGTCAGAAGGTCATAAAAGGGGATCACGTGACCCCGGGAGACTGCAATGAGCTAACTCTTGCAGGGGTTTCTCCTCAAAATGAAAGGCAATAGGTAAATAAATGTAGACTCAATCATACAGGCCAAAAGCAGGTAAAAAGGTTAAATCATGGCAACTGGACCAAAGTTTAGAAGGGAGGGAGGGAAGGAGGGAGGGAGGAAAGAAAGGAGGGAGGGAAGGAAGGGAGAGAGGGAGGGAAGAAGGAAGGGAGGGAGGGAGAGAGGGAGGGAAGGAAGGAAACGAAGGAAGGGAGGGAGGGAGGGAAGGAAGGAAGGAAAGAGGGAAGAAGGAAGGAAGGAAGGAAGGAAGGAAGGAAGGAAGGAAGGAAGGAAGGAAGGAAGGAAAGAAGGAAGGAAGGAAGGAAGGAAAAAGAAAGGAAGAGGGTGAGGAAAAGAGAGAGGGAGGGAGGAAGGGAGGGAGTGAAGGGAGGGAGAGAGGGAGGGAAGGAAGGAAAGAGGGAAGAAGGAAGGAAGGAAGGAAGGAAGGAAGGAAGGAAGGAAGGAAGGAAGGAAAAAGAAAGGAAGAGGGTGAGGAAAAGAGAGAGGAAGGGAGGGAGGGAGGGAGGGAAGGGAGGGAGAGAGGGAGGGAAGGAAGGAAAGAGGGAAGAAGGAAGGAAGGAAGGAAGGAAGGAAGGAAGGAAGGAAGGAAAAAGAAAGGAAGAGGGTGAGGAAAAGAGAGAGGAAGGGAGGGAGGGAGGAAAGGAAGGAAAGAAAAACAGAGAAAAAGAAAAAAGAAGGGAAAATGAAAAAAGAAAGGAAGGAAGAGACGGTGAGGAAAGAGAGAGAAGAAGGGAGGGAGGGAGGAAAGGAAGGAAAGAATGAAGGAAAGGAAGAAAGAAGGGAAAAACAGAAACAGGAAAGGAAGGAAGAGGGTGAGGAAATGAGAGACAGGGAGAGAGGGAGGGAGGGAAGGGATGAAGGAACCCCCTTTTTTCCCTACTGTGACCTAAAAAGCTTATTTTTCTTCCTTGCCTGGCTTTACCTTACATTTGAGCCCTGTTTCCTACTTCCTGGTCACTAGGGCAGATTTCTAACGCTCGAATTCCTTTCCTTCCTCCTCTCCTCTCTCCTTCCTTCCTTCCTTCCTTCCTTCCTTCCTTCTCCTTCCCTTCCCCTCCGTCTTCCCTTCTTTCTTCTCTTTGCTCCTTCCCTTCCTTCTCTCCTCTCTCCTTCTTTCATTCCTTCCTTTCTTCAAGCCTTCCCTTTCTCTCCTTCTTTCCTCCCCTTTCTCCTTCCTTCCTGCCTGCCTGCTTGCCTTTTCTCTCCTTCCTTCCTCCCCTTCCTCCTTCCTTCCTTCCTCTCTCCCTCCTTCCCTTCCTCCCTCCCTCCCTCCCTCCCTTCCTCCTTTTTTCAAGAATTTTATTTAAATCATCGCCATGTAAAATACAAATGGAAATAAAGACGATCAGAAAATGGGGAAGGGAAAAAAAGGAGAAGAAAGAAAGAAAGGGGGAAAGGGGGGGGAGCGTTAAAGTTATTTCAGCACAGTAAAGTACAGAACAGAACTTCATCTCCACTGTTTACTTTAACAAGTATTAGCCATTTCTATAAGAACAAAGGATATTAATCAGCAAAGCTAAGAGTTTAATTTTTTTCCCCGTCTCAAGCACAAAGTCCAGAAGCGGTTTCCAAGCAGAAACAAAAGCGGAATTTGTTCTTTTCTTGAAACAAAGCAGTCAGTTTTACCACTTCTGCTATCTCCATCACTTTTTCCATCCAGCCTTCTGCTGTAGGGATTGATGTATCTTTTCATTTCTGTTCATACAGATCTCCCGCTGCAATCAACATGTACAATGGAAAGTTTCAAATCTTTTTTTTCCCCCAACTCCTTATCTCATAACCTGCTTCCTTCCTTTTTGGCGGACAAATCTCTTTCTTTCTGCATCCGTCTCACTCATTTCTCCCCTTTGGTTGCAATTCCCTCGTCCAGGGCTTTTCAACCTTTTCACCCATTGTGCCACTTTTAGGATAGGGCAACATCCGAGTACTACCAGTCGCCTAGCAAGGTGTCAAAAACTTGATGATCCAAAAAAAAAAGGAAAAAAGGGATGAAGTACAGGTAGTCCTCGACTTACAACAGTTCGCTTAGTGACTGTTCAAAGTTACAACGGCACTGAAAAAAGTGCCCCCCAAGCCACAGCCGAGCAAGACACCTGCCTGCCTGCCCGCCCGGCGGCGCTCTTCCTCCTGTCCGAGGTTTTCATTGTTGTGAGCATTTCTGTTGAGGATTGGCAGCGGGGGTGGAGTGGGGGTGGTGTTTGGTTTTTATCCTCCCCCCATCTGCTGGGTGGTTGCAGCAGGTTTTGGTCACTTCATGTGACCCTGGGACACGGTGACCGTCATAAATATGAATCAGTTGCCAAACATCTGAATGTAAATCACAAGACCCTGGAGATGCTGCAACATTCCAGCTGATCGGCGCTTCTTCTGGGCTCAGAAGCACTAGGATCAGCGCTGAGCTCCAGCTGGAGCCTGGCGCTGATCCTGGCGCTTCCGCTGAGCCCTGACAGCCCTGCAGCTCCAGCCGTCTCTTGCTCAAGCTTGGGCGTGCCGCCACCGGTTCAGCTCATTCCCTTCCCCCGCTACCACTTTTATAGGATGGTCACGTACCACCTGCCAGGTGCCAATGTACCACAGGTGGTACCCATACCACTGGTTGAAAAGCCCTGCCCTAGTTCAGAGTTTCCCAACCTCCGCTCCGTGTATCAGTACCGGGCAGCAACTGGTCCGCACAAACAAACAAAGCCCCATCCATGGGATGCAGGCAGCACACAAAACCACGCACTCTCCAGTCCGTGGAAAAGCCTTTCTCTATGGAATCGGTCCCTGGTGCCCAAAAGGTTGGGGATCATGGCCCTAGATTACATACAGAGGACAGGAGAGGACAGCAAGCAAATAACCAAGCTAAGAGAACACCAAGGATCCTACAGTTTTCCTCCTCCTTGCCCCATTCGCCTTCTCTTTCTCCTTCTCCTTATCTCTGCAAACCCCACTTCCTTCCAGCACCGATGACATTTGCCTAGTTGGGAAATGAAACGTCTGCACGCAAATAGCCAAACTCGGAGAGCTCCAAGGACCCCCTGGGTGGACGTTTTACAGAGGAAAAAGCTGAGCAGGGGGTGGAATTAGAAAAACTCCAAAATCATTTCCAACTCTTACCATTCTATGACTTCATTGTTAAAAAAAATATATATTACATTCACCTAGGTCATGGGTAGGCAGCCTCGGCTCTTTTATGACTCATGGACTTCAACTCCCAGAATTCCTGAGTCAGCTACTGACTCAGGAATTCTGGGAGTTGAAGTCCATGAGTCATAAAAGAGCCGAGGTTGCCTACCCATGACCTAGATGGCAAGGAGTAGAAAGGGGGTACGCTCAGATGAATGTTCTGCTCTTGAATTTTTTAGGAAGCTTCAGAAGGGGTTGTTGAACAATTTGGCAAGGCCCACCAAATGATAACTGTTTCATACTCTTGTTAATGTTTCGTTCCTCACCAGGAACCATCCTCCACGTGCAATCTAATGCACGATTTCCATTTTCTGGGACTCTTCAGATGTCGCTTTTTTATATCAGCATTCATTATACTATATAACAAATACCCTTATACATCTTATATCCTGTGCTCCTTCGGGCATTTTTATGCTAGTTTATAAATCTTCTGTAGAGATGCCTTCCTTTTCTAGCACTGCACGCACAATTATTCCTGACAAAATGCCTTCCCTTCCCCTCCGCTAGCATACGGAATCTGCATCCCTGCCCTCTGGACTGTGATTAACTGTTAGAGAACCTCATTAGCCATTATTTATGGCGTGGTTTAATGAGGGTAGCAGACCTCCTGCCGCTTATGTCTATTTCATATATGTTCAGTGTGTTATTTGCAGTTATTCCTTTCTCCCAGGCTTAGAGACACGACACTGTGCAACTGGTGTGGGACCCGGGATCTGGGCAGTTAATGCTCTTTGCTCTTCAGCTCTTCAATTCTCCACAAAATGCATAGGTCACTGCTGGAAGAACGCCATTCAGAAAGCAGATTGTAGCTTATTATGCATAATAAGGGCTTTGAGTTGGTGTTTCTGTAATGTAGCCGTTATTACGCATGAAAGGCCGCCGGTTTGAAACCAGGCAGGAACAGCCAAAGGTTAAAATGAAAAATACAGGTAGTCCTCGAATTACGACAGTTCATTTAGTGGCCATTCAAAGTTACCACAGCACTGCAAAGAGTGACACGTGGCCATTTGCCACACTTACGACTGCTGCAGCATCCCCGTGGTCACGTGATCAAAATTTAGACATTTGGCAACTGAATCATATTTATGACGGTCGCAGTGTCGCAGGGCCCTGTGACTTTTGTGGCTTTCTGACGCACAAAGTCAATGGGGAAGCCAGATTCTCTTATCAACCGTGTTCCTAGCTTAACCGCTGCAGTGATTCACTTCACAGCTGTGCAAGAAAAGGTTGTAAAATGGGGCAAAACTCACTTAAACAATGTCTCACTTAGCAACAAAAACCTTGGGCTCAGTTGTGGTCATACTCTGAGGACTACCTGTATAAAATATTTAGGGAGCCAGCTCTGTCTAGTGCAGGGGTAGACAACCTTGGCTCTTTTATGACGCGTGGACTTCAACTCCCAGAATTCCTGAGCCAGCATGGGGGAACTATGGCCCCTTCATGACTGGTGGACTTCAACTCCCAGAATTCCTGAGCCAGCATGGGTCAGCTTGGAAACCTCGCCCTTTTCCCTCAGCGTGGCTGGCTCAGGAATTCTGGGAGTTGAAGTCCACAAATCATGAGGGGGCCATAGTTCCCCCATGCTAGCTCAGGAATTCTGGGAGTTGAAGTCCATGAGTCATAAAAGAGCCAAGGTTGCCTACCCCTAGTAGTGGTTAAGGCACCAGACTAGAAACCAGATCTGTCAGCTGCCACCTTACACCTGCCTATGCTTTCTTACCATGCAGTGACAGTCTGCCATGAATTCTGAGGAGGTGGGGATGGGAAGGCGATGCTTGGGGGGAAAACGTAAGTAACCGCTGTATCTCCCTGAGATGCTGCTTCAAAGTCACCCAGCTGGGAGAAGAAGGCAGATGCATACCAACATAGCTTGAAGTGACTGTCCGAAAAACATCTTGCTTGAACCTGATTAGTCATCTGGGAGGTCAGAGATGGGAGGCAATTAAGGGAGGAAAAAGGTGAACTTAGGGATTTTGGTGCGCGATGCTCAGTTCTGCCTGTGCCTTATTGCAATGCACTTGACTTCTAATAAAGTTATACCTTTCTCAAAAATATGTCTAGCAGTTGTTGGAAATGTAGACATAAAACCAGGCACATATTATCATCGTTGGTGGACACGCCCTAAGGCTAAAAGATTTTGGTCAAAAATACATACATGTTTAGGGAAAATGACAACACAAAAAAGTAGATTTTAAGCCAGAATTATTTCTGTTAGGTATAATTGCAGGAAATTATGAGAAAGAATGTGTATATTTAACGTTACATGTATTAACGGCAGCAAGAATTGTATTTGCTCAACATTGGAAAGATGAAGAATTACTAGCAATAATCAGAGATAATCAGGAAAATTTTGGACTGTACAGAAATGGACAGACTTACATTGAAAATGAAGGAGAAAGGAGATTCAGAATACTTTACAATGGAGGTCACCAAACTTTCTCGGTTGGTGGATCAAAGGAAAAGGGAGGGGAAAGCATTTTACACGTGTGCGTGCACACGGAGCTGTGAGCATGCGTGTGGTGCAAGTGGGGCGGGGCTAGCACCCACGTGATAATCATTAGCCCTACCCCGTTCTTGTGTGGCACAGTGCCTTGTTTGTGCGCCCTGCGGTGCAGTGGCAGCCATTTTTGCACCTTGCAGCGCAGCAGCGGCCCCTTTTCGTGCCCTGAGGTGCAGCGTCGTTTTTGTGCCCCGTGGCTACGGTGCTGGCGCAAGTGAGTGGGTGTGCCTGCACACGTGCACGCACTGGCCAGCCTCTCCCATGGCCCACTACTGGGCCACGGCCCGCAGGTTGGGGACCCCTGCTTTAGAACATGGGATACATTTCATCAATGGCTAGAAAACGAGGTAGAGAGAAAGGAGTTTAACATGTATTAGTAAGCTAAATATTAGAACCCAGACAACATGTAGCTGATAAAATATTAAGGATTTGTGATGATAAAAAATTAATGGAAAAAAAATATGTACTTTTCTCAACAAATGGGCCAAGGATCATTTCTGTTTAGAGGTTTAAGTGGTAGCAGGTCTGATAAGATCATGAAGAGATTGGGCAGTCATTTGCCTGGAATAGCAATAGCAATAGCACTTATATTTATTTATTTATTTATTATTGGGACTTATATGCCACCCTATCTCCCGAAGGACTCAGGGCGGCTAACAACAATAACGTACAATAAGTTGTTGTTGTTGTTAGCTGCGAAGTCGTGTCCGACCCATCGCGACCCTATGGACAACATTCCTCCAGGCCTTCCTGTTCTCTACCATCTTCTGGAGTCCATTTAAGCTCACGCCTACTGCTTCAGTGACTCCATCCAGCCACCTCATTCTCTGTCGTCCCCTTCTTCTATTGCCCTCCATCTTTCCCAGCATTAGGCTCTTCTCCAGGGAGTCCTTCCTTCTCATTAGGTGGCCAAAGTACTTGAGTTTTAGCTTCAGGATCTGGCCTTCTAAAGAGCAGTCAGGGTTGATCTCCTCTAGGACTGACCGGTTTGATCGCCTTGCAGTCCAAGGGACTCGCAGGAGTCTTCTCCAGCACCATAGTTCAAAGGCTTCAATTCTTTGGCGCTCAGCCTTTCTTATGGTCCAACTTTCACTGCCATACATTGCAACTGGGAAGACCATAGCCTTGACTATACGCACTTTTCTTGACAGGGTGATGTCTCTGCTTTTTAGTGTGCTGTCTAGATTTGTCATGGCTTTCCTCCCCAGGAGCAAGCGTCTTTTAATTTCTTGGCTACAGTCCCCATCTGCAGTGATCTTGGAGCCCAGGAAAATAAAATCTGTACAATAAGTACAGAAGTTAAAATAAAAATTAAAATTAAAGGCCCCTGTAGAATAAATAAAAATTAAAATTAAAATAAATTAAAAATTAGAGTTAAAAATTAAAAACATAATTAAAATCCCTGTCAGTCTAGGTCAGCCAGGTGGAAAAGGAGTGTTTTGAGGCCGCGGCGAAAGGACCGGAGATCTGGGGCCATCCGAAGCTCAGGGGGGAGCTGGTTCCATAGGGCTGGTGCTCCCACAGAGAAGGCCCTCCCCCTGGGGGTCGCTAGCCGATATTGTCTAGCCAACGGTACCCTGAGGAGGCCTTCTCTGTGTGAGCGTACTGGGCGATGGGAAGTTGTTCCCGGCAGCAGATGGTCCTGCAAGTATCCCGGGCCTAAGCCATGTAGGACTTTAAAGGTAAGTACCAGCACCTTAAATCTCACCCGGAGGACAACCGGTAACCAATGCAGCTCACGCAGGAGGGGTGTAATATGGGAGTATCGGGTTGCTCCCATCACTACCCACGCAGCTTTACAGCCCACTCTAAGCGGTTTACAGAGTCAGCATCTTTGCCCCCAACAATCTGGACCCCTTCGTTTTACCAACCTAGGAAGGATGGAAGGCTGAGTCAACCTTGAGCTGGTCAGGATCAAACTCCTAGCAGCGGGCAGAGTTAGCCTGCAATGCTGCAATTTAACCACTGAGCCACCACGGCTCCGGGTGGTATGGAATGGTTTGAGGTGCCCTGCTTGACCACGTGGTTGGACTAGAAGACCTCCAAGGTCCCTTCCAACTCTGTTATCCTCTTATTCTTTCTGAATCCAGACCGCCTTCACGAGTCTTTCTGATTATGACTTCTCTGTTTCCCAGTGAGGATTTACGGTGACGGTAACTATGCTTCTTTCTGTTTGTCTGTTTGTTTTGGAATCCAGGAGCCAATCAGTGAGCAGAACTTTGACGCCTACGTGAACACTCTTACCGATATGTACACCAATCAAGAATGCTACCAGAATCCTGAAAACAAGGATCTGCTGGAAAGCATCAAACAGGCAATTAAAGGAATTCAGGTCTGATAGGTAGGACAAGAAAAAGAAACGTGTGTGTGTGTGTGTGTGTGTGTGTGTGTGAGAGAGAGAGAGAGAGAGAGAGAGAAGATGTTAGAATATCTGGAAGACTTTAGAAGACCTTCACTCAGGTTTATTTGTTGAATGAATGAATCAAAGGACCAAAACTTAACCAAGAGGCCATTCACAAAAGAAGAAATGAACTCATTTTTTTGTCGTCGTTGTTTTGTATCGTTTCGCTGACTTGACGGCATCCCTCTGGCAAACAGCAGGAACTCTTGTTTTATTTCTGGCGATAGATTCAAAGCTGGCCTTGGAAGTAGGTGGAGATTTTGGATCTTCGCGGGCTGCTAAGTTTCCTACACTTCGTAATAGAGTTATTCCAAGCCTTAGAGCACTGAAAGAAAGAACGGATTTTTCTCCATGTCACGGGAAGGTCCCACAGTCATGGGTTGCTTTTGGTCGGGTCTCAAGGTAACAACGTCAATTCCATGTCATCTGTTGCTCAGGAGAAGCCGGAACTGCAGTCCCTCCATCGAAATCTGGGCTGGCCTTCTGATTCAACAAAGGGGTCCAAAGCCGCTGGACATGAGAAGTCACAAAAGTATTAATAGAGTCACGTTATTTTTTAATTTTCCAAAACAGCAGCTCCGGATCTCCAGCGGAATACGCAACAGGAAACAACAAAAAACAAAAACAAAGCAAAGCAAAGTTCTCAGGGAAGATTTTTTCGGAGTTTGCAACTACAGTATTCCTTTGTCTTTTTTTTTTTTTAAAAAAAAAGGCGATTAACAAACAATCTGGGGAGGTTTTCTAGGGGAAGATTCTTAACTGTGTAAACGTGGTCCGGTGATCCATCGGTTCTGGATAGTCCTTTTTGCTGACTGTGATGGTTCTCTTCGTCGTGTGGTCGTCATCCTTCAGTTAGCACTGCAGGCATCAATGCCAGAGGCGTCCTTCAGGTGTGACTAGGAACAAATGGGGCTAGCCTACTAGTTACTCTTCCCTGTGGACTTTGGCTGAAACATTCGCGGCAACTGTGCTTGTTGGTTCTCAGCTTTGGTTTCCACCTATGTGTTTTTTTTTCTGTGTTTCACAAAAAAATAGGGGGAATTGTCCTTCAAGAAATATTGGGTAAAGCTCTTCCAAAGAACCACTTTGATTTGGTGTTGGGGGTTCACCGTCCAGTCTACGTAAGTCCAGTGTGCACTTAAAAAATGAGAAGGAAGCAGCGGTGGGGTTCAAATAGGCGGACAACCGGTTCTCTGCGTGGATGCCACTTCCGGAAGTCCATTCTGGACCTGGGCAACAAAAAATTACCTACCGGTTCTGCCGAAGCGGTGCAAACCGGCTGAAGCCCACCACTGCGAGGAAGTGAATGTCTCTTGCAAAGCAAATTTATTTGGCACCCCCTTAATTCAAGGGGATACGGCTAGATTTTCAGAGGGAGATAAGAGCAGGAGGGGAGAGATGCAAATAGGACACAGTCTATGGTTTGTCCACCCTTATCAAGAGAAATGAATCCTTAGTTTGGACCCAGCCATGCTGGTGAGAAGGATCTGGATGGCGCATTGATATATTACAGGCAGTCCTCAAATGAGCCCCAAATTCCTTTGGCTCAGCAAGGCAGCTGTTAAGTGAGATTTGCCCCATTTTACGACCTTTTTGCCACAGTTAGCAAACTTAACCGCTGCAGTTGTTCCCCGATTGATGTTGCTTGTCAGAAGCCAGCTGGGAATGTTACAATGATGACATAAGACCAGGACAGCGCAACCATCCTAAGTAAACTCCAGTTGCCAAATCCCCAAATTTGGATCGTGTGTCCTTCGGGATGCTGCACTGCTTGTAAGTGTGAAAAGCGGTCATTAATCTTTTTTTTTCCCCAGTGCTATTGTAACCGAATGGTCACTAAATGAATGGCTGTAAGTCAAGGGCTGCCTGTAATTGGCTCGAGGGCAATCAGTACCATTTTTAGATTCCTAGAGCATGAAATAGCAGCCACGGAGAAGGCCAGAAGAAGGAGTGGGATGTTCTCTAGAAATTTCAGTTGACTCCTGAGATAAATATTCCTCACACTTGTCCCCAAGGTGCTTTTTCACGAGGCAACTGGACTTTCTTGTTTTTCCTTGAAGACCTTTCGCTTCTCATCCCAGAAGCTTCTTCAGCTCTGACTGGATAGTGGGGAACGGAAGGATTTATACTCCTCGCAGACAGCTGGTCATTTGCCTTCTTTTAGAGAGTCATTGAGGCCACCTGGAAGTTCTTCTGTGTGTCCTCAAGGTCACCTGAGTGGTGCAACTGGGTGTGGAGCCTTCTTGGAACTGCTGAAAGGACCGTGTTGTAGACTGGAGGTGGATGATGTCGTATCCCTCCACCTCTGTTGAGAGAGGGCTGTTCAGTTTTGACCTAGATGGCCTCTTTGACCCTTCTTTCAATCCATCGGTCCTCTCTGTCCAAAATGTGGACTTTGCTGTCTTCGAAAGAGTGGCCTTTGTCTTTTAAATGTAGATGGACTGCTGAATCTTGTCCATATTCTGGACAGGGAGGACCATTGGATTGAAAGAGGGGTCAAAGAGGCCATCTAGGTCAAAACTGAACAGCCCTCCCTCAAGTGAGGGGGAGGGATACAACATCAACTATCTCCTGTCTACAACGCCGTCCTTTCAGCAGTTCCAGGAAGACTCCACACCCATTTGCACCACTCAGGTGACCTTGAGGACACACAGAAGAGCTTCCAGGTGGCCTCAACGGCTCTCTGAAAGGATGCAAATGACCAGCTGTCTGCAAGGAGTATAAATCCTTCCATCGTCCACCATCCAGTCAGAGCTGAAGGAGAAGCTTCTGGGATGAGAAGCAAAACGTCTTCAAAGAAAAACAAGAAAGTCCAGTTGCCTTGTGAAAAAGCACTTTGGGGGACAAGCGTGACCCGATGGCTGAGAATCTCCATAGACACTCTTCATGCTTAGTGATCTGTGGGTTTCAGCATATCCAAAAGCCAGACAATGGGTCATACAATTCAAAGAATAAGGTTATTAGCTACTTTATGAGATGCTTAAATCTCCCTTTTTTGGGGGTGGGGGGTGGGCAACCATGTGGTTTTCAAAACGAATTCTCCCCTTGCTTCCAAGCTTCTAAGTTGCAATCCTGAATTCACGTACAGGTGTTGGTCCTTGACTTACATCCACAGTGCAGCACCAAATTTCTGTTGTTCAGTGAGTTTTGCCTCGTTTTACAACCTTTCCTGCCACCATTGCTAAGTGAATCACGGCAGTCGTTCAGTTAGCAACATGGTCATTAAGTGGATCCGGCTTCCCCATCGGCTTCGCTTGTCAGAAGGTCACAAAAGGAGATCACGTGGCCTCGGGACACGGCCACCATCGTAAATAGGAGCCAGTTGGCCAGGCGTCTGAATTTTGATCATGTGACTGCGGGGAATGCTGCAATAGTCCTAGTTGTGAAAAAGGGTCAAAAAGCCGCTTTTTCTCAGTCCCGTTGTAACTTTGAATGGTCACGAAACAAATGGTTGTAAGTCAAGGACTACCTGTAACACAACCCCTCCCCTCTCACTTCCAACATGAAAGCTTCTAAGTTGCTGATCCTCAGTTCACACACAGGACCCTCAGCAACTTTGAAAACAGGGATGTCCCTTCAGAAATCACAACTGCACACGTGTCCAGGCTAGCTAGGATAGATCTTGGGAGAGGTGCCTGCCAGAAAACCCTACAACAAAATCCTGCTTCTTGTAGGGCAGGGGGTCTTCACACGTGGCAACTTTTAAGGCTTTGTGGACTTCAACTCGCCGAATTCCTCAGCCAGCCCTCTTCAACTTTAAGACTTGAAATCCACAAGTCTTAAAGTTGCCACGTTTGGAGACCGCTGTTGTAGGGAATGACAAAACATCTGCTTTTTGTGGGGGAAAAGGATCGACGTGCGAAGTTCCTGAGAAACTCAGATTTGCTGGTGCTTGCAGGTGTCGTCGTTTTTCTTTCAGATACGGCCCTTCAGACCACATCAGAAGGCTGCTCCAGACATTTCACGACCCAGCTAGGTAACATCATCCATGCTAGAAGGGAGTGAAGTGGGCAGAGAGGAGGAAGAGGAAGAGGGAGGACTGTGGGGTCCTTGGTGCTCTCTGAGTTGGGTTGTTTTCTTGCAGACATTTCACGACCCAGCTAGGTAACATCATCTGTGCTAGAAGGGAGTGAGGTTTGCAGAGTGAAGAAATCAGAATGGGAGGAGGAGGAGGAGGAGGAGGAGGAGGAAGAAGAGGAGGAGGAGGACTGTGGGGTCCTTGGTGCTCTCTGAGCCTGGTAGTTTTCTTGCAGACGTTTAATTACCAAACTAGGTCACATCCTCAGTACGTGATGCAGACAGTGCAAAATAGTTTCTCTTCCCGTTCCTGTGATGGTCCGATTTTTGCGCTCACAGAGGCCCAGTGGAGGAAGTGCATTCAGAATGCATAGATCTTAATTTATGTCGCCATGTGAGGCCTCTATTCAAGTTGCAAATCTGACTGAACCAAGAGTCCCTTCAAAGCTTCAGTGTGAGGATGCCTTAAAAGCCGTTAGTCCTCAACCCTCCTAGGCTATAAATGAAAATATTCTGATGCCGAGGAGAACGTACCGTTATAAAGATGGAGGCAGAAAGAAAACACGCGTGCATAAACACACACAAACACACAGATGGGTGACTTTACCAAAGGCCCAACGGTTGTGGACTCCTGAAGTTGCCCATCTGAGGTAAACTGGTTGGTGTGCTAAACAAAATAAGGGAAAAGCGACCGAGATAAAGTATTAATGTGGTATTTCGGTGTGTAAATAAAGTCTAATGGGATGGTAATTGCGGCTCATTTAGTACTTAAAATAGAGAAATTGCACTTCCTTAAAAAAAAAGTTGAAGGATTTTTTGGGGGGTGGGTGGGGGGGAAAGTAGTTAGTTGAATTATACTGTAAATTATTTAAAAATGCACTCAGTGCATAGATTTGGGAGCGGTGGACAGCCCTGAGGTCCATTCCTTGTGTTTTGTTCATACACACAAGCTGCATACAGGTAGTCCTCGACTTACGGCCACAAGTGAGATCAGACTTTCTTTCATTAAGCAAAGCAATTGTTAAGTGAGCCACACTTAATTTTAAGATCTTTTTTTTGCCACGATCGTTAAGCAAATCACGACACTTCCCAGTGAATCATGTGGTCATTAAATGAATCTGGCTTTCCCTATTGACTTTGCTTCTCCGAAGCCAGCTAGGAAGGTCATACATGGGGATCACATGAACCCAGGATGCTGTATCTGTTGCAATTACATGCCAGTTGGTCACGTGACTATGAGAATGGTGTGTCAGTTGTAAGTGCGAGGACCACTTGTAAGTCACTTGTCAGTGCCGTCGTAACATTGAACGGTCATTAAACGAATGGTTGTAAGTCGAGGACCCCCCTGTACAGCTAGTCCTCAACTTACAAACAGTTCATTTAGTGACCGAAGTTACAGCGGCACAGAAAAAAGTGGCTTATCACCGTTTTTCACATTTAACGAGTGTTGCAGCATCCCCCTATGGTCACGTGATTTACATTGCGATGCCTGACAACTGGTTCATGTTTACGACGGTTGCCGCGTCCCGAGGTCATGTGATCCTCTTTTGTGACCTTCTGATGAACCAAGTCAAAGGGGAAGCCAGATTCACTTAACAACGGTGTTACGCAGGGCTTTTTTTCTCATAGAACGCTCAGAATGGAGTTCCGGCACCTTTTTTGGATGGAACCTTGTAGCATAAGCAAGGCGGGTTGTATGACATGTGTGAGTTCCGGCACCTTTTTCTTTTACAAAAAAAGCACTGGTGTTACGCATTTAGCAACCACAGCGATCCACTTAACAAATGTGGCAAGAAAAGTTATAAAATGGGGCAGGAAAAAAAAATCGCTTGACAAATTTCTCAGCAACATAAATTTTGGTCTCCATTGTGGTCGTAAGTTGAGGATTACCTGTAGTTTTCCTACCTGTGTGCTACAAGGGCTTGATGGATTCAGAAGGGATGTTTACTATCCATGATGTGATTTTCATTCCCCGTGCCCTTTTCTCTACTTTTCAAATGGTGTGTGTAGATCTTGGTTAAAGTACTAATCAAATATTAAATCTGATTCCATGGCAAATGGTGCTTTTAAGGGAGACTGCTCGTCTGAATATTTAATTCACCAATAACGTAGGAAGCTTGTTTCATTCTGCAGAAAAGGTTTGGGGGAAGACACAGTGTCGTTTTAATTTTTTTCTGTAGGCACCCTGTAAGCACCCTAATTTGGGAAAAGATATATGTACTTTATATTTGCAACACCTTATGTTTGAAATTTTTTTGGCTATTTATTGAAATGTTTATTTATTAAATTTATACTTCTTTTAAAACTGGACATCACATCAAGAGAAAGGAAAGCAGGCAAATAGTAATAATAATAATCCCTGGAAAAGAAAATACAACTTTTTGATCAATAAAACAATATTCCCTTTAAGTAAGAAAAAAAAAGTCTAACTTTTGCTTGTAATTTTGATGCAACCAAGTTATTTTTTATATATTTTTGTTATTTATTCTTTTACCAATGGGGAATTTTTTTAAAGATATTTTATAACTGAAGTGGTTTTTTAAGAAAAAGATTTTTGTTTTGATTTTTCTTTTGCGTGAGGACAAAATGCGGAGAGAGAGAGAGAAAGAGAGAGAGAAAAAAAATTAACTCCTTTTTGTTGTTTTGTGATTTTTTTTTGTCTTGGCGTTCCTATCATTTCAGGCACTGATAATGGTAAAAAATTTAAAACCCTGTCATTTCTTATTTATTTAATATTTAAATTAAACAAAAAAATGATCTGTACTCTTGTATATTTATTTTGTCATGTTTGTGTGTTGGTTATGTGATGGCTGAGTAATTGTTTATGTGAAGGAATACTCTTCCTATTTAAATAATAAAGAATCACATTGGGGAAAAAAATAACCAGTTCTTTCATGGATTTTTTTTTAGGAGCCTTGTGTGAAATAATCCCCATTTGCTTTTGAGAGTTAAATCCCATAACTTGTTTTCAGGTAGGCCTCAATTTATGGCCGATTACTTAGCGACCGTTCAAAATTATGTGCTACCTGGAAAAGATGGAGTTATGACTCCATTCATAAGTTCTGATTATCTCCCCTTTCCCCCCCCCCGCCCGGTCATGTGACCCCATTCCAGATGCTTGGCAACATGGCTGAATTTACAGCCATTTACAACGATTTTGCTAAAACCTGGAAGTTTTTTTCCAGTTTTCAGCAAAATGGTGCCATAACGAACAATGAGTTCGCTTAGCAAATGCAGCATTTGCTTAACGACCGCAGTGCTCATTTAACAACCACAGTGCTTATTTAATAACCAAAACGTTCTTTTATTGACCATGGGTATTCTCTTAATGACCACTGCAAAAAAGGTCGTAAAATCGGGTCGGTCACATGACTGACCCAATTTAGGACTGTCACAACGTACAACTGTGATGGGCAGGCTCCATTATGGTCGTATGTCGAGAACTAATTGTACACTAATATGCACATGAAGCATGGAGGTAATTAAGGAACCTGAAGCAGAGATGTCTCCTGAGGGATCAAAACAATCAAGATGGCAGCGTGGCTGCCATCTTGAATTTTTGGATTCTCCCCTATAGGCATCCCATTTCCAGGTTTTTTTCAGAAACTAAACACTGTGCAAACATGCTTGATAAGGGCAATCCAGGGGAACCAGGCATTCAGGGACAAGAATATAGGTAGGCCTTGACTTATGACCACAATTGAGTCCAAACTTTTTGTTGCTAAGTAAGGTAGTTTTTAAGTGAGTTTTGTCCCATTTTACAGCCTTTCTTGCCATAGTTGTTAAATGAATCGCTGCAGTTGCTAAGGTAGTAATAAGGTTGTAAACTGAATCTGGATTCCCCATTGACTTTGCCTGTTGTCGCAAAAGGGGATCGCAGGACCACGTTTGCCAAGCATTCACATTTTGATCACATGACCAAGGCGATGCTGCAACAGCCAAAAGTGTGAAAAACCGGTCCTAAGTCACTTTTTGCAGGGTTGTTACTTTAACCAATCACTAAGTAAATGGAGGTAAGTTGAGGACTGTATTTCTTAATAATAATAATAATAATAATAGAGTTGGAAGGGACCTTGGAGGTCATCTAGTCCAACCCCCTGCTCAGGCAGAAAAACCCTACACCATTTCAGACAAATGGCCATCCAGTCTCTTCTTAAAAACTTCCAGTGTTGCAGCATTCACTGCTTCTGGAGGCAGGTTGTTCCACTGGTTAATTGTTCTAACAGTCAGGAAGTTTCTCCTTAGTTCTAGGTTGCTTCTATGTTTGATTAGTTTCCATCCATTGCTTCTTGTCCTGCTTTCAGGTGCTTTGGAGAATAGCTTGACTCCCTCTTCTTTGGGGCAGTCCCTGAGATATTGGAAGACTGCTATCATGTCCCCCCTCGTCCTTCTCTTCATTAAACTAGACATACCCAATTCCAGCAACCGTTCCTTACTGTATATGTTTTAGCCCCCAGTCCCCTGATCATCTTTGTTGCTCTTCTCTGCCCTCTTTCCAGAGTCTCAACATCTTTTTTTACATCGTGGTGACCAAAACTGGATGCAGGCTTCCAAGTGTGGCCTTACCAAGGCCTTGTAAAGCAGTATTAACACTTCACGTGATCTTGATCCTCAAATATTGTTTTTGATTTCCAGCAGCTTTCATGTCCACGTCACAATATCTTTATTATGTGAGCTGTCTTCATCACTAGCCTCCACAAGCATTCTAAATAACTTTTTTTTTTTTGGTAATATATTCAGTCTTTTAGCCTCATAAGTGCTCTCCAAGCCTTATACTCAGAAAAGCATAACCAGAACAAGCGTGGCTTCCCTATTTCAAAAGAGGACAAACATTCTCTTTGGAATGTATCTCATGCAAAAAAAAAAAGATTTGTCCCAGTAGTTTATACAGCACTGAGTAGGCTCCTTATGGTTTTTAAATAACTTTAACCTTTCCACGAACTCTACCTTGTGTCTGCTTAGAGCAATAACTGGACTAATACAGGTAGACCTCCATTTACAACAGCTTGTTTAGTGACCATTCAACATTACAATGGCATTGGAAAAAGTGACTTATGACCATTTTTCACACTTTAGGACAGGGGTCCCCTATTGGCCACCAGGCCGCGTGAATAGCTGGCCGTTGCATGCACATATCACGGGTGCTTGCGGCCCCACTCATGCAGGTGTTGCTGCAAGCATCATGGGCATTCACAGTCTCATGTGCACGAGTGCACACAGCCCCACACGTGTGAGCAACGGGTGTTCATGTGCATGCACAAGCGCACACACAGGCATTCAATACACACACACACACACACACACACATCCCTTCTTTCCCCTCTCCCTCGCTCTGGGCCACCAACACCGAAAAGTTTTAGGACCATTGCGGCATCTCCATGATCACGTGATCAAAATTCGGATGCTTAGCAACTGACTTGTATTTATCCCAGTTGCTGTGTCCCGGGTGTCATGTGATCACCCTTGGTGAAGCCAGATTCACTTAATAACTGT
Source organism: Vipera berus (assembly GCF_964194415.1). Taxonomy (NCBI): domain Eukaryota; kingdom Metazoa; phylum Chordata; class Lepidosauria; order Squamata; family Viperidae; genus Vipera; species Vipera berus. The sequence continues at coordinate 6,787,555 of NC_138204.1, forward strand.
GTTATTAACAATAACTGCAGTGATTCGGTCATAAAGTGGGGCAAAGCTCCCTTAACAACTGTTTTGCTTAGCCACAGAAATTTTAGGCTCAGTTGCAGTCATAAGTCTGAGGACTATCTGTAATCTTTGGATTTTTGCCTAAGGATTGGGGCAGAAACAAGCTTGTTGAAGGTATGAGGCATCAGTGAAAAGCAAAACCTATTTATCTGTGAGGGTGCATATAGATAATAATAATAATAATAATAATAATAATAATAATAATAATAATAATAATAATAATAATAATAATAATAATAATAATAATAATAATAATAATAATAATAATAATAATAATTTTATTTATATACCGCCCTTCTCCCGAAGGACTCAGGTAGTCCTCAAGTTATGGCCACCACTGACCCCAAAGTTTCCATTGCTAAGTGTGTGTGTGTGTGTGACTTAATACAGGTAGTCTTCAACTTACAACCACAACTGAGCCCCATATTTCTGTTGCCAAGTGAGGCATGCATTGACGACGTTTTGCCCCATTTTATGACCTTTCTTGCCACACTCGTTAAGTGAGTCACTGCAGTGGTTAAGTAAGCAACATGGTTGTTAAGTAAATCTGCCTTCCCCATTGACTTTTCTTATCAGACAGTCACAAAAGGGGATCACATGACCTCCCCGGGACACTGCAACCGTCATAAATATGAGTCAGTTGCCAAGTGTCTGAATTTTGATCACCTGACCCTGGGGAGGCTGTAAGTGGGTCTTTTGGACAGCAGGCCAGCACCTTAAGCGCAGGCAGAAAATTGTTGCTATTATTTTTATATTATATATTTAAGATTTAATTTCAATTCACGGTCTGGGACTGGTAAAAACCTAATAGTTCAAGTCCTAATCAAGGACCTAAGATTTATTAAGGTAGCGTCTGAGTATATAGGCAGTTCTGAGCAGGATGTTTTTTTTTTCAAAGTCAGGATATTCAGGGCTAATACGGTAAGTTTAACATTTCCAGGTATCTAGGCAGCTCTTTGAGTATTGCTCCAAGAGCTCCTATTACTATTGGTACAAGTGGAGCCTTGGTGGAGCAGTGGGCTAATGCCTCCTTAAGTAACACCAGCTGCCTGCAATTATTGCAGGTTCGCATCCCACCAGGCTCAAGGTTGACTCAGCCTTCCATCCTTCCGAGGTGGGTAAAATGAGGACCCAGATTGTTGGGGGCAATTAAGCTGACTTTGTAATAATGCCACTTGGGGGAGGTGTGTGAAAGCCCTAATAAGCAGGCATATACATAGAATGAAGGCTACTGCTAAGCACATTTGATTTGTGCTTAGATTGTAAGCCGCCCTGAGTCTTCGGAGAAGGGCGGGATATAAATGGGATTAAAATAAAAATAAAAAAAAGTTGCTTTCTTCCTCCCTAGACACACAAATTTCCAAATCACAATATTTTGTTATCTTTGTTATTTGATATTTTGATGTTATTAGTATTTAGTATTATTTTATTTTATATTATTTTCACCATCGTGACTTTTTTCAGTGAGGTTGTAACTTCGAACAGTCACTAAATGAACTACGGGAAATCGAGGGCTACCAATAACTGCCTTGATTTGCAACAGAAATTCTGCTCCCATGAGTGGTCGTAAGCCGAGGACATTCCGGCGCGATCTAAAGACCTACCTGTTTGAACAAGCCGGCCTGGCCTGATGGGTGATGGGTTTGGGTTTTATTGCTTTTTATGTATTTTAACTTATTGTTATAGTTTTGGGGCATCTTGTTTAATCTCTTTTAATTTTTGTATTTTTGTCTTTTAACATGTATTGCCCTGTTCATCGCCCTGAGTCCTTCGGGAGAAGGGCGGTATACAAATAAAATAATAATAATAATAATAATAATAATAATAATAATAATAATAATAATAATAATAATAATAATAATATTAGGGACGCGGTGGCTCAGTGGGTTAGGACGCTGAGCTTGTCGATCAGAAGGTCGGCAGTTTGGCGGGTCGAATCCCGAGTGCCGTGTAGCAGAGTGAGCGCCTGTTACTCGTCCCAGCTTCTGCCAACCTAGCAGTTCGAAAGCACGTAAAAATGCAAGTAGAAAAATAGGGACCACTACGGTGGGAAGGTAACAGTGTTCCGTGCGCCTTTGGCGTCTAGTCATGCCGGCCACATGACCACGGAGATGTCCTCGGACAAGCGCTGGCTCTTCGGCTTTGAAACGGAGATAAGCACCGGCCCCTAGAGTCGGAAACGACTAGCATGCATGTGCGGGGGAACCTTTACCTTTTACCTATTATTATATTATTATTATTATTATTATTATTATTATCTGCACTGAACTCAGGAAAAAGAGCCTCAAGTCTGGTGCTTCAAAAACACTCCACGCTGCATGTTATCATAAACATCTTTCCAGCCTCTTCAAATCCTCAATAATCCATTGTTCTTTCTAAAACTTTGAAACGGATCTTTGTTATCAGAACAATTGCCAAAGCAATGTCATTTATGGAACTGTTCGTTCATCTCTAACCTTTCGAAAAGAGCGTGTGACGTATTGCAGATCTGCAGGTACTGAACAAGGATAGGGAGCAGGAGGAGAGGGAAGGCAGAATAATAACACAGCGTTTAAAATTGCTCTGCTTGGGCAAAACTGGATGGCGCCATTGAGATCCAAAGGAGGACCGTACAGAAGTCCTTGACATACGACGACAATGGAGCCCTGCTCGTTATGATCATAAGTCGTACCAGTTGTAAAACGGGCCGGTCACCTGATATTATCACTTTATTATTGCAGTGATGGTTAAGCCAACGCGGCCGTGGTAAAATGGCCACTGTGGTCGTTAAACAAACCGATGGTTCACCACGGGGCGGTTTTGCCAAACACCAAAAATAAATGCTAGTTTGTAGGAAAACCATCGTTAAACACAGTTACATGACTGAGGGGCGCTGGAAATCACCGTAAATGCAGCCATGTTGCTGAGCACATTCGGTCACATTTTATTTTTTTTAATTTTTAATCCCAATTATATCCCGCCCTTCTCCGAAGACTCAGGGCAGCTTACAATTTAAGCACAAACCAATGTGTTTAGCAATAGCCTTCATTCTATGTATATGCCTGCTTATTAGGGCTTTTGGGGCCCCCCAAGGATGGAAGGCTGAGTCAACCTTGAGCCTGGTGGGACACGAACCTACACTAATTGCAGGCAGCTGGTGTTACTTAAGGAGGCATTAGCCCACTGCTCCACCAAGGCTCAGACTGTTGGAACTTTGGATCCAAGTCATAGGTGCGTCGTAATTTTGAGCAGTCATTAAACGACCGATCGTAAGTTGAGGAGTACCTGCATTCCAACCACAATTGCAGGGAAGAGGACACAATCGTGAGAATATTGCCCATTGATTCAACTTCAGTTTCTTACTCAAAAATTGTTCACTTGATTCCACTGTCAAAGAAGTGGAACAGCTTTGTTCTCCAGAAGTCGTTGGAGCTGCATCACGAGAGGGTTTTAAGAAGAGACTGGACAACCATTTGCCTGAAGTGGTATAGGCAACCTTGGCTCTTTTATGACTCGTGGACTTCAATACCCAGAATTCCTGAGCCAGCATGGGGGAAACTTTGGCCTCTTCATGACTTGTGGACTTCAACTCCCAGAATTCCTGAGCCAGCATGGCTCAGCTTGCAAACCTCTCCCTTTCCCCTCAGCATGGCTGGCTCAGGAATTCTGGGAGTTGTAGTCCACGAGTCCTAAAAGAGCCAAAGTTGCCTACCCTTGGTATAGGCCTCCTGACTGACCAAGGGGTTACTCTAGAGACCTCCAAGGTCCTTTCCAACTCTGCTATTCTGTTATTCATCACTTCAACAATTGAGTCATCGACAAAACAATTACAGGTGCCCTCGACGTACGACCGCAATTGAGCCCCAAATTTCTATGGCTAAGCGAGACAGTTGTTAAGTGGGTTTTCTGCCATTTTACAACCTTTCTTGCCACAGTTGTTAAGTGCAGTTATTAAATTAGCCCCGGTTTGTTAAGTGGATCTTGGCTGCCCCGCCTTCTGACTTGCGTTTGTCAGAAGATCGCAAAAGGGGATCCCGCGACCTGGGACTCTGCAAAGGTCGTAAGTATGAGTCAGTTGCCAAGCGTCTGAATTTTGATCCTGTGACCCATCGTGATGCTGCCATGGTCGTACGTACGAAAAATGGCCACTTTTTTCAGTGCCGTTGTAACTTGGGGGTAGCCACTAAACGAACTGTTGTAAATCGAGGAGTATTTGTACTTAGGGAATCGGTTTATTGTGAAATTGCTTAGTATGGAATCTCTTTCAAACGCTGAAGTCTTGGCGTCTTCCTGCCAACTTAAGATCACAATTCCCTGGTAAGTCATCTGGGAAATCAAATCACAGATCTTGGATTCTTAGATCTAACATCTTTTCTGATATTTGAACGATGCCATCAGCTTCCTTCTCAGCCTTCTCCTTAACGAAGTTCCTGCTTCCTTCTGTTTGATCAGTCTCTGCTCCAATTTATCTCAACTTTTCTCCAACGTCCCGACTGCTCAGTTACAACGGCACTGGAAAAAGTGAGGTGTGGCCTCTTTTGACACTTATAACCCTTGCAGCATCCCCATGCTCATGTCATCAAAATTCAGGTGCTTGGCAGATGGTATGTACCCATGTTTCCCCCAAAATAAGACCGGGCTTTATATTAATTTTTGTTCCAAAAGACGCATTAGGGTTAATTTTCCGGTTAGGTCTTATTTTCGGGAAAATATGGTACTATATGCATCCATCTGGCTGACGATTTTAACGGGCTTATTTGAGGGGTAGAGCTTATATTATGAGCATCCTGAAAAAATCATGCTAGGGCTTCATTTCCAGTTGACTCTTATTTTTGGAGAAACACGGTATTTACGACTGTGGCACTAGCCCAGGGTCATGTGATCACCCTTTGTGACCTCCTGACAAGGCAAAGTCAAAGGGGAAGTTGCTTAACAACCAAGTGATTCATTTAACAACTGCAGGGATTGGCTTAACAACCGTGGCAAGAAAGGCCATAGAATGGGGCAAAACTCACAACATCTGTCTCACTTAGCAACAGAAATTTTGGGCTCGCTTGTGCTTGTAACTCGAGGACTACCTGTAGAACAGGGGTCCCCAACCCCTGGGCTGCGGCCCACTAGCGGGACGCAGCCTGTTTGAAACCGGGCAAGCACGCCACTCACATAAATGGAGGGGGCATGCGCCCACTGTTCAGAGTTGTGCATGCACATGCGCGCCTATCAGACACGAGCCAGGCTGCCAAGCTGGAAAGGTTGGGAACCGCTACTTGAATTGAATTGAATTTATTAAATTTATATGCCGCCCTTCTCCCTAAGGACTCATACTGTCGAATGCATTATAAGTCCCAAAGCGCTTTTTCAAGAGGCAACCAGACTTTCTTGTTTTTCTTTGAAGACATTTTGCTTCTCATCCCAAAAGCTTCTTCAGCTCTGACGGGATGGTGGGTAATAGAAGGATTTATACTCCTTGCAGATAGCAGGTCATTTGCATTCTTTTAGAGCAGGGGTGTCACGCACAGGCCACGCACAGGCCAGTTCCGCAAAGGCAAAAAAGTCACGATACATCACGGGACACAATCGAGTTTGACACCCGTGTTTTAGAGAGTCGTTGGGGCCATTTCGAGGTTTACCTGTGTCCTCAGGGTCACCTCAGTAGTGCAAATGGAGCCTTCTTGGCTGCAGGATGTATTGCTATCCAATTTGTCTTTAAGAAGCTTTCTTTCTTTCTTTAAGAAAATTTTATTGATTTTCTAGTTTTACATTTAAATTTTTAAAAAGCAAGGTGGGTGGCTGAGTTAATCGATAATTCAATAACATACAAGTATCTTTAGTAAGATCTCAAGCTATTACATTAGATATTTCCTCTTTTCCCCTTAGTATTTACTGTCTCATATTTAAACTAATACAATTCCTATTATATCGATCAAATAAAAATAACTTTCTTACATTTATCAATAATTTTTAGTCTATACATATCCTAGTTATTTTAACATTCCATCTTTATAGACAATGTCCTAAGTTTTTCCCAATTTTTAGTTTCCCATTAATATTTAAATTTAACATTTAATATTTATAACTTCCAAGATTTAAATAACCCCAATTCCCTTTATGACAATTCATCAAAAGATCTTATGTTCAGGAGACACGTCTTTTATCTATTTGAATTCTCACCGTCTTACATCAACTAATTAATAATACAATATAACATTCTTATTTTCTGCTAATTTCTAAATATCTTAAATTTAGTAACCAAAAATCTCTCCTATTTCAACATTTAAGACTTCCTCTCTTTTTTTTCTCTTGATATCTACTATCTCATATTTAAACTAAGAGTTTTCTACCTACTACATACAACAGCTTGAGCAAGAGCGCCATCTTGTGATCAAGCCAAAATAAAGAAAACTGCATAAAAACACACCCGATGATGAGCTTCTTGCAATTGTTATGTCCCTGTTAAGACACGGGTGTCAAACTCGCCGCGTCACGTGACGTGTCGCGACATTTCACGACTTTTATCGCATTTCCACAGCTGGGGTAGGAGAAACACTGCTGTACAGTAAACACATCCAGGTAGTCTTTGATTTGCGACCACAGCTGAGCCCCATTTTTTTTTATTATTATTGTTAAGCAAGGCAGTTGTTAAGTGAGCTTTGCCCCATTTACAGTTTTTCTTGACACGGTTGTTAAGCGAATCACTACATTTGCTAAGCTGGTAAGCTGGTTGCTAAGTGAATCTGGCTTCCCCGTTGATTTTTGCTTCTCAGAAGGTCGCAAAAGCGGATCACGTTCAAAGGGTCATAAGGCACTTTTTTTTCCAGTGCCGCTGTAACCTGACATGGTCACTAAACGAATGGTTGTAAGCCGGGGCTACCTGTATCCTGCATCTCTAGCAGTTTTCGTAGCTATTATGAGCAGGAAGGCTAAGCGGGAGCATTAACGAACCACTGAGAGTAAATGCTCTCCTTTGTTAAACGGTCCTACCTACAGCCTTCTTTTAGCTTGGCATCCACACGCTTCTCCCGCCTTCTCTTCCAAACACGTGTTCACCCAGACACACACACACACCCCCGCGCAAGACAACGGTAGACCCTTCTCTTCGCCCCCCCCTTCCCTTTCGGCCCACATGGTACGTTCCCTCCCGCCTGCTCGCCCGCCTGCCTCGCCCGGCGTGTGACGTCAGAGGCGCTCACGCGGCGGCGCCTGCGCAGTGGCGCTGCCCTGAGGGGGGGGCTGTTTGGGCAGCTGGGCTTCTGTTTACAGCCGTGGGACGCGGCGTGTGGCTGGGCGGGGGGAGAGTTGGCGGCTCGGAGGGCTGGCGGAGGCGGCTGGCGCTGGAGGAACAGGTAGAGCTGCGCCGGCTGTTCTTCCTCGGGGCTCCCTCCGTCCTCAACTGATGGCAGGCGGGGGGGGGAGCCCCCCTCGCCCGTGTAGCCCTGGCGTCCAGGCCCCGCCCCTTTCTGCCCCCTAGCAACAGCCTCCCCCCGCCCCTCTCTGCCCCCTAGCAACGGCCTCCCCACCCCACCCCCGCCCCAGCTTCTGTGGGGTGAGCCCTCCCTCCCCTTTTTTTTCCCGGAAGGTGGGGTGGGTTTAGAAACGCTCTGGCGCCCTGCACAGAGGTTGGACCACAGGACCCATCATCCTTGGCCAGGGTCGGTAGGCAAGCTAGGAAGGGAGTTGGGTTCTGTGGCCAAGGCCAGGAAGCAGAGGAGCCTCTGGTCAGCTGGGGATTCCCCTGGTGCCCGGCTTGCCCTGCTGGCTGTGCACCATGGGGGTGGGGGTGGGGGAGATTCCCTGCTAGGGATTCCCCTAGTACCCAGTTTGCCATACTGGCTGGGCATAATGGGGGATGGGATTCCCTACTAGACATTCCTATAGCGCCCAAACTCCCATACTGGCAGTGCATTATGGGGTGGGATTCCCTGCTAGGTATTCCCACAATGCCCAGCTTGCCCTATTGGCTGTGCATCATAGGTGAGTAGCCCCCATATCTGGAAAAGCTCCCCTCGCCCTGCTTAACCCTTCAAAGGGGCCTTGAAAATATTAATCTGAAAATAATACCCTGCTGGGTTTTTTGTGGCTTGCCTTGCAGCCCCTTTGGGTATTACATGTTGACGGCTGGTTGGGTTGTTTTTCTGTGTAATGTCATCAAAGCAAGCTGCTTTATTTGGTTAATAAATGGTTGGCAGTGCATGGGACTTTGCCATTTCTTCTTAACAGATGTTTCTCAACCCGAGAGCTCTCCGGATATGTGGAATTTGGCTACCAGAATTCCCCAGCCAGCCTTTGCTGAAGCGTCTGGGAATGGGTCCGCATATCTGGAGATCGGAGAAGGCTGGCTCACAGCCCTTTAGAGTAACATCAAGCACACGTACCAAAATTATTGTCCCATTTCTCTCTCTTGAGGTGGGCCTTTCCTGAAATGATGTGTTGCTTGCTTATGGAGAAAGGATTAGCAACTTTCTTCTGCCCTGTATTCATAATACCCTCATCCTAAGCAAGATTCTTCCCCACCCCCCACCCCCCAGTTGCATACTGGAGATAAGGTAAATATTTATCCTAGTTTTTAATCCGAAAAGTCCTTGTGGGTATTTGTCACAGTGAAAGCTGCTGTTATACAGTCTTGCAACTTCTGCAAATGTTGTCTTGTAAGCAGTCTTTCCTGACCATTTATAAAAGAACCAGGTGTTTTTTTCACAATGTCTTAATAACGTGCATTTCTTCATAGACACAGATTTGTTCGGAATGCCTGTGCAATTATCTTTTGAGTGCTTTGAATTTCTTTTGGAAAGTACCTCTGGTTTTGCTTTGGTTTTTTTTGTCTGAAATGGGGCTGTTTTGCATTGAAAACCAAGTGTTTCCTTTCAGTGCGAAAATCACTTCTGTCGTTTTAGGTTGCGTCCTGCGAACATAGGCAAAGTTCTTTAGCAAAACTCCATTGCTGTAAATAGAAGGAACATCTGGGCTGCCATCCAAGGAATAAAAGTTTTGACACTCTTGTTTGCATGGAACAAATGCCAGGGATTGTGGTGGTCATTGCAGAAAAAGAAACACAACACACTTTTTTTTTGGCATTTGGAAACTAGGCTGTCTGCAGTAGGCCTGGGCTGCAACATGAGTTTTGTTGTCAGAAAGCTATTCATTATCATCCACACCCTCCTTCCCCTGGGGTAGACAGTTCTTCACTGATAGGGCAGCGTAGGCAGGAGACTTTTTTTTCCAGTAAGTGTGCCCAGAATTGGCTGCAAACCAATTATCTCTGTGGTTGAACAAAGCATGTAGAAGCATGCTAATAGCCCTGTAATGAGAGAACCAGCCAGGTCAGAGTGCAGATGTCTTGTGCATGGAGGATCTTTTTAACTTGGAATATATTGTTTAGTGAACAAGAATATATGTGCTGACAGTAAGCATTAAGCCCTACGAAGCCCCAGCAGCTGAATGCCAGAAAGAGGTGCATTTCTACTTAAATCCCATTTTGAGCTCTTAGTTTTGGCCCATGTTTTGCAGGATCCACAAAAGGCTGAGTACAAATACTTGGAACATCCATTCCTCGAGCTATAAATATTCTCCTTTATTGAGATCCATTCTGTGTTTGCTTTTCTCTGAAAGCGATCTGTTCACGTTCCCTTCTAGAAACCCTCGTTTGATACCGACGGATGGGAGGGAGGGTTGCTTCAGGATCTTTTCACTTGAGGATCAGAATCAAGTCTTTCTGGGGAAAGGTAGACCCAAAGGTGTATATTACAATAGACAAGATAGAGACTTTGCAGTTCATGAGGAGAAGAAAGAGAGCAATACCAGTTTGGTCTAGTCGTAGGGGTAGGCAATCTTGGCTCTTGAAAAAACATCTTTGGGACAACTGCGACCAGGATGACTGAACATCTCCTTAGTCGTCACATAATCTTTTTTCTAAAAAAAATAAAATAAAAATCTTTTTCTCAAAGGTGGTCAGCTGATAGATAATATTGGCGTTTATTTTCCACCCATTTTTACGATCAAGGAATTACCGACCTACAAACCATCAAAGAGCAAACACCAGCCTAATCAAGGAAACGCTAGTACAAGGAGTAGGCCACCTTGGCTCTTTTATGACTCGTGGACTTCGACTCCCAGAATTCCTGAGCCAGCCATGCTGAGGGGAAAGAGAGGTTTCCAAGCTGAGCCATGCTGGCTCAGGAATTCTGGGAGTTGAAGTCCACGATTCATAAAAGAGCCAAGGCTGCCTAACCCTGGCCTAGGCCGCTTTATGACTCGTGGACTTCGACTCCCAGAATACCTGAGCCAGCCATGCTGAAGGGAAAGAGAGGTTTCCAAGCTGAGCCATGCTGGCTCAGGAATTCTGGGAGTTGAAGTCCACGATTCATAAAAGAGCCAAGGTTGCCTACTCCTTGTACTAGTGGTTGAGGCACCAAGCTAGAAAGCGAGAGACTTAAAAGAGTTCTAATCCCACCTTAGACATGAAAGCTGGCTAGGTAATTTGAGCCAATCACCAGGAGACGGTGAGTTCTAGTCCCAGCTTAGGCTTGAAAGCCAGCTTTAGGCCAATTCCTCTCTCTTGGCCCAAGCCACCTTGCAGGGTTGATGTCGTGGAGAAAATAGGAAGGGGAAGGAGTATTGGATATATTCACTGCCTTGAGTTGCTTATAAAAATAAAGATGGAATAATAGTGAATGAACGAACGAACGAATGAATAAATAAATCAAACACCCTTTTTGCCTATCTGACCTGTGTCCCAGGGCGTCTAGTTGGCACCAATGACAAAAGCAATATTTACTCAATCAGAATAGAGCTGGAAGGGACCTTGGAGGTCTTCTAGTCCAGCCCTCTGCTCAAGCAGGAAGACCTATACCATTTCAGACAAGTGGCTGTCCAGTCTCTTCTTAAAAACCTCCAGTGATGAAGCACCCACAACCTCTGGAGGCAAGCTGTTCCACTGGTTAATTGTCCTCACTGTCAGGAAGTTTCTCCTTAATTCCAGGTTGCTCCTCTCCATTAGTTTCCATCCCTTGTTTCTTCTCCTGCCTTCTGGGGCTTTGGAAAATAAGTTGTCCCCCCTCTTCTTTGTGTTGTTGTTGTTTTTTTTGAAAACTTAGTTTTTTAAACTAGACAGGCTGCTGAATTGATCCATTAAGGCAGCCTTTGCAGCCGGCACCCTCCCAACCCTATAAAGTCTGATGATAAAATCAGAATCAAGGACCGAATTGGGAAGGACAGCATTGTGGCCCGTGCAGACCCATTGCTAAAGATGGACTGAGGTACTTTTCTTGGGCCTGAATGTTGAATTTCACTATTAGAAGCGTATAGTCACGGGTAGGCAACCTTGGCTCTTTTATGACTCATGGACTTCAACTCCCAGAATTCCTGAGCCAGCCACGCTGAGGGGAAAGGGAGAGGTTTGCAAGCTGAGCCCTCCTGGCTCAGGAATTCTGGGAGTTGAAGTCCACGAGTCAAAAGTGCCAAGGAGACCTACCCCTGGCCTAGGCCTAGGCCGCTTGATGACTCGTGGACTTCAACTCCCAGAATTCCTGAGCCAGCCACGCTGAGGGGAAAGGGAGAGGTTTGCAAGCTGAGCCGTGCTGGCTCAGGAATTCTGGGAGTTGAAGTCCACGAGTCATAAAAGCGCCAAGGTGACCTACCCCTGGCCTAGGCCTAGGCCGCTTGATGACTGCACACATTTTAACTCTGCCAACAGTACAGATTTTCTTCAACTTACGACCAGTTTTATTCAAAATTATGACAAACCTACCTCGGGGCTGCTTGCGACCCCGCTTCAAAGATACGACAATCACCCCTCCACCAAACGTCAGACGCTTGGCAACCTGGCCCTTTGCAGTGTCCAGCAGTCAAGTGACCCTGTTTTATGACAGTTTTGGTGGAAACTGGCCGTTACAGAGTGAACCTTTGTTCGCTTAACAACCAAGGCATTTCCTTAATGACTCTGGATTCGCTTAATGACCGGGGTGACTCACGTGACCACCCCTGTAAAAATGTCATAAAATCAGGTCAGCCACGTGACATGAGGTCACGTGACCATCATGACTTACAACCATGATGGGCAAGGATCCATTATGGTCGTAGGTCAAGGGCTGCCTATAGTGCAGATTCAACTCCATCTGTAGAAATTCTCTTGGTGACTCAGCTTATCCTACCTCATAAGATTGTTGTTGTGATAAGAAACAGTATATCTGTTTGAACTCTTGGAGAAAGGTTGTGTATCAATCTAATAAATAAGTATCTTAGTGCCTGTTTTTTTATAGCTGTTGTTTTGCAGATTATCCCAAATCCACCTAAATACAATGCCAATATTTATAAGTGTTCAATGAGATCTCTGCTGAAGTGGCAATTTCCCATTTAGATTTTGCAGTGTGTTTTATTGATATAGTTTTGATACATACAAGTGGATTATTGGTTTTCCTAAACACATGCCAAAGTAAAACATATTAAATTGGAAATTGACGACCAGATTGGCTGCTTCTACAAGTCTTGTTAGAAGAGCAAAATACTCTAATTAAAATTCCCGTGCTCTTTTTCCTATATGTATTATTAACAGACTGTCTAAATGGCACTTGAAATTACAAAGTGCTCGCTGATTAAAACTGGCATGCCAAAAGAGAGAGTATGTAAAAATTTTAATGTGATACTTAACCATGACCCCAGTTAAAGCAATTATTTAAGAATATTTTGGTTTAGAGGATTTCAGGTTGAAATATTGAATTGGAGGTTGCATTAGTTTTGAGGCAAGGATCCAACAAAATTAAACACATCACAGGTTTGTATAATAGAATTTTGTACCCACTCTTTGACCTCTGTGGCTAAATTACTATTTTCAGGTTGATCAGCACATATGTGCCTTTCCAGCATCTTTCATTCTTCGTGGGATCCAGCTCAGTTTTAAGTGTAGATTATGCATTCAATTATAAAGAAAATGCACCTGCATTTTCTGCGTCGCATGAGAAAAGCACATCTTCCTTCCCCTGTCCTGACCACTTTCTGCAGAGGGACAGTCGAGAGCATCCTGTCACACAGCATCACAGTCTGGTTTGGAAGCATCCCTGCTTCAGACAGGAAGGCGGTGCAGAGAGTGGTGAGGACGGCCAGAAAGATCATTGGCACTTCCCTCCCCTCCATCCAGGACATAGCACAGAAGCGTTGCTTGAGCAGGGTCCGCAAGATTGTCTGGGACACTACATACCCTCTCCATGACCTGTTTTCCTTGTTCCCTTCTGGGAGGAGGGGGCTTCGTGGTATCTGCAGCAGAACATCCAGATTCAGCCATTAGTTTCATTCCGTACAGCCGTGGTAGCGAACCTATGGTACAGGTGCCATAGGTGGCACACAGAGCCCCCTCTGTGGGCACGCGCGCTGTCACCACAGTCCTAGGCCTTCAGCTGGGTTTATAAAACCTTTTCGCTTTAGGCCTCCACCACCGTGTGCAAAAAAAAAAGGTTCAATCAATTTCAACTTCTCGCGGGGAAAAAAAAGATCTTGCAAAGTTGGAATTGATTGATTGAACTTTTTAGTCTCACCCAGTCTGCCATTACCACCGCAGCCACGCCCACCCAATGGGCCACACCAACCCAATGGGCCACGCCCACCCGGCACCCAACGATATATAAGTAGGTTTTGGTTTGTAGTTTGGGCACTCGGTCTCTAAAAGGTTCGCCATCACTGCCATACGGCATTAACCTTATGAACTCTCAAGCTTCCTCCTTCGTTATGTATTCAAGATGGACAGTGATTAATAGTTGTATGTTACTTATACGTAAGGGTGTAGATCTATGATGTTGTTAGTTGCGAAGTCGTGTCTGACCCATCGCGACCCCATGGACAACGTTCCTCCAGGCCTCCCTATCCTCTACCACCTTCTGGAGTCCATTTAAGCTCACGCCTCCTGCTTCAGTGACTCCATCCAGCCACCTCATTCTCTGTCGTCCCCTTCTCCTGCCCTCAATCTTTCCCAGATGTAGGTGTATACATATGTTGTATATAGTATGTTTAAATGTGTGTTATGTATGTGTACACTTTGAGAGCAAGCAACTAAATTTCATTTTAAAATGTGCGCCATTGTGCCCACAGCAAAAAATGACAATAAAGGTTATCTTATCAAGTCTCATTGCTACTATTGAGAGGTGCATATTAAGACAACTGGAGTGGGGGACTGTTGAAATGATTGGGGTGGGAGGTGTTCTGCGGAGGTCCACTATCAGAGTCCATCTCCTTAAAAAAGAGGGCCAGGACCAAACGTAGACTTCAAGACTATTTCAGGAAAAATACAACTGGTCCTCGTTTAGCAACCGCAATGCAGTCATTAAGCAAAGCAGTTACCATGTGAAACCCCAACGGTGCTTATGATCTTACTTCACGTTTTCTTTGCTTTACAGACCTGTGAAGGTCATACATGCGAGGATTAGTTGTAAAGTCACTTTTTCATCACCTTTATAACTGTAAGTAATGGCTAAATTAGGTGGTCACTAAACATAGAGAACAGATCATCCTCGACTTATAATGGTTGGCTTAGTGATATTACAACAGGTCTCCCAGTTACTGTTGTACGATGACCTGGATCCGAAGTTCCCACCCCTGTGGTTAAATGATCATGGTGTGGGTGTTCAGTAACCAGCCTGCATGTGTCCCATGAACACATGATCACAATTTGTTTCTACTAGCAAAAACTTCCTGAGAGCTAGAACAACCGGTGGAACAACCTGCCTCCAGAAGTGGTAATTGCTCCAACACTGGAAGTGTTTAAGAAGAGACTGGACAGCCACTTATCTGAAGTAATATAGTGTTTCCTGCCTGAGCGGGGGGGTTGGACTAGATGACCTCCAAGGTCCTTTCCAACATCATCATCATCATCATCATCATCATCATTATTATTATTATTATTATTATTATTATTATTATTATTATTATTATTATTATTATTTAACTTTTATTCATTAAACATGAAACTCAGTCAACTGAACACTCAAATTGACTGGCAGTAATGGTTGACACGGGTTGCTGCCAGCATCCTAGGTATCAACCAGGTATCTCCTTAAAATGTAAGATGTTCCAAGTAGCGCAGTTTTTTGTACAGTTGCAAGAAAAAGTATGTGAACCCTTTGGGATTACGTGGAGTTTTGCATGAATTGGCCATAAAATGCACTCTAAACGTCATGTAAGTCACAACAATAGAAAAACACAGTCTGCTTAAAATAATACTGCACAAACATTAGCTGTTGTCATGTTTTAATTGAACATAAGATGGAAACATTCACAGTGCAGGGTGGAAAAAGTATGTGAACCCCTAGCCTAATGACTTCTCCAAGAGCTAATTGGAGCCAGGAGTGAGCCAACCTTGACTCCAACCAGTGTGATGATATTGGATGTGTTGCTGACAGCTGTCGTGCCCTTTAAAAACACACACCTGTTTTGGGTTTACTGGTCTCAAGAAGCACTGTCTGATGTGAACCATGCCTCGCAGAAAAGAGCTCTCAGAAGACCTACGATCAAGAATTGTTGATTTGCATGAAGCTGGAAAGGGTTACAAAAGTATCTCCAAAAGCCTTGATGTTCATGTGTCCACGGTAAGATAGACTGTCTACAAATGAGAAAGTTTAGCACTGTTGCCTTTCTTTGCCTTCCAAAGAAAGGCAGTGCCAAAGAATGTTCAAACTATCGCACCATTGCACTCATTTCTCATGCTAGTAAAGTCATGCTTAAAATCCTACAAGCTAGACTTCAGCAGTATGTGGATCGAGAACTACCAGAAGTGCAGGCAGGATTTCGAAGAGGCAGAGGAACTAGAGATCAAATTGCCAACATACGCTGGATCATGGAGAAAGCTAGGGAGTTCCAGAAAAACATCTACTTCTGCTTCATTGACTATGCTAAAGCCTTTGATTGTGTGGATCATAACAAACTGTGGCAAGTTCTTAAAGAGATGGGAGTACCAGACCATCTTATTTGTCTCTTGAGAAACCTATATGCGGGTCAAGAAGCAACAGTGAGAACTGGACACGGAACCACTGATTGGTTCAAAATTGGGAAAGGAGTCCGGCAAGGCTGTATACTGTCGCCCTGCCTATTTAACTTATATGCAGAGCACATCATGAGAAAGGCAGGGCTAGATGAATCAAAAGTTGGAATTAAGATTGCCGGAAGAAATATCAACAACCTAAGATACGCAGATGATACCACTCTAATGGCAGAAAGTGAAGAAGAACTAAAGAGCCTCTTGTTGCAGGTGAAGAAGGAGAGTGCAAAACTTGGGTTGAAACTTAACATTAAGAAAACCAAGATCATGGCATCTGGCCCTCTCAATTCCTGGCAAATAGATGGGGAAGAAATGGAGGTAGTGACAGATTTTATTTTCCTGGGCTCCAAGATCACTGCAGATGGGGACTGTAGCCAAGAAATTAAAAGACGCTTGCTCCTGGGGAGGAAAGCCATGGCAAATCTAGACAGCACACTAAAAAGCAGAGACATCACCCTGTCAACAAAAGTGCGTATAGTCAAGGCTATGGTCTTCCCAGTTGCAATGTATGGCAGTGAAAGTTGGACCATAAGAAAGGCTGAGCGCCAAAGAATTGAGGCCTTTGAACTGTGGTGCTGGAGAAGACTCCTGCGAGTCCCTTGGACCGCAAGGCGATCAAACCGGTCAGTCCTAGAGGAGATCAATCCTGACTGCTCTTTAGAAGGCCAGATCCTGAAGCTAAAACTCAAGTACTTTGGCCACCTAATGAGAAGGAAGGACTCACTGGAGAAGAGCCTAATGCTGGGAAAGATCGAGGGCAATAGAAGAAGGGGACGACAGAGAATGAGGTGGCTGGATGGAGTCACTGAAGCAGTAGGCGTGAGCTTAAATGGACTCCAGAAGATGGTAGAGGACAGGAAGGCCTGGAGGAATGTTGTCCATAGGGTCGCGATGGGTCGGACACGACTTCGCAGCTAACAACAACAACAACAACAGCACTGTTGCTACTCTCCCTACGCGTGGTCGTCCTGTAAAAACGACTGCAAGAGCACAGCGCATAATGCTTAAGAATCCTAGAGTGTCAGCTAAAGACCTACAGAAATCTCTGGCACATGCTAACATTTTTGTTGACACATCTACAATAAGGAAAACATTAAACAAGAATGGAGTACATGGGAGGACACCACGGAGGAAGCCATTGCTGTCCAAAAAAAATATTGCAGCACGTTTGAAGTTTGCAAAAGAGCACCTGGATGTTCCACAGCACTACTGGCAAAATATACTGTGGACAGATAAAACCAAAATTGAGTTGTTTGGGAAAAACACACAACACTATGTGTGGAGAAAAAAAGGCATAGCACACCAACATCAAAACCTCATCCCCACTGTAAAACATGGCGGAGGGAGCATCATGGTTTGGGGCTGCTTTGCTGCCTCAGGGCCTGGACGGATTGTTGTCATTGATGGGGAAATGAATTCCAGAGTTTATCAGGACATTTTGCAGGAAAACGTACGACCATCTGTCCGCCAACTGAAGCTCCGCAGAGGATGGGTGATGCAACAGGACAATGACCCAAAGCATACAAGTAATTCAACAAAACAATGGCTTCAACAGAACAGAATACGCCTTCTGGAGTGGCCCAGTCAGAGTCCTGACCTCAACCCGATTGAAATGCTGTGGCATGACCTTAAGAGAGCGATTCACACCAGACATCCCAAGAATATTGCTACACTGAAACAGTTTTGTGAAGAGGAGTGGTCCAAAATTACTCCAGATCGTTGTGCAGGTCTGATCTGCAACTACAGGAAACGTTTGGTTGAGGTTATTGCTGCCAAAGGAGGGTCAACCAGTTATTAAGTCCAAAGGTTCACATACTTTTTCCACCCTGCACTGTGAATGTTTCCATCTTATCTTCAATTAAAACATGACAACAGCTAATGTTTGTGTAGTATTATTTTAAGCAGACTGTGTTTTTCTATTGTTGTGACTTACATGACGTTTAGAGCGCATTTTATGGCCAATTCATGCAAAACTCCACGTAATCCCAAAGGGTTCACATACTTTTTCTTGCAACTGTAACTTTGCTGGAGTTATTGCAGGAAGCTGCAGTTTCTTGATGTATTTTGCAAAGCTTTTGGACATAGTTCCCAGTGCCCCGATGACAATGGGTATCACTGTTACATGTTTCATCCGTCATCATCATCATCATTATTATTATCATCATCTTCATCATCATCATCATCATCATTATTCATTGTGGACAATGGATGCACTTAATGACCGTGGTGAATCACTTAATAACAGCTGCAAATAAAAAGGTTGTAAAATCAGGCATGGCTACATGGTAACCCGTTTAATCACCGGCTCAATTTACAACCATAATCCCAGCCACAACTATGGTTGTAAACTGAGGTAGTGTAATGGAGAATTCAGCATTGTAGGATTTGGGGCCTTTTTGTTGTTGTTATTGTTTAGGTAAGTGTAGAGAAACAAGGAAAGGCAGTTTCCTGCTTCCCAGTAAAGAGCAGATTATCCCAAAGGTGCTTTTTTCAGGAGGCAACCGGACTTTCTTTGTTTTTCTTTGAGGACGTTTTTGTTTCTCACCCAAGAAGCTTCTTCGGCTCTGACTGGATGGTGGGGAACGGAAGGATTTATACTCCTTGCAGACAGCTGGTCATTTGCCTTTTTTTAGAGAGCTGTTGAGGCCACCTGGAGGTTTATCTGTGTCCTCAGGGTCACCTGAGTGGTGGAAATGGGTGTGGAGCCTTCTTGGAACTGCTGAAAGGACAGCGTGTAGACTGGAGATGGATGATACCGTATCCCTCCTCCCCTTTTGAGAGACGGCGGTTGTGGACACAGATAAGCCTCCAGGTGGTCTCAAGGACTCTCTAAAAGAATGCAAATGACCAGCCCGTCTGCAAGGAGTATAAATCTTTCCGTTCCCCCACCATCCAGTCAGAGCCGAAGAAGCTTCTTGGAACAGAAGCGAAACATCTTCAAAACATCCGGATGGCCCCCGACCTTCGCTCCTTCCGGCATGATCTAAAAACTTATCTATTCCAACAAGCCGGCCTGACCTGATGGATTTGGGTTTTAAAATTTTCTCACTTTATTGCTTTATTGTATTCTTACTTTATTGCTCTGTACACCGCCCTGAGTCCTCCGGGAGAAGGGCGGTATATAAAACAAATAAATAATAAATAATAATAATAAAACAAAAACAAGAAAGTCCGGTTGCCTCTTGGAGAAAGCACCTTTGGGACAACCATGACCTGGATGACTGGAGAACCTCCATCGACATGGAGAGCAGGTTGTTCTGTTTGGCGTTCAGCAGCTGCGAAATTATACAGGGACCCTGGTGAGTCATTCCTGAGTCAGCTTCATCTCCAAGGTACGTTATCTGAGCCAGCGCAGCAGCTACATTTAGGAAAGAACCGGGCTTCAGAGCGCAGCTCGTTCCAGGGAATCCTCGACGTACAGCAGTTCGTTTAGTGACCATTCAAAGTTACAACATCGCTGGGAAAAGTGACTCGTGACCATTTTTTTCAGACTTGCGACCGTTGATGCGTCCCCATGGTCGCATGAATAAAATTCAGACAGTTGGCCACCGACTCGTATTTATGGCGGTGGCCGTGTCCCCAGGGGTCGTGTGATCCCCTTTGGCGACCGTCTGACAAGCAAAGTCAGTGGGGGAAGCCAGATTAGCTTAACAGCCGTGTTCCTAACTTAACAGCTGCAGTGATTCACTTAACAACTGTGGTACGAAAGGTCGTAAAAGGGGGCAAAACTCACTTAACTACTGTCTCCCTTAGCAACTGAAATGTTAGGCTCAGTGGTGGGTCGTAAGTCGAGGACTACCTGTAGTTTGGTCCAGAAGCTGCCGGGTGTCTTAATAAAGTGCTAATTACACTAACAAAATTGTGAATGATTGTTGTAAGGAGTTCCAAGGGAATTGTTCAGAGATCTGCGGTGCCAAAGGTGGTGAAGGACAATCTGAATTTATCCCACGTACAATCTCCTCTTTCTATTATAAAGTCACATTCTTTTGTCCATTGACAATACAGATTGTCATATTTCTGTGCTCTGTTCCTTCACAAAAGCGCACACAATGTCAAAAGCCAACTGGAACTCACATTTCTTATTTCTGAGATTTTTAAAGGAAAATCTCTGGTGAGAGAGAGATTTTTTATATATATAAAAGTTGTATTGATTTTCTAGTTTTAC
This sequence comes from Vipera berus, assembly GCF_964194415.1. NCBI lineage: Eukaryota > Metazoa > Chordata > Lepidosauria > Squamata > Viperidae > Vipera > Vipera berus. The sequence goes on from NC_138204.1 coordinate 6,807,771, forward strand.
ATTTAAATATTTAAAAAGCAACGTGGCGGCTGAGTTTTTAATTTAATTTAATTTAATTTTTATTATATTTGTATACCGCCCTTCTCCCGAAGGACTAATAATTCAATAACATACGAATATCTTTAGTACAGGTTTCAGGCTACTACATTAAATATTTCCTCTCTTTTCCCCTTGGTATTTACTGTCTCATGTTTAAACTAATACAATTCTTATTGTATCAATTAAATAAAAATACCTTTCTTACATTTATCCGTAATTTTTAGTTTATACATATCCTGAGAAAGAAATTGATTAACAAGGTTTCTGTGTGTGCTTTGTATATACAGGTAGTCCTCAATTTATGACCACGGTTAAGCCCAAAGTTTCTGTTGCTAAGCGAGACATTGGTTAAGTGAGTTTTGCCCCTTTTTATGACTCGGCTTGCCACAGTTGTTAAGTGAATCATGGCAGTTGTTTAATAACACGGTTGCTAAGTGAATCTGGCTTCCCCATTAACTTTGCTTGTCAGAAGGTCGCAAAAGGGGATCACACGATGCCAGGACACGCAACCGCCGTAAATATGAGTCAGTGGCCAAGCGTCTGAATTTTGATCACATGTCCCTGGGGAGGCTGCAATGGTCGTAAGTGTGAAAAACGGTCATAAGTCTCTCTTTTTCAGTGCCGTTGTAACTTCAAACGGTCAATCCATTTTTATTATGATCGCATATCAGCAAATAAGAGCATTAAAAACAGCCACAATAATAGCCCAAAAAATAAAAATAAAACACCAATAGAGACTTAAGATATGGCCATCGGTGCCTGATTAACAGCGGGCGGTTAGCCTCATTTTGCATACAGCACAGCAGAGCTTGGCCGCTGTCAGAGAAACTGCTTCCTACTGATCGTATAACTAAATGAACTGTTGTAAGTCGAGGACTGCCTGTATACGCCCACGAGTCTCTCCTCAACTTTTTTTCTCCGAATGGTGGCTAATAAGACTTTTCCTGTTTCTTCTGTAATCCAGGCGTGATTTTTTGAACCAGTGAGGACCATGGGAGGGGCAGTGAGTGCCGGAGAAGACAACGACGAGTTGATTGATAACCTGAAAGAGGCTCAGTACATTCGGTCGGAGCTAGTGGAGGAGGCCTTCAGGGCTGTGGACAGGGCAGACTACTACCTGGAGGAGTTCAAGGAGAACGCCTACAAAGATTTGGCCTGGAAACATGGGAACATTCATCTCTCTGCCCCTTGCATTTACTCCGAAGTCATGGAAGCCTTGGATCTCCAGCCCGGACTTTCCTTCCTGAACCTAGGTAGCGGCACCGGTTACCTGAGCTCCATGGTCGGGCTGATCCTGGGTAAGTTGTCGTGCATTTTGCCAAATTTCCCCAAACCCCCACCCCCACCCCGCCGCCAATCTTGCTTCTTGACTCACGAATGCAAAAGAGCAATAGCACTTAGACCAGGGGTGTCAAACTGCTGGCCTGCTGTCCGGAGGCGTCACATGGAAGCCGCACGCACCCCAGCTCCGGCAAAGGGAGGGTGGCAGAAAGGTGCGACACGTTGCGACACACGTCATGTGACACGGCGAGTTTGGCACCCCCGATTTAGACTTCTATATACCGCTTCACAGTGCTTTACAGGCCTCTCCAAGCAGTTTCATAGAGACAAGCCTGTTGCCTCCAACAATCTGGGTCCTCATTTTATGAACCTCGGAAGGATAGAAAGCTGAGTCAACCTTGAGCCGGGCAGAATCGACCTGCTGGCAGTTGGCAGAGTCAGCCTGCAGTGCTGCATTCTAACCACTGCACTACCACAGCTCTTACTAGCAATAGCACCTAGACTTACATAGTGCTTCACAGCGCTTTTTATAGCCTTCTCTGAGCAGTTTACAGGCTCAGCCTATTGTCCCCAACAATCTGGGTCCTCATTTTATCGACCTCGGAAAAAATGGAAGGCTGAGTCGACCTTGAGCTGGTCAAGATCGAACCGCCAGCAGTCGGCAGAGTCGGCCTGCATTCTAAGCACTGCACCACCACTAATATCCTTTTCTTCCGCACATTAATACAGGTAGTTCTGAACTTGAAACAGTTCTTTTTATGACCAAAGTTACTATAAAAAGTGACTTATGACCGGGATGTTGTTCTTGTTCTTTTTGCATTGAGGACCGTTGCAGCTTCCCCACAGTCACGTGATCAAAGTTCAGTTGCTTGGCAACTGACTCACATTTACGACAGTTGCGGTGTCCCGGGGGGGGGTGTCGCGTGCTCCCCTTTGGCGACCTTCTGACGAGCAAAGTCCGTGGGGAAGCCAGATTCCCTCAACAGCCGCGTGCCTAACTGAACAAATGCAGTGATTCGCTTGCGGCAACGAAGGTCATAAAACGGGGCGAAACTCATTTAACAACGGTTTCACTTAGCAACGTAAATGGGGGGGGCTCGGTTGTGGTCGTACGCCGAGGACTACCTGTAACAGGAGTGCAGGAGGCAAGTATTATGGCTCATTTCCGCAAAGCAAGAGGTGTTTTGTTTTATTTTATTTTTTTCCACCCGAGGAGCTTTTCTGCCGAGTCAAACAAGGAAGAGAGGCTTTTGTTGCATATCTGCGGGGGAATTACAGTTCTTCTGCATCTGCTGTTCTTGTGCACCGGCGCATCCGCTCTGCCGAGTTTCAGTTGTCAGTTGAAAACAGGGATTTTTCTAGCACCGCACACCGGTGGCTCTGTGACCTTCCACCCACTTCGAAACAAAACGAGGGCTCAGCAATACCCCGGATTAGTATCCTGCAGGCCAGTTGTTGGCACCCTGCATTATATAGCTCTCTAAACTCACTGTAAAAGTATTTCACACTTCTCAGAAGCCCTGGTCCTCTTGAGGAGCTAGGGAAGGCTGCAGGAACTTTTTTTTCCCCCCAGTTTGAATTGGCTTTAGGTCTCGAAAATAACTAACTAGAGAATATTTCCTAGCTGGCTTCGATTGGGGTCCTCTGTTTCCTCCTTCCCCCCCCCCTCCTTCCCCGCCATATTCTGCTACTAAAGTGTTGGTTGGTCTATCTATTCCTTGTTTTAAAATGGCTTCTTTTTATACGGGGATCTATGAGAATCTTTGCAGCTTGGTTCAGCTGTCTCAACTGCGTCACCCTTCTTAAAGCGTTCTTCCTGGAATCATGGAATGACAAGAGTCGGAAGGGGCCTCGGAGGTCATCTAATCCAACCCCCTGCTCCAGCAGGAGAGCCTTACAGAATCAAAGAATGACAAGAGTTGGACAGGACCTCGGAGGTCTTCTAGTCCAGCTCCTTAGTCAAACACTGTTATTGCAGTGTTGGGTTTGCATTAACACCATTAATTCCAAAACCACTCAGCTATGGTCAAGAGGGGAACCCGAAGTTTTATTTCAAAGCTTAGTTCTGGAGAAGGAGAAAATCCTGCTCCTCTGCCCCCTGCAGACTTCGGATACACAAGAAAATAAGAGTGTGCAGAGTTTCCACTCAGGAACAAGTGGGAACAGAATCCTCCTGGATTCACGACTCAGTTTTGAAGATCATATTGGAGTCGTGGCTAGGGGGGCATTTGCCCAAATTCGCCTGGTACACCAGTTGCGCCCCTTTCTGGACCGAGATGCCCTACGTACCCACGCACTCGTTACCTCCCGTATAGACTATTGCAATGCTCTCTACATGGGGCTGCCCTTGAAGACCACCCGGAGGCTTCAGCTGGTGCAGAGTGCGGCTGCACGGGTAGTGATGGGAGCACCCCGATACTCCCATATTACACCCCTCCTGCGTGAGCTGCATTGGTTACCGGTTGCCCTCCGGGTGAGATTTAAGGTGCTGGTACTTACCTTTAAAGCCCTACATGGCTTAGGCCCGGGATACTTGCAGGACCATCTGCTACCGGGAACGAATTCCCATCACCCAGTACGCTCACACATAGAGGGCCTCCTCAGGGTGACGTCGGCTAGACAATGTCGGCTGGCGAACCCCAGGGGAAGGGCCTTCTCTGTGGGAGCGCCAGCCCTATGGAACCAGCTCCCCCCTGAGCTTCGGATGGCCCCAGATCTCCAGTCCTTTCGCCGCAGCCTCAAAACACTCCTTTTTCAACTGGCTGACCTGGACTGACAGGGATTTAATTATGTTTAATTTTTATTTTAATTATGTTTACAATTTTAACTCTAATTTTTAATTTATTTTAATTTTTAATTTTAATTTATTGTACAGAGGCCTTTAATTTTAATTTTATCTTAATTTCTGTATTTATTGTATATTATTGCTGTTAGCCGCCCTGAGTCCTAATTACCAGGCCCTACGGCACACCTGGGCATTTTATGGCTCCCGGCCCACATCCAGCCTTTTGGCTGTCCGTTGTCAACGCTGCTAACACCGAATGTTATTGCTTGACAAGAGATGAAGAAGTAGCTATTTCATATGTTAAACCTGTGTATTGTTTTAGTTTAAGGTTAGGAGGGGGGGATGAGTAGGATTGCCCTTTTCAAGGCCATGTCTAACTAAGAAGATAAGGCGGAAGGGAAACTGATTCTTTAAATTAATTGGAGAATATGATTCATGACAAAATTAGAAAGGTGGAGAATTGTGTTTTAATATATTGTGCAAGGGGCGGAGATTTCAGATTCCAGCTTCCTCCAAGCAAGCATTTGCCGGTGTATTAGGCCAGGGCTTTCCAACCAGTGGTCCGGGTACCACCTGTGGTACATTGGCACCTGGCAGGTGGTACGTGACCATCCTAGAAAAGTGGTAGCAGGGGAGGGGAATGAGCTGAACCGGTGGAAGCTCGGCACAAGCCTGAGTAAGAGACGGCTGGAGCTGCAGGACTGTCAGGGCTTGGCGGAAGCGCCAGGATCAGCGCCAGGCTCCAGCTGGAGCTCGGTGCTGATCCTGGCGCTTCTGCTGAGCCCAGACGAAGCGCCGATCAGCTGGAATGTTGCAGCCTCTCCAGGGTCTTGTGATTTACATTCAGATGCTTGGCAACTGATTCATATTTATGACGGTCACAGTATCCCAGTGTCATGTGAAGTGACCAAAACCTGCTGCAACCACTCAGCAGATTGGGGGGGGATAAAAACCAAACACCCCCCACCCCTGCTGCCAGTCCTCAACAGAAATGCTGACAACAATGAAAACCTCGGACAGGAGGAAGAGCGCCGCCGGGCGGGCAGGCAGGTGTCTTGCTCGGCTGTGGCTTGGGGGGCACTTTTTTCAGTGCCATTGTAACTTCAAACAGTCACTAAGCGAACTGTTGGAAGTCGAGGACTACCTGAACTTCATCACTTTTTTCCTTTTTTTTTTTTGGTCATCAAGTTTTTGACACCTTGCTAGGCGACTGGTGGTACTCGGATGTTGCCATACCCTAAAAGTGGTACAATGGCTGAAAAGAGCCTTGGTGGCGCAGTGGGCTAATGCCTCCTTAAGTAACACCAGCTGCCTGCAATTAGTGCAGGTTCGAGTCCCACCAGGCTCAAGGTTGACACAGCCTTCCATCCTTCCGAGGTAGGTAAAATGAGGACCCAGATTGTTGGGGGCAATTAAGCTGACTTTGTAATAATGCCGCTTGGGGGGGGGGGGCTGAAAGCCCTAATAAGCAGGCATATACATAGAATGAAGGCTACTGCTAAGCTTGTAAGCTGCCCTGAGTCTTCGGAGAAGGGCGGGATATAAATGGAATAATAAAAAAAAAGGTTGAAAAGCCCTGGATTAGGCTAATAAAGGACTTTTAAGGTAAACAGTGCCTCAGACTCACTTGAAAAGCCCATACGTCGGAAACTTGACACCTGTCTGACCTGCACATGGATTGCTTTTATTTTGAAGGCGACTGCTATTTTCTTTTCTTTTTTGTTTCAATTTACGTCTGTGCGTGCATTCCTACACACCTTCGCAGTCCTATCGGTTCGGACCGGTGAATACATCTCGGACCGGTACTCTCCTAACACGACTGCTTTTGTGGACCAGATGGCAAACCAAACACCCCTTGTTTCCCCAAATGGCAAACTGGTGGCACTGAAAGACAAGCATTTGTCTACAGCCAGGCTTCCCAGCTTGAGCAACTTTAAGACACCTTGAAGTTGCTAAAGGCGAGGACGCCGGTCTAAAAAGGCAAACAGGAGGCAAAGGTGGGGCGTGACCACCCATATAGGTCCCAATTTTTTAAACTTCTTTCTTATCCAACCCCATCCCCAACTCTTGCTCCACACTTCCGTTCTGTTTTGTGCCACCTTTGGATAATTTCCCAGTACTCAGCTCAGAAGTATAATAATAAAAAAAGACACTAAATTCCTAATTGCTGAATGGTTTTTGGAATGTAGATCCGTGCTCTATTGCAGTGCTATGAAGGTATCCGGACCGGAATAATCTCTTTTTTTAGGCTAATTTGATCTGAATCTGTTCACAGAGGTATTGCCCGAATATAAATGTGGGGTCCTTGCTGCTCTCTGTGCTTGGTTGTTTTCTTACAGACGTCTCATTACCAAACTGGATAACTTCATCAGTGTTAGGAGGGAGTGGGGTTTTATATATTTATTTATTTATTTATTTTATTGGATTTGTATACCGCCCTATTCCCATAGGACTCAGGGCGGTTTACAGGGCAGTTAAAACCATGAATACAAAAAATAAAAACAATTAAAACAAATTAAATTCAAGCCCCAAGAGTAAATCTAAAACCCAGTTAAATTAACAACCCCACAGTCTGGACCAAACAGCTCAAAGAGCCAAGTTTTCAGGTCCCGGCGAAATGAGCGAAGGTCGGGGGCAGTCCTAAGTTCTGTGGGTAGTTGGTTCCATAGGGCAGGCGCACCCACAGAGAACGCCCTTCCCCTGGGAATAACCCGCCGGCATTCATTAACCGGCGGTACCCTGAGAAGGCCCTCCCTGTGGGGGCGCACAGGACGATGGGAAGATGATGCCGGCAGCAGGTGTTCCCTTAGATATAGTAGTGGCTTGCTCTGTCCGGGTGGATGGGAGTGTTCTTGGTCATTCCTTAATTGGGCTGTTGTTTATTGTTAGCTTGTTTGTCTGCCAGAAAACCACCCAGCTCAGAGAGTACCAAGGACCCCACAGTTCAACCCTCAGCTACAAAGATTCTCTTCTGTGAATATAAATATATGGTACATGCATGTATGCTTGTTATGGTTTTAAGTTCTTTCCACGGGCTAGGCCAAGCTAGGCTAAAACGAGTTTTTCCATGTTGCATAAATGCAGCATTTTCTTCGCTTATTATGGAAATGAGGGAATCGCAGCCCTTGTGTTACTTAGGTGCCTGGATGTCTCCTTTAATTTCCCTGAACCATCTTAACAGATGTTCATTCCGTAGATTCAAGATGTTATCCTAGTTAGGTTCTGAAAAGTTAATAAGAGTTGGATTTGGGGATGTTAGATTGAGTCCCCTAATTTGATACCTTCTGCGGAGAAAACAAAAATGCAGTAATTCCTCGCCTGGATCGTTAATGGTTGTTTTGCCCTATTTTGTATGTCAGCACAGCACAGCAGGTCTGTGTGACCTGTGGATCCTCCCTGCCCACAGACATCTGCAGAGGTTATTGCGAAAGTTTCGGAAGAACGGCAAATTCGAAACCCAAGAATGTTGTCTGTGCTGCACCACAAGAGCTGACACGTTTCTAGTCTCTCTGTTCAGGGTTAGCAAAGTGAGAAAAAATAAAGAAAGAAAAGCTGCTTCTAAAAGTCCCAACAATTAAAGGCCACTTTCGGCTACCTCTTGTGTATAACATCACATCCGTAAACCAGGGCTTTTCAACCTTATCACCCATTGTACCATTTTTAGGATATGGCGACATCCGAGTACCACCAGTCGCTTAGCAAGGTGTCAAAAACTTGATGACCAAAAAAAAAAAGGAAAAAAGTAATGAAGTACAGGTAGTCCTCGACTTACAACAGTTCACTTAGGGACTCTTCGAAGTTACAATGGCACTGAAAAAAGTGCCCCCCACAAGCCACAGCCGAGCAGGACACCTGCCTGACTGCCCGGCGACGCTCTTCCTCCTGTCCGAGGTTTTCATTGTTGTGAGCATTTCTGTTGAGGATTGGCAGTGGGGGTGGGGTGGGGTGTTTGGTTTTTATTCCCCCCCAATCTGCTGGGTGGTTGCAGCAGGTTTTGGTCACTTTACATGACCCTGGGACACTGGGACCATCATAAATATGAATCATTTGTCAAGCATCTGAATGTAAATCACAAGACCCTGGAGATGCTGCAACATTCAAGCTGATCGGCGCTTCTTCTGGGCTCAGCAGAAGTGCCGGGATCAGCGCCGAGCTCCAGCTGGATCCTGGTGCTGATCCTGGCGCTTCCGCTCAGCCCTGACAGCCCTGCAGCTCCAGCCGTCTCTCGCTCAGGCTTCTGCGGTGCTGCCACCAGTTCAGCTCATTCCCCTCCCTCACTACCACTTTTCTAAGATGGTCGTGTACCACTTGCCAGGTGCCAATGTACCAGAGGTGGTACCCATACCACTGGTTGAAAAGCCCTGCCATAAACGATATTTTAAAGAAAAGTTTCTAGAAGAACATTAAGGACCTTTATAAATAGTCTAGGAAACTGAAAATAAAGTGAACATGGGTAGCCCTCGATTTACCATCACAATTGAGCCTCAAATGTCTGTTGCCAAGGGGAACATTTGTTAAGTGAATTTTGCCCCATTTTACGACACTTCTTGCCACGGTTGTTAAGTGAATCACTGCAGTCGTTAGGTTAATAAAATGTTAAGCAAATCCGGCTTCCCCATGGACTTTGCTTGTCCGAAGGTCGTAAAAGGGGATCACATGATCCCGAGACACTGCAGCCGTCGTAACTATGAACCAGATGCCAAGCGTCTGAATTTTGTCCACGCAACCGTGGGGAATGCTGCAACAGTTGTAAGAGTGAAAAACATTGATAAGTCGCTGTGGGAAGAATCCAGGAAAAGAACTATTTTGAGAAATATTAAAAAGGCAACCCCCCCCCCCAAGTCTCTCTGCCCCAGACAGAAACCAGGTCTGCAGAAATGCAGATGTGATCATCTTGTCAGAAAGATTGGAGCCAGGAAGCTGATGGGATTAGAAAGACAAAGATCCCTAGAATCAACAATCGCTCACACCAAAAAATCCAACAGAGGACGTAGCCATCAGCTACAGCCACAGGGAAGCAGGATATGACCTTTGGGACATAATAGGATTAACCCACCACCGTCAGAATACCAGAAAGGCACACTCAGACTCAGGTCAAAGTTCATTACGCCACAGGAACAACTCCAGACAAAAGCCCAAGAAGGTATAAAAACCCACCCCTCCCTGCTACATGTGGTCAGGTTTTTTTTCCCCACAGCCATCTTTCTGTCTGGCTCTCCTCTTCGATAAACTGCAGCCTTCTTTCTAAAGCAGTCTCCATGTTTTGATTATTCCCGGCTTGGACTGGACCCTGAGGAAGATTTTTCTCTCAACATCACTTTTCTCAGGGCTGTTGTAACTTTGAATGGCCGCTAAATGAACAGTCACTAAACTCGGACTGCAAGTTGAGAATTACCTCTACACCCACAACGCCTGAAACTCAGATGCTATAAATAGGGGTTCTTTCAAAAATCAAAATTCTGTTTCCTGCATCTGTCTTATTTTTTTTTCCCCTCTCCATACGTCGTTGTCTGCCATTTCTTCAGGGCTTGATTGGTTTTCCCAGTGAAATGCAAAGAATTCTTCTGCATCCTTTTAGTTGTTCTACACAGGCAGTCCTCAACGTGTAACCGTTGGTTTAACAACTCTTTGAAGTTACAATGGCACTGGGGGGGGGGAATGAACCAGTCGTGCTTACAACCATTGCAGTAACCCCACAACAGAGCTCTTCAAACTTGGCAACTTTAAGACTTGTGGACTTCAACAAGTCCTAAGGGCTGGCTGAGGAATTCTGGGAGTTGAAGTCCACAAGTCTTAAAGTTGCCAAGTTTGAAGACCCCTGCCCCACAATTACGCGATCAAAATTCAGGCGCTCGGCAACTGGCAGGTGTTTATGATGGTTTATGACGATTCACTTAACAACCCTGTGATTCACTTAGCAACGGCTGGTCGTAAAATCGGAGGCAACTCACTTCACCACCACCTTGCTTAGCGACCAGAAATTTTGGTCGTAAAGTCGAGGACTACCTGTACTGTCCCAAAGATGCTTTTTTCGAAAAGTAATTGGAGTGAAACATTTTCAAAGAGAAAAGGCAGTCACCTTTCGGGACAACCATGACCTGGAGGATTGAGACTCCCCAAGGGCGACTTACCTGTACACTTTTCATCCACGCGGCAGTTCAACTCTACTAGTTGGTAAAACTAAAGAATTGGTTTACGTGCCCCTTTAAATAAGCGCCTGCCCGTAATAGGCCAGCGAGTTGCAATAACTCTGCCTTGGTTTGTTTTTCAAGCTGGAGGGAACTCGTTGACCCCGAGTCTGTGTTTTTCCTGCCTTTCATCACGGTCTGTTTGCACTCTTTAAACATCTAGGTCCCTTTGGAATAAATCATGGCGTAGAACTTCACGCAGACGTTATAGAATACGCCAAGCAGAAACTGGACTTCTTCATCAGGACAAGTGACAGCTTTGACAAGTAAGTAAAAGCAGATTTTCCAAAAAAAAAAAAAAAGTCCTACTCTTCAGATGGTAATTCCTAGTTCTAGAAGGAAGTGAATCCAAGACAAATACAAGTGGTCCTTATTCAGCAGTCACTTGTTCAGCCACCCAACTAAGCTAGCTCCATACACACACAAACACACACACACACACACACACACTTTGGGTTCCGAAAGATTAAGTTCTGGCTTGGGCTTAATGGGACCCCTATAGTATGTTTAACTTTATTTTTCCTTTTTTACGGTTACGGCTGTTTTTGTCTGGGTGGTTTTTATATATGGGACGTTACAAGCTGGCCAAGGTCTTTTGGAGAGGGCCAATTATAACAGTTCTGGAAATAATAGAACTGTAAAGAGAGGTCAATGGTAGATGGGCACTGCAGGTTATGGGCAGCCCTGTGGCTTTCAAGGACAGTCCAGGGCAGGGCTGGGTGAGTTGCTATCCAAACTATCTGAAGGGTCTTGCCTTAACCAGCCCATAATCTAACCCTACGTGTGATGCAAATGAACCAGTTTGATATAGTCGTTAAGGCATCACCCTAGAAACCAGGAGATTGTGAGTTCTAGTCCCACCTTAGGCATGGATGCTGGCTGGGTAACTACGGGTCGATCACTAGGAGAGTGTCAGTTCTAGTCCCGCCTTAGGCATGAAAGCTAGGTGGGTGATTTCGGGCCACTCACCAGGAGACTGGGAGTTCTAGTCCCACCTTAGGCAGGAATGCTGGCTGGATAACTATGGGCCGATCACAAGGAGACAGTGAGTTCTAGTCCCACCTTAGGCATGAAAGCCAGTGGGTGACCTTGAGCCACTCACCAGGAGTTTGGGAGTTCTAGTCCCATCTTAGGCATGAAAGCTGGCTGGATAACTGGGCCGATCACCAGGAGACAGTGAGTTCTAGTCCCACCTTAGGCATGAAAGCCGGTGGGTGACCTTGAGCCACTCACCAGGAGTTTGGGAGTTCTAGTTCCATCTTAGGCATGAATGCTGGCTGGATAATTATGGGCCAATCACCAGGAGACAGTGAGTTCTAGTCCCACCTTAGGCATGAAAGCCAGGTGGGTGACTTTAGGCCACTCACCAGGAGACTGGGAGTTCTAGTCCCACCTTAGGCATGAAAGCTGGCTGGATAAGTATGGGCCGACCACTAGGAATGCGATTTCTAATCCCACCTCAGGCACAAAAAGCCAGCTGGATGACTGTGGGCCAGTCCCTCTCTCTGAGCCCACCCCACCTCACAGGGTTGTTGTTGGCGAAACACAGGTGAAGAAAGGAGTATTAAGTCTGTTCGCCGACTCCAGTTATTTATAACGGGTAGGGTAAAGAAAAATCTAAATGAAAATAAACTGCTCTCCCTGTTGAATTCTCGTGCTGCGTTGAAGTCTCATTCACAACCCTCCCTTCCTTCCTTCCTTCCTTCCTTCCTTCCTTCCTTCCTTCCTTCCTTCCTTCCTAGGTTTGAATTCTGCGAGCCTTCCTTTGTCTCTGGAAACTGCTTAGAAATCTCTCCGGACTCCTCTCAATACGACCGCGTGTACTGTGGAGCCGGCGTCCAGAAGGAGCACGAAGATTACATGAAGAACTTGCTGAAAGTCGGCGGGATTCTCGTCATGCCCCTGGAGGAGAAGGTTGGCCGGTGGGGACGGGTGTCTTTACTGTCTCCGACACTGTTTGGGTTCTGTAAAATCCCATAAAGAGCTCCCTGCCGAGAAACAAACGAAAGGGAGGTTAAATTGATCCGAGATGGCCGAGATGGCCGGTATTTAATATTTATTTGTTATGTATATGTAGGAGTGTGGGTCTATGCATACGTGTATATAGTATGGTTAGGTATTTGTCATGTATGTGTTCCACTTTGAGAGCCAGAAACTGGAGCAGAGAAGGGGTGGGGTGGGGAGGTGTTCCGTGATTTCTGCTGTAGCACACGTTTAATCTACTGCTTTTCTCTTTCAATGCAGCTGACCAAGATTACTCGAACAGGCCCTTCAGCCTGGGAGACCAAGAAAATCTTGGCTGTTTCTTTTGCTCCTCTAATCCAACCCAACCATTCAGATTCAGGAAAGTCAAAACTGGTTCATTTGCGTAAGTCAGCCACATCTCCCCCGCCTCTGTATTATAATAATAATAATAATAATAATAATAATAATAATAATAATGATGATGATGATGATAATGATAATAGAAAGTTGGAAGGGACCTTGCAGGTCATCTAATCTGACCCCTACTGAGACAGGAAACCCGGCCTATACCATTTCAGTCAAATGGCTGTCCAATCTGTTCTTAAAAACTTCCAGTGTCAGAGCATTCACCGCTTCTGGAGGCAGGTTTTTCCACTGATTAATTGTTCTAACTGTCAGGAAGTTTCTCCTTAGTTCCACGTTGCTTCTCTCTTTGGTCAGTTTCCATTCTTTGCTTCTTGTCCTGCCTTCAGGCGCTTTGGAGAATAGATTGACTCCCTCTTCTTTGGGGCAGCCGCTGAGATATTGGAAAACTGCTATCATGTCCCCCCTCGTCCTTCTCTTCATTAAACTAGACATACCCAATTCCAACAACTGTTCCTTATATGTTTTGGCCTCCAGCCCCCTAATCCAGTGGCGTAGCGTGGGGGGTGCAGGGGGGGCGGGCCGCACCGGGAGCAACATCTGGGGGGGGCGCTCGCACTGAGCTGCTCAGGGAGCCCCAAGGGCTGCACAGAGTCGGCTTGGCTCCGCTCTCGAGCTGCTCTTTCTTGCAAAGCGAAACGAGTCCGGCAGGTGAGATGGGCGGCCACATAAACTGAATAAAATAAATAGAAGCGCCCAACTCTCCGCCCAGGCTCAGGCCAACCGCAAGCGCCCCGCAGGCGCCCCGGCAGGCTTGGCCGAGCGAAGACGGACCCGCCGGCTGGCTGGCCTAGCTTCGTGCGCATGCGTGGCTTTATTTAGCGGGGCTCACGTGCGAGCTTGAATGCAGCGGCTCTTGCAGGTCGGAGCCCCACCCAGCCGCCCTCGAGAGGGACCCGGAAGCATCCCGCATGCGCGCGACTCTTCTTGGAAAGTCTACGCCGCTGCGGGGCGCGTCTTTTCGGCGGTGCCATGACGTCACCGGGTTAGGGGGCGCAAATTGCCCCGGGTGCTGACAACCCACGCTACGCCACTGCCCTAATCATCTTTGTTGCTCTTCTCTGCCCCCTTTCCAGAGTCTCAACATCTTTTTTTACATCATGACGACCAAAACTGGATGCAGTATTGCATGTGTGGCCTTACCAAGGCATTGTAAAGTGGTATTAACTCTTTACGTGATCTTGATTCTGTCCCTCTGTTAATGCAGCCTAGCACTGTGTTGGCTTTTTTGGCAGCTGCAGCACACGGCTGGCTCCTATTTAAGCAATTGTCCACTAGGACTTCCAGATCCCTCTCGCAGTTACTTTCATTCCATTTTGAAGATTGGGTCTAAACTTAAGCCTAGAAACTAGGAGGAAGTGAGTTCTAGTCCTGCCTTAGACATAAAAGGCAGCGGGGTGTCTTTGGGCCAATCATCAGGAGACTCCTGAGTTCTAACCCCGCCTTAGACAGGAAAGGCAGCTGGGGAGGTTGGGGGTAAATACTTTGAATTCTAGTCCCGTCGCAGGGGTGAAAGCCATCTGGGTGACCTTGGCCCAGTTTCTGTCAGCCTAACCCACCTCAGAGGCTTGTGGGAAAATAGGAGGAGGGAGGAGTATTAGGAAAGTCTGCTGCCTTGAGTTATTTATAAAAAATAATAAAGGCAGGTTATAAACAGGTAAAATAAATACATACACAGAGTACCACGTTTTCCACTGGCATAATGGGCTGGATTGTTTAGCTCACCTGGAACCAGGATCTCCACTCCTTTTTCCATGCCCCAAAGAAATAGGCTAAGATGGGGGGGGGTGTCCCCAACCCCCCAGTCCATGGACCGGTACCGGGCTGCAGCATGCCAGCAACCGGGCCGCACAAACAAGCAAAGCCCCATCCGTGAGATGCAGGCAGCACACAAAACCACGCACCCTCCGGTCCGCGGGAAAAACCTCTCCCCACGGAACCGGTCCACGGTGCCCAACAGGTTGGGGACCTCTGGGCTAAGATGAGTGGGCCCTCCTCCCCCTCCCCCTCCCCCCAGGAACTCCACAATGAAGAGAGAGAGTTTGATTCAGAATCTTTACCAGACCAAGCCTGAACCAGTTTAACCCCGCTTCCCATTAATCTGCATGACAACCCCTGATTTACAATTTCCGGTAGGTATAACCAAAGAAGGAGAACAACGAGAGATGAAGCCTGGGCTCGCAGTAAATCTTTAAAAAGGGTTTAATCACGACATTGCCCGTAAATACTTGCAACATCAGGAGGATATAAACCCCAACCACCCCTCCCCCCCCCCCCCGCAATCAGCCGAGTGAGCCCTAATGGCGGGGAAGCTGGGAGAAAGATAAATCGTATAGCCCTGTGGTGGCGAACCTATGGCACGAGTGCCACAGGTGGCACGCAGAGTCCTAGGCCTTCCTCTGGGTTTTATAAAAACCTTTTCGCTTTAGTCCTCTGCCGCCGTGTGCAAAAAAAAAAAGGTTCAATCAATCAATTTCAACTTCTCGCAGGGGAAAAAAAAGATCTCACAAAGTTGGAATTGATGGATTGAACTTTTTAGTCCCACCCAGTCTGCCGTTACCACCGCAGCCACGCCCACCCAATGGGCCACACCCACCCAATGGGCCACGCCCACTCAAAGACAGCACGGCTGGCTCAGGAATTCTGGGAGTTGAAGTCCATGAGTCATAAAAGAGCCGAGGTTTATTGAGATTTTTTTGAGATTTTTATACCGCCCTTCTCCCAAAGGGACTCAGGGCGGTTCACAGGGCATAAATATAAACAACAGTACAAACATTAAAAGATAATTAAATTAATGCCCAAGTTAAAACCAGAATAATAAAACAAACCAATAAAAAACCCAAGTACCCCCATCAGGCCAGACCCGCTAGTTCAAATAAATGGGTCTTCAACCCGCGACGGAAGGATCGGAGGTCTGATGCCATCCGGAGCTCAACCGGCAGTTGGTTCCATAACGCCGGAGCACCCACAGAGAAGGCCCTCCCCCTGGGGGCCACCAGTCGACATTCCTTGACAGGAGGCACCCTGAGGAGGCCCTCTCTGTGGGCGCGCACAGGGCGGAGGGGAGTCGACGCCGGCAGCAGGTGGTCCTCGAGGTATCGCGGACCCATGCCATGTAGGGACTTAAAGATCATAACCAAAACCTTGAACCTTACCCGGAAGACAACTGGTAACCAATGCAGCTCACGGAGCAAAGGTGTAACATGGGAGTACCGGGAAACTCCCAAGACAACTCTCGCGGCCGCATTCTGTACCAGTTGGAGCCTCCGAGTAGTCTTCAAGGGAAGTCCCATGTAGAGAGCGTTACAGTAGTCTAGGCGAGAGGTCACGAGCGCATGAGTGACCGTACACAAGGCCTCCCGGTCCAGATAGGGCCGCAACTGGCGCACCAGGCGAACCTGGGCAAAAGCCCCCCTAGTCACGGCCTACCCCTGGCCTATATCATTTCAGACAAATGGCTGTCCAGTCTCTTCTTAAAAACTTCCAGTGTTGGAGCATTCACAGCTTCTGGAGGCAGGTTGTTCCACTGGTTAATTGTCCTCACTGTCAGGAAGTTTCTCCTTAGTTCTAGGTTGCTTCTCTCCTTGACTAGTTTCCAAGTGGCCAGCATGACTTTGCACAGCACTGTTGTTACCTTCCCGCCGAAGTGATACCTATTTATCTATTTGGGAGTGTGCCAAATTCAGACAGCAGGAAGCCAGAGAAGATGGTAAGGTTAACATGACAGCCATTATTATACTGCAATAGCTCAACCTGCCTCCAGAAGCGGTGGGTGCTCCAACACTGGAGGTTTTTAAGAAGAGACTGGAAACCCATTTGTCTGAAATGGTATAGGGTTTCCTGCCTGAGCAGGGGGTTGGACTAGATGACCTCCAAGGTCCCTTCCAACAACAACAACTTCTTCTTCTTCTTCTTCTTCTTCTTCTTCTTCTTCTTCTTCTTATTATTATTATTATTATTATTATTATTATTATTATTATTATTATTATATAACTTTTATTCATAAAACATGAAACTCAGTCAACTGAACACTCAAATTCTTTGGCACTAATGGTTGACACATGTTGCTGCCAGCATCCTAGGTATCAACCAGGTATCTCCTTAAAATGTAAGATGTTCCGAGTAGCGCGGTTTTTTGTAGCTTTGCTGGAGTTATTGCAGGAAGCTGCAATTTCTTGATGTGTTTTGCAAAGTTTTTGGACATAGTTCCCAGTGCCCCGATGACAATGGGTCTCACTGTTACACGTCATCATCACCATCATCATCATCATCATCATTATTATAAAACTTTTATTCATTAAACATGAACCTCAGTCAACTGAACTTTCAAATTGATTGGCCTTAATGGTTGACACGGGTTGCTGCCAGCATCCTAGGTATCAACCAGGTGGTGGTGGTGGTATTATTATTATAATCATCATCATCATCATCTTATTGATGTTGTAGCCATTCTAGTTGCTCAAGAGATCAGTCCCCTCTTGTCCTGCTTTGCTTTGGAAGACGTAGAGACCAGTCAGAGACCAATCTCTGCTCTTGACCGGCGTACGGTAGATTTCTCCCAAGGGGCCCCCAGCTCCTTGATCAGATTGCTGTACCTTTTTGATTGGTTTAATTTCCGCTGAGTCCTTGGGGCTCCCTCAGCTGGGTGGTTTTCTTGCAGACACTTCATGACTCAACTAGGCAACATCATCAGTGCCCGAAGGGAGGGGAGTTTGCAGAGGAGGAGGAAGATTGTGAGGTCCTTGGTGCTCTCTGGGCTTGTTAGCTTGTGCCCTGCACACATGCAAGTGGCTTGCTCGAGCAGTGTTGGTGGGAATGTTCTTGATAGCTCCTTGATTAGGCTTGTCACAACTCATTTGCATATAAAGAGAGAGCGTCCCCACCTCCTCCTAGGTCTGGTAATGTTACAGTGAGAACAAATCAGTGGAGCAGCTTGCCTTCAGAAGTTGTGGGTGCCCCATCACTGGACAGCTATTTGTCCGGAATTTATTTTGATTGATTTATTAGAGAAATGTATTGCTTCGCCCATCTTGTATCGAATATCTCCGGTATAGGAATGGTGTAGGACAGTGATGGCGAACCTTTTAGAGACCGAGTGCCCAAACTGCAACCCAAAACCCACTTATGTATCTTCGGCCCATTGTCTGAGTGTGGTCAGTTGGCCAGGTGTGGCCCATTGGGTGGGCATGGCCCATTGGGTGGGCGTGGCTGCGGTGGTAACGGCAGACTGGGTGGGACTAAAAACTTCAATCAAGCAATTCCAACTTTGCGAGATCTTTTTTTTTACCCGCGAGAAGTTGAAATTGATTGATTGAACCCTTTTTTTTTTTTTACACACGGCTGGCGGAGGCCTAAAGCGAAAAGGTTTTATAAAAGTCAGCTGAAGGCCTAGGACTGGGGCGACGGTGCGCGTGCCCACAGAGAGGGCTCTGCGTGCCACCTGCGGCACGCGTGTCATAGGTTCGCCACCACGGGTGTAAGATCTCCTGCTTAAGCAGGGGTCAGACCAGAAGACCTCTGAGGTCTCTTCCAATTCCGTTATTCTGTTAGCTTGCTTAATGAAACGTCTGCAAGAAGACCACCAAGCTCAGAGAGTACCAGTCAGTTCAATCCTGAGCCACAGATATTCTCTGCCATCCGTTTAGTCTCTTCTAACCTCAGCCAGGTATAGTTTCTGGCTCCAAATGCAGACTCCCCAGCTGTTCCCTTCTCCTCTTTCCCATCTCCAGCCCCTGTGGTGGTTCGCAGCCTGCAGGACCTGGCTCGGATTGCCATCCGCGGCACCATTAAAAAGCTGATCCACCAAGACCGAGCCAGCAAAAACGGCAACGGCCTCCGAAACCCGCCGAGGTTTAAACGGCGCCGCGTCCGGCACCGCCGCATGGAAACCATTGTCTTCTTGGACAAAGAGGTCTTTGCAAGCCGGATCTCCAACCCTTTGGAGGATAATCACTGTGAGGAATTGGAGGAAGATTGCAGGGAAGAGGTGGAAAAATCTCTTCCGGAACTGAAGCCCGAACCGCCTACATACAGCTTGAGAGAGAAGATCCTCGGCCTGCCTCTTCCCGACCCGTTGAAATATTACCTGCTTTATTACAGAGAAAAATAGGAGCCTGGGGAGCGTTCGTTGGTCAGGGAGGGAGGCAGGACAGTAAAACACTCAGGAGGCTGACAGACACCAACACCACTTGCTTGCCTTTTAACAGAACCAGCTGGGGAAACACGCCTGCCAGGAATTTAAAATGGGATAGCCTGTTTTGTTTTGTTTTTCCCCAGATCCTTTCCCTTGATTTGTGCGCTCCGGTTTTGTCCTAAGCAGAACTACCTTGGTGGGGGAAGAGGGTGTGGCAAGCTGGTCCCCGTGTTCTTGACGGAAGTGAGGGCTTCATGCCGGTTTTAAAAAAAAACCAACAACAACCCTATAAGGAAAAAAGATAATCACACGTTTGCTGAAATACCTGTGAATATCTCAACCGTCTTTTTGTCTCTTTGCTTGGTTCGCTTGCTCCTCTCCTCCAGGAAGCAGTTTCGGGGATTAGTTTGGCAGGAACCCAAATGTGTGGATTGGCCCGCAAAACAGAAAAACGAGTTGAATTTGAGCCGCTCTACAACGATCTAGTGGGGAAAATAAAATAAATCTTATTGGCGAGTGGGCGGGGGGGGTGGCGGGCCTCCGCTGAACAAACTAGGGTCATTTTCCCCCATCGGATGTTTACGCCGCATTTGCAAGAAGGGGAACCATCCGCAGAGATGATGATCTGGGAAGACCCCCAAAAGAGATTCTCCTGTGTGATTAAAAAGAGAAAGAGGCTGTGTGTGTGTGTGTGTGTGTGTGTGTGTGTGTGTGTGTGTGTGTTTGTGTGGCTTAAGCAGGAACAGCCGGAATTATGACACCTTAAGCTGCAGAAGTCTGGCTTTCGACTTGCTCGCCTGAAAATCGGTTGGGTTTATCATTCCCCACAAGGATTTCAGGTGGTGATAGAGATGAGTAAGAGAAGGAAGCAGTTCCTCCACCCCCCACTGGGCCTTTTCCAAGGTCTGTTATCAAGGGGTTGAATCAAGTATGTTACGGAGGGAAAACGGGGCGCCTTGTTTGAATTGAGGTCGTTGGTTCTCTAAACGGGGAGTGCCTGGAGAAAACTGCCAGTGTTTTTAAACCCCCCCCCCCAAGGGTCCTCTGCTTTAGCAGAAAGGCTAAAAATTCAGCTATAGGTTCACTTCCCCCTTTTCTGTGTACAGGCTATGGTAAAGCTTGCTTGGAAAACACGGCACAAGACTTTTTAAATGTCCTGTTACACGTCAATCCTTATTCGGAAAAGTAGATTGCTCTTAGGCTGGAATTTAGAGTGAGCAGAAGCAGTAACTCTCATTAAAAAAATTTAGGCTATTTTTTTTTCCCCTCCAGCTGAAATATTGAGCAGAATCATCTGATATTCCCCAAGGGGGCTTACGATAGTTTTTCCGTCCGCTTATAGATTTTTTTAACTTCATCTAACTTCTCGATATTCATGGCCTGGCTGGCTAAGTTAGAAAACAAGAGACCCTGGGGCTGATTTTTATTCCAGGTTGAAATGGAGACTCAAGCAGGCAAAAACCTGCTTTTTATCTCTGACAAGCAGCTGTTCTCATTCTGAACGCACAGCATAAGAGCGAAGTCCTGTGGTTTAGCAGAAGCCGAATCGACCTGTGCTTTGTAATTCCCATCGGGGAGACCGCTAGCCTAGCCATTATTGCCTGTGCAGTGTTGCATTTCATGTTGTGTCATCTGAAGCTTTGCGTCAACAATAACAATCGTTTGTTAGAGCTCTGTCCTTGATGATGCAGTTAACATGCTGAGTTCCTTCTCTATATCTTCCCTTCTGCTCTGAATGATGCTGTTAATTGTTAAATGCTCTGTATCGTTTTTTCTTCCACTGAGTCGGTCTGTCGAGCCTTTTAAGCTATTATTATTTTGGGTGAATGGCCATCAAGTTTGACATAATAGGTGTCTTCCCTGTGGTACACTCAAGTTTTCATGGTCCAGAAAGCTGTTTATCAAAGAATCTACAAAGTTCTTCTCGGTGACTGGGGTTTAATCGTCACAATTGAGTGAGCATTCTTCTTTCAGCATTCATAAAACTCTGCCCCAAAAGAGGCATTCCTTCCCTCAACTTTAATTCTTTCCGTTTGTTCTTGAGTTGTCTCAAGAAAGAATGGTCAAAGTTACTGCGTGAAAGTTTTTCTTCATCTTCTCCGTTAAGAACGATCTAGAATTCTTTTTTTTTTTTCAGAGAAAAAAAACCCCACAAGGATCTTATGGAGCCTTTTTCTCTTGTTTGGGGTGAAAGATTTGTGAGCCATTGTGATTTGTTCAGTTGTTTTTATCAATATACGAAGGTAGAAAAATGTGTGTTTGGGTGACAGCATAACTGCGAAATAACATAGGCTTTTAATATTGTAACAGAAGAGGAATTGTCAGTGCGGTATTCCTATACACCAGCATACACACACACACACTGGTTAACCCAGTCGGTGTGTTTTAGCAAACTAACATGGCCTGTGACATCTGTTCTTGCAAAATGTATCGCGATTCCCTCAGATGTTTATTGTTTCCGGCTTCTCATAAGCATCCTTTTTTTTGGTAGCTTCAGATAGAATTGCCAAGTTGTACCCCTTTGCAAAAAGGTTTTGCTTTCCTAAAGTAGTTAAAGATGTAAATAGCTTAGAGATTAAGATTGGAAAAGCAAAGTTATTTCTGAAGCATGGAGAACATTGGAAAGAAGTGGTTTCAAAAATACAGATTTTTAGCAAAATACATGTCTGTGTCAATAAAAATGGTTCCACCTTAAGCGGTAGTGTTGGTGCTTCATGCTGGGAACACATTCTGTGCGTTTCCCCCCCCCCCATTGTTCTCACAGTAACTTTCAGAATTGGCCTTCAAAGTAAGTGTGGTGGATGGCCGGATTATGGTGAAGAGAGAAGCAACCTGGAATTAAGGAGAAACTTCCTGACAATGAGGACAATCAACCAGTGGAACAGCTTGCCACCAGAAATCGTGGGCGCTCCATCACTGGAGATTTTTAAGAAGAGACTGGACAATCACCTGTCTGAGATGGTATAAATTCTCCTGCTTGAGCAGGGGGCTGGACTAGAAGACCTTCAGGGTCCCTTCCAGCTCTATTCTATTTTATTCTATTCTAAATCTTAGAGAACATTCCCAATTGAAACAGCTCCTACTGTCAAAGAAAGAACACAACACATATTTACTTAATATACACTTCAAGAGCAAATCAGCAAATATTAAATTATATATGTACCTATGAGGAAATTCGGAAGTAAACCTCTGTTTGGTTATCAGTGACAGACACTTGCAGATACAGAACTTTTATTACACACATTAGAAAACTACAACATTGCATTACTTTTTGGCATAAATTGCCATTCAAACTGAGGCACTTGTCATAACGTCTTATAAAGTTTGAAATTCCTTAGTAGTAGTCGCTCGGCGCCAAATCTGGGCTATGGGGGTGTGTGTTTGTGAGATCAAAAACATCCCAACAGAATTGCTTCAAAAGTTCTGCGTCTAGCAGTGTGCGGGCGAACATTGTCGTGAACCAACACCACACCGGAATTCAGCAGGCCCCGATGCTTGTTATGGATGGCTCGTCTTGAGTTTTTGTAACGTTTCACAATAGACTTCTGAATTGATGGTTGAACCATGCTCCATGAATTTCACTAGCCGTACTCCTTTGGCATCTTCACATTTGGCGGGATTTTTGATGGCAATGTTGTAGTTTTCTAATGTGTATAATAAATGTTCTGCGTCTGCAAATGTCTGTCATTAACCAAACAGAGTTTTATTTCCAAATTGCCTCTATCTATCTATCTATCTATCTATCTATCTATCTATCTATCATCTATCTATCTATCTATCTATCTATCTATCTATCTACTATATCTATACAGATCAATCTATACCTATCTATCTTTTTATATAATTCTGGCTATTCTGACTCTAACTGTTGTTTAATGATGTCTCCCCTTGTTGAGACCCCTGTGCCTGGCCTGTATAAGTGGATACTATCACTGCTAACAGCCTTTGCCAGATAGCAGAACTCATGAAATTACCTTTTTATCATCCAGAAGAACCTTTATTTGCATGCAGAGAAGATTACAGCAGACAAGGTGTGGTAGATGATGAAATGGACGGTATTTCAAGGTCAAAGACAGTAATGGTCCTAGCATGTAGAGACCACCGCATGTGAGATGGTGGCAGGAAGTGAAAGAACATTCAGGGTTAAGAAGAAGGAGGAAGTACGTCACAAATGGGAGGGGTTGGCTGAACAAATTAACATAAATGTTGTAATTTCCCAAACAACCACATGGTGGCAGCACAATATGCACTGCATAATACTTTATGGCTGATGTAACAGCACACTGGCTATCTGTCTTTATATGACTCTGTAATCTCTTAATTCGTCAGGGCGACTCAACATTTATATTTACTGGCTGGATGCCCTTCCTGATGCCACATGGAGTTTGCAGCAGATATTTTCTGTTTACACCCTGGGAGAGAAGCATCTGCCGCTATCTAGGATTGGACTCTCAAACTTCCATGTGGGAGGCAAGCATCTCCACTCTATTCTGTTTGTCGGTCTGCTTATTTACCTATGTAGCCTCCAGAAGTTGTGGGTGCTCCATCACTAGAGATTTTTAAGAGACCGGACAGCCACTTGTCTGAAATGGTATAGGGTTTCCTACCTGCGCAGGGGGTTGGACTAGATGACCTCCAAGGTCCCAGCTCTCTTATTCTGTCATCTATATAGCATAGAAGCCAAAAAAACAAAGCTGTGATTAAAACCCATCAGTCCACTCCTATAAGTCAAAGCGATAGATTAAAAATGTCATCTCTGACTTCCTGTTCCTTTTCCAGCAAGCAGTCTGAAGATTCAGAATGCCGAATCCTTCGGCTGGAATTTCTTTTTGTTGGGGACCCTAAGGGGCCAGAACCCACCCTGAAGGGGTGGAATGAACAAAGGAAATCCCAGGGACTTAGGAGAGATGGTGGTCTCTCCGAATGGTCCAGGAGAAGCCCCCCAGAAACCAACAGAAGAAAGTGCTGACTAACTACAGGTTCAGCCATAGTTGGAAACAACAGAAGTCACAAGCTCTTAAATTAAGCGGATTTAAAACAGCATGCTTGAATCTGGGTAAGAATATTGATTTTCTCTATCCTACTTATTTTCCTGAAGAAGAAAGTCTCCAAAATAAGAGATCTCCGAAGAAGGAAAGGGGGAGGGGGATTCCGCTCCCTCCCTTTTGGTTATCAGAAGCGGCAAAACTTACCCTTTAGAGCAGACATGTCAAACACAAGGCCTGGGGGCCGGATCCGGCCCGCGAAATGGTTTCATGTGGCCCCCGAAGCCATCCTGGAAACAGTGAGGGAACGGCCCCCGCTGCCTTGGCCCTGGCCCAGAGACCCTCCTTCTGCCAGAGACCCCCAGATCTGTCCCATTCCTGCCCAGGCCCCCATAGGCACCCTTGATGCGAACGATGTAGAGCTGGCCATGCCCACCCAGTAGGCCATATGCACTCTAGCCACGCCCACCCAGTAGGCCACGCCCACCCTGGCCACACCCACCCGGCCCCCTGAGGGCAACCGCAATGCTGACGTGGCCCTCAATGAAATTGAGTTTGACACCCCTTTCTTAGAGGGATGATTTGTTTTCTTACCATAATGTTTTTTTCTTTCTGAAAAAAAGTTGAAATGATTTAAACAAAAGCAAATGTTTTAGTTATTTAAATGTGACGATAAGAAAAGCATAAAAAATGTGTTTTGAATGAGAGTTAAAGGATTAGATGATTAGAACTATTGAATGGAATGGCTTAAAGTTTAAATAGATTAAATACATTCTTAGCTATGGTCAAAAAGAATAAGAAATTGAGGGAATAAATATATATTAAATTAGGGGGGATACATATTTTAAGTTATATGTTATTTTTTGTATCTCAGTGTTCTAGTCTCTTTTTCTTGTTTCTCTTTTCTTGTTTTTTTTCTTTTTTCTTTTTTTCTTCTTTTTTGACTCTCTCTTTTCTTTTCTCTTTCTACTTTTTTACTTATTGATTAAGAAATAGAAAAGCATGAGAGGGTTTATATGGCAAAAAAACAGAATTTATTTAATTTAATTTATTTAATTTAATTTGTATACCGCCCTTCTCCCGAAGGACTCAGGGCAATAAATACCAGAATACCAAAATACAAAAATTAAAAACAGATTAAACCCTGGTGCCCAAGTACAGTAAATAAATTACATTAAAAAACATTAAAAACACAATTATTTATTTTATTTATTTTATTTTATTTAGATTTATATACCGCCCTTTCCCGAAGGACTCAGGGCGGTTTACAGGGCATTTAAAAAACAGTCAATACAAACGTTAAAACAAATTAAAAGAAATTAAATAGAACCCTGAGAGAATTAAAACCCAGTTAAAATTAAAATTAAAAATATTCTCAGCCTGGGCCAGAGAGCTCGAAGAGCCAGGTCTTCAGGTCCCGGCGGAAAGAACGGAGGGTGGGGGCAGTTAATTAATACCCAAACCCATCAGACCAGGCCGGCTTGTTCAAACAAATAGGTTTTTAGATCACGTCGGAAGGAGCGGAGGTCGGGAGCCATCCGGAGCTCAACCGGTAAACGGTTCCACAGGTCAGGCGCACCCACAGAGAAGGCCCTCCCCCTGGGGGCCACCAGTCGGCATTCTCTGACCGGTGGCACCCTGAGGAGGCCCTCTCTGTGGGAGCGCACTGGACGGAGGGAAGTTGACGCCAGCCGCAGGTGTTGCCGTAGGTAATCCGGACCCATGCCATAAATCCACCAATGTAAATATAGTTAACTGTTGAAAAGA
Source organism: Vipera berus (assembly GCF_964194415.1). Taxonomy (NCBI): domain Eukaryota; kingdom Metazoa; phylum Chordata; class Lepidosauria; order Squamata; family Viperidae; genus Vipera; species Vipera berus. The sequence goes on from NC_138204.1 coordinate 6,833,337, forward strand.
TTGTCACTGGTAAGAATATTTAAAATTTGGGGGGAAGAAATAAGCCGAAATAAACACGGTAACAGGATTTACAATAAGGCAACTAAAATGACAAATAGGATTATTGAAACTATACACTTAATTGTTGTTAATTAAAATAATGAGAATTGTCTTCGTCTAATGTTTTGCAAAGAAAGGTACTTTGGGGAAAGGGGAAATCAAATGAAATTAGCATATGGAATATAGATCATAGAAATTAATTGTTAAGGACTGTCTCATAAATGTTACCCAGACAACATATTGTTTACAAATTACTGAATAATTTATGTTATGTTAAAAAAAATCTAATAAAATATATATACAAAAAAAATATATCATCTCTGCCCGTGAGAGGTTTAAATATGGATCCCTTAAAAGGAAAACAGTGGTCTCATCATGAAGGACATTAGAACTTTCTAATCACTGGAGTTCTGATTCTGATCACCATCATCTACTAAGTGAATCTAAGGGTGACATTTGATTCTGTGTCCTCAGAGATAATTCTGGAAAAAATGAGTGGTGGTCCAGGATAATAGCGGTGGGGACCCAGCGGAGAATTATTTCCACCTATTTCCACCAGGCAAGGATGGAAGCTAACCCCCCCTGCACTGTTCAACCTTTATACTGGTGGGGTTTTTTCTAATTTGCGACTGAAGTGTGGACTTCAACACCCAGAATTGCTCATGCAGTCTAGGGAATTCTGGGAGTTGAAGTCCACAAATCTTAAACTTGCTGGGGTTGAGAAACACTGATCTACAGGTAGTCTTCGGTGATCACAATTGGGACTGGAATGCTAAGCAGTGTGTTTTGTTAAATAAGTGGCATCCAATCTTGCAACCTTTTTGCCACCGCAAAGAAAACCAAGTCACTGCAGTTGTTAAATGAAACATGCAATCATTAAGGGAATCCCCCATTGACTTTGCTTCTTGGACATCCCCTGGCCTGGGGGAAGGTCATAAATAGTGATTGTATGACCCTGGGGACTACAGTGGTCATAAGTGCAAGAATCATTGGTAAGTCACTTTTTTCAGCACTGTCGTAACGTTGAACAATCATTAAGCAGTCGTAACTTGAGGACTAATATACTGAAGAACATGTAACCAATACAGAATTGCCAAAATGCCTGGAGGATCCCTGGAATAAGCTAATTCTTTTGAATTCGTAGCCAATCAAGAGACAATAAATTGCCTCTCAGCTCTAGAACTAGACAATCACCTGTCTGAAATGGTATAAGTTCTCCTGCTTGAGCAGGGGGCTGGACTAGAAGACCTCCAAGGGCCCTTCCAGCTTCTATTCTATTCTATTCTATTCTATTCTATTCTATTCTATTCTATTCTTTCATTCTATTTTATATTCTATCCTATTCTTTCATTCTATATTCTATTCTATTCTATTCTGTTAATCTATTCTTTCATTCTATTTTATATTCTATTCTGTTAATCTTATTCTATTCTATTCTATTCTTTCATTCTATTTTATATTCTATCCTATTCTTTCATTCTATATTCTATTCTGTTAATCTATTCTTTCATTCTATTTTCTATTCTGTTAATCTTATTCTATTCTATTCTATTCTATTCTATTCTATTCTATTCTATTCTAATTCTAATTCTAATTCTAATTCTAATTCTATTCTACTCTATCCCTTACCTGAATCCACCATTTGAGAGCACATCAGCAGATATAACTATGTTTGCCACTAGATGTCACTCTCTTCCTGGCTATGTGGAAAATGCTTGAAGCTGATGAGCACCACCTGCAAAGTTTGTCCAGGAGCAGAAAACAAACAGCATGCGAGCAGTCCTCGACTTAACAACCGTTCATTTAGTGACCATTCAAAATTAAAACAGCACTGAAAAAAGTGAGTTGTGACAATTTTTCACTCGGGCGTCGCAGCCTCCCCAGTGACACGGGATCAAAACTGAGATGCTTGCCAGCTGGTATGTATTTACGACGGTTGCAGCGTCCCCGGGGGTCACGTGATCCCCATTTGTAACCTTCCCAGCAGCTTCTGACAAAGTCAATGGGGGAAGCCAGATTTGCTTAACAACTACATGATTCACTTAACAACTGCGGTGATTTGCTTAACCGGCCAAAAAAGTCGTAAAATGGGGCAAAACTCACTGAACAACTGCCCCGCTCAGCAACAGAAATTGCGGACCCAATTCGTTATAGGTTGTACAGTTAGTCCTCGACTTATGACTACCATGGAGCCCAACATTTCTGTTGCCCAGTGAGACAGGGGTGAAGTGAGTTTTGCCCAGTGGTGGGGTTCAAATTTGTGAACCACCGGTTCTCTGCATGGATGCCACTTCCAGAAGTCCATTTTTGGCCTGGGCAACAAAAAATTAGCTACCGGTTCTGCCAAAGTGGTGCCAACTGGCTGAATCTTACCATTGGTTTTCTCCCATTTTTCAACCTTCCTTGCCACGGTGGTTAAGTGAATCACTGCAGCTGTTAAGTTAGTAACAAGCTTGTTAAGGGAATCTGGCTTCAGAAGGTCACAAAAGTGAATCACATGAACCCGGGACACTGTAACCGTCATAAATATGAGCAAGCTGGAAGGGAAGGAGTTTGGGAGTAGGAGGAGGAGGAAGAGGAGAAGGAGGAAGAAGAGGAGGAGGGGGAGGAGGAAGAGGAGGAGGAAGATGACAACAACGACAATTGTGGGGTCCTTGGTGCTCTCAGACCCGAGTTGTTTTGTTGCAGATATTTCATTACCCAAACTAGGTAATATCATCAGTACTAGAGGAAAAAGCCTCTAGTAGTAAAAATCATTCAAATCAAATTATTCATAAGTGTTTAAGTTTTATTGAATTTATATACCGCCCTTTTCCCGTAGGACTCAGGGCGGTTTACAAAGTATTTAAAAAAACGTCAATACAATACAAAAGTTAAAAACAGTTAAAAATAATTAAATTTGATCCCTGAAAAATATAAAACCCCAATTAAAAACTCTCAGCCTGGGCCGGAAAGCTCAAAGAGCCAGGTCTTCAGGTCCCGGCGGAATGACCAAAGGTCAGGGGCAGTCCTAAGCTCCACGGGCACCCTGAGAAGGCCCTCCATGTTTAAGGTGTGTGGTCACATCAATCTTTTAAATAAAAATAAACCAGAACACCTAACTGTTGTATCTGAAACCTGGATTTATGACCAGTTGCTTAGCACCCATTCGAACATATGACGAACCCTGCCTGGGGTTACAGGACTGTATTTTGGGTACTTGGCAACCAACCCACCATTTATAGCATCCCACAGTCATGCAACTCTGATTTACAACATTTTTGCTGAAATACCTTTTGGCACCTGAGGGCAGGGCAAGAACTTGGCTCAATAGCAGTAACAGAGAGAGGGATTTTGGATTTCCAGCGGACAATCACTTACATATGAGCCAGCAGCTGCCCAAGAAGCCAATGCAATCCTAGGCTTTCGCAATTAATCAGTGGAACTCCTAGCCTCCAGAAGTTATGGGTGCTCCAACTGTCATGGTTCCAATCAATGAGACCAAATAAATCAGACCTCCGAGGGAGGAAAGTTCCTCAAAGAACATGTTTGTTGGATACGTAATATTGGCACCTTCAAAAGTGAAACCAGATCTAAACATTCCCTTCAAGAATCAAAGTATTAGAATGTAACTGTCATGGTTCCGACAGATGAAACTCTTCAAAGAACTTCGAGGCATTGTTTAATCTTAAAGAATCTTTATTAGAGAAGCATAGCATCGGCACGTACATGGTCGAAGCCAAAATCTGAATTCCCCTCCCCTGAGCACCTAGCATCAAAGCACAATTCCCTCCTGCAGTTGACAGTCATAAATCACGTTCTCCAATTAGTTTGAAATGCAGGCGCTCCCTCCAGTTCTCCAGCCCGCCAATTCTTATCATCTCTTATTTCAATAACCTTGGTTCTCACACTAGGTTCAGTATTGTTATGTCTAGCTAGCAGGACTCTCGTGCACATTCCTCCCCCTTCCCAGCATCATCTAACTCTGAAAGCAAAAAGAAGAAAACGGTTGCATCTCCATTTTGTTGTCAATGCAAAAACATCCGATGTTAGCAGTGTTGGCAGTAACAATTCCCACCCCTCTATTCATACTACCCAATTGAACACCTTGGCGGGCTTTCTGCCTTAATGATTCTTCTCCTCCCCCCCTCCAGCCTCCCCACCCCCCACTGGCATGGGAATGACCTTGGTTCCCACAAGAGTTGCTTGTGTTTAGTCTTCCAGAAGCACCTTCTTCCCCCTCCCCTTCTTGTGGCAACCGAGAATGGAAGAAACGGCTGCCCCAAGATTCGTTGTAGAGTTGACACCAACACCGGAGGCTTTTAAGTAGAGATTGGACAACCAATTTTCCAGGATAATAAAGGGCCTCCTGCTCGAGCAGAAGGTTGGATTAGAAGACTTCCAAGGTCCTTTCCAGACCTGTTATTAATTTTCAGGGGGGGGGGGAAAACCTACCTAGGGAACAATAGCTTTGTTTTACAACCCCCCGTAAGAAAAGGTTGAAAAATCGAATCAGTTATGTGGGTGAATTGCTTTACTACCATCCTGATGTGTGCCCATAATGGGCAGACTTCATTACAGTCGTTAAGGTCTTCCTGTACAAACATTTATGTACAGCCAGACCAAAATTTTGCCTGTTTTGAAAGACTAGATTAGATTAGACTAGAACAGAACAGAACAGAACAGAACAGAACAGAATAGAATAGAATAGAATATGGAATGGAATGGAATGGAATAGAATATGGAAAGGAATGGAATGGAATGGAATGAACAGAACAGAACAGAACAGAACAGAATAGAATATGGAATGGAATGGAATGAACAGAACAGAACAACAGAATAGAATAGAATAGAATAGAATAGAATAGAATAGAATAGAATAGAATAGAATAGAATAGAATAGAATAGAATAGAATAGAATAGAATAATAGAATAGAATAGAATAGAATAGAATAGAATAGAATAGAATAGAATAGAATAGAATAGAATAGAATAGAATATGGAATGGACAGAACAGAACAGAACAGAACAGAACAACAGAATAGAATAGAATAGAATAGAATAGAATAGAATAGAATAGAATAGAATAGAATAGAATAGAATAGAATAGAATAGAATAGAATAGAATAGAATAGAATAGAATATGGAAAGGAATGGAATGGAATGAACAGAACAGAACAGAACAGAATATGGAATGGAATGGAATGGAATGGAATGGAATGGAATGGAATGGAATAGAATGAACAGAACAGAATAGAATAGAATAGAAGCTGGAAGGGACCTTGGAGGTCTTCTAGTCCAGCTCCTTGCTCAAGCAGGAGGACCTATACCATCTAAGACAGGTGAATGAAATCTCCAGCGATGGAGCGCCCACAGTTTCTGGAGGCAAGCTGTTCCACTGGTTAATTGTCCTCACTGTCAGGAAATTTCTCCTTAATTCTAGCTCGCTTCTCTCTTTGTGCAGTTTCCAACCATTGCTTCTCGTCCTGCCTTCTGGTGCTTTGGAGAACAATTTGCCCCCCTTCTTCTTTGTGGCAGCCCCTCAAATACTGGAACACTGTTATCATGTCACCCCCTATTTCTTCTTTTCTCTAGACTAGCCAAACCCAAGTCCTGCAGCCGTTCTTCATCTGTTTTAGTCTCCAGGCCTTGGATCATCTTAGTTGCTCTCCTCTGATTTTTTTTTCCAAACTCTCAACATCTTTTTTGTGACATGGTGACCAAAACTGGCTGCAGTATTTGGGGGCCAAGTAAATAAACCAAGCCCTGCCTGCCATGTTATCCTTATAATTGAATTTTCTTGCAAAGCCAGCTTGGGGAAACATTATACACACAAACGCACACAAGGGATATGAGTCAGTCCTTGAATTTGGGCAAATCTGAATCGTTGAATCATAGAAAGGAAATGTTGCCTCTGTGGGTTGTTGTTCAAAAGTCCCTTGGGGTTTTTCAGCCGGGCTGGTGACAGGCGTCCTATCCTGACCTCAGCCGAAAGTTGACTTTCTCAGCAGAGGAGCCAAACTTTAAAAAAAAAAACCCTCCTCCTTTTTTTTAATGAAAAGACGCTGAATTTGGCTCCCGGGCTCTGTCCCAAGAGGGTGACTCAATAGAATTGAGTTGTTTCTTCGCAAAACAAAACAGACGCCCCACGGGCTGCTTTTCCAAGAGAAACAATCCCAGCTGAATTCCCAAGTCACTGAACCAGGGGATTACAGGTGGTTCTCGACATACAACACTCCATTTAGTGGCCATTCGAAGTTTTAGCAGTGCTGGAAAAAGTGACTTTTGACCGTTTTTCACACTTACGGCTGTTGTAGCCTCCCCACATGATCAAGGTTCAGAAGCTCGGCAACTGACTTGTATTTCTGACAGTTGCAGTGCCCCGGGTGTGTGTGTGTGTGTCATGTGATTCCCCGTTTGCAACCTCCCCAGCAGCTTCTGACGAAGCCGATGGGGGAAGCCCGATTTGCTTAACGACTCCGCAATTCACTTAACAACGGCAGTGGTTTGCCTAACTGGCAAAAAAAAAAGTCACGTGGTTCCGCTTTTGTGACCCACCCACCACCCATGACAAGCAAAGTCCACGGGAGAAGCCCAGTTCCCTTAATGACCGGGTTGCTAATTTAACAGCTGCAGTGATTCACTTAAGATCCGTGGCCAGAGGGGTCATAAAATGGGGCAAGACTCCCTTCGTCACCGTCTCACTTAGCAACGGGAATTTTGGGCCTCCGTTGTGATCGTATGTTGAGGGCCACCTGTGTGTATTTTTTTTCTTCCTGCATCGGCTGCAAATCGCCTTCAACTTTCCCTTTGAGTCTTGTGTTGCGATGCTAAATGTTGCCATGGACTGAATGCTACTCGCTCATTCATCTGGGGATTTATTCTGCATTGCAAACTTTTTTTTTCCAGTGGAATCCACTAAATGACTCAGTGGGAGGGAAACGGCCAGATGTTTCAAATCTTAACTCTCACCTCTTCATTCCCCCACCCTGTTTTGACCCTCAGGAACAGTCCAGGATGACACACGCTAGGCCTAAGCTTACAAAGGAGCTGTTTTTCAAACTGGCAGAAGGTCAATGTATTTTATTAGATTTTTTTTCTATCCCACTTTTATTGCTTAGTAAGTAACTCAAGATGGCGAACATACTCCTCCTCCTTCTTCTTCCTATTTTCCCCAGAACAAAAACCCTGTGAGGTAGGTTAGATTGAGAGAGAGGGACTGGCCCAAAGTCACCCAGCTGGCTTTTATGCCTAAGGTAGGACTAGAATTCACAGTCTCTTGGTAATTGATCCAAGGTCACCCAGCTGGCTTTTATGCCTAAGGTAGGACTAGAATTCACAGTCTCCTGGTAATTGATCCAAGGTCACCCAGCTGGCTTTTATGCCTAAGGTAGGACTAGAATTCACAGTCCCCTGGTAATTGATCCAAGGTCACCCAGCTGGCTTTTATGCCTAAGGTAGGACTACAATTCACAGTCTCCTGGTAATTGAGCCAAAATCACCCAGCTGGCGTTTATGCAGGACTAGAACTCGGCTTTCATGCCTAATGCAGGACTAGAACTCACTCCAGCTTTTGAGGCCAGTACCTACAACATATTAAACTTCAAAAATTCCAACCAGGCTTAACCAACTTTAGCATGTTGAGTGAATGCAAGCAGGGGATGCCATTTAAATTTATTCCATTGGGCAACTGACATAGCGTGACATAGCAAACAAAGGAGAAACTCAAACTTTAAGATGTGCAGACGTCAACTCCCAGAATTCCCCAGCCAGCCATGCTGGCTGGGGAATTCTGGGAGTTGAAATCTGCACATCTTAAAACTTATTGAGTCTGAAAAACACTGGATAAGCTCTTCTCGGCAACAGATGTACAGGGAATAGTTATCCTGAAACTCTAAATGTTAAATATAGTGTCAAAGAACTGGCAGTTGATCTAATCAAGTACATTTATCAAGGGTCAAAGGAGTTAGCAATTCATCAGAAGACGAACACCTCCCAGTAGGAATTCTTCTCTTCTTCACTCTCTCTGGCCTTATGTTCCTCCACTGTGTGCCCCCAAGCCCAGATAAAGATTAAAAGACACATCAAAAAGACATGTCTAACGCTTCTTCTACAACCCGCAAGGTTCTTTGACAATTACACTTAATTAGAGTTAGTTTATGTCTAAAAATCAGCCAGGAGTGAATAATCCTGTCTCATTTAGGATGGGTGGTTGTCTGCGCTGGCACCATCTGGGCCTCAGCTGGAGGGATTCGTCTGCTGTGGGGCAGCGCAGAGGAAAAGAAGAACAGAATAACAGAGTTGGAAGGGACCTCGGAGGTCTTCTAGTCCACCCACCCCCCCGTCGAAAATTCAGATTGACTCGTTCGGTCCCTTAGGGTATAAATTAAGCTGAGCCTAAACTGAGCTCTGATTTAATCCAGATCGGATTTAATTCAGCCCCTACATTAGCTTTCTGTAGCCAGCCTCTGCTCAGGAAGAATAACAGGATAACAGAGTCGGAAGGGACCTTGGAGGTCATCTAGTCCAACCCCCTGCTCAGGCAGGAAACCCTCTACCATTTCAGACAAATGGCTGTCCAGTCTCTTCTTAAAAACTTCCAATGTTGGAGCATTCACCACTTCTGGAGGCAGGTTGTTCCACTGGTTAATTGTCCTGTAAGGAAGTTTCTCCTTAGTTCCAGGTTGCTTCTCTCCTTGATTAGTTTCCATCCGTTGCTTCTGAGGAAGGGGGGAAAATGAAGGCCTTAGAGTTGAGAAAAAAAAGAATTGAGAAACTCTGAAGAAAATCCAAGGATAAATATAGCATTTCCATTAGTATCCAAATGGAGATGCAATGCAGGTTAGTCTTCAATTTACGACCACAATTGGACCCAGCATTTCCACTGCTAAGCAAGGCAAGCGCTAAGTGAGCTGCCCCCGATTTTATGACCTTTTTCACGCCGGTTGTTCAGCGAATCACTACCATCGTTAAGTGAATCATGTGGTCGTTAAGCAAATCCAGCATCTCTCATTGACTTTGCTTTGCCAGAAGCCGGCTGGGGAGATCACAAATGGTGATCAGGTGACCTCAGGACACTGCAACGGTCATAACATACCCTATATCGGTTGCCAAGTGCCCAAATTTGGATCACATAATCATGGGGATGGTGCGATCGTCGTAAGTGAGAGGACCAGTTGGAAGTCCTCTCTTGGATCTCGGAGTCCTAGTGGACAATCGCTTAAATATGAGCCAGCAGTGTGCTGCAGCTGCCAAAAAAGCCAACACAGTGCTAGGCTGCATTAACAGAGGGATAGAATCAAGATCACGTCAAGTGTTAATACCACTTTACAATGCTTTGGTAAGGCCACACCTGGAATATTGCATCCAGTTTTGGTCACCACGATGTAAAAAAGATGTTGAGACTCTAGAAAGAGTACAGAGAAGAGCAACAAACATGATCAGGGGACTGGAGGCTAAAACTTATAGGGAACGATTGCTGGAATTGGGTATGTCTAGTTTAATGAAGAGAAGGAGAAGGGGTGACACGTTAGCAGTCTTCCAATATTTCAGGAGCTGCCACAAAGAAGAGGGTTATTCTCCAAAGCACCAGAAGGCAGGAAAAGAAGCAACATATGGAAACTCATCAAGGAGAGAAGCAACCTAGAATAAGGAGAAACTTCCTCACAGTTAGAACAATTAACCAGCGGAACAACCTGTCTCCAGAAGCAATAAATGCTCCAACACTGGAAGTTTTTAAGAAGAGACTGGACAGCCATTTGTCTGAAATGGTAGAGGGTTTCCTGCCTGAGCAGGGGGGTGGAATAGATGACCTCCAAGGTCCCTTCCAACATCATCATCATCATCATCATCATCATGATCATCATCATCATGATCATCATTATTATTATTATTATTATTATTATTATTATTATTATTATTATTATTATTATTATTATATTTCACTTTTTTCTGTGCCAGCGTAACCTCAAACACTCACTATGCATAGGTAAATCTTGACTTTCAATAAGTCCCCTAGCAACCATTTGAAATTCTGAGGGAGGCCCCCACAATGCTACTTTGAGACCCCCCCATTTCAAAGATTTGACGTTTGGTGATGCGATCCCATTCTGGGTGCTTCACGACCCGCTTGCATTTACCACTGTTTGTGGCATCCCACAGTCCCATGACCGCAATTTACCACAGCTTTACCAGAGACCAGGATGCACTTCCATTTTTCGGCAAAACAGCCCCCCTTTTAACACACAAAAGTTTGCATAATAACCGGTGTGTTCGTTTCACCAATGCACTTGCTTTACAACTGAGATCGTAAAATTAGGTCCAGTCATGTGGTGGCCCACTTTACAGCCATCACAACCTATGACTGTAATTGTGGGGCTCGATTATGATCGTAACTCGGGGGGGGCGATGTGTATTACATGTACAAGGCAACAATAAGGGAAAATAAACCTCGTTCTGGAGATAAGAATGGAGCCTGTGCTGTTTGTCCTAAAAACAGCCATCTGTTTTTCACACTCTCAGAATCAGAATCAAAATTGAGTTGGAAGGGACCTTGGAGGTCATCTAGTCCAACCCCCTGCTCAGGCAGGAGACCCTACACCATTTCAGACAAGTGGCTGTCCAGTCTCTTCTTTAAAACTTCCAGTGTTGGAGCATTCACCACTTCTGGAGGCAGGTTGTTCCACTGGTTAGTTGTTCTAACTGTCAGGAAGTTTCTCCTTAGTTCGAGGTTGCTTCTCTCCTTGGTCACTTTCCATCCATTGCTTCTTGTCCTGCCTTCGGGGGCTTTGGAGAATAGCTTGCCTCCCTCTTCTTTGGGGCAGCCCCTGACATACTAGAAGACTGCTATCATGTCCCCCCCCCCCCTCGTCCTTCTTTTCTCTAGACTGGCCGTACCAAAATCCTGCAACGTCTCTTTGCGACGCGCCATTGTTTGATTGTACAATCAACATCTCCCAGTCACCAAGGGAAAGCGAATCCCCGCTGATGTTGTGGCAAATTGCCGAGGGCGAAATTAACCACAAACTGCAATGGATTACGAAGGCCAACTAGGATCGCCTGTTGCACTCTCAGATGTTATATGAGCATCTTAAGCCAGGAGGGTGGAAGGGGGTTTGTCAAACTTAATAGGAAACATATGTGTTTTTGTGTCTGTGTGTGTGTGTGTGTGTGTGTGTGCGTGCGCGCATATGTCTATGTGTGTATGTATTCTCCTTCTCCTCCTCCTCCTCCTCCTCCTCCTCCCTGCTAGCTCTTAAAGTTGAGAAATTCCTGCCTGCCTCTTTTTTTTTTTGCCGATCCAAATTGCAGAAACGTCCCATTCCAGCAAATACCATGCTGAGCACAATTGTGGTCTTTTCAAGTGTTTGGCTTGTCCTGTCCACCCCGCTCTCAGCCAGTTTCTGTCCCAGCCGATGTCTGTGTTTCAGGACGACAGTGAGATGCATGCATCTGATGCTGGAGAGCGTTCCCGAGGTTTCACCGCAAACAAACGTCCTGTAAGTTAATTGTTTTACTTGGGATTAATCATCTTGGGTTCGCTTCTCAAAGCAAACCCTGGCACGCAAACCGTTCCTGAGCCAGTTTAGCCTAGAAAGCTAACCTGGCTAGACTTCAGCAGGCTCCTTGTCACGGATGTGATAGTTCGGCTTGCAAAAATGAGGGATTTCCTTCTTTTTGTTTAATAGCAAGGGACTAATGGCAAGATACTTTTAAGGGCCGTTTTAATACCAAAACTTGAGTGGTCAGAAGTGTTTCAGACAGACAGACAGACAGATGATAGATGGTAGATAGATGATAGATAGATAGATAGATAGATAGATAGATAGATAGATAGATAGATAGATAGATAGATAGATAGATAGATAGATGATAGATAGATAGATAGATAGATAGATAGATAGATAGATGATAGATAGATATAGATGATAGATAGATATAGATGATAGATACATAGATGATGATAGAGATGATAGATAGATAGATAGATAGATAGATAGATAGATGATAGATAGATAGATAGATAGATAGATAGATAGATAGATATAGATGATAGATACATAGATGATAGATCGATAGATGATGATAGAGATAGATAGATAGATAGATAGATAGATAGATAGATAGATAGATAGATAGATAGATGATAGATAGATATAGATGATAGATGATAGATACATAGATGATAGATTGATAGATGATAGATATAGATAGCTTAGATAGATAGATAGATGATAGATAGATATAGATGATAGATGATAGATGATAGATACATAGATGATAGATACATAGATGATGATGATAGATAGATAGATATAGATAGATAGATAGGTCTAGATATATTTGTAAAAGGGGATTAGAATTATTATTATTATTTCATTTCATTTTATTTATTTTATCTTATTTTATTTTTTTAGCATCCAGCTGGGGTGGATTTTATATGTTGAATCTTAAATTTATTTGATATCTGGGACACCGTTAATCCTTTTGTGTACACCAATTTTGTTGTTGTTGTGAGTGCTGGATGTATGCTTTGTTTTGATTGTTTGGTTTGTGTTTTTCTGTTTTGAATTTTATTTTTTTTATGATAAAACAAAATAAATACAGTATACTTAAACACAGAAGCGTTTTACCCGTTCTGCACACAACCTTGTTAGGACTGGATTTGAGACAGACAATGATGAAGTGTATTATTTTCAAGTTTTCCTTCCATACCATTTTGGATGCTTTGCGGAAGGAAAAAAATGGAAACCTTGGAACTCAATAAAGGAGAACTCTTGAAATCCAGTTGTAATAGTTCTACAGGTGGTTCTCAACTTACAGCCGTTCGTTTAGTGACAGTTCAAAGTTACAACAGCCTTGAAAAACGTGACTTTCACCACTTTTCTTTACTTTTAATCTTCCTCCTAACTGCAAATAAGAGAACCATTGACAACTATGGTATAAAGGGTTTCCTGCCTGAGCAGGGGTTGGACTAGATGACCTCCAAGATCCCTTCCAACTTTTATTATTAACTACAGGTAGTCCTCTATTTACAACGGTTCATTCAAAGTTACAATGGCACTGAAAAAAGTGGCTTATGACCATTTGTCACACTTACAACTGTTGCAGCCTCTCTAGGGTCACGTAATCAAAATTCAGACCCTTGGCAACTGATTCATTTTTATGACAGCTGCAGTGTCCCGGGGTCATGTGATCCCCTTTTGCGACCTTCTGACAAGCAAAGTCTATGGGATAGCCTGACTCACTTAACAACTGTGTTACTAACAACCGCAGTGACTTTAGCGTAGAAAGCCAGCCTAAGGTTAGTTCTCAGCAGGCCTCAGTCCCAGACATAGCTGTTAGGCTTGCAAAAAACAAATGATCCTCCGATTGAGTACTTTTTTTTAATTCTGGAGGAATTAATTAATTAATTAATAAGCTGCTGTTGAAGGTTGTTCTAATGACAAACATTGAGGATCAGAAGCGTTTTACCCGTTGTGAATGCAACTTTATTGGGATGTGCTTTCATGCAGACTATATGCCACTTTGGGTGATTTGCAAGGAAAAGAAATAGAATAGAATAGAATAGAATAGAATAGAATAGAATAGAATAGAATAGAATAGAATAGAATAGAATAGAATAGAATAGAATAGAATAGAATAGAATAGAATAGAATAGAAAATATGGAATAGAATAGAATAGAATAGAATAGAATAGAATAGAATAGAATAGAATAGAATAGAATAGAATAGAATAGAATAGAATAGAATAGAATAGAATAGAATAGAATAGGAGTTGGAAGGGACCTTGGAGGTCATCTAGTCCAACCCCCTGCTCAGGCAGGAAACCCTATACCATTTCAGACAAATGGTTGTCCAATCTCTTCTTAAAAACTTCCAGTGTTGGAGCATTCACAACTTCCCGGAGGCAGGTTGTTCCAATTTCTTCTTAGTTCCAAATTGCTTCTCTCCTTGATTAGTTTCCACCTGTTGCTTCTTCTCCTGCCTTCAGGTACTTTGGACATACTCTTTAGTTTCAATTGTACATTGGAGCAATAGAAGGAAGACTGTTAATGGCAAGAAACTTCCATAAAAAGACAGCTATTCTTCATATGTCTCTGGCATAGGGTCTCTCCGCTTGAGCAGCAGGCTGGACTAGTAGACCTCCAAGGTCCCTTCCAATTCTACGTTCCAGAAACACAAGCTTGTTTTAAAAGAGTATGCAAGAATGTACTACTTCATTGTGACTGAGAGCATCTTGCGAAAGCCCGGAGGGATGAATGAAATCTTTGTGCTTTGGAAAACTAGTCATTCGGCAGCAGTGCGTTTGAAAACGGCCACACAAAAGATTTGGGTACCGTTCCAACAATTCTGCCTTTTCCCAGGTTTGTTAGTACGGTTTCCCTAAATGAGGTGGAAACATGATTTTTGTCCCGGCTGGTTGGCACAGGTCCCATAGCATCGCTTCCAAAGCCTGATTACATAGTATCAAACCGTCTGGTTTTGTGTGAATTGGGGAATTGCGTGTGCACATGTGTGAAACCTCTGTTTATGGCCTAACATCTAGAGATGTACTGGTGCAGGGGTAGGCAACCTTGGCTCTTTTATGACTCGTGGACTTCAACTCCCAGAATTCCTGAGCCAGCATGGGGGGAACTATGACCCCCCCCTCATGACTTGTGGACTTCAACTCCCAGAATTCCTGAGCCAGCATGGGGGGGAACTATGGCCCCCTCATGACTTGTGGACTTCAACTCCCAGAATTCCTGAGCCAGCATGGGGGAACTATGACCCCCCCCTCATGACTTGTGGACTTCAACTCCCAGAATTCCTGAGCCAGCATGGGGGAACTATGGCCCCCCCTCATGACTCGTGGACTTCAACTCCCAGAATTCCTGAGCTAGCCTGGCTCAGCTTGGAAACCTCTCCCTTTTCCCTCAGTGTGGGTGGCTCAGGAATTCTGGGAGTTGAAGTCCACGAGTCATAAAAGAGCCGAGGTTGCCTACCCCTGCTGGTGCAAACTTTTCTGCTCAGATGGGAAGTGAAAAAGAGCAAACAGATCAAGTGAGCAACTGGTGGAAAAAGAAAACAGGGGATTCCCACATGCTTTGCAGTGCTGGGCTGCAGATTCCCTGTCAGTGCCTGTTAGAAGAATATAATTTTCACAAGATCCTAAGACTTTCCATTTGACTGGGCTGGAGAAGCTTTTTTACAGGTCGTCCTTGACTTATGACCACAATGGAGCCCAAAATTTCTGCTGCTAAGTGTGACAGTTGTGAAGTGAATTTTGCCCCATTTTACGACCTTTCCTGCCACGGTTGTTAAGTGAATCACTGCAGTTCTTAAGTAAGTAACATGGTTGTTAAGTGAATCTGGCTTTCCCCATTGACTTTTCTTGTCAGAAGGTCACAAAACGGGAACAGGACCCCGGGGACACTCCGACGGTCATAAATACTAACTTAACAACCGCAGTGATTCACTTTGCAACTGCGGCAAGAAGGTCACAAAGTGGAGCAAAAATTCACTTGAACAACCATCTCACTTAGCAACAGAAATTTTCGGCTCGTAAGTCAAGGATTACCTGTATATCAAGATATTTAAGATAATTAAAAATATGAGAAGCATTGCTGCATTTTTAAAAAGAGCATTTTAAAAACATAGGATAAAATGAATAATGTTTGCTAGGGAAAAAAAATCCACCAGAGATATATCAAGTTGCCTAGATTTAAAATATTTCTCAGGGATTGCTGAGTTGGCTGTGATTTGCATGTTCAGAGGAACTGAGAGACAGTTTAGTGGAAAATATATGATTTGTGCTTGTCTCTGATGGGAGAACTTAAAAGAGGAAGGAGGCTATAGCTATGCCACTATGCAGCTGAGGTGTAAATGGAAAAATTGAAAGCAGAGAGAGAGAGAAAAATGAAATGTTATCCTGGTTGATATCCACCAAAGATAAATAAGTAGGTTTGCTTTCTCTTAAAGCACTGTTTCTGAAACTTGACCATTTTTAAGATGGGTTGACTTCAACTCCCAGAATCCCCCAGCCAGCCATTCCGATTAGGGAATTCTGGAAGTTGAAGTTGACCCATCTTAAAAGTGCCCAAGTTTCAGAAACAGTGCTTTAGGCCCAATCATTTTGTATATTTAAAAAGCCTCAACAACCTCACCCGATATTCCGGTAACAAAAAATCCCATTTAAATGTATGTTTACTTATTTAAGAGGGACGCGGTGGCTCAGTGGGTTAGGATGCTGAGCTTGTCGATCAGAAGGTCGGCAGTTTGGCGGGTCGAATCCCGAGTGACATGTAGCAGAGTGAGCACCTGTTACTCGTCCCAGCTTCTGCCAACCTAGCAGTTCGAAAGCACGTAAAAATGCAAGTAGAAAAATAGGGACCACTCCGGTGGGAAGGTAACCGTTCCATGCGCCTTTGGCGTCTAGTCATGCCAGCCACATGACCACGGAGACGTCCTCGGACAAGCGCTGGCTCTTCGGCTTTGAAACGGAGATGAGCACCGGCCCCTAGAGTTGGAAACGACTAGCATGCATGTGCGGTGGAACCTTTACCTTTACCTTTTACTTATTTAAAGATGTGCTCCTTGAACAGTTTCTGCCTAATGAAAAGGAACAGGGATCTGTTCCATGTTTTCAATCAAAGGCCACCTGGCTGCCTTAACATTCCTAGCAGAAAATGCCTGAAGCTATCCAATTTTTCACTAAAGCAAGCCACGCATTTCTGCCCCCCCCCCTGCTTCTCCCCAAATTCAGCCACTGAAGAGAGCAAAGGCACAGGAAACTCATCTCTGCAAACACCCGCTGGATGACCAAAACTGTATTTTTGGCACTGCTACTTCTGCTGCTGGAGCTTGAGGCTCCAAGGCTGAATGGGTTCCAAGGCGAACAACAGCTGTGGGCCATTTGTGCTCTGAAATTTTCAAACCCAATTAGATCCATTTGTGGCTGTTTGTTCCATGGGGTCTTTTGAAGTCCAAGGTCAAACTGCACGGAAAGGAACTAAGCATCGGTCCAGAAAAATCTGAATTGCAGTTTGCAGAGTCAATGCTGGGCAAGAAGGCTGGCTTAAACTTGGGTTTTGTGGAAAAGTGGGTTATGGGTGGCTTGAGGCACATTGGCATCTAAATGGTGCAGAACCCACAGGTGTGGTCCACTCATTGACTCAAATGTTGTCTTGCCAAGATGTGTATTTCAAAGCAGAGCATCCGTTTCTCTCTCTCTCTCTCTCTCTCTCTCTCTCTCTCTCTCTCTCTCTCTCTCGTTTTTCCTTTTCTTTTTTTCCTTTCCTTCTTTCTTCCCTCCTTCCTTTTTCCTTTCCTTTTCTCTTTTCTTCTTTCGTTTTCTTCTTCTTTTTCCTTTCCTTTTTTTCTCCTTTCTTTGTTTCCTATCTTTTGTTCTTTTTCTTTTTTTCTTTTTCTACCCTTCCTTTCTTTTTCTATCTTTCTGGCTTTTTTAATCTTGTTCTTATTATTTTTATAAATAACTCAAGACAGCAAACATACTTAATATTCCTTCCTCTTCCTGCTGACACACACACACACACACACACACACACACACACACACACACACACACACACGGAGGGGGAGAGAGAGAGAGAGAGAGAGAGAGAGAGAGAGAGAAGGCCAAAGTCACCAGCTTTCATGAGTAGGGCAGGACTAGAAGTCACCGTCTCTTGGTGATTGCCCAAAGTCACCAAGCTGCCTTTCGTACCTAGGGTGGGACTAGAACTCACCGTCTCCTAGTGATTGGCCCAAAGTCACCAGGCTGGCCTTTGTGGCTAAGGCAGGTCTAGAACTCACTGTCCCCTGTTGATTAGCTCAAAGTCACCCAACTGCCTTTCATGCCTCAGGTGGGACTAGATCACATGACCATTTTGGGCGCTCAGTAACATGGCCTCATCGATGGCTGTTTGCAGCAGCCCACTCTCACCTGACAGTCACTTATGATATTTTTGGTGACAACTGGCATATACTTCCTCTTTTGGGCAAAATCATGCCACTTCATGACCATGGGGTTCGCTTAGCGACCACTGCAAAAGAAGGTCATAAAACCAAGGTTGGTTTCAAGACCTTTACAAGTGAGGTCCATTGATGGGCTGGCTCTTTTACGGCCATAACTTGAGGATTACCTGTATTCCCACTTTACAGATTAATCTTTTTATTAGAGCCTTTTCAGTACAGCTAGTTCTCGACTGGAAACCATTCAAAGTTACAACAGATCTGAAAAAGGGGACTTGTGACCATTTTTCACAATGAGGACTGTTGCTGCATCCCCACGGTCACACGATCAAAATTCAGACGCTTGGCAACTGATTCATACTTATGACGGCTACACAGTGTCCCAGGGTCACGTGATCTCCTTTTGTGACCTTCTGACAAGCAAAGTGAATGGGGAGGCCAGATTCCCTTAATAACCGTGTTACTAACCTTAACAACTGCAGTGATTCACTTAAGAACTGTGGCAAGAAAAGTTGGGACTAAATTCACTTAGCTGCCTCACTTAACGACATAAATTTTGGGGTCAATTGTGGTCGTATATTGAGGATTACCCGTACAGCTCATAAGTAGGGTTCAAGGCAGGAGATAATCTTCCTGGATTGGAAAGAGGCGATTTCTGCAAAACAAGCCAGCCCCAATGCTTTTATTTTAATTCCACTTTTATTTTTCCAGCAACAGTTTTCTTTTGAGCTAACTGATTCATGGTTCCAGTGTTTGCAAACTGGCATTGGGTTTCTTCCAAGATCTGGACGCTTGTTTAGCTTGGAGAGATGATTGAATTAACGTTTCTTTCCTGCTGTTCAGCCTGAATATTAAACAGAGCCAGATCAAGATAAAAAGTAATATAGAGTCGGGCAAGAAGGAGAAATCTCTGAGGTCTTTTAGCAACAGATTTAGCTGCCTGGACCATCCACCAGATGTTCAGGGCTGCAAGTACAGTTAGGGCAAAGAGGCAGAAGAAGAAGCAGGTCATACGCTCAGCCCGGGCAAGAATAACTGCAAAAGCTCATTATAAAAACAACATCTAACATAAGACGCCAGAATGACTCACTCGAACATCTGTAAAAGTTATCAGGTGCCAGCACTGAAAATGGGTGGGAATACAAGAGATGAAAATAAGTTGAAAATGAGCAGGTTAAAATGTTGTGAGATTTTCAAATACAGGCAGTCCTCGACTTACGACCACAATTGAGCCCCATATTTATGTTGCTAAGAAAGACACGTGAAGTGAATTTGGCCCCATTTTGCGACCTATCTTGCCACAGTGGTTCAGTGAATCCTTGCAGTTGTTAAGTTAGTAACACGGTTGTTAAGTGAATCTGGCTTCGCCCGGTTGACTTTGATGGTCAGAAGGTCGCAAAAGGGGATGACGTGACACCACCCCCCTCCCCCGGGCCATTACGACTGTCATAAATATGAGTCAGTTGCTAACTGTCTGAATTTTGATCATATGACATCGGGGATGCTGCAACGGTCATTAAGTGTGAAAAATGGTCTTCAGTCACATTTTTCAGTGTTGTTGTATCTCTGAACGGTCACTAAATGAACGGCTGTAAGTCGGGAACCACCTCTACTATGCCGTACATAAAGATATCCTAGATTCTTGGGAAGAACTTAATGTGAATGAAAGCCAACACCAGCTAAAGAACCGGCAACACGGTTAGACATATAATAATAACAGTCTGGAAAAGGGATGTTGCAATGCCTGAAGACAGCAAAATAGAAGAGAAAGAACTGGAAAAAGATCACAAAGTATAAAAACCTGCAATTAGAAATAGAAACACTAAGGCAGGGGTAGGCAACCTTGGCCCCCTCATGACTTGTGGACTTCAACTCCCAGAATTCCTGAGCCAGCCATGCTGAGGGGAAAGGGAGAGGTTTCCAAGCTGAGCCATGCTGGCTCAGGAATTCTGGGAGTTGAAGTCCAGGAGTCATAAAAGAGCCAAGGTTGCCTATCCCTGAGGTAATGCTTAACTAATACACTGAAATGCCCTAGATCAGGGGTAGGCCACCTTGCTCTTTTATGACTCGTGGACTTCAACTCCCAGAATTCCTGAGCCAGCCACGCTGAGGGGAAAGGGAGAGGTTTCCAAGCTGAGCCATGGTGGCTCAGGAATTCTGGGAGTTGAAGTCCAGGAGTCATAAAAGAGCCAAGATGGCCTATCCCTGAGGTAATGCTTAACTAATACACTGAAATGCCCTAGATCAGGGGTAGGCCACCTTGGCTCTTTTATGACTCGTGGACTTCAACTCCCAGAATTCCTGAGCCAGCCATGCTGAGGGGAAAGGGAGAGGTTTCCAAGCTGAGCCATGCTGGCTCAGGAATTCTGGGAGTTGAAGTCCAGGAGTCATAAAAGAGCCAAGGTTGCCTATCCCTGAGGTAATGCTTAACTAATACACTGAAATGCCCTAGATCAGGGGTAGGCCACCTTGCTCTTTTATGATTCGTGGACTTCAACTCCCAGAATTCCTGAGCCAGCCATGCTGAGGGGAAAGGGAGAGGTTTCCAAGCTGAGCCATGCTGGCTCAGGAATTCTGGGAGTTGAAGTCCAGGAGTCATAAAAGAGCCAAGGTGGCCTACCCCTGAAACTAAGGCAAAAGAAAGCAAAGGTGGTAGCAATAATTATAGGTGCTTTGGGTGCAATCCTAAAACAACTGAAGCATCACGGGAACACCATCTGCATTGATACAGTCCACATTACAGGTAGTCCTTGACTTACAAGAGTTTGTTTAGTGACCGTTCAAAATTACACTGGCACTGAAAAAAGCAACTTTATGAACGTTTTTCACACTTAAAACACCTTTGCAGCATCCCCCTGGTCACATGAACAAAATTCAGACGCTTGGGCACCGGTTCACATTTACGACGGTGGCAGCATCCCAGGGTCACGTGATCATCTTTTGTGACCTTCTGATAAGCAAAGTCCATGGGGAAGCCAGATTCACTTAACCACCCTGTCCTAAGTTAACAACTGCCGTGATTCGCTTAACAAATGTGGCAGCACAGGTCCTAATATGGGGCAACATTCACTTAAATGTCTCACTTAGCAACAGAAAGTTTGGGCTCAATTGTGGTCGTAAGTCGAGGACTCAGTGGAGTCAATGGCAAAAGGCAACTTTGCTTGGAGCAACTGACATCCTGCAGTGACCCCTCTAAGATCATCAAACAACATCTGGCTATCCCAGGTCCTTGGGAAGGACTCGATCTGGCCTAAACATCTGGCCGACTGTGTAACCCATTATAATACTGTAAAAAAGCTGGAAAAATCCGCCCCTCCCTCCCTTCTTCCTCTAATAAAGGAGAATATTTGTAGCTCAGGGTTGACAAGAGGGATCCCTGATACTCTCTGAGCTTGCTTGTTTTCTTGCAGAAACTGCAACCAGTTTTGGTCGCCACCATGTAAAAAAAGATGTCGAGAGTCTAGAAAGAGTACAGAGAAGAGCAATGAAGATGATTAGGGGGCTGGAGGCTAAAATATTTAAGGAACGGTTGCTGGAATTGGGTATGTGCAGTCTAACGAAGAGAAGGACAAGGGGGGGACATGATAACAGGGTTCCAGTATCTCAGGGGCTGCCCCAAAGAAGAGGGAGTCAAGCTATTCTCCAAAGCGCCTGAAAGCAGGACAAGAAGCAACGGATGGAAACTAATCAAGGAGAGAAGCAACCTAGAACTAAGGAGAAACTTCCTGACAGAACAATTAACCAGTGGAACAACCTGCCTCCAGAAGCTGTGAATGCTCCAACACTGGAAGTCTTTAAGACTAGACAGCCATTTGTCTGAAATGGTATACTATAGGCTTTCCTGCCTGAGCAGGGGGTTGGACTAGATGACCTCCAAGGTCTCTTCCAACTTTCTTTCTTTCATTATTATTATTATTATTATTATTATTATTATTATTATTATTATTATTATTAGTAGTAGTAGTAGTAGTAATAATAATAATAGTAATAGTAATAATAATAAATAATAATAATAATAATAGTAATAATAATAATAATAATAATAATAATAATAATAATAATAATAATAATAATAATAATAATAATAATAATAATAATAATAATAAACATGGAACAGTCAACTGAACACTCCAGCTTTGCTGGAGTTATTGCAGGAAGCTGCAATTTCTTGATATGTTTTGCAAAGTTTTGGGACATAGTTCCCAGTGCCCCGATGACAACGGGTATCACCGTTACACGTTTCATCCAGAATCGCGCAGTTTCGATGGCTCGGGAGAAGCAGATCTAGTTAATCCGAACTGGGTTTCCTTCGGGGAGCAGGGGAGAAGCTCTTTCTATTTGAACCTGTCTTGCAATTTGAAGATTAGGGCAAGAGGATTTCTGAGCACGAGCAGAGTGCCGTAACGCGCCCGAGATGGAAAGAAACACTGCGGAGCATATGCCGACGGTCCTGCAAGAAAAGCAGAGGCGCCTTTTTTTTTGTTTTTTGCAGGAAATGAGAATTGGGGCTCACATCCGACGCAAACCACGGCTGCCATGATAAAATCAGACAGGGAAAGCTATTGCAGTACAAAATCCACATTTGCAAGGTTGTGGGAATACCGGTAGTCGATTAAAAATAGAAAGCCGCGCTGGCGTAACGTCATTTTGCACCACGAATGGGACTCGACGTGACTCCGCTTTGAATGCAATCAAACCGACCTGGGCGGGGAGATAAAGCAGCTTCATTTGCATTCACTTGCAACCGTGATGCTTTGCGAGGCAGAAAATTCCCCCCCCCCCCGTGGCTACCTCGTGATTTTTGCTCTTTTTTCCCCTTCGTGCGAACGAGCCGTTCTTGAAACCGACGGGAACCGTGGAAATCTATACCTCTAGACCATGTGACACGTGTTGCGCCCGTATTAATGTCGGACGCCGTGACCTCAGTAACTCTCGACACCGTAACGGTCGCTTCGGGAAAGGTGGAAAAGTATACTCTGGTTTCTCTTCAGATCGTATAAATCTTTCGCCTTTTACTAAAGATTTCCGTGGAGAGGAACATTTATGAGTTTTCATTAATTTTTTGAGGCCCTGCTTCGGTGGGGCTGCCTATACGCGGTTAAAGAATAGAACAAAATTAAAGTGTGATTCGTGTGTGTTTCTGCCAATTATTGCACGTTTGCAGTCTATTGTCTTGAGAGTTAGTAAAGAAAGGTGAGTTTTCTTTCAGTCTTGCGGTTTAATTGTGGTTTGTGGGGTCCTGTTGTTAGTTGCGAAGTCGTTTCCGACCCATCGCGACCCTATGGACAATGTTCCTCCAGGCTTTCCTGTCCTCCACCATCTTCTGGAGTCCATTTAGGCTCATGCCTCCTGCTTCAGTGACTCCATCCAGCCACCTCATTCTCTGTCGTCCCCTTCTTCTATTGCCCTCAATTTTTCCCAGCATTAGGCTCTTCTCCAGTGAGTCCTTCCTTCTCATGAGGTGGCCAAAGTATTTGAGTTTTAGCTTCAGGATCTGGCCTTCTAAAGAGCAGTCAGGATTGATCTCCTCTAGGACTGACCGGTTTGATCGCCTTGCGGTCCAAGGGACTCGCAGGAGTCTTCTCCAGCACCATAGTTCAAAGGCTTCAATTCTTTGGCGCTCAGCCTTTCTTATGGTCCAGCTTTCACTGCCATACATTGCAACTGGGAAGACCATCGCCTTGACTATACGCAGTTTTGTTGACAGGGTGATGTCTCTGCTTTTTAGTGTGCTGTCTAGATTTGCCATGGCTTTCCTCCCCAGGAGCAAGCGTCTTTTAATTTCTTGGCTACAGTCCCCATCTGCAGTGACCTTGGAGCCCAGGAAAATAAAATCTGTCACTACCTCCATTTCTTCCCCATCTATTTGCCAGGAATTGAGAGGGCCGGATGCCATGATCTTGGTTTTCTTAATGTTTAGTTTCAACCCAAGTTTTGCACTCTGCTTCTTCACTCGCAACAAGAGGCTCTTTAGTTCCTCTTCACTTTCTGCCATTAGAGTGGTATCATCTGCATACCTTAGGTTGTTGATGTTTCTTCCGGCAATCTTAATTCCAACTTTTGATTCATCTAGCCCTGCCTTTCTCATGATGTGCTCTGCATATAAGTTAAATAGGCAAGGCGACAGTATACAGCCTTGCCGGACTCCTTTCCCAATTTTGAACCAACCAGTGGTTCCGTGTCCAGTTCTCACTGTTGCTTCTTGGCCCGCATATAGGTTTCTCAAGAGACAAATAAGATGGTCTGGTATGCCCATCTCTTTGAGGACTTGCCACAGTTTGTTATGATCCACACAATCAAAGGCTTTAGCATAGTCAATGAAGCAGAAGTAGATGTTTTTCTGGAACTCTCTAGCTTTCTCCATGATCCAGCATATGTTAGCAATTTGATCTCTATTGTGGGTCTTACGTTTCTT
Source organism: Vipera berus (assembly GCF_964194415.1). NCBI lineage: Eukaryota > Metazoa > Chordata > Lepidosauria > Squamata > Viperidae > Vipera > Vipera berus. Next base: position 6,857,725 of record NC_138204.1, read on the forward strand.
TTAATACTGTAGCTGACCTAGCTGATGACATAGACCAGGGGGTCTTCAAACTTGGCACTTTTATGACTTGTGGACTTCAACTCCCAGAATTCCTCAGCCAGGCACAATACTGTAGCCGACCTAGCAGATGATCTAGACCAGGGGTCTTCAAACTTGGCACTTTTATGACTTGTGGACTCCAGGCACCCTGGCTGAGGAATTCTGGGAGTTGAAGTCCACAAAGTTCCCAAAGGGCCAAGTTTGAAGATCCCTGATCTAGGGATTGTTTTGCATTTGACTGGATCCCAAAGGGGGTGGGGGATAAGCTCCTCAATGGACTAGGGTGGTTAAAATACCTCTGCATTTGTTTTTCTATTGGTGCAAGGAACAATAATCGATATTTATTTGTAAAATGTATATAGAGCAGGGGTCTTCAAACTCAGCCCTTTTATGACTCATTGATTTCAACTCCCAGAATTCCTGAGCCAGCCACGCTGAGGGGAAAGGGAGAGGTTTCCAAGCTGAGCCATGCTGGCTCAGGAATTCTGGGAGTTGAAGTCCACAAGTCATAAAACAGCCAAGGTTGCCTACCCCAGGGCTAGGGTTTAATTTGTTTTCAATATCTGTATTTGTGCATTCTGTTATTTATGTCACTGTTCACCGCCCTGAGTCCTTAGGGAGAAGGGCAGTATACAAATCAAATAAATAATAAATAAATAAATAGTCATACCTAACTTCCTTTAACGGTTTAATCGTTCATCAAACAATTTATCCAGCAGACCCCTTAATTGTTTTTGTTGCTCTTCTCTGCACTCCTTCTAGAATCTCATCTGTTTTATATCATAGCAACCAAACTTGGATGCAATACAGGTTAGTCCTCGACTTACAACAGTTTGTTTAGTGACTGTTTGAAGTTATGGTAGCACTGAAAAAAGTGACTTATGACCATTTTTCACACTTGTGATCCGTGCAGCATCCCCAGGGTTGCAGATTCTTGACAGCTGGTTCATATTTATGACAGTTACACAGTGTCCCAGGGTCACGTGATCCCCTTTTGCGACCTTCTGACAAGCAAAGTCAATGGGGAAGCCGGATTCACTTAACAACTGGGTTACTAACTTATCAACTGAAGTAGTTCACTTAACAAGTGTGGCAAGAAAAGTCATAAAATGGGGCAAAACTCAACAAATTTCTCACTTAGCAACATATATTCTGGGCTCAACTGTGGTCATAAGTTAAGGACTACCTGTTTTTCAAGTGTCATCTTACCAAGACATTATAACGTGGCACTAACATTTCACATCATCTTGGTCCTATCCCTCTATTGAAGTAGCCTAGGATTGCATTGGCTTTTTTGGCAGCTGCAGCACACGGCTGGCTCCTATTTAAGTGATTGTCCACTGGGACTTCAAGATCCCTCTGACAGTTACTACTATTGAGCAAGGTCTGCAACCCGCGGCTCCGGAGCCGCATGCGGCTCTTTCAGTCGTCTCCTGCGGCTCCCATTCCTCTGCCATGTGCAGTCCCCCCAAAAAAATGGGACTAAAAAAGTTCAACCAATCAATTCAAATATGCAGGGTAGGTGCATATCTCGCCTTGGCTCCACTCTTCAGTCAAACCCTGTTCTGCGCATGCACGCATGTACACGCATGTGAACACATTTTTTGCGGCTCCCAGTTTTTCCTTTTGTGAGGGAACCGGTTCCGAGTGGCTCTTTCACTGTTTCAGGTTGCTGACCCCTGCCCTATACCATGGGTAGGCAACCTCGGCTCTTTTATGACTCATGGACTTCAACTCCCAGAATTCCTGAGTCAGCAACTCCAATTCTGGGAGTTGAAGTCCATGAGTCATAAAAGAGCCGAGGTTGCCTACCCCTGCCCTATACTGTACCTTTCTGTTACGTTTTTCACCTACAAGTTAATCCTTGAATTAAAGCACCAATAGGGACCAGAATTTGCTTCACTAAACTATGTTAACTCAGTCATCAGCTGACTCCCTCTGATTTTACAACCTTTCTTTTTACGGTCATTAAGTGAATCCAGCTGGTTGACTTTGCTTGTCGAAAGCCAACTGGGAAGGTCACCAATGACCCTGGGAAGCAGTGACCGTCGTAAATGCAAGCGCCCGAATTGCAGTCATGTCATTGCAGAGACACTGCAATAGTTATTATATACCTTATAACAGGGGTCCTCAACCTTGGCGACTTTAGGACTTGTGAACTTCAACTCCCAGAATTCCTCAGCCAGCTTTGCTGGCTGAGGAATTCTGGGAGTTGAAGTCCACAAGTCTTAAAGTCGCCAAGGTTGAGGACCCCTGCCTTATAAAATATATAAGACAATACACTCTGAATACATATCAGCCCTCTACTTCCCAGACAATAAACGTGATAAGATTAGCTATTTCTGCTTTATTGTAAGGCTCCCTTAACAGAGTCTTACCAATTTTTCACATATGTTAACTGCCCATTCCATTAGGATGGATCCTTCCTTAGTTTCTTCCTCTGACCGTTGAGCCACTGAGGGTTCCTTGCCTTCAGTGGCTTGTCTCCGGAAGTTGTGGGTGCTCCATCACTGGAGGAGAGATCGGACAACTACTTGTCTGGAATGGCATAGGATCTCCCGCTTGAGCAGGGGGTTGGGACTAGATGACCTCCAAGGTCCCTTCATCTCTGTTGTTCTGATTCTTTCTTCTTGGGTTGTTACCTAGGCAGCCTCTCTGCCCCCTCACCCCCCACCCCAATCCTTGACAATATATTTCTGACGGTTGATTACATGCCATTAGGTTGTGCTCAACTCTTAGCAGTCACTAATAAGTGGATTTTCTGTTGAATCAACATTTATCTCAGATGTGTAGAGACAAGTAGACGTCGGCTTGTGACCCATAATGAAGCCCAACATCTCCATCGCTAAGCAAGACAGTGAGTTTTTCCCTGTTTTTATGACTTTTCTTGCCAAGTTGTTAAGTGAATCGCTGCAGTTGTTAAAGGTGTTAAGTGAATTCCCATTGAGTTTGCTTGTCAGAAGGTTGCAAAAGGGGACCATGTGATCCCGGGGACACCGCAACCATCACAAATATGAGTCACTTGCCAAGCGTCTGGATTTTGATCACGTGACTGGAGGGATACTGCAACGGGTCGTAAGCATGAAAACCGATCATAAGTCACTTTTTTCAGTGCTGTAACTTCGAACAGTCCCTAAATAAATGGTTGTAAATCAAAGACCATCTGCACCCTGTTATCATTCTTAAGGACCCGAATCCAATGATGGCACTTTATTGGAGGTTCCTGTTCTTTAGCCCATGTTTGAAATATGCCAGCAATGTCCATTTTAAAAATATTTCTGAGCTTTGGATGAAGATACAGTATGTTAATATAGGTTTCCTTCTGGTACAAATTCCAATCAAGGAGGAAAACATCTCAAAACATCTGGCTCATGTTGTCCTATTAGAACACGCTGCCACTGGAGATATTGCTGGAGAAACTGTTGCATAGCAATTGCTTTTAAAGTCACAGTCCCGATTCTACCCACATTTTCCAGTAGATTGCTCATTCCAATCTTTAAAGAAAAACTTGCCAGTATTGATGAATTTCTTTATCTAAACCCAATCTAGAAGTAGTCCTTCTTACGACCATAATTGTGCTTGGAATTATGGTCATAAATTATGGATGTTATACGAGTCGCCATGTCACCAGACCTGATTTTCTAGCATTTCTGGTGACGGTTGTTAAATGAACCTCATAGCCATTAAATGAATCCATTTTACCCAATCGGGTTTTTTTGTAAAAAAAAAAAAAAAGCAAAAAAAGTATAGAAAAGCAAATCCATTTTGCTTTATTGCTTTGTTTGTCCACATGTTCCACTGAGAAACTTTAGCCCTTTGATATCTAGCCAAATGCAAAGACGCAAGACAATTCCTAGATTTTCCGGTAAGTCAGGTACACAAGTACAGGTTGTCCTCAGCTTACAACCACAATTGAGCCCCAAATTGATGTTGCTAGGTGAGAAATTTGTTAAGCGAGTTTTGCCCCATTTTACGACTTTTCTTGCCAAATTTGTTAAGTGAACCACCGCAGTTGTTAACCTGTTAAGTGAATCAGCTTCCCCATTGACTTTGTTTGTCAGAAGATCGCAAAAGGGGATCACATGACCCCTGGACACTGCAACCGTCATAAATACAAGCCAGTTGTCTAGCATGCCAAATGTAAATCACCTGCTCACAGGAACACTGCCACAGTCATAAGTGTGAAAAAATGATCATATTGATTTTTTCAGTGCCATTATAACTTCAAAGAGTCACTAAATCAGGGGTGTTAAACTGCAGGCCCACAGGATGTGTCGTATATGTCACACGGCATGGTGAGTTTGACACCCCTGCACTAAAGGAACTGTTGTAAGTGAAACGGTCACTAAACGAACTATTGTAAATCATGGACTATCCTGCAGTAAAACACACACACAAGAGAATCTCCTTTCCCACGCATCAAGCAACATTTATGCAAATGATCAATAAACTGCCATAACCAGGAACACCACCACACGTGCTAAAGAGCCACAATACCTCATAGTTCTTTTCTATTCTTTAACCGCGTAAAGGTAGCCCCACCGAAGCAGGGCCTCAAAAAATTAATGAAAACTCATAAATGTTCCTCTCCACGGAAATCTTTAGTAAAAGGCGAAAGATTTATACGATCTGAAGAGAAACCAGAGTATGCTTCAATATCGCCGCCGACACCGAGCCCTACGGCGGCGGTTAATACTGAGGTTACGGCGTCCCGCGCGACCGCTCCCAAATACGTGACCGTGGAATAACAAAAAGGCTTTTTCGAACATTCCCGCCGGTTCCAGAACCGGGAGTATCGCACGGAGCGAAACGGGGCATGCATCGCGGGAGAGTCGCAGGATTTCCTCTCCGCAAAGCATCACGGTTGAAACAAATGCAAATGAAGCTCCTCAATCTTCCTGGGTTACCTGGGTTACCGCCAGCAAAGCACCAAAGGGAATCCGAACCGGGCGGGGGAGGCGGGAAGATTGAGGAGCTTCATTTGCATTTGCTTCAACCGTGATGCTTTGCGGAGAGGAAAGCCTGCGACTCTCCCGCGATGCATGCCCCGTTTCGCTCCGTGCGATACTCCCGGTTCTGGAACCGGCGGGAATGTTCGAAAAAGCCGCCTTGTTATTCCACGGTCACGTATTTGGGCGCGGTCGCGCGGGACGCCGTAACCTCAGTGTTAACCGCCGCCGTAGGGCTCGGTGTCGGCGGCGATATTGAAGCATACTCTGGTTTCTCTTCAGATCGTATAAATCTTTCGCCTTTTACTAAAGATTTCCGTGGAGAGGAACATTTATGAGTTTTCATTAATTTTTTGAGGCCCTGCTTCGGTGGGGCTACCTTTACGCGGTTAAAGAATAGAATCAAAGTGATTGGAGGTTGTGTGAGTGGTTATCTCTTAAAGGAAAAACGTTGGTTCTATTACTAGATTTAATTTAAGGGATCTATTTAACAACCGTGGCAAAATAGATGGCTAACGTGGGGCAAAACTGTCTTGTTCAGCAACAGAAATTCGGGGCTCGGTTGTGTTGTGAATCAAGGATTTACCTGTATTGTGCACTTTCTGAGTTCACTTAATCATTGTTTGTTCTAAGAGTAAGTGTGTTTTTTCTAATCCCTCCCCTTCTTTTTTCAGAAATGGTGCAAAATAAATGCATTTTTAAAAATGAAAATATATGGATGATTTTAGTTGGGTTACATTTTCTGTTTTTGTTTTTTTTTTAAATTGCACTCTAGATGGAGATAAATTTTTACCTCTCGTTCTTTTTCTGCCTGGCAAACAGTTTTTTACCCACCAGTGAGCTGTGTTCGGTTTTTGCCTGGCGTCATGATCACAATTATATCTTGAAATACGCTTTATGTTGTATACTTGTGTAGTATTCATGTAACAAAGTTGTTGATTAATAAAACTTTGCAGCAGCTGTCCATGCTCTGTCAGGGGAAAAAAAGCTTTCCAGCCATGAGATTTTATGATTGGCACTAGGATAAAAGGGATCAAAGGTGGAAGTTGTTTTATATTTTTTAAGGCTCTTATACCTGTATTTTTACAGTATTGAATCTGGGTAGGATTAACCAGGATTGACATCTGAGGCAGAAAGTATCATGCATATCTAGCCTGCTAATTCAATTTAAGGAGAGTGGGTTGTCCAAACCTAGAAAAGGAGTTTATTTGGTAACCAGGTTAAGTGTGTTGCAGGAGTGCAGCTTAGGATGTACCGTATATATGATCCAACCTGTCCTGGGAATATTTATTTCCAGTCATTAAGGTTTCTCTCATTTGCAAATCTACCCACTCTTATAGAGGGGAAATGTGCTGTGATGTGAACTACATCATAGATAGATAGATAGATAGATAGATAGATAGATAGATAGATAGATAGATAGATAGATAGATAGATAGATAACCTTTATTGTCATTTTTCCCCTGTAGGCACAATGGCACACATTAAAAATGAAATTTAGTTGCTTCCTCTCAATCCCCCTACTCCATACATAACATACCTTTAAACATACTATATACAACATATATATAGACCTACACCCTTACTTATAAGTTATCAGGGTGATGGTGTCCATTAATCCTATTTTAATACAGGTACAGATGGTTCTCGAGTTACAATCACTCGTTCAGTCATTCAAAGTTACAAAGGCACTGAACAGGATTTACACCCTGTCTGTAAAACTGCAGCTGTTACAGTGGTCCCTGGGCTCCTGATGCCAGCTTAATGATTACAACTTTTCCGCAACTTGCATTCACATGATCACGATTTCCAATGTTTCCTGCAGGCTTCCCACAAGCAAAATCAGTGGGGAAGCTGGCAGGACATCAGAAGTTGCTCCTGATTCACTGCTTTTTCGCCCACCAGTGCTCCATAGTAAGTGCTGTCAAAATCCCCCTACTCCATTGTGGCACCTGCCCACCTGCCCACCTGCCCATGCTCTAAAGCACCTCCTCCGGCACTTGTGGACCAATCAGTCAGCTTGTCTGGGGCTCCCACCTCCTCCTGCTTAATGACCTGTGTGGTCCTGGAGTTATGACAGCAACTGGAACCGTGGGATTGCCGTCATTGAACAATGTGGTCACACGATATGACATCACATCACTTAGTAACAGAAATGGGGATCGTAGAAATTGTGATCCCAATTGCCTTTATAACCTAAGGACTACCTGTAATCATTTAGTGACTGTCACGTTTAGTGACTGTTCGCAGCTATAACAGCGATGAAAAATTAACTTTTCAACCAGTCTGCCCTTTCACAGCTATCACAGGACTGTCAAAGAAATGGAAAGCTGAAAAAAGATCGGAAAATTGTTATATTTTACTTAGCACGTGCTTTGCTTAGCAACCAAATTGCTGGTCCCAATTGTGGTTACTAAATGAGGACTTCCTGTACTACCTTTATCCTATTAGCTTACTGTTCTTTGTGCTTCCTATGAAATGTTTTCAGGATCTCACTTCAGACTACAGAATAATAGAGTTGGAAGGGACAGGGACCCTACACCATTCCAGACAAATGGCTGTCCAATCTCTTCTTAAAAATTTCCAGTGTTGAAGCACCCACAACTTCTGGAGGCAAATCGTTCCACTGATTTATTGTTAACTCTCAGGAAATTTCTCTTTAGTTCTAGGTTGCTTCTCTCCTTGATTATTTTCCATCCGTTGCTTCTTGTTTTGCCTTTTGGTGCTTTGGAGAATAGGTTGACTCCCTTTTCTTTGTGGCAGCCCTTCAAATGCTGGAAGACTGCTATTATGTCACCCCCAGGCCTTCTTTTCTCTAGACTAGTCATATCCAATTCCTGCAACCATTTTTTATATGTTTTAGTTTCCAGGCCTTAACTATCTTAGTTGCTCTTCTCTATACTCTTTCCAAAGTCTCAATATCTTTTTGACAATGGGGGTGACCAAAACTGGATGCAGTAATCCAAATGTGATCTTACTAAGTTTTCATAAAGCAATAGTAATGCTTCACATGATCTCAACTCTACCCCTCTGGTTTATGCAACCAAGGATTCTGTTAGGATCGCAGTTCACTTCTGTGGTGCCGTGAATGCCTCCAGAAAGAAAACAGACTGTTGACAGAGAATGGGGAAAGTTTTACACGCTCATTAAATCCAGAAAGAAACACAGCTGGATGCTCATGAGCTTTCAGCTCACATTTTTCTTGGGGTGAAATAAGACCCTTGGATGCAAAAGTTTTATTTTGGGTCTGCCAGATAAATTCATGGCCTTATATGTTTGGAAGCCAGCTTGGAAGCTTGCTCCCTGCTCAGTAACGTAGCAACTTTAAGATATGTGGACTTTAGGCCCCAGAATTTCCCAGGCAGTATGAGGAATTCTAGGAGCAGAAGTCCAAACATCTTAAAGTTAGCCAAAAGGGCGAAACGGTATCCTAGCACCTCCTTGCTATTTCCCTCCTTAAAAGTTCTCATCCAGTTGGACGGAAAAGTATTTTTGGAAAATTTGTAGTCTTGCAATTCCCTACTTACTTACTTACTTACTTTATTATCTATCTATCTATCTATCTATCTATCTATCTATCTATCTATCTATCTATCATCTATCTATCTATCTATCTATCTAAACTTCCAAAGCTTCACGATCTCATGTTGTTACTGGAGAAAACACGAAAGGGATTCTTCTCTTTATGTGGGGTGACTCATTTTGAATTTACCTGCAGGCGACTCCCATTTCCAAGTCACTGGGCTGCTGACTTGGTTTTATTTCCCTAAAGAATTTTACGAATGCTTTGGGATCTAACTCATACGTGCTTGGAGTGCCAAGTTAATATAGGAGCTGGGATCGTAAGTTGGCACGTGCCATCATATTGCATGGGTTGAATTTGCTCATCGGTCAGGAATACCTAAAAAGGGTCTAGGCCACCTTGGCTCTTTTATGACTCGTGGACTTCAACTCCCAGGATTCCTGAGCCAGCCACGCTGAGGGGAAAGGGAGAGGTTTCCAAGCTGAGCCATGCTGGCTCAGGAATTCTGGGAGTTGAAGTCCACAAGTCATAAAAGTGCCAAGGTGACCTACCCCTGGCTTAGGCCGCTTGATGACTCGTGGACTTCAACTCCCAGAATTCCTGAGCCAGCCATGCTGAGGGGAAAGGGAGAGGTTTCCAAGCTGAGCCAAGGTGGCTCAGGAATTCTGGGAGTTGAAGTCCGCGAGTCATAAAAGAGCCAAGGTGGCCTACCCCTGGCCTAGGCCTGGGCCGCTTTATGACTCGTGGACTTCAACTCCCAGGATTCCTGAGCCAGCCATGCTGAGGGGAAAGGGAGAGGTTTCCAAGCTGAGCCCTGCTGGCTCAGGAATTCTGGGAGTTGAAGTCCGCGAGTCATAAAAGAGCCAAGGTTGCCTACCCCTGGTCTAGATATTATAGCACACGAGCTGTGTGTAATCCATGTAAGTGTTCACCTAACAATTCTGCCCTAAAAATATCAGAATAACAGAGTTGGGAACGATCTTGGAGTCTTCTAGTCCAACCCCCTGTGCAAGCAGGAGACCCTCTACCATTTCAGACAACTGGCTGTCCAGTCCCTTCTTAAAAACTTCCAGTGTTGGAGCATTCACAGCTTCTGAAGGCAAGCTGTTCCACTGGTTGATTGTTCTCACTATCAGGAAGTTTCTCCATAGTTCCAGATTGCTTCTCTCCTTGATGAGTTTCCATCCGTTGCTTCTTGTCCTTTCCTCAGGGGGTTTGGAGAAAAGGTTGTCCCTTGTTCTCAGTTGACAATTCCTCAAATATTGGGAGACTGTTATCATGTCACCCCTAGTCCTTCTCTTTGTCAGAGTAGACCAGGGGTCTTCAAACTTGGCCCTTTTATGACTTGTGGACTTCAACTCCCAGAATTCCTCAGCCAGGCTGAGGAATTGTGGGAGTTGAAGTCCACAAGTCATAAAAGGGCCAAATCTGAAGACGCCTGGAGTAGACGAAGGGTCTCCAAACTTGGCAACTTTAAGACTTGTGGACTTCAACTCCCAAAACTCCTTAAACCGTTAAAAAAAGATGACATAAAAAGGGGAGTGGCAATACATATTTTAAGGTGCATTCTAAAACATGCATTACCGCTCCCCTTTTATATCATCTTTTTTAATGGTTCATTAAATGATCGTGAGATGGAAAAGGCCATTGCTGCATTAGCAAAAGACTCAAAAAGGACAGATTTCAAGGCAATCTGCTTTTAAGCCAGAAAAGTCAAGCAGCCCCGCTAAAGTTTAACTATTGTGACATCCAGCATTCACTATTAGAACTGCACTGTTTATTATCTCCCCATCATGCCTGGCAAAGATAAGTATGTTCTAATCTAAGAGACCTGGTGAGAATTGAAAAAGGATCCTGTATTATAGATCAGAGCTTTTCAACCAGTGGTACGGGTACCACCTGTGGTACATTGGCACCTGGCAGGTGGTACGCGACCATCCTAGAAAAGTGGTAGCGGGGGAGGGGAATGAGCTGAACCGGTGGCAGCACCGCACAAGCCTGAGCGAGAGACGGCTGGAGCTGCAGGGCTGTCAGGGTTCAGTGGAAGCGCCAGGATCAGCGCTTCTTTGGGGCTGTCAGGACTCAGCGGAAGCGCCAGGATCAGCGCTTCTTTGGGGCTGTCAGGGCTCAGCGGAAACGCCAGGATCAGCGCTTCTTTCGGGCTGTCAGGGCTCAGCGGAAGCGCCAGGATCAGCGCTTCTTTGGGGCTGTCAGGGCTCAGCGGAAGCGCCAGGATCAGCGCTTCTTTGGGGCTGTCGGCTCAGCGGAAGCGCCAGGATCAGCGCTTCTTTGGGGCTGTCAGGGCTCAGCGGAAGCGCCAGGATCAGCGCTTCTTTGGGGCTGTCAGGGCTCAGCGGAAGCGCCAGGATCAGCGCTTCTTTGGGGCTGTCAGGGCTCAGCGGAAGCGCCAGGATCAGCGCTTCTTTGGGGCTGTCGGCTCAGCGGAAGCGCCAGGATCAGCGCTTCTTTGGGGCTGTCAGGGCTCAGCGGAAGCGCCAGGATCAGCGCTTCTTTGGGGCTGTCAGGGCTCAGCGGAAGTGCCAGGATCAGCGCCAGGCTCCAGCTGGAGCTCGGCGCTGATCCTGGCACTTCTGCTGAGCCCAGAAGAAGCGCCGATCAGCTGGAATGTTGCAGCCTCTCCAGGGTCTTGTGATTTACATTCAGATGCCTGGCGACTGATTCATATTTATGACGGTCACAGTGTCCCAGGGTCATGTGAAGTGACCAAAACATGCTGCAACCACCCAGCAGATGGGGGGGGAATAAAAACCAAACAGCCACCCCACCCCACCCCCGCTGCCAATCCTCAACAGAAATACTCACAACAATGAAAACCTCGGACAGGAGGAAGAGTGCCGCCGGGCGGGCAGGCAGGTGTCTTGCTCGGCTGTGGCTTAGGGGGCACTTTTTCCAGTGCCATTGTAACTTCAAACAGTCACTAAGCGAACTGTTGTAAGTCGAGGACTACCTGTACTTCTTCACTTTTTTCCTTTTTTTTTTTTGGTCATCAAGTTTTGGACACCTTGCTAGGTGACTGGTGGTACTCAGATGTTGCCATATCCTAAAAGTGGTACAGTGGGTGAAAAGGTTGAAAAGCCCTGTTATAACTTGGGGGGAAAATACGCAACCTTTTTTTTTTAAGCCTCAGGTTCTGCTCAGAATTTTGATTTTGGGAATGGATAGGAAGTACGAATAATTCATTCACTGGACTTTCTCCCTTAACCATACTCTTTATTGGATATTTTTTCCTCCAAATTAGCGAAGACACCTTTATTTAGCCAAGCTACTATAGCTGAATCACAAGAGCTTTTGAGTTTTGTTCAGGACACCTTTGGTTCATACTTTTGGTCTCCCCCCAGCTCACCTGTCACCTGGACTCAGAGACCTTCTCCAAATTGCCTGAAGGCAGGACAAGACGCAATGAATGGAAACTAATCAAGGAGAGATGCAAATTAGAACTAAGCAGAAATTTCCTGAGTTAGAACAGTTAATCAGTGGAACAGCTTGTCTCAAGAAGTTGTGGGTGTTCCACCACTGGAGATTTTAAAGAAGAGATTGGGACAACCATTTGTCTGAAATGGTCTAGACCAGGGGTAGGCAACCTTGGCTCTTTTATGACTTGTGGACTTCAAGACCCAGAATTCCTCAACCAGCCATGATGACTCAGGAATTCTGGGAGTTGAAGTCCACGAGTCATAAAAGAGGCAAGGTTGCCTACCCCTGGTGTAGGGTCTCCTGCTTGAGCAAAGGGTTGGACTAGAAGACCTTCAAGGTCCCTTCCAACTCTGTTATTCTGTTGTTATTCTGTTGTTCCTCAGCCAGTCATGGCTGACCCCTGCCTTAAGGCGATAGATAAGAAGGAAGGAAGTCATTAAGGAAACAAAGGAGGAAAAAAGTCATCTGAACCACACAAAAGTTGGTTGGGAGCACATGGGAAACCCTCCCCAAATCCCATCATCAGCTACCACACTTGTCAATCAACAAGGAAAGAGTAACTGCCAGCTTTGTCAATCAACCAAGCAAGAATTGGGGGGAGATAAAAGGGGTCCTGAAGTCCACCCACTCTTTGAGTCATTTTTGGATCCGGACTTGGCGACTTCTGTCCCTCTGGCTACTGCCTGGCAACCTAGTTGAGAAAGATGTGGGTAAGTGTGGATGAGTGTAGGTTTGTGCGTGTGCGTGTGCATGTGCGTACATGCATGCATGAGAGGGGAGAGAGCACAAATATACCTTGTATTGAACAAAGTTTTGCTGTTATTTTAAATTCACTGGATCTCCATGTACTCCAAAGTTGTGCCTCAGTGTTTGGTTGGAAGTGATTTGACTGTGATTGTTGACCAGGCTGTGAGTGTGTGAGCGAGGGATCATAAGCTGAACCAGGGGTCTTCAAACTTGGCCCTTTAGGCATGCTGGGTGAGGAATTCTGGGAGTTGAAGTCCACAAGTCATAAAAGGGCCAAGTTTGAAGACCTCTGAGCTGAACCATGGAGCAAGCTCAGAGAGTATCTAGGAACCCACAATTCAACTCTTGAGCTACAAATATTGTCTTCTACTTCTCTTTGAACTTGTCTACATGAGTTTGGTGGACATTTGGCATTGGGTGCCTTAGGGCAGAGGTCCCCAACCTTTTGGGCACCAGGGACTGGTTCCGTGGGGAGAAGTTTTTCTGCGGACCGGAAGGTGCGTGGTTTTGTGTGCTTCCTGCATCCCACGAATGGGCCTTTGCTTGTTTGTGCAGACCGGTTGCTGGCATGCAATGGCCCGGTACTGGTCCACAGACCGGGGGTTGGGGACCTCAGCCTTAGGGGAATAAAACAGGTTTATGCACTTGTTAGCTGAGCGTCTTAGCTCAGCATGTCCTACAGACCTACCAAAGTCAATTATCACAATGATTGGAGAAGCCAAGCACGCACGGGTGATGGACTAACCTCTTTTTTTTTTCTTCATTCTTTCCAGGGATTTGCGCTTCAACCACATCAAAAGCATCCAGCCAGGTGTCTTCAGGAATCTGAAGAATCTAGACACTCTGTAAGTTTTTGTGTGCTTCCCTGCTCGTTTCGCCCGCCCTGCCTAAAATGGAATGGTAGAAAGCCGCAAGCTGTTTTTGCCTAACTTCGCAGAAATATCCCTGCTGAGCAAAGGATGGTTTTGATTTTCTTGGCTGGGGCACGGTGCTTAATTTAGGTCACGGTCTGCTGGATGAGTTTCAACATAGCTTGATTTGTTGGCTCAAATTGGGCAGGCAGGATCACCTGCTTTGTTGTGTTTGGACAGGGCTGTGTTTTATTGCATTCCAGGAGGGCATAGCTCATGAGCTGGGCTTCAGAACTCCTGAGTTTCTAGGAAGCCTTGATATGTCTAGGACAGAGGTGGGCAATTGATTTCCCCAAGAGGACCCATGAGAGACTGGGACATTTGTAGAGGGCTGAACCAATAGAGGTCCTTGGTGCTCTCTGAGCTTGGTTTTTTTTTTCTTGCAGGTGTTTCATGACCCAAACTAGACAACAATATCAGTTCTAGAAGGGAGGAGGGTTTGCACAGAGGAGGAGGAGGAGGATTGTGGGGTCCTTGGTGCTCTCTGAGCTTGGTTGTTTTCTCGCAGCCGTTTCATGACCCAACTAGGGAACATCATCAGTGCTAGAAGGGAGGGTGTTTGGGAGGAGGAGGAGGAGGAGGAGGAGGAGGAGGAGGAGGAGGAGGAGGAGGAGGAGGAGGATTAGGATTGTGGGGTCCTTGGTGCTCTCTGAGCTTGGTTGTTTTCTCGCAGCCGTTTCATGACCCAACTAGGGAACATCATCAGTGCTAGAAGGGAGGGTGTTTGGGAGGAGGAGGAGGAGGAGGAGGAGGAGGAGGAGGATTAGGATTGTGGGGTCCTTGGTGCTCTCTGAGCTTGGTTGTTTTCTTACAGACGTTTCATGACCCAACTAGGGAACATCATCAGTGCTAGAAGGGAGGGTGGGAGAAGGAGGAGGAGGAGGAGGAGGAGGATTGTGGGGTCCTTGGTGCTCTCTGAGCTTGGTTGTTTTCTCGCAGACGTCTCATTACCCAAGCTAGTAACATCATCAGTGCTAGCAAAAGAGTACCAAGGACCTATCATTTAAAATCTGAACTACAAATATTCTCCTTCATTAGAACCAACAGGGCTATGAAGGCGCATAGGCATGCATGTACACACACATGTAAATTGAAACAAAAAATGCTAGTCACCTTCATCCTGGGACAGTAAAGGTGACTAACAAGCAAGAATCGGAGCGCATAGCACCAGACGTGTCACTAGAAGGCAGAATCAGGAAACGGAATCTCACTTTCTTTGACCATATCAGTTTCACTGGAGAAACCAATTGATGTTTGGAAGAGTTAGCAGTAAAAGGAAACCACGTCAACGAAGAACGTGGTGGCCAGACACTATCGAAGCTGACCCCATCCACAGCATGGAACAACTCAGAGAAGCAGTGCAATATCTGAAGTTGTATGTGCTATGCAACCAACTCCAAAAGAAACCAGCTTCCATTTTCTAGCAAAAAAACCCCCCACCCATTGGAGACAATGGATTCGCTTAACGACTGCCATACTCGCTTAACAGCAAAAAAAAAGGCTGTTAAAAAGAAGTTGGTCTTGAGGGTGCCTCACTTACGACCAGCATGACATAAGATGGAAATTCCAGGTCCCTTTTGGGGTTGAAAATCAAGGACGACCGATACGCTGAAATTCTTCCGAGGCAGCAGAAAACAGCAGAGAATTCTTTTTTAAAAAAAAAACCCACAAAAAACAACAGAGCAGATTCCAGCCAGGATCCAAGCCTGATTAGAACTGAAGAAAGTGAGGAGGGGGGGGGGAGAAACTGGATTGGTTCCAGGAAATCCAGGCCAAAAAGTGTTGCCTAGGCAAGCCAAGGAACTTATCACCAACTCTGCTTGCAAACTTGGGCCATGTCAATAGGATGCTAATTTCCACCCCATACGCAAATCAGACCACAGCTTGTTCTCACCAGAGCCAAATCACAGATAACCAGATCTTTTGGCTCATCCAGATGTGTTTGACCGGTGCTGTTTATGGAGGCCATGGCAACCGTCCACAGATGTTTCAAGAGGAGACCTTAAAATTGAAACTCTCATGAAGTTGCCGATTGTGAAAAGTTCTCGTTTCCTGCCCTTTGAGGGTTTGGGATGAATCGTTGCGCTAGGGCTGAATAACCCCTCGTTTGCCATTGGAAGCACCCGTTCCAAATACAGGTAGTTCTCGACCGCAACTGAGCCCCACCTTTCTGTTGCTAAGTGAGACAGTTGTTTTCGGGGAGTTTTGCCCCACTTTATTACCTTTCTTGCGACGGTTGTTAAGTGAATCACTTGCAGTTGGTGACTTAGTAACACGGTTGTTAAGGGAAGCTGGCTTCCCCATTGTCTAAAAGTCGCAAAAAGCGGATGACATTTATTTATTTATTTATTTGGATTTATATACCGCCCCTCTCCGAAGGGACTCGAGCCGGGGACATTGCAAGCGTCATAAATGTGAGTCAGATTGCCAAGCATCTGAGTTTATGACGTAACCATGGGGATGCTGCAGTGGCTGTGAGGGTGAAAAATGGTCAGTCCCTTTTTTTCCCCGTGCCGCGGTAACTTTGAACGGTCGCTAAACGAACGGCTGTAAATTGAGGACTCTGTGCACGGGAAGCCAACCTAACCCTTGAAGATCACTTCCTTCATCTGGAGCCTGGAACCCTCTCCACATCCCAGCCACAAAGTGAGGAGAAGGCTTTTGCATCAAATTGTCAGTCTTCTTGAAAAACTGTGTTCGCCTCTTCAGAAAAAAGACGCATCACTCCAGTGCAATAGAGGAGAATCTCTGTAGCCCAGAGGTGAGAAGAAGGAGGAGGAGGAGGAGGAGGAGGAGGAGGAGGAGGAGGAGGAAGGAAGGAAGGAAGGAAGGAAGGAAGGAAGGAAGGAAGGAAGGAAGGAAGGAAGGAAGGAAGGAAGGAAGGAAAGAAGGAAAGAAAGAAAAAGAAAGAAGAAAGGAAGGAAGGAAGGAAGGAAGGAAAGAAGGAAAGAAGGAAAGAAGGAAGGAAAGAAGGAAAGAAGGAAGGAAAGAAGGAAAGAAAGAAGGAAAGAAAGAGAAAGAAAGAAAGAAAGAAAGAAAGAAAGAAAGAAAGAAAGAAAGAAAGAAAGAAAGAAAGAAAGAAAGAAAGAGGTGTTCCTTGATCAGGGTATTGGTTTCTCCTCAGTTGTTTGTCTGGTGTTTATGCCTGTGTATCTGGGTGTTGGCTGGTGGAAAGGGTGTGCAAAGAGCAAACCCCACTCTCTTCTAGCGCTGATGATGTTACCTAGTTGGGTAATAGAATGTCTGAAAGTAAACAACCAAGCTCTGAGACACCCCCCCCCCAAGGACTTCACAGACCACATCACTGCCAGGTGACCTAGAGCTATGCTACCTGTTGGATGGAATTAATTCCAGACTTAACTGTAGTAAATTGTTAAGATTTAGATCCTGTTTTTCGTCCAGGAGGTAAAGAGATTTACACAAAGATCACCTCTTGTTTTGTTTTTCCCCCTATTGGGTTAAATAGGAAAATGTGGCACTCACTTTTTATTAATCGGTCTGCTGGGATTTCATAAATAATTGTATTACTTCTGAAGTGTTTGAGTAATCCTTGGATGAGTTCACGAGGAAAAACATCAGAACTCAGCCAGAAATCTTAAAACTATGCATTCATCTGTTGCTTTCATTTATCTTTTTTTTTCCCTTCGCCCCCTTTCAGGCTTTTGAACAACAATTTGCTGAAGCACATAGCACAAAACTCCTTTGAAGGGCTTAAGAAGTTGAAATACCTGTGAGTATTGACCTCTCCACAGCTTTTGATATTCTCTAAATCAGTGTTTCTCAGCCTTGACAGATTTAAGATGGGTGGACTTCAACTCCCAGAATTCCCAGCCAATTGGGCCAATCACCAGGAGATGGTGAGTTCTAGTCCCGCTTTGGGCACAAAACCTGGCTGGGTGACTTTGGGCCAGTAACCAGGAGAGTGTGAGTTCTAGTTCCACCTTAGGCTTGGAAGCCAATTGGGTGACTTTGGGGCAATCACCAGGAGACGGTGAGTTCTAGTCACGCCTTAGGCATGGAAGCCGATTGGGTGGCTTTGGGCCAATCACCAGGAGACTGTGAGTTCTAGTCACGCCTTAGGCATGGAAGCCAATTGGGTAACTTTGGGCCAATCACCAGGAGACGGTGAGTTCTAGTCACGCCTTAGGCATAGAAGCCGATTGGGTGACTTTGGGCCAATCACCAGGAGACGGTGAGTTCTAGTCACGCCTTAGGCATGGAGGCCAATTGGGTGACTTTGACCCAATCACCAAGTGATGGTGAATTGTAGTTCCACCTTAGGCAGGAAAGCCAGCTGAGTGACTTTGAGTTACTCTCACTCAGCCCAACCCACCTCACAGGGTTGTTGTTGGAGGGAAAATAGAAGGAGGAAGGAATATTAGGCATGTTTGCCATCTTGAGTTATTTATAAAGTAATAAAGTGTGATAAAAAATAAATAAATAAACTGGTCCAGCCAGTCAGCAGGAGTCAAGGCTGACTCAAAGACTCTTTGTTCAACCTAACCTTCAAATCCAAATGCATTAAAGCATAGTTATATTCCTAAATACAGTAATATATACAAATATGTATATACAATATAAGTATCTAAAAATATTTAATAGAACATTTCCTGCACTTGAAACATTCCTGGAATGTGACAAAGAATGGCTGAATGAATTTATAATCTTATGGATACAGTATAAGAGTGTAGGAATCCTGCAACAGAATTATTTATAGAAGGAGTGACATGTGGATATAAACTGTTTTATTAGAATTATTGGTTAATTCTGCATACAAGTAGTCCTTGACTTAGAGCAGTTTGTTTAGTGACCATAACTGCACTGAAAAAAATGACTTACGACCTTTTTTCATATCTACAACCGTTGCAGCATCCCCAGGCTCACATGATCAAAATTCAGACGTTTGGCAACTGACTCATATTTATGACGGTCGCAATGGCCCGGGGTCACGTGATCCCCTTTCGTGACCTTCTGACAAGCAAAGTCAATGGGGAAGCCAGATTCACTTAACAACCATTTTCGTAACAACAAAAGGCAGTGATTCACTTAACAACGGTGGCAAAAAGGTTTCAAAACGAGGCAAAATTCCCTTAACATCTGTCTCACTTTTGGGGTTCAATTGTGGTCATATGTTGAGGGTTACTTGTACTTGAGTCTTAGGTGGCCCAGGAAAATGTTGCTGTTACATTAATTACAAACTTATTATCTGGGATGCTGTAGTGTAGTCCTTGACTTATGACAGGGGTCTTCAAACTTGGCCTTTTTATGACTTGTGGTCTTGAACACCCAGAATTCCTCAGCCAGCGTGGCTGAGGAATTCTGGGAGTTGAAGTCCACAAGTCATAAAAAGGCCAAGTTTGAAGACCCCTGACTTATGATCATAATGGGGCCTGCGATCACAGTTGTACGTTGTGACAGGTGTAAAGTGGATCACAGATATGACCATTTTTTACAGTGGTCGTTAAGCAAACCCTGCAGTCGTTAAGGAAAGCAATAGTTTGCTATAGGCCAATTTGGCTGAAAACTAGAAATACATGCCGGTTTCTGACAGTTACAACAATTAACCAGTGGAACAACCTGCCTCCAGAAGCAGTGAATGCTCCAACACTGGAAGTTTTTAAGAAAAGACTGGACAGCCATTTGTCTGAAATGGTACTAGGTTTTCCTGCCTGAGCAGGGGGTTGGACTAGATGACCTCCAAGGTCCCTTCCAACATCATCATCATCATTATCATCATCATCGTAAAACACAGCCCTGTGACCAACAGTCACTGCAAATGACCGTAGGAACTTCAAACAGTCGCTAAGCTATTGGTCGTAAGTCAGGGACTACATGTATAGTGGTGCATGAACTTTGAGTTATTTTGCTTGTTTGTTTGTTTAAAGATTGCATATGCCCAGATAATATTACCTTTGCAGCTTAATGGCCTGGCTGGGGGTGGGGGAGTTGGGAACTGGGCTGTGCGAACAGCAGGCTGGCGCATGCGCATACACATGCAGCTGGACTATAAGTTGAGGTGCACATGCATGTGTCTGTGCGCCTGCCTGCTGCTTGCGCAGCCCGGTTCCAAATAGGCCACAGCCCAGTAGTGGGTCATGGCCCTGGGGTTTGGGGTTTGGGGACCCTTGATTTATACCCAATAGGGTTTTCCCATCCTAACTCTTCTCTTTCTCTCTTTTCCAAGTTACCTTTACAAGAATGAAATTCAGAGCATCCAGAGAGAGGCTTTCAAGGGGCTGCATTCTCTAGAACAGCTGTAAGTTGGCCAAACGTGAGGTTAGAAATTGCACAGAGACCGATGGAATTTCCTCTGTGGATTTTAGCCATGCAAACCCCCCCCCACACCCCCCAATCTCTCCTGCCTCCATCCTCCTTCCCAAAAATAACAAAGGCAAGTTGTTCTAAAAAAAAAATTTTTTTTGGCTTACCAAGATGACCGTGAGTCTTGGCAAGAATTAGTTAGTTGCGAGAAGATAAAATAGCACCAAAGTTGTTGGGTTTTTTTGCCCTCACCCCGTCTACTCCCTTTACAGAATTCCATGCTCGGTCTTCCTGATTTTTATATCCTGGGTTGTATATCTGTATATCTTGAGATGCACGTATAAGTCTCTACGGGATCTTACAACAATTCATTTCATGACCGCTTGGAAGTTTCAACACAATTTTAAAAAAGGGACTTAGGACCGTTGCAGCATCCCCGTGATCACGTGATCAAAATTCAGATGCTTGGCAACTGGCATGGATTCATGACGGTTGCAGTGTCCCGGCTCATGTGACCTTTGGTGGCCTTCTGACAAGCAAATTCAACGGGGAAGCCAGATTCCCTTAACCACCGTGTTACTAACTTAAACCACTGCAGTGATTCACTTAACAACTTTGGCAAGCGGGTAAAATGGGGCGAAACCTTCTTAACGAGTGTCAGAACAGACATTTGGGTCTCAGTGGTCGTCGTAAGTCGAGGACTAGCTGTCTTGAGCTCCTTCAGCAAAGGTTCTCTGTATCGGTCTGTCTCTCTCTTGCACACGGATTGCTGTGTTGTGGTTATCGAAAGGTGCTTTTAAGAGAACAGGCATCCTTCATGGGGCATGTCAGTTTTCAGTCCTAAGCGCCAGGAATTTTAGGCGTTGTAGGCCGTGAAGAAGAGCCTAATGCTGGGAAAGATTGAGGGCAATAGAAGAAGGGGACGACAGAGAATGAGGTGGCTGGATGGAGTCACTGAAGCAGTAGGCGTGAGCTTAAAAGGACTCCAGAAGATGGTAGAGGACAGGAAGGCCTGGAGGAACATTGTCCATAGGGTCGCGATGGGTCGGACACGACTTCGCAACTAACAACAACAACAAAGGCCGTGATGAAGGTATAGTTAGATCAGGGGTCCCCAACCCCCAGTCCGTGGACAAGTACCGGCCTGTGGCATGCCAGCAACCGGTCCGCACAAACAAGCAAAGCCCCATCTGTGTTGTGAGCCGCCCTGAGTCCTTAGGGAGAAGGGCGGCATATAAATTTTAATAATAATAATTAATAATAATAATAATAATAATAATAATAAATAATAATAATAATAATAATAATAATAATAATAATAATAATAATAATAATAATAATAATAATAATAATAATAATAATAATAATAATAAATACGCACTGTGGAAAAAGCTCTCTCCACAGAACCGGTCCCTGGTGCCCAAAAGGTTGGGGACCTCTGTAGTAGATGACACTTTGATATTTGAGTGAGGTGAAGACCACAGTGGGCAGAGCAGGAAGGGGAAATGAGTGAGGCCATATTTTCTCCTTGGAGTTGGTTCTCCCATCCCTTAAAAACATTAAGCTTATTTAGAGGTTTATACATGGTGGGAAGAGATCCATCTACCTCAGCTCTTCTATGACTCATGGACTTCAACTCCCAGAATTCCTGAGCCAGCATGGGGGAACTATAGCCCCTTCATGACTCGTGGACTTCAACTCCCAGAATTCCTGACCCAGCATAGGGGAACTATGGCCCCTTCATGACTTGTGGACTTCAACTCCCAGAATTCCTGAGCCACCATGGCTCAGCTTGGAAACCTCTCCCTTTCCCCTCAGCATAGCTGGCTCAGGAATTCTGGGAGCTGAAGTCCATGAGTCATAAAAGAGCCGAGGTTGCCTACCCCAAGGATATAGGGTCTCTTGCTTGAGCAGGGGGTTGGACTAGACCTCCAAAGTCCCTTCCAATTCTGTTGTTCTGTTATCCTGTTCTCAACTATAGAAATAGCTTTTGATTCAGAGGCTAAAAGAGACTCCTTCCCTTCGCTCAAATCCATCTTGTAAAAACTGAGGCCCACTTAATGGGAGCTCCAAATATCTACTTGGATTGTGATCAGATTTTGGAAAAATGCTTGCACCAACCACTGTTTTCCCTAAATCTCTCCACCCTTTTGCGAGTCGTGTTCTGCAGCTCTCTTATCACATATCCAAGTCGACCTCCAATGAATGGGTCCACTCTATTTGGTCTCATCCCATTTGAAATACTTTAACATATGTCAAAATGCATCGGAAGGGTTGAGAAAATTTCAGAGTGCTGGATGTGTTATGTTCCTGGCTAGAAAAACTAAACAGTTGTGTTGGAATCAAAGCGCCTGTCCTGGAGGCTCAGGAAACATGAGAGGAGAGAAAAAGTAACAGATTATTTTATTTATTTATTATTTATTATTATATTTGTATACCGCCCTTCTCCTGAAGGACTCAGGGCGGTGAACAGGGCACATATAAAAATACAGAATACAAAAATTAAAAAAGAATTAAATAAGAGCCCGAGCTAAAAACAGTAGAATAATATAAAAATCCACAATAAAAACCCCAGCACATCCCCCATCAGGCCAGGCTGGCTTGTTCAAATAGGTAGGTCTTCAGGCCGCGTCGGAAGGAGCGAAGGTCGGGCACCATCCGGAGCTCAACCGGCAAACGATTCCATAAATCCGGGGCACCCACAGAGAAGGCCCTCCCCCTGGGGGCCACCAGCCGACATTCTCTGACCGGTGGCACCCTGAGGAGGCCCTCTCTGTGGGAACGCACAGGGCGGAGGGAGGTTGACGCCGGCAGCAGGTGATCCCCAAGGTACTCCGGACCCATGCCATGTAGGGCCTTGAAAACCATTACCAAAACCTTGACACCCTATAGTATCCAGGGGTCTTCAAACGTGGCCCTTTTATGATTTGTGGACTTCAACTCCCAGAATTCCTCAGCCAGGCACGCTGTTGCAGCATCCCAGAGTCATGTGATCATTTGCGACCTTCCCAACTGAGTTCTGACAAGCAAAGTCATTTGGGTGGAAGTGGGCAGCTTTGACCCCTTTACGACCTGTGGACTTCAATGCCCAGAATTCCTGAGAGTTCCATGGTGGCTGAGGAATTCTGGGAGTTGAAGTCCACAAGTCATAAAAGGGCCAAGTTTGAAGACCCCTGGGCCCCATACTTAATAATTGTTGCGAGGAAATGATTTTTTACACCAATAGAGAAAGCTTCGAATTTCTGACTTTCTTGTTGCCAATTAAGTTTCCGACCCACCATAATCAGGTAGTCCTTGACTTACAACCATGATTGGAGCCCAAAATTACTGTCGCTAAGCGGGACAGCTGTAAAATGAATTTTGCCCCATTTTATGACCTGCAGCTGTTAAGCGAATCACTGCAGTTGATACGTTAGTAATATCATTCGTAAGTCAATCTGGCTTCCCCATTGACTTTGCTTGTCAGAAGGTTGCAAAAGGTGATTGCATGACACAGGGACATAAATATGAGCTGGCTGCTGTCATAAATATGAGCTGGCTGCCAAGAGTCTGGATTTTGATCACGTGACCGCAGGGATGCTGCAATAGTTTTAACTGTGAAAAATGGTCATAAGCCACTTTTTTCAGTGCTGTTGTAACTTTGAATGGTCACTAAACAAACAGTTGTAAGTCAAGGACTGTCTGTTTATTGTACACCACTCCAGAGCCCCGGAGGGGTGCTTAAGAAATATGAAATATAAATAAATAGACAGACAGACAGTTAGCTTGTGGTGGTTTAGCAAGCAGCCTAACTCTGGAAGTTAATTATATGTTTGTTTTTATCTCTTTTCATAACAGGTACCTGCATTTTAACAACCTTGAAAGTTTAGAAGTGGGAACGTTTAATGACCTGCCCAAGCTGGAAAGACTGTAAGTCATGTGGTGATTGACAACAAACTGGTAGTAACTTTTGCCCATGCGTATTTCCCAAAGGGATTCTGAATTTTAATAAGGCAGCCAAATGGTCTGGTTCACCAGGCGCCCTGAAATCTAGATTACTGATAATAATTTATTCAGTAACCCCAACTGACTGAGTTTTTACAACATCTTATATCAGGAAGCCTTGATTTCATGCAGCCCACAGTGCCAAACATGGAATAAAGCACAGTATGGTTCTTATTTTACTCTATCCGTGGAAGGGACCTTGGTGGTGGCACCACTCCAGAATCACCCTATAAGCCCAGGGTCTTTCATAGGCCTTCTGCAGCTGAGACCAATTTTGGCTTGGAGCAGGAACAACTTTTCTTTCTTTCTCTTTCTTTCTTTCTTTCTTTCTTTCTTTCTTTCTTTCTTTCTTTCTTTCTTTCTTTCTTTCTTTCTTTCTCTCTCTCTCTCTCTCTCTCTCTCCTTCCTTCCTTTCTTTCTTTTCCTTTCTTTTTCTCTTTCTTTCTTCCTTCTTTCCTTCCTCTTTCTTTCTTTCTTTCTTTCTTTCTTTCTTTCTTTCTTTCTTTCTTTCTTTCTCTCTCTCTCTCTCCTTCCTTCCTTCCTTTCTTTTCCTTTTTTCTCTTTCTTTCTTTCTTTCTTTCTTTCTTTCTTTCTTTCTTTCTTTCTTCCTTCCTTCCTTCCTTCCTTCCTTCCTTCCTTCCTTCCTTCCTTCCTCTTTCTTTCTTTCTTTCTTTCTTTCTTTCTTTCTTTCTTTCTTTCTTTCTTTCTTTCTTTCTTTCTTTCTTTTTCTTCTCTCTCTCTCTCTCTCTCTCTCTGTCTCTCTCTCTCTCTGTGTGTGTCTCTCTCTTTCTCTGTCTCTGTCTCTCTCTCCTCCTCCTCCTCCTCCTCCTGTCAAGGAAGATTAAAAAAAATCTGGTTCATGCTCTTTTGGCAGCCTCAACCACTGTGAATTTATGTTGCGTCTTTAATGTTGTCTTTCCATCTTCTTCTGGGTGTGCCTCGTGTTCTTTGACCTTCTCCTCTTTTTGTATATTCCTGTATTCCCAAGACAACCTCTCCACTTTATTTGCTGCTGTTATATGTAGGAGCCACTATTGTGAGAACATTTCTGCAGCATCAACTTCAGAGCTTCAGAGCTACATAGTTTGAACTATGTGGAGATCTTGCTGAGAGAACACCTACCAACTGTAAACACTCACCTACTTGGACCTACCTTGTCTTTGATGGTCACTCAAGCACGTTCTCTTTGCTGTCTCCAACACAGGTTCTTGAACAACAACCGAATTTCGCAGATCCAGCCAGGAGCCATAGCTCAACTCGAATCTCTCAAACGCCTGTAAGTAGACAGCATGCATAGGTAGTTCTCAACTTATGACCACAATTGAACCTAAAATGTCCATCGCCAAGCAAGAAAGTTCTTAAGTGGGTTTTACCTCATTTTATGACCTTTCTTGCCACAGTGAATCACTCCAGTGGTTAGGTTAGCAACATGATTGTTAAGGGAATCTGGCTTCTCTATTGACTTTGATTGTCAGAAGGTTCGCACAAGGGGATCACATGACCCCGGGGACACTGCAACCGTCATAAATATGAGTCAGTTGCCAAGCATCTGAATTTTGATCATGTGACCATTGGGGATGCTGCAATAGTCATAAGTGTGAAAAAATGATCATATTTTTTCGCTGCTGTTCAGTCACTAAATGAATGGTTGTAAGTCAAGGACTATCCGTACAGAAAATTATTCACCATCCTGTTTTTTATCTAAGGACCAGGATGACTTCTTTATTCAGCAATCCAGTGGTTTGGTCCCCAATAAATATGACTAGCCTTTTCCTCCAAAAAGACCATGTCACAGGACGATTTCTATTTATTTTTTGCTGGAAACTGGCTGTTTTTCCACCCTAAAACACTCGTAGGAATACATTGATTTGTGTAATGATCACCACGTTAGCTTTATGGCTGTGGCATTTGCTTAATAACTGGCACAAAAAGTCACAAAATTGGGTCAGTCGGGTGGGTGTCTCAACTTATGACCCTCAAGACTTAGGATGGACGTTCCAGGCTTTATTACAGTCGTAAGTTGAGGACAATCTCAGATTAGGAAGCATATAATACGTGATCTTGTGTCCCATCCTTCAGCTATTCGAAAGGACATTCCTTTTTGTTTGTTTATATGATCCAGCTTGATCCGTGAAGCAATCTGTAAACCTTGACGAGGAAACATGTGGTTGAGTTGTGTGGCTGCTTAGCCAAACCCTCTTTGAAAGCATTTTTTAAATGCTATTTGGAGTTGGAAAAGAATTGTGCTTTAATTAAAAAAAAGAGAGAGGAAAATGGCATGTTTGCCTCTGGGAATTACCTAAAAATAAATATTTGTGCAGGCAACGTCCTAAGAGACTAATTGCAGGGAAACACTATTTCAAGCAATCTCTGATCAGACGACTAGTGCTGTGCCAATTCTTTTGTTTTTTCAAGTTATTTGTTTTCATTTCATGAAGAAAGATATGGTAATTTGGAATGGTTTCCCCCCCCCCCCGCCAAGGAGAAGAACATAAGGGGGTGGGGGGAACATGTTACAAACGGGACACGGATTCCTTGCCCTGAAGGGTAGTAAAGAGGTGTGGACTTTCATTGTGGATTCCTCCACCCTTGACCTACAGCCTCCTTAGCTTCACATAGAGGTAGTCCTCAACTTATGACCACAACTGACTGAGACACATTTTAAGTGAGTTTTGCCCCCATCTTTTTCCCCACAATTGTTAGGCGCATCACTGCAGAGCCTTGGTGGAGCAGTGGGCTAATGCCTCCTTAAGTAACAGCAGCTGCCTGCAATTAGTGCAGGTTCGAGTCCCACCAGGCTCAAGGTTGACTCAACCTTCCATCCTTCTGAGGTAGGTAAAATGAGGACCCAGATTGTTGGGGGCAATAAGCTGACTTTGTAATAATGCCACTTGGGCATTATAAAGCCCTAATAAGCAGGCATATGCATAGAATGAAGGCTATTGCTAAGCACATTGATTTGTGCTTCTTAGACTGTAAGCCGCCCTGAGTCTTCGGAGAAGGGCGGGATATAAATAGGATTAAAAAAAAAGCCTTTATCCGTTTGCCTAGATTGCCTCTCTTTCTTCTGTCTACCAAGGCCATTCTCACAAGCTAATTAGATTATTCAGTGGAACGGCTTGCCTCCAGAAGTTGTGGGTGCTCCATCGTGGACTTCGACTCCCACAATTCCTGAGTCAGCCGTGCTGAGGGGAAAGGGAGAGGTTTCCAAGCTGAGCCATGTTGGCTCAGGAATTCTGGGGATTGAAGTCCACCAGTCATAAAAGAGCGAAGGTTGCCTACCCCTGGCCTAGGACTAGGCCGCTTTATGACTCGTGGACTTCAACTCCCAGAATTCCTGAGCCAGCCATGCTGAGGGGAAAGGGAGAGGTTTCCAAGCTGAGCCATGCTGGCTCAGGAATTCTGGGAGTTGAAGTCCACGACTCATAAAAGAGCCAAGGTGGCTTACTCCTGGTAGAGGGTCTCCTGCTTGAGCTGGGGGTTGGACTAGAAAATCTCCAAGGCCCCTTCTGTTGTTCTGTTAGCTTGTTTGGCAGGTGACCTTCCTATATCTGTGGTTATGGATGACAGGAAGAACCAAACTCATAAAGTCAACCCTTTTTTCCCCTCCCCATCTGGCCCCTGCCAGGCGGCTGGATTCCAACGCCTTGCTCTGTGACTGCGACCTGATGGGGCTGGCAGAGCTGCTGAGGAAATATACCACACAGGGCAACTCTCAAACAGCTGCCACTTGCGAGAGCCCACCCGAATTACTGGGCCGTTCGGTCATCACCTTGACCTCCCAAGAATTCAACTGTGGTGAGTGACGCTACCTGATCCATTATCTATTTCGTTCACTACTTTTCCAGATGTCTCTGGAGATTCCCAGTCATCCAGGCCATGGTTGTCCCAAAGATGCTTTTTTTTCAAGAGGCAACTGGACTTTCTTGTTTTTCCTTGAAGACTGTGCGGTTAACTGTGCTTAACGACTGCAGGGTTCCTCTTCACAACCCATGGCAAAAGGGATGTAAAATAGGGCACAACTCACTTAACTCACCTTCCTTAGCAACAAAAATTCTGGTCTCAGTTGTGGTTGTACATCAAGGACTACCTGTCTTAATTCATGTCTCAACAACCCTTGGAAGCAGTTCAGCAAAATATCCCCTGGGTTTCTGGATTATTATTTCAGAGAAATAATAATAATAATAATAATAATAATAATAATAATAATAATAATAATAATAATAATAATAATAATAATAATAATAATAATAATAATAATAATAATAATAATAATAAATGTTGGAAGGGACGTTGGAGGGTCATCTAGTCCAACTCCCTGCTCAGGCAGGAAACCCTATACCATTTCAGACAAACTTGGTTGTCTCTAACCTTCAATTAGCAAAACCCAGTTGCTGGGTTGACCTAAGATCCTTCCATTGAATGGCTGACTTGGACACACAAGTGAGAGTAGAATAATTGTTGGGAAACAGTGCCACCTAGAGGAAATGTATGGTCTTTACAAGACTGATGTCAGCCTCAGGAGGTAGAGCAGACTGGGAAATCAACAGCACAATAGGCTAAAGCTATTTTTATTGAGATTGGCTGCAATAACGGAATCTTGCAAGGGTCATGGTTCCGATGATAAGACCAGCAAAATCAGAACTCCGAGGCTAGAGGTTTCCCCAAAGAAACATGTTTATTGGTTACAAAATATCGGCATGGTCAAGAGTGAACCCAAGTCTGAAATTTTCACCAAAGAGTTACACTATTACAAAGTCAAACTTCCCGCCCCAGCACTATGCAATCAGCTCCATTCCCCAGTAGAATAATTTGGCGGGCTTTCTAACAAAAGGCCCAATCCTCTGATAGAATCACCTTGGTTCCCACGGGAACCAGAATTGTTTAGCAAAAATACTCCGCAAAATACTCCCTTTTCTTCTGGCAACCTAGAACGAGCAAGATGGCTTCAGCCAGGTTCGTGGTAGAGTTGACAGCAAGTTGAATGGAGTTGCCCCCCCTCTTCCTTCTTCTTACGCATCAGTGAATTAGGGGGACATTTGAGAACATTCATTGAAACACCAAAGTCGTGTATTGGGACATCTCCCAGCCTTTAAAGGCTCACCCTCCATCTTGTCTGTTTCAGAGAGGCCTCGCATCACAGCTGAGCCACAAGATGTCGACGTTACTCTGGGCAACACCGTCTATTTCATTTGCCGGGCAGAGGGGAATCCGAAACCTAAGATTATCTGGCTTCACAACAAGTAAGTGAGATGGAGCGTGAGAGGAGACTACGTCAAACCATAAGGAGCAACCTGGTGGTATCTAATGGAAGGGGTGTCAGAGAAGGCAAGATGGCGGAAGCAGCATGCCATTCTGTAATGGTGGGTTGGAGAGACCTTGGGAGACGGGGCAAAGCGACAATACCAAGGGAGAGGTCAGATAAGAGACAGCATAGCTCACAGTTGGATAGCGGGAGTAGGGACCCTCCCTAGTTTCTTGACCTGTAAAAACAGAGGGGAGGGTTGTACTTTAAGACTTGATTGGAGTCAGTAAGATTGGAGTAAAGCAGATAAGAATCACTAGATCACGTGAAGCGTTAATAGCACTTTACAAGGCCTTCATAAGGCCACACTTGGAATACTGCATCCAGTTTTGGTCACCACGATGGGTGACCAAAAAAGATGTTCAGACTCTGGCAAGAGTACAGAGAAGAGCAACAAAAATGATTAAGGGGCTGGAGGCTAAAACATATAAGGAACGGCTGCTGGAATTGGGTATGTCTAGTTTAACGAAGAGAAGGATGAGAGGGGACGTGATAGCAGTGTTCCAATATCTCAGGGGCTGCCCCAAAGAAGAGGGAGTCAAGCTATTCTCCAAAGCGCCTGAAGGCAAGACAAGAAGCAACTGATGGAAACTAACCAAGGAGAGAAGCAACCTAGAACTAAGGAGGAATTTCCTGACAGTTAGAACAATTAATCAGTGGAACAACCTGCCTCCAGAAACGGTGAATGCTCCAACACTGGAAGTCTTTAAGAAGAGACTGGACAGCCATTTGTCTGAAAGGGTATAGGGTTTCCTGCCTGAGCAGGGGGTTGGGCTAGATGACCTCCAAGGTCCCTTTCAACTTTATTGTTGTTGTTGTTGTTATTGTTATTATTATTACAACTAAATGAACTAATTCTACTTTATTGTGAAGCTACATTGACAGAAAGTTACAAGTCTGAAAATACAATTCAGGGAAGGCTCCTTCTGAGCGTTTTACCTGGCGCCCATTATTCAGCTGAAGGCTATGTTGTCTCTTATCTGATCACTGTCTCGGTAGCATCTCTTTGTCCAGTCTCCCAAGATCTTTTTCACTGACCATTAAACAATTTGCCTTTTTTGACCTCTTCCCACATGCATATGACACTGGGGAAGTGGCAGGACTCTTATTAGTTTAAAATTCACAGTTAACATTACCCTGGAGAAAAAAAAACCCAACAGTGGTGGGATTCAAATAGGTGAACAACCGGTTCTCTGCATGGATGCCACTTCCGGAAGTCCATTTTGGGCCTGGGCAACAAAAAATTAACTACCAGTTCTACCGAAGTGGTGCGAACGGGCTGAATCCCACCACTGGGTTGGATAAGTTGATAGCACCACTTTCCCCATCTCAGCATCTCATAGATCAGAGGTCCCCAACCTTTTTGGGCACCAGGGACCAGTTCTGTTGAAAGAGGGTTTTCTGCACCCCAGAGGTTGCGTGGTTTTGTGTGCTGCCTGCATCTCACGGATGGGGCTTTGCTTGTTTGTGCGGCCCGGTTGCTGGCATGCCATGGCCTGGTACCGGTCCACAGACCGGGGTTTGGGGACTTCTGCCATAGATAGTCTGGATTGTTGTCTGGACTACTTGTAGTCCAATCCTTCTCTAGATCAAAGAAGGGGTGAAGCTGGCTGCCATCTTTCGTTTTGTATTGCAGCAACGAGATTGACATGAAGGATGATGGGCGGCTGAACCTGCTACAAGATGGCACACTGATGATCCAAGACACTAAAGAATCCGACAAGGGAATCTATCAGTGCCTGGCCAAGAACATTGTGGGCGAAGCGAAGACCAATGAAGTCGCCCTACGCTACTTCGGCACGCCTTGTAATGCCCTTCAAATAAATGAAGATCTTGTCCCTAGGTCTATAAGAACCAGAAAATCTGTTCAAGCTGATTTTAGGATGGGGCCGTGAAATATGGTGGTAGCATCTCACCTATCTTACCTGTATTGGCTGAGGAAGCCAATTTGGGAAAGTTTGCAAACTAACTCTTGCGATGGGTGGGCTTTGACATCCCATAAAATGCAAACAAGTAAAAAAAACAAAAGGATTTTGAGTAAGTGAGTGGTGTGGCAAGGAGAATTGTGGTAAGGATAAACATCTCAAGAACTTTGTCTCAAGCTCATCCATGAGGGCTCGTTAACAAAGTCAAGAGGGACACCACAACTGCACCATCAAATCAATTAATGACACATTTTTGAAAAGGGGCAATGGCTTTGATTGCATAATTTGTGACTGCCTCCTTAGCTATTTTGACCTTTCAGTGTGGACACCCCAGTTGGGTCCTCTTCTGTTGAAGATCCACTATTTCCTACAAGCTGGCATTTAAGAGCAAGGGGTTGGACTAGAAGACCTCCAAGGTCCCTTCCAACTCTGTTATTCTAAGACACAGAGAGAGAGGGACTGGCCCAAAGTCATCCAGTTGGCTCCAGGCCCAAAGCAGGACTAGAACTCACCATCTCCCACACCAAACTGGCACTCTGATAAAACACCATGGTTTAATATTGTGGTTTTCACTTCATTTTCAGACAAGGAAAACCAAATGCACAGGTATAGAATAGGTGACTCCTGGTTCAACAGCAGCCACTGTGAGAGGGATCTCAGTCTCCTAGTGGACAATCACTTACTGTAAATATGAGCCAGTAGTGTGCTGCAGCTGCCAAAAAAGCTAATGCAGTTCTGAGTTGCATCAAGAAAGGGATACATTCAAGATAAAGTGAAGTAATAGTGCCACTTTATACTGCACTGGGGAGTCCACACTTGGAATACTGCATCCAGTTTTAGTCATCATGATCCGAAAAAGATGTTGAGACTCTAGAAAGAGTGCAGAGAAGAGCAACAAATCAGGGGTCTAGAGGCTAAATCGTACAATAAACAATTGAAGCAGCTAGGGATGTCTAGGCCAGGGGTAGGCCACCTTGGCCCTTTTATGACTCGTGGACTTCAACTCCCAGAATTCCTGATCCAGCATGGCTCAGCTTGAAAACCTTTCCCTTTCCCCTCAGCATGGCTGACTCAGGAATTGTGGGAGTTGTAGTCCATGAGTCATAAAAGAGCCAAGGTGGCCTACCCTTGGTCTAGCCTATCAAAGAGAAGGATTGGGGTGACATGATAGCAGTCTTCCAATATTTCACAGCTGTCACAAAGGGGGGGGGGGTCAGCCTATTCTCCAAAGCACCTGAAGGCAGGAGAAGAAGCAATGCATGGAAACTTATCAAAGGGAGATTCAACCTAAAATTAAGGAGAAATTTCCTGATCGTGAGAACAATCAGTGTAACAGCTTGCCTCCAGAAGTTGTGGGTGCTCCACTGCTTGAGGTTTTCAAGAAGAGACTGGACAGCCATTTGTCTGGAATGGTATAGGACAGTAGTTCTCAATTTGTGGCCCGCAGATCCCTGGTGGGTAGGTGTGCAATGTTATCACAGGAGGTCTGTTGAGGCTTGAAGAAATGTTATGATTTAAATCTTAAGTTTTGGGGATCCGGGGCCACAAAAGGTAGTTAAAGGGGGTCCGTGCTGAAGAAAAGGCTGAGAATCCCTGGTGTTGGTTCTCCTGCTTGAGTAGGGGGTTGGACTAGAGGACCTCCAAGATCCCTTCCAACTCTAATATTCTGTTCTATGTTCAAACTTGGCCCTTTTATGACGTGGACTTCAACTCCCAAAATTCCTTAGCTAGCCATGCTGGCTAAGGAATTCTGGGAGTTGAAGTCCACAAGTCAAAAAAAGGACCAAGTTTGGCTGTGGAATTCTGGGAGTTGAAGTCCACAAATCATAAAAGGGCCAGGTTTGGCTGAGGAATTCTGGGAGTTGAAGTCCACAAGTCATAAAAGGGCCAAGTTTGAAGGCCCCTGTTCTATATTGAGCCGGAATGTTCTGAAATGATCTGAGTTTCTTATCAACTAAGCGCTTCCCTGTCCTTTTTGTTTTCAGCCCAGCCTACATTTGTCATCCATCCCCAGAACACAGAAGTCCTGGTGGGGGAAAGTGTGACTCTGGAATGTGGGGTGTCTGGACAACCCCCGCCTCGTGTTGTCTGGACGCTGAGCTCAGGGTCGCCGCTGCCCCCAGATCCGCGCTTCACCATCACCAGCTCTGGTGGCCTCTACATTCAAAATGCCACTTTGTCGGATGAAGGCAAATATAGCTGCAAAGCCACTAACAGAGAAGGATCTATTATGGCCACAGCAAATATCATCGTGCAAGGTAATTTAATTTAATTTAATTTATTAATATTTCTATACCGCCCTTCTCCCGGAGGACTCAGGGCGGTGTACAGGGCAAGAATAAAACACAGAAATTTACAAAAACTAAAAGATAATTAAATGCATGCCCGATTAAAATACAATTGATACATAGTAAAAACCCCAATAAAAATGATAAAAAACCCCACCAATCCCCCCTCAGGCCAGGCCGGCTTGCTCGAACAAGTATGTTTTCAGATCGCGGCGAAAGGAGCGCAGATCGGGCGCCGTCCGGAGCTCAACCGGTAACTGGTTCCATAGCTCCGGGGTGCCCACAGAGAAGGATCTCCCCCTGGGGGCCACCAGTCGGCATTCTCTGACCGGTGGCACCCTGAGGAGGCCCTCTCTGTGGGAACGCACAGAGCGCAGGGAGCTTAATGCCGGCAGCAGATGTTCCCTGAGGTACTCCGGCCCCATGCCATGGAGGGTAGCCGTGAGAATATGAACCGCCAGACTTAGACAGGCAATAAATTATTAGACTAAAGTCGGCTATAGGTAGACCTTGTTTAGCGCCCGTTCAAAATGACAAAGACTCTGAAAAAAGTGATGCAACTGTTTTTCACACTTATGATCTTCGCAGCGATTCACTTCCCGACTGTCACGTAATCAAAATTCACACACTTGGCAACCGACTCATGACGGTTGCAGGGTCCCGGGGTCAAGTGATCCCCTTCTGCGACCTTCAGACAAGCACAGCCAATGGGGAAGCTGGCTTCACTTAACAACTTCGTGACTAACTTAACAACCTGCAGTGGTTCACCTAATAACGGTGGCAGGAAAGCTCGTCAAATGGGGCAAAATTGAATTGAATTGAATTTTATTAAATTTATATGAACAACTGTCTCACTTAACCATCGAAATTTTGGGCTCAGTTGCGGTCGTAAGCCGAGGACTACCTGTAGTTCAGCATGGGGGGGAAAAAGATTAAGTTGAAAAGTAGCAGAGCTAAGATGTAAACTAGCTTTATTTGCCTAGTTCATTTGTCGATTCTACAAGCAGTCCTCAATTTATGACATAACTGGGAGTAGAAGTTCCACTTCTAAGGAAAGTAGTTGTTTAGCGAGTTGCACCCAATTATCTTTTTTTTGGTCACGGTTCTTAAATGAATCACTGCAGTTGTTAAGTGAATCAAATGGTTTTTAAATGAATCTTGCTTCCCCTTATTAACTTTGCTTGCCAGAAGCTGACTGGGAAGTCATAAACGGTGAGCACATAATCCTGGGCCAACTACAACTATTTGTAAGTATATTTTGTTTGCCAATTGCCTGGAGTTTGGTCACGTGACCCTGGGGATGCTGCAAGTTGTAAGTGTGAGGACCAGCTGTAAGTCATGTTTTTCAAGTGCCACTGTAACTTTGGAGTGTTTCTAAATGATTGGTTGTTAAGTCAAGGATGACCTTTACTTATTTCCTTACACAGTACTTTTTATAATGATTTCACTTAGTGCAGCGAGCTAAGTGAAATTTAAAAAGACATGTTCAGGTGCAATCCATTAACAAAATAGTACAGCATCAGAATTTGCAAAAGAGAGGGAAGGAGGGGAAAGGGGATCCTAAAAATTTAGCTTGTGTATAAAATAAACCCTGCCCTGAAATTATTTAAAATAAAAAAACCTTCCTGGGCTCTTTATAAAAAAAAAAGAAGAAGATTCAAATATTGAACAGTGACAAAGAACAGTGGTGAATTTGTTCCAGGTCTTGTCCATCCATAACCTAATAGGTAGTGTATAGATAAGAAAGGCTGAGCGCCAAAGAATTGAGGCCTTTGAACTATGGTGCTGGAGAAGACTCCTGTGAGTCCCTTGGACTGCAAGGCGATCAAACCGGTCATTCCTAGAGGAGATCAACCCTGACTGCTCTTTAGAAGGCCAGATCCTGAAGCTAAAACTCAAATACTTTGGCCACCTAATGAGAAGGAAGGACTCACTGGAGAAGAGCCTAATGTTGGGAAAGATGGAGGGCAAGAGAAGTAGGGGACGACAGAGAATGAGGTGGCTGGATGGAGTCACTGAAGCAGTAGGCGTGAGCTTAAATGGACTCCAGAAGATGGTAGAGGACAGGAAGGCCTGGAGGAACATTGTCCATAGGGTCGCGATGGGTCGGACACGACTTCGCAACTAACAACAACAGTGTATAGATTCAGTCATCTCATTTCTTTTCAAAAGAAAGGTCAGTACAACGGGCAAGATTGGCATAGGGAACAGGGGTGGTGCCAGACTAGAGGAAGTTGGAAAAAATCAAGATGGCGGCCAGGATTAGAACATCAAACACCCAGCCTACACGTCTAAAAGGGATGGACCTTTGATTGTGTGGATGCAACCCACATCCTGAGTCTTTCTGATACTTACCTTAACTAGGATACATCTTCCTGCTAGGTTTTTGTGGATAGTTGAATGTTTCTCAACCTCAGCCATTAGATTAGATTAGAAGATGTGTGGACTTCAACTCCCAAATTCCTCAGCCAGCATGGCTGGCTAGAGAATTCTGGGAACTGAAGTCCAAACACCTTGAAGCTTAGAGCTGTGTCTTATTGTACCCTAAGGGTAAATTCCTACATCCCAGGAGAAATGAAATTGAGAAGAGTAATTTGACTTAGCTGCATTGGTGAATGTCAATTCTTAGCTATATTAGTGAATATCAGTTGAATAGGGATCGCCCGAGTAGCAGAGTTGGAAGGGACCTTGAAGGTCTTCTAGTCCAACCCCCTGTTCAGGCATCTTTTAACTGCTGAGGTTGAGAAACATTGCCCTAATCAATCTGGTCTTCTCAATCTTTCTCTGGGGTTTTCATTTAACCTTTGAGGCTTGGTGGACAGGAGGTTGCACATTCCCACGAACCTTGTAGATGTCTCTTTTCCTTCTTTTCCTCCTGCAGATACCCCCAGGTTTTTAATAGCTCCCAGTGATCAGACCGTGACTGAGGGTCAAAATGTGGATTTGCCCTGCTCTGCAGATGGACATCCTCGCCCAATCATATCTTGGACAAAAGAAGGTATTCTCTTGGCATTGCTGTCTTCTGTGAGGATTTAGAGTTACAGAAACATAAGCTGAAAGAGTCCTCCAAGATTGGACTAGGCCTGTGTTTCTCAACCTCGGCAACCTTAACAGAGTAACAGAGTTGGAAGAGACCTTGGAGGCCTTCTAGTTCAACCCCCCTGCTCAAAAAGGAGAACATATAACCAGGGGTGTCAAACTCGCAACGTCACGTGTCGTGTCGTGACGTATCGCGACTTTTTCCCCATTGCCGGCAATGGGGTAGGCGCAGTTTCGCTATGAGGCATCCGGCCCGTGGGCCAGCAGTTTTGACACCCCTGCCGTATACCATTGCAGACAAATGGCTATCCAATCTCTTCTTGAAAACTCCAGTGACGGAATGCCCATAACTTCTGAAGGCAAGTCGTTCCACTGGTTATGTTCTGTACCAGCCTGCTACCGGCCCTGCAGAAAAGGCAGGGACAACCCCTTTTACAAGAAGGCAAGAGGCTGGAATTACGCCTGCCAAACTTATTGCTACAAAAACAAACGGAACAAGACAAACCAAAAAACAGGAGCTTTAAGAAACAGGAACTATCCAAGCGGTTGCCTTCAGCAAACCAGCCCTCCCACACATTCCCCTTATATAGAGTTCAGGGCGTGGTTTCTCTCTGCCTCCTTCCGAGAAGCCCCATTGCCTTCCTCTGTTTACTCCTATTTGACTGCCTCCTGCGTCGGGCGTCCTTGAACAGGGCCAGCTGTGGGTCATCTTCATCCACGCTGTCAGGCTCACACAGCTGGGTCTCCGTGGTGACCAAGTGGGAGGGGCCTGGCTGAGGGCTCTCATCAGCAAGATCTTCAACCCCCTCAGCAAGGTCTTCAACACCCCCCTCCTCCTCCTCTGAGTCGTCCAACCCAACTGCCGAACCCACAGGCTGACCCTGAATCACAACAGGTTAAGTGTTCTACTGTCAGGAATTTTCTCCTTAGTACTAGGTTGAGTCTCTCTTTGATAATTTTCCACCCATTACCTCTTGTCTTGCCCTCAAGTCTTTGGAGAATCGGTTGTCCCCTCTTTTCTGGGACAACCCCTCAAATATTGTAAAACTGCTATCATGTCACCCCTAGTTCTTCTTTTCTCTAGACTAGACATACCCAGCTCCTCCAACTGTTCATCGTATACTTTAGCCTCCAGCCCTCTAGTCATCGTTGCTGCTGTTCTCTGCATTTTTTCAAGAATCTCAATATCTTTTTTATATTGTGGTGGACTTCAATTTCCCAGCATTTCCCAGCCAACCTATGTGGAATTCCTTCATCAGCATCTTAAGGATGCTGAGGTTGAGAAACGCTGTTCTAAGGAAAGGTGTGGGAAGAAAATTAGATTCTGGACTAATGTTATGTCTTTGACTCTCCTTTTAATCAGTAATACGACTTGCAAGCAACCAAAAACAGGAAATTTACAATACATCACAAACAAAGCTAACGCAATTTTGCAAAGATCACTTAACTTCTTTCAGCTGATAATTGGCAACCAGGCTAAGCTAGTTAAACCACACAAATAACTAGCAAACCAGGAAATCCTTGATAAGACAAACTTTTCTGAGCACACATGTGCGTGGCCTCCAAATTAGCATGTAAACAAACACCAAAGAAAGTTCTACACACTCAGTGAAGTAAGATAAGCAGGAGTGTCCAATCCTGGCCACTTTAAGACTTGTGGACTTCAATTCCCAGAGTTGAAGTCCTTAAGTCAGGGGTAGGCAACCTTGATTCTTTTATGACTCGTGGACTTCAACTCCCAGAATTCCTGAGCCAGCGTGGCTCAGCTTGGAAACCTCTCCCTTTCCCCTCAGCATGGCTGGCTCAGGAATTCTGGGAGTTGAAGTCCACGAGTCATGAAGGGGCCTAGGCCTAGGCCAGGGGTAGGCAACCTTGGCTCTTTTATGACTCGTGGACTTCAACTCCCAGAATTCCTGAGCCAGCATGGCTCAGCTTGGAAACTCTCCCTTTCCCCTCAGCGTGGCTGGCTCAGGAATTCTGGGAGTTGAAGTCCACAAGTCATAAAAGAGCCAAGGTGGCCTACCCCTGATCTAGGGCATTTCAGTGTATTAGTTAAGCATTACCTCAGGGGTAGGCAACCTGGGCTCTTTTAGGACTCGTGGACTTCAACTCCCAGAATTCCTGAGCCAGCATGGGGGGAACTATGGCCCCCCTCATGACTCATGGACTTCAACTCCCAGAATTCCTCAGCCATCATGGCTCAGCTTGGAAACTCTCCCTTTCCCCTCAGCATGGCTGGCTCAGGAATTCTGGGAGTTGAAGTCCACGAGTCATAAAAGAGCCAAGGTTGCCTACCCTTGCCTTAAGTCTTAAAGTCGCCAAGGTTAGACACCCCTAGTATAGTCTTTAGAAATCCTGCTATAAGTGTGGTATAAACCTTTTTGCTTAATATAACCCTTCTAACCATTCCTTATAGGACTTGATTTCAGGTTTTTCCAGGCCCTTTGCCGTTTTAGCCTCCTCCTCCTCTTAATTCCCAACAGCATCTCCAAGGAACTTAATCCAATCTCCTATCTGTCAAACAAGGGCATCATCTGAAGTAGACATCAGCTAGTTCCAATAACTTGTTACTCCACTCCTGCTCTCTCTCTTTCCCCTATCTCAAGTCCAGAAGACCACCTGCCGTGTTTTTCCCCTTTCACTCTTCAACCAACCCATATGTATCTGGAAGACGTCTTGCAACCTCGGAAGAGCACCATTGCTCCACATTGTCCTTCTACAAAAAGAAGATCACAGGACAGTTACAGTTGGACTTTCAGCATCAGGACCAGTGGGATGTCCCTCAGGAAGCAATCTAGGGAAAACCTCCCAAAATTATCAATCCATTCTCATCAACTGGACCCCACTGGGTAGATAACACTCCTGTTTTCAAGGAAAGCTTGTCCATCTTTGCCTATGGAGATTCTCAGTCATCCAGGTCATGGTTGCCCCAAAGGTGCTTTTTCAAAAGGCAACTGGACTTTGTTTTTCCTCGAAGACTGTCAGAACTGAAGAAGCTTCTTGGATGAGAAGAGAGACATCTTCAAGGACGAACAAAGTCCAGTTGCCTTTTGATGAAGCACCTTTGGGCCTTGTGAAGTTCAGAGTTCATGGGAGAATTTCTCCAACAGCACCATGATTTCACACTGTCCTTGTTCATAGGTGGTCCATTACCAAACAGTTGGAGA
Organism: Vipera berus; assembly: GCF_964194415.1. Taxonomy (NCBI): domain Eukaryota; kingdom Metazoa; phylum Chordata; class Lepidosauria; order Squamata; family Viperidae; genus Vipera; species Vipera berus. The sequence continues at coordinate 6,897,298 of NC_138204.1, forward strand.
TACAGTGTCCTCTCCACGGGAACCCTGCAGATGGTCCAAGTGTCACTTCATGATCAAGGCCACTATGAGTGCCATGCCGTCAATGCTGTCGGAGCCCAGAGATTTTCTGTGAGCCTCAAGGTCACCCCACGTGGTAAGTGCACACACAAAGTTCTTGCTGATCTTATCTTCCCCAGCCAGTTGACTTCCTTCTGCCCTTGAAACATGTCTTCCCACATCTAGCGTTCTCCAGAGGGTTTGAAGTTCAACGCTCTTGGCCAACCCATCTGGAAGAGACATCTTCCCTTAATTTCTGTCCCCAGTTAAATACAGACATACAGTATAGCAGAGTTGGAAGGGACCTCAGAGGTCATCTAGTCCAACCACGTGCTCAAGCAGGAGAACCTATACCAGGGGTAGGCAACCTTGGCTCTTTTATGACTCGTGGACTTCAACTTCCAGAATTCCTGAGCCAGCACGGCTCAGCTTGGAAACCTCTCCCTTTTCCCTCAGCATGGCTGGCTCAGGAATTCTGGGAGTTGAAGTCCATGAGTCATAAAAGAGCCAAGGTTGCCTAACCCTGACCTATACCATTTCAGACTGTCCAATCTCTTCCTAAAAACCTCCAGTAATGGAGCACCCACAACTTCTGATGGTAAGTCATTCCACTAGCTAAACCTGATACCATGCTTTCGTCCCCACTCCCCACCCCTTTGTCTTTCCTAAACAGTTATGCCTGTATTTCTTCATCCACCTCAAGATACCATTGCAGAAGTCGGCCGAGACATTGAGATCCCTTGTACCGCCCACGGGGATCCACAACCAACAATAACGTGGGCGAAGGTCTGATGATTTATCACTTAGTACAAGCAGGAATGCCTTTTGTGTAAAGGTGGGGGACATGGGGTGTCTTATTTTGAACGTGGAACAAAAATTCTATTTGCCTTTTTACTGTATTTATTTAATTTATATCCCGCCTTACTTATATTACTTTTATAAACAACTCATGGCGGCAAGCATACGTAATCCTCCTTCCTTATCCTATTATCTCCACAACAACAGTAACAACAACCCTGTGAGGTGGATTGGGCTGAGAGAGAAGGATTGGCCCAAAGTCATTGTGCCTGAGGCGGGACTAGAACTCACAAGTCTCCCGTGATTGGCCCCAAATCATTCATGCCCAAGGTGGGACTAGAACTCACATTCTCTTGGTTTCTAGCCTGGTACCTTCAGAAAAACTGGCTGGGGAATTCTGGGAGCTGAAGTCCACACATCTTACAGCTGTTCAGGTTGAGAAACTCTGATAAAAAGAGAAGTATTTTGGGGCTTCTTGAATGTTACCAATGCCTTTGTACAGCCATTTGCCTGAAATGGTATAAGGTTTCCTGCCTGAGCAGGGGGTTGGACTAGATGACCTCCAAGGTCCCTTCCAACTTCTTCTTCTTCTTCTTCTTCTTCTTCTTCTTCTTCTTCTTCTTCTTCTTCTTCTTCTTCTTCTTCTTCTTCTTCTTCTTCTTCTTCTTCTTCTTCTTATTATTATTATTATTATTATTATTATTATTATTATTATTATTATTATTATTATTATTATTATTATTATTATTATATCTAGTGGTCATATCCAGAAAACACAATTGCCAGCTTGTCAGGGCTGCATGATCTGGGTGTTTTAAGGTTGCTGCTTTGAATAGAATAGAGCTGGAAGGGACCTTGGAGGTCTTCTAGTCCAGCCCCCTGCTCAAGCAGGAGAACCTATACCATCTTAGACAAGTGATCCTCCAGTCTCTTCTTAAAAACCTCCAGTGATGGAGCGCCCACGATTTCTGCAGGCAAAGCTGTTCCACTGGTTAATTGTCCTCACTGTTAGGAAGTTTCTCCTTAATTCCAGGTTGCTTCTCTCTCTCTGGTCAGTTTCCAACCATTGTTTCTTGTCCTGCCCTCTGGTGCTTTGGAGAATAATTTGACCCCTTCTTCTTTGTCCCAGCCCTGTTGTGCCAGCCCTGTTTCAGTTTAATGACAGGGGGCACTTATGATGCATGCTGAGCTCAGCAAGAACCCAACCTAGCCATTCTTGACTGATTTTGCAGAATGCCTGGCAGGATTGCGCATTGCACTAAGCCGTGGTGGCGCAGTGGTTAGAATGCAGTACTGCAAGCTAACTCACTGCTCGCTCCAGGAGTTTGATCCTGACCGGCTCAAGGTTGACTCAGTCTTCCATCCTTCCGTGGTCGGTAAAATGAGGACCCGGATTGTTGGGGTGTGTGTGTGGGGGGGTGATAGGCTGACTCTGTAGAGAGGGCTATCGAGCACTGTTGTTGTTAGCTGCGAAGTCGTGCCCGACCCATTGCGACCCCATGGACAACGTTCCTCCAGGTCTTCCTGTCCTGTACCATCTTCTGGAGTCCCTTTAAGCTCACGCCTACTGTTTCAGTGACTCCATCCAGCCACCTCATTCTCTGTCGTCCCCTTCTTCTCTTGCCCTCCACCTTTCCCAGCATTAGGCTCTTCTCCAGTGAGTCCTTCCTTCTTCTCATTAGGTGGCCAAAGTATTTGAGTTTTAGCTTCAGGATCTGGCCTTCTAAAGAGCAGTCAGGGTTGATCTCCTCTAGGACTGACCGGTTTGATCGCCTTGCAATCCAAGAGACTCGCAGGAGTCTGGTAGGAGTCAAGCACTATGAAGCGGTATAAGTGCTATTGCTATTTTTATTAAACCTGCATAGGACACCACCAGGAAACTCTACGGCTGTCTTCTAGGCAGAGAAGAGAAATAAGAGCCTGCAAGATATGCAGGGTGGTTTATTTCATTTTTTCCCCAAGGAAATGAAAAGCGCCTTTGTAATTACCAAGTTAGGTTTGGCTCGGAAGAGGACAGGTTTTGCCATGTCTGTTAGTTGAAGACCCCATGTCATTTCAAAGTTGGGGGGGGCAAGAAGGCCCCAAAGACAATTTTATTCATTTATTTAAAACATTTATATAACCGCCCATCTTATCATCAACGCTGGGTGACTCACAGTCAAAAGTTAAAACCTTGCCAACGAACAAGGGCGAGGGAGGAGCGCAGGGGGTCCTTGACTCTCAACCATTCATTTAGCGATTGTCACATTGAAAAAAGCGACTTACAAACGGTCCTCACACTTACGAGAATCACAGCGTCAAAATCTGGGGGCTTGGCAACCGGCATGCATTTATAGGGGCGTTCCAGGGTCGCGTGATCGTCATTCCCAGCCAGCTTCTGACAAGCAAAATCAATGGGGGAAGCCGGATTTGCTAAGTATGATTCACTTAGCAATTGCAGTGATTCACTTAACGACCATGGGGGAAAAAAAGGTTATAAAATCAGGTGCAACTCACTTAATAACCATTTTTGCTTAGCAATGGAAATTCCGGTTCCGATTGTGCTTGTGACACGAGGATGGCCTGTATGTCTCTATCCTTTGCTTGCGAGCATCCTGGAAATATGTAATAGTCAGCATAAGAAATAAAAAGATGATGGTCCGGTGGAGCTTCTCTTATGTTCTTCCCTTTAAAAAAAAATCACAGAGGAAATGTGAGAGACACCATCTCAGTTCTCCCTATTACCCGAGCAGTTTTTTCCCCTAATAAAAAAATTGGAAGGGACCTTGGAGGTCATCTAGTCCAACCCACTGCTCAGGCAGGTAGCCCTATACCATTTCAGACAAATGGCTGTCCAGTCTCTTCTTAAAAACCTCCAGTGTTGGAGCATTCACAGCTTCTGGAGGCAGGTTGTTCCATTGATTGATTGTTCTCAAGGTCAGGAAGTTTCTCCTTAGTTCTAGGTTGCTTCTCTCTTTGATTTTCCATCCGTTGCTTCTTGTCCTGCCTTCAGGCGCTTTGGAGAATAGCTTGACTCCCTCTTCTTTGTGGCAGCCCCTGAGATATTGGAAGACTGCTATCATGTCACCCCTAGTCCTTCTCTTCATTAAACTACACATATCCAATTCCAGCAACGGTTGTTTTAGCCTCCAGTCCCCCAATCATCTTTGTCGCTCTTCTCTGTGCTCTTTCTAGTCTCAGCATCAGCATCCGTTCATTTAATGACTGTTCAAAGATACAACAGCACTGGAAAAAGTGACTTATGACCGTTTTCACAGTCAACCATTGCAGCATCCCCCTGGTCACTTGATCAAAATTTGGGCACTTGGCAACTAGTTCATATTTATGGCGGTTGCAGTGTCCCAGGGTCACGTGATCCCCTTTTGCGACCTTTTGACAAGGAAAGTCAATGGGGGGGGGGAGCCAGATTCACTTAACAACCGTGTGTCTAACTCAGATATGTAAAACACAAGGCCCGGGGGATTGGATCCGGCCCGCGAAGTGGTTTCATGCGGCCCGCGAAGCCATCCTGGAAACAGTGAGGGAACGGCCCCCACTGCCTTGGCCCTGGCCCAGAGACCCTCCTTCTGCCAGAGACCCTCAGATCTATTCCACTCCTGCCCAGGCCCCCATAGGCACCCTTGATGCGAACGATGTAGAGCTGGCCACGCCCACCCAGTAGGCCATACACACTCTAGCCACGCCCACCCAGTAGGCCACGCCCACCCTGGCCATACCCACCTGGCCCCCTGAGGGCAACCGCAATGCTGATGTGGCCCTCAATGAAATTGAGTTTGACACCCCTGGTCTAACTTAACAACGGCAGTGATTCACTGAACAACTGTGGCAAGAAATGTCGTAAAATGGGACAAAACTCACTTTAATAAATGTCTGGCTTAGCCAGAGAAATTTGGGGTTCTGTTGTGATCGTAAGTCGAGGATTACCTATATTTACAATATAGATAGTCCTACCTGCAGACACCATTTTGTTTTTTGTTGCCCTTCTTGGTGGTTTTACTGTGAACAAGATTGTGGTCTCCCCACCAGAGGGAATTCTATTCACGCTCCAGATTCTTTCCTTTTTCTGCACCAGGACAGGATTCAGATCACAGAGAGTGGCAAGTTCCACATCAGCCAGGAAGGCACTTTATCCATCCGAGATTTGGGACTGGCAGATCAAGGAAGATACGAATGCATAGCCAGGAGTAGCTCTGGGTTTACAACCAGTGCCATGCAGCTAACCATCATCAGTAAGAGAAACAGAGAGATTCTTCCTTCAAAATGGATTTTATTTCATTTTTGCACAGAATGGGAGGTCGGAAGGAGACTTCTAACAGCCTGCCAGGGAGACAGCGTCAAAATGTTAAGAGGGTGGCCAACAATGTAACTGAAGTCCCAGCCTTTTTTACACATATTGTAAATGATGTGCATAAAAAGAGGAGGGGGCTTTGATTGTACGATTGTGGCTGCCATCTTGACTTTTTTGACCCCCCCCATGGCAAACCTGCTCCCTACTCAAAACCCTGCCTCCTTCATATCATCCTTTTCTTTCCTTCTACTTTTTAAGTTAATACTCTGCTTTGTGCTGATTTAATCTACTCTGTGTTATAATCATGCATTGTAAACCACTTGCACATTTCTGACAATGGGAAATATTAAAATGGCAGATAACAAAGAGAACCGGCAGCCGTATCTGAGGATACAGGTTGAAATTTCAAGGTTAAATAAAGATAGAATACAGGTAGTCCTTGATTTATAGCAGTTCATTTAGTGACTGCTTGAAGCTACAATGGCACTGAGAAAAGTGACTTATGACAATTTTTGACAGTTATGACCGTTGCAGCATCCCCAGGGTCACGTGATTAAAATTTAGACACTTGGCAACTGGCTCATATTTATGACAATTGCAGTGTCCTAGGGTCATGTGATCCCCTTTTGCGACCTTGTGACAAGCAAAATCCATGGGGAATCCAGTTTCACTTAACAACTGGGTTACTAACGTATCATGTATTGTATATAATGTTTAAATGTGTGTTATGTTTGTGTACACTTTGAGAGCAAGTAACTAAATTTCATTTTTAACGTGCGCCAACGTGCCCACAGTAAAAAAATGACAATAAAGGTTATCTGTCTGTCAGTCAGTCAGTCAGTAAGCAAGGTGTATCTGCATTATCTACAAGCTGTTGAGATAGTAGTAAAATGAGCCTTAGTTTTAATGAATCCTCTAAACTAATTACGTTTTTATTCTCTTCTTTTTCTCACCTGGGTGGGGCTAAAACAAAGCCACGAACATCAGAAGGAGTGGTGATACCTTCGTAGCCACCTCCATCCAGGAAGCCATCAGCAGTGTGGATTTTGCCATCAATTCAACACGCACTGAACTGTTCAGCAAGTAAGCCTATCAGGAATTTTATTCACATGTAATGAGATTTGTTGCCATGCTGAACATCAGGTGGATGCAACAGGTAACAATCAACCATGGAGTCCTTGGTGCTCTCTGAGCTTGGTTGTTTTCTTGCAGACGTTTCATTACCCAACTAGATAATATCATCAGTCCTTAAAGGGTATGAAGTTTGGTCTCTGTTTATATACAATTGGCTTGCTTTGCCTCTTTTGAATATTATGTAGATGTTGTTTATCTCTATTTGCCTGTTGATGGCTGATTCGTCAGGGGTGCCAGGCTTCCAGGAATTCTCTTAACATTTTTGGACTTGATTTGATCTAGGTTGCTTACAGTTTCCCACTTAGGTCTGTGTTGTGCAATTAAGGAGTTATCTTCGTGTCTTCTGACTGTTAGTTGGTGTTCATCAATGTGTTCTGTTAGTCTTCTGCCTGTCTCTCCTACATAGTGGCTGTTACAGTCCCTTCCAGCACTGAAGATGTTACCTAGTTGGGTAATGAAATGTCTGCAAACAAATAACCAAGCTCAGAGAGCACCAAGGACCCAACAGTCCTCCTCCTCCTGCTCTCCTTCTCTTTCTCCTTCTTTTCCTTCTGCAAACGTCACCCCCTTTCCAGCAGTGATGATGTTATCTAGCTGGGTAATGAAACGTCTGCAAGAAAACAACCAGATTTACAGAGCACCAAGGATCCCACAGTTGAATGCTGAAGTACAAATATTCTCTTCTATTGGTAACAATCCACCAGTCAGGAATTTAACTGGGGGAAAATATTACAATACAGAAATGGAAGTTTGCAAGATACGATGAGCTGCTAAAAGAGTCACATTCTGTCCCTCCCAAACAGGAGACCCAAAACACCGAATGAACTGCTGGCCCTTTTCAGATATCCACGGGACCCCTATACCATCGAGACAGCGCGGGCTGGAGAAATCTTTGAAAGGACCTTGCAGCTCATTCAGGATCACGTGCAGCAAGGATTATTCGTGGACATGAATGGAACGGGTATAACGTGAAATACTGCCCCTGCCTTTTTTTTTTTTAGTCTTAAAAATATATTGCTGGGAAAAAAATGATTTAGTTTTTTTTCCTGCTAAGGGGTTAGGAGGAGCACCAGACCTTCCTGCAAAATTTATTGGGCGTTTCCTATATTCTAGGCATCCTCCGCTAAGGCTGTTAAATTATCCCACTATGAAATCTGGAAAGCCATTTTTTTTAAAAAAAAAAAAGATAAATTACACAATTTCATATTGAATGGCTCTGTTCCGAATAGTCGTTGAATTACAACCTTTCATTTAGTGACTGTTCGAAGTTACAGTGGCACGGAAAAAAAAGTGGCTTCTGACCGTTTTTCACACAACCGTCGCAGTGTGCTTGGCAACTGACTCATATTTATGACTTTCGCAGTGTCGTGTAATCAACTTTTGCAATCTTCTGGCAAGCAAAGTCAACGGGGGAAGCCAGATTCACTTAACAACCATGTCACTAAGTGAACAACTACAGCGATTCGTTTAACACCTGTGGCTTGAAAGGTTGTAAAATGGGACAAAGCTCACTTAACAACTCTCTGACGTAGCAACAGAAGCTTTGGCTCAGTTGTGGTCATCAGTTGAGGTCTGGAACAGACATAAACCATCAGGAAAAAGACGGTAGCATCTCATATACTCACAGAGCCCAGGTGGCAAGGAAGCTGGGAAGAAACATCCCAAGCCACTGAAAGAGACGCTGCCTTCATGAACTGAGAAATTCTATTCATTAGTGTGTCCCCCCCCCCCAAGACAAGGAACAATGCTGGGTTTGTCAGCAAAGTTAAGCAGATTGCAGGAAAGTAGACGACTAGAAAGTGGGAGGCCGTGAGTTCTAGTCCCGCCTTAGCCATGAAAGCCAGCTGGGTGACTTTGGGCCAATCACCAGAAGATATTGAGTTCTAGTCCCGCCTTAGGTATGAAAGCCAGCTGGTGACTTTGGGCCAATCACCAGGAGACTGTGAGTTCTAGTCCCGCCTTAGCCAGAAAGCCGGCTGGGTGACTTTGGGCCAATCGCCAGAAGATAGTGAGTTCTAGTCCCACCTTAGGTATGAAAGCCAGTTGGGTGACTTTGGCCCAGTCCCACTCTCCCAACCCAATTCAGCTCATGGGGTTGTTGTTGCGGGGACAATAGGAAGAGGAAGGTGTGTTAGACATGTTCACCACCTTGAGTTATTTGTAAAAATAATAAAGGCAGGAAAAAAGCAAACAAATGTAGCTCACCTATTTTGATTCTAATTTTAACTCCAATCCAACATTTTATCTTGTCTTGCAGGCTATCGCTACAACGATCTCGTTTCCCCACATTACCTGAACATGATTGCTAACTTATCGGGCTGCTCCGCCCACCGCCGCACCCCCAACTGCTCCAACATCTGTTTCCATAAGAAGTACCGGACTCACGATGGGTCTTGCAATAACCTCCAGCACCCTATGTGGGGCGCATCCCTCACGGCCTTCCAACGGCTGCTGAAGCCCGCCTACCAAAATGGCTTCAACCTCCCCCGTGGCTTCTCCTTGGTGGAAGATTCCAGGGATCTCCCCCTCCCTCTGCCTCGCTTGGTCTCGACTGCCCTGATTGGCACAGAGACCATTACCCCGGATGACCAGTTCACTCACATGCTTATGCAGTGGGGGCAGTTTCTGGACCACGACTTGGACCAGACAGTGGCTGCAATCAGCATGGCCCGTTTCTCGGACGGGGCATCATGCAGTCAAGTATGCAGCAATGATCCCCCTTGCTTCTCCATTATGATCCCCAAGAATGACCCCCGGGTCCGCCGAGGACGGTGCATGTTCTTTGTGCGTTCCAGCCCCGTGTGTGGCAGCGGGATGACCTCCCTGCTCTTGAACTCCGTCTACCCCCGGGAGCAGATCAACCATCTCACCTCCTTCATCGACGCTTCCAACGTCTACGGCAGCACAGAGCAGGAGTCTCTCGAACTGCGGGATCTTGGCAACCAGAACGGGCTTCTGAAGTCAGGCCAGGTAGTTCTGAGTTCAGGGAAACCCCTCCTGCCTTTTGCCACCGGACCGCCGACCGAGTGCATGCGGGATGAAAGTGAGAGCCCGGTGCCATGTTTCTTGGCTGGAGATCACCGGGCCAACGAGCAACTGGGATTGACTTCCATGCACACTTTGTGGTTCCGCGAGCATAACCGGGTGGCCACCCAGCTCCAGGCTTTGAATCCTCACTGGGATGGGGACACCATCTATCATGAGGCTCGCAAGATTGTGGGGGCCCTGATGCAGCACATCACCTACTCCCACTGGCTTCCCAAGATCCTTGGAGAAGCTGGGATGAAGGTCCTGGGAGACTACAAAGGCTACGAGCCCACCACCAATGCTGGCATCCTGAACGTATTTGCCACGGCGGCTTTTCGCTTCGGCCACACCCTCATCCACCCACAACTCTACCGGTTGAACGAAACTTTCCAGACCACCCAGCAAGGCCACGTCCCGCTTCACAAGGCGTTCTTCTCCCCGTTCAGGATCATCCAGGAGGGTGGCATCGATCCCCTTCTGCGTGGGCTTTTTGGGGTCCCCGGGAAAATGCGGGTGCCTTCTGAACTCCTCAATATGGAGCTGACAGAGAAGCTGTTTTCAATGGTGCACTCGGTCTCCCTGGACTTGGCGGCCATCAATATCCAGAGAGGACGCGATCATGGCATCCCTCCTTACAACGATTTCCGGGTCTTCTGCAACCTCACCTCTGTTCAGGAGTTTGATGAACTGAAGAATGAAATTAAAAATCTGGAGATCAGGGAGAAACTCAGGAGGTACAGCGAACATGAACAACTGAGGCTAAAGAAGCCTCCATTTCTACTCCTACTCCTACTCCTACTCCTACTCCATCATTCAGCTTATAGAGTCACCCATCCCATCTCCATCATTCTCCTCAGAAACAATCCAATCTTAGCTTAATCATCTAAGTGACAACAGGTTAAAAACAATCCAATAAAAGCAACAAAAAAACCAAGATACAAATGTCTACAAAAACCATACATAATCAATTTAAAACAGAAAATTTTAATCAGCAGCAGAATTCATTGTGCCAACAGCACAATACAGCTATTCTAAGAGCTCTCCACCGTTGCCGAACCCCCGGGCAGAGAGGCAGAGCCATGTCTTAAAGAGCTCCTAAAGAATGGGAAGATTGGGGACAATCTAAGGTCCAGGTAGACGACATTCCAAAGGATGGGCAAAAAGCAAGAAGGGGTTGTTAGACAGTGGGTTCGTTGCGTGATTGACGAGACGAGGCAAGTGAGATCAGCAAGAATCATTCTTCATTGGGTTGCAGGAACTGAACTGAGAAACAGGGCTGCGATGCAGCAATTTATACCCTGGCCTCTAGGTGGCGGCCAAGAGGTTTAAAACAACCTATTGCCGCCCTAGAGGCAGCCAATGGCAGCACTGGAGACGGGTTTTCTGAGGAGCTGGGAGCCGTTAGCTAGCTTCCCTGCTTGAGCAACCTTCCAGCAATTAACCCCACGTGATAATTCCTTAGCAAGACAAAGCCCAATACATTACAGGAGTCTCTTTCTGAGTCCTGCCAGATGACACTCTTTCATATACGGGAGCCATTCCTACTTGCTTATGTGCCATCAAATCATTTTCAACTCCTAGCAACCACATAGATAGATCTCCATGACAATGTATCCCTAACCTGGCTTTTCAAGTCTCCCAAGGGTACACTCATCACCTATGTAACCATTCTTGCTTAAACTTAGTTAAACTTCATTATGGATAAAAGTAAAAATTTTCCCCTGTCCAGTTATGTCCGACTCTGGAGGACAGTGTTCATCTCAGTTTCTTAGCTGAGGGAACCAGCATTGTTTGAAGATATTTCCGTCTTCATATGGCCAGCACAGCTATGCCAAGGTGCACGGAATGCTGTTACCTTCCCAACAAAGTGGTACCTATTCATCTACTTGCATTTGCTTGCTTTCAAACTGCAAGGTGGGAAGGAGCTGGGGCAAGTAACATGACCTCATGCGGTACTTGGGTCTCAAACCTGGGCTGTTGGTTTTCCAGCTGACAAGCTCGGGGTCTTTAATGGTGACCAATTATGCCCCCTGGCTCTTTATGGATATGTGCTATCAATTTTGACATTACAGCTCTCCCAGTCTAATATCATAGGCAAGATATCTGTCCAATATTGTGCTGGGTTTACCTGCTAACACTTCTTGAGGATAAACATATTCAATTCCCTTCGTCCCTCTTTGATGCAAGATAAAAATTTCATTCCCAATGAAAACTTTGCTCTGAATCTGCTCCGTATCTCTAAATCCATTTCCTCCTCCACTCCTGCAGCTTATATGGAATTACAAAAAATATTGACCTCTTTCCAGCCTTGATGGTAGAAGATGTTATCCCAGGAAGCAGAGTAGGACCAACACTCATGTGCTTATTGGTGACCCAGTTCAGAAGACTCCGAGATGGCGACAGGTAATTCCCACTTTTTCCTCACAAACGAGTCTCTCTGCCAGCTTCTTCAGTCTTGCAGCCAGCAGCTGTGCTAGAAGTCAGTCCCCATCAACCTTGTCAGAAAGATCATGCTAGTTGACATCCAACAATACATCTGGAGAGCACCAAATTGGAGAAAGTTGCTCTTCCATCTTTTCATCTGAGCAATTTGCTGTTGAGGTGATTGATCATAATTTATTATTTCTTACAGCTATTTGTATCTTACTTTTCAGGATAATAGTTTCCTTGAAAAGGGGCTTTCAATCCAGAGTAAAAATTATAAACAAAATGCAGTATTTATTTTATTTATTGTTAAATCCCATATACCAGATGGCTTTTCCCCCATTTCCTTGGGGAATCTGTTGCCTTATTCAAGACTCACCAGCCCTTGCAAAGAGCGTGTTTTACATTAGTCATCTCCTATCTGATGAGTTCCCATCTATTCTTGCTAAGATATAACCTAGCACATCTAGAGAAAGGAAAAATGATGCTCCTTTGTGCCCAAAATTAACTTTGAGTTCCTTATGGATTCAGCTCCCTCTCATATTCAGTACTGCAAAAATTTGGAAATGTGAGTTGGTAGGTCGGTTGGTTGGATGGCTGGTTCGTTGATTTGATTGGTTGGTTGGTTGGTTGGCTGACTTGCTGGATGGCTGGTTGGTTAGTTGGTTGGCTGGTTGGTTGGCTGCTTAACTAACTGGCTGGTTGGTTGTTGACTGGCTGGTTAACTAGCTGGCTGGTTGGTTCACACTCATAATTCAACCACCCATCTCTCTTATTTGGGTCTCAACCACTGAGCTTGTGAATACTCTGATGGGACCTCAAATGGCACAACCAGTATCCCAATAGTTGATCATTCTTCAAACTTGGCAAGTTTAAGATGTGTTCAACTCCCAGAATTCTAGGAGTTGAGGTCCATATATTTGAAATTTTCCAAGATTGAACAGCACCTGTTTGGAATATAGTCTGTCATTCACTCATTGAAATTACTTCTTACTTTCTGCACTTAAGTAAATGTAGGAGAAACATACCAAAAAATCAGCCTAAAAGATTTCCAGCGGGCCACTACCTAGCTCAGGATAGACACCTTCTCTCGTTTTGTGACTACAAAAACCATATCCCCATCTTATGGTTCCCAAAACTATTGAAGATCAGAATTTTGACACTGTACAAGTAGTCCTCGACTTACAACAGTTCACTTAGTGACCGTTTGAAGTTGCAACGGCACTGAAAAAAGTGAGTTATGACCATTTTTCACACTTACGACTGTTGCAGTATCCCCATGGTCACATGATTTACATCTGGATGCTTGACAACTGACTCACATTCAAGACGGTCACAGTGTCCCGCGGTTATGTGATCAGCTTTTGCGACCTTCTGACAAGCAAAGTCAATGGGGGAAGCCAGATTCACTTAAGAACAGTGTTACTAATTTACTGCAGTGATTCGCTTAAAAAAATGTGGCGAGAAAAGTCGTAAAATGGGGCAAATCTGACTTGACAGATTTCTCACTGAGCAACATAAACTTTGGGGCTCCATTCTGGTCATCAATTGAGGATTACCTGTATCATCTTGCTCTTAGTTAAATAAACCCTCAAAATAAAAGTGTTACCCAAACTGGTGAGCAGGGGCAAAATAGATTGTATTGTACCAAATCAGGGATGCTAAAGGGAGAGGTGAGTTTAAAATAAATTAAGAGGCAGGAAGGCATCACTGTCCAGTGGTGAGGTCCATCCAGCAATGTGAGGTCTGATAAAGAAGAGGCAGTGACATCTTGCAACTAACTTAAACTCTTTTTAAACATTTTAGCTCAGCCCCCTGTAGGGGTTTTAACAAATAGGGGGAAATGTTGCCTCCCTCTCTATTACAGCATTTCAAGCTTGGCCCGAAATTCTCCAGATGTTCCATATCCTCATCTTTTTGTCTTTCCTCTATTAGGTTTTGGTATGAAAACCCAGGTGTGTTTACTTCAGCCCAGCTCACTCAAATCAAGCAGGGGTCCTTGGCCCGCATCATCTGTGACAACAGCGATCACATCCAGCAGCTCCAGAGGGATGTCTTCCAGGTGGCCTCCTTCCCACAAGGCATGGTGGACTGCAGTGAAATTCCCCAGGTGGAGCTGCGCGTGTGGAAAGACTGTTGCGAAGGTGAAGAAATCCCCAGCAAGGGGACACTTTGCTGGAATAGGTCAAAAAAGTGCCTTTCTACACTTAGAAGACAAGCTAAAACCTTAAAAAAAATAAAAAACTAATTTTGTAAGGTTCTTGGTGTTCTCTGAACTTGGTTATTTTCTTGCAGACCTTCCAGACCTACCCAACTAGGTAACATCATCAAGGCTGCAAGAGAGGGAGGAGGAGGAGGAGGAGGAGGAGGAGGAGGAGGAGGAGGAGGAGGAGGAGGAGGAGGAGGAGGAGGACTGTGCGGTCCTTGGTGGTCTCTGAGTTTGGTTGTTTTCTTGCAGACATTTTATTTCCCAATTAGCTTGAGGCAGACAGGTGGCAGAGACTGTTACACAAAGAACGATCCATTACCCAAATCCACTGTTTCTGGGGCCCTGCCCTCAATCTCTTAAAAGTAGGAAACAATTCATACATTTTTATCCAGAGGATGGAAGTGAGGGCCTGCTTCTATGTGGAGAAGAAAGACCCGCTGATACAGGGTAGCTAAGTCATGGACTTCATAAGAAAAAAGCAGGAATGGAATTGCACTCAAACCCAGTAAAAGAGAATATCTATATCTCAGAGATGAATTGTGGAATCCTTGGTGCTCTCTGAGTTAGATTTGCTTTCTTGCAGACATTTCATGACCTAACTAGGTAACATCATCAGTGCTAGAAAGGGGTGGGCTTTACTCCCTGTGTACATACAAGTGACCTGCCTTGTCGGTGGTGGGAATACTGTTTTCATCTTGGTGGATCTTTGATTACAGGTGGATCTATTGTTTACAGTTCGATTGTTTGTGCTGGTAGTTTTCGATTGGGGTATTGTTTATTGCTTGATTGTTGGTCTGTCTTGGTGTTAAATCTCTGCTTATTTGGGTGTTGATTGCTGGTGAGGAGGTGTTTTGGTCTGTTTCCTTTTTCAGCTTCCATCATGTCTTCAAACTGCCAGTTGGTGTTCATGGATGCACCCTGCTGGTCTTCTGCCTGTCTCTCCTACATAGTGGCTGTTACAGACTCTTCTAGACCTGATGATGTTGCTTAGTTGGGTAATGAAATGTCTGTAAGAAAAAAATGAAGCTCAGAGACCAGTTGAACCCTGAGCTATATTCTTTTATTGGATTTCTGAGTGCAATTCAATTCCTACTTTGTAACTCAACCCTGAGTTACAAATATTCTCTTCTAAACCAATTTTAGAAGGTGGTGATGAACATCGATGACAGCAGCAGAAGGAGAATTTAGGATTTTAGGTCTGATTTCCATCAATCGAACAGCTGCTTCTGGATGATGTTGGTCACTTACGTTATGCCCGTTCTCAGGAGAATATGTAGTTCATTCATAATCATCTCTGATCTGTGACTGTAATAAAAAAAATGATTGATAATCAGTTCTTCCTTTGTCCTTCATCTTCTACCCACTCCACCCCATTTGCCTTAGGGGAGTACATTCCTGGAGTATTTTCCTAAGGAAAATCGGCGGGGCTCTCTGTGTCTGGTTGTGTATTAACCCTAGACACACCCATACATAAAGCTGTTGTTGAAAGGTGGAGAAAGGGAAGGATAAAAGAGGTGAGAATTCACCTGTACTGACCTTCAGTGTAGGTAGCGTGACATCGTCCTTGCATAAAAGTGCAAGTTGATACATGTGTGTTAAGAAATTTCATTCTTTGTGACACATGGAGGTGAATCTTCTGATGAATTTAAGTTCAGCCATTTCCCAGGGAATGGTATTTTTGAGGCATATGTTTTCAAAGATTGTACAGAAAATAGAATAATAGGGTTGGAAGGGATGTTGGAGGTCTTCTAGTCTAGTCCAACCCCTTGCTCAAGCAGGAGAACTTATGCCATTCCAGACAAATGGCTGTCCGGTCTCTTTTTGAAAACCTACAGTGATAGAGCACTCTCTCTAGGAGACGAGCCATTCCACTAATTGTTTTCACTGTCAGGAAACTCCTCCTTAGTTCTGAGTTGAATCTCTCTTTATTGATTTTCCACCTGTTAATTCTTGTCCTGCCCTCCAGAGCCTTTATCATTTTTGGTGCTCTTCTCTGCACGTCTCAACACCTTTTTTTTTCTACCAAGGTGACGAGAAATATAGGTAGTATTCCAAGTGTGGCCTCACTCTTATCCTAAATAAGAGAATTTCTTGGAGAACATAAATGTTCCCCCATTGATGTTTCGATGTGGTCCTTTCAGATATCCAATTTGTGTCCATTTCTTATGCGTTTTCTTCAATAAAAATGTCAAGGGGTGTTGCTGACCTGAGATTAGCTTTTGGGGAAGAAAAGTGAACATATGGTTTTATATAAAACCCATATAGCTGGTTTCCCCCTGTATCGTTTCCATGCAGGAAGAATGAAGAAAGTTAAGATGACAGATATGGGCATTTATGAGTTTTTCCAAAGTTGTCAAGCTCTTCTTCTTGTCCTAGATTGCAACACAAGGGGTCAATTAGGGGCTCTCTCACAGCAGTTCCGAAGCAAAAGATCATCAATCTTCAGCTATCCAGAAGAAAATCCATCCAAGGCCATCTTAGAAGGACCAAGGTATCTTTCTCAGCTTCTTCTTCATATACTTATATAGCTAAGGTTTAATGGAATTGTTTAAAAACTCATCTTCTGTATATATTTTTTTGCACAATCAATATATTTCTGGGCTTATCCATAGAAGGGCTAAGGCAACCTCAGCTACATTGTGTGTGGAGTTCAACCCCCAGAATTCCCCAGTCAGATGAAGAAGCCAATTGAGAAACATTGGACTAAGCTAAGGCTACCAGATGTGGTTTGAGAAATTGACTGCAGTATAGTTTAGTGGTTATTGGTTTAGTAGTTAAGGCACCAGGCTAGAAACCAGGAGACTGTGAGTTCTAGTCCCACCTTAGGCATGAAAGCCAGCTGGATGACTGGGCCAATCCTTCTCTCTCAACCCAACCCACCTCACAGGTTGTTGTGGGGAAAATAGAATAAGGAAGTAGCATTATGAATGTTGGCCGCCTTGAACTATTTATAAAAATAAGAAAGTGGGTAGAACAGAACAGAATAGGAATAGAATAGGTTTATTGGCCAAGTGTGATTAGACACACAAGGGATAAAAATCTAAAAATAAGATTAAAGTAGCAAAGAGGTAGCATTTCCTTCAACCTTTTGCTTCCAGTTGCCGTAAGCAGGGTATCTCTCCCCCAACTTTATCTGAAGCTCTTATGCAAACACACACTTTCTCTCACTCAGACACACTCCAGCAAAGCTCTAGTCTTTCTCTTATTCACTTCTTGACAGGGTGGAGGAATCACCTTTGAACCCAGAAGAAGACCTCAGATCTTTAGTGAAGGAACTTGAGCAAACCATCTTTTCTCTTCGGAAGCAGGTACCTGGGTGGGGAGATCTGGGTTATATCACTTTGTTTCAAAGTCCCTGACATTTATAAGGGTTATTGGCTTTGTGCACCCTATGATTTGGACTTAGCAAAAGGTGCAGACCTTGCCAATTATGATTTTCTAAATCACAATAACATAAACCATGATATATGTAGGACTCTAGTCATCAGGTAATTTCTGCTTCACCCTTCCTCAATCTTTTACACTCTGGAAGTCTTAAACTGCACTTTCCATCATGCTGTTAGGCAGGCCATTGGGGCAATAGTCTAGCACACAGGTCTGCAACCCGCGGCTCCGGAGCCGCATGTGGCTCTTTCAGCCGTCTCCTGCGGCTCCCAGTCCTCTGCCATGTGCAGTCCCCCCAAAAAAAAGTGGGACTAAAAAAGTTCAACCAATCAATTCAAATATGCAGGGTAAGTGCATATCTCGCCTTGGCTCCACTCTTCAGTCAAACCCTGTTCTGCGCATGCATGCATGTACGCACATGCACACACATTTTTTGCGGCTCCCAGTTTTTCCTTTTGTGAGGGAACCGGTTCCAAGTGGCTCTTTCACTGTTTCAGGTTGCTGACCCCTGGTCTAGCATCTCTGAAGGACACTAAATTAAGAATGACTGCCATGTTCATTGCTTCCCACCTGTTCTAACCTATTAATCACTCTACTGATTTTCTTTGCTGCCAGGTCAATGGCTTGGAAGGTCAACTGAGAAGACACCAAAGAATTCTTGCTACCAAATATGGCCACCATCAAGAAAATATAGCAAAGGGGGAAAAAAGATGACCCCACTTAGGTGCTGCTTGAGTCAGAGGACAATCTATGGGTGAACGAAGGAAGGACGGGTTGCAGAATGTTTTCTGGAGCAGACCAAGAGCATTGGTGTCCATGGATGGGACAAATGGTGACACAGGCATCAAATGACACAACCTATGCATTTCTATCACCCAGTGGTGTGACAGATATCATCACTTCATTGATGGCATGACATCAGGATTCCTGTATTGCCATCTTAATGTCATTGTGGCTTATAAAAGACATCAGCTGTAAGAGTACCACCTGGATTATAAAACCATTTCTGAGCAGCTGATCTTTCCTAAGCCATGTATTCATCTTTTTTTCAAAAAAAAACAACAAAACCTTTTATGGTATTGGTAGTCAATGTTAAAATAGCAGAAGTGCTGATCAGAAGATCCAATGATCATCTTTCTTCAGCCTGAGCTTTGTTTTCAGGGGAAAAGTAAGAAGGTCAAAATTCCCTCAAGTTAATCTTGATCCTTAATGACTTAATGGACATGTTCATGTAGTTTTCTCTACATCACTATAGAGGTGGTTTGCTATGGCCTCCTGAGATATTTTTTCAGGTTTCCTGTTTAGTTTGCAGATTTGGGATTTCTTGACGGTGTCATATCAAAGTGTGCAAAACATCTAACCCTGCTTAAACTTCGGGTATCAGCCTAAGTGAAGCAAAAGATTTCCACCTTCTGAGATACCTTCACGTTGAGCTTGATTCCTGGGGGATTCGTGGATTCATCCATGTTATTTTGTGGGTGACAACATAGAAGTGATTTGTGTTGGTAATGACCTATTGCAGCATGTGGGCTTTTTACTTCGCACCTAGTCAACAGCTATGATTTTCTCTGATGGCCTCCGGTTTAAATACTAATTAGACCTGACTTTACAATATTTAAGTTTTAATCCTAGATCAGATTGCCCACATGTTGCTACCCATTAAAGCTGAATAATAGAATGACATAGTTGAAAGAAACCTTGGAGGTCTTCTAGTCGAACTACCTGCTCAAGCAGAAGATCCTATACCATTTCAGACAAATGGTTGTCCAATCTCTTCTTAAAAACCTCCAGTGACGGAGTATCTACAACTTCTGAAGGCACGTCATGGCACTGATTAATAGTTCTAACTGCAGAAAATTTCTCCTTAGTTCTACATTGGTTCTCTCCTTGATTAATTTCCATCTGTTGCTTCTTGTCCTGCCTTCAGGTGCTTTGAAAAATAGGTTGACTCCCTCTTCTTTGTGGCAACCCCTAGTCCTAGTAAATTACTGTAGATGTTCTTAAGTAGTTCTATTCCAATATATTTCATTTTTTTCCTGCTACATTACTTGGGTCTGGCAATAGGCCCATGTTGTGTTGCACAAGCAGGCCTAGAAACACCTTTCATACTTCAGTTAGTAATATTCATGTTTTCTTACTCATTTCTTACCCCAGCCCCCCAGGCTGTTTCAAGTAATTACTTTCCCTTCAAGAAAAACCAGCTGACTTCAAAAGAGACCATTACTGTCAGTCTCAGGGCTGATTTTCTGCATCAGATCCTGGAGATGTCTGTTTAGGTGGTTGACTCTTTCCCCCAACCTGATAAGAGTTCCAGCTTCTTAAATGCCCAGACTTTCTTAAAGAGTGATTTATTTTGAGCTTTCACCTTTCCTCCAGATCTCAGGAATCTTATCACTTAAAACCCCAAGGATTACAAATCTTAACAACTTTGGACCCAGAATGATGGACTCTAATCCAAAGGTTAAAAGTTTGAATTCACCTGGAGCCCCAGATAGAACTCCTGTTCCTAAAGATAAACAAAGCATTGAAAAAATATTGAGTATTTACGAAGCAGAGTATCCCACTGGAAACTAAAAATATTCATAACATAGTGATCTTGGGTACAGAACACAGAACATCAGAGTTGGAAGGGACCTTGGAGGTCTTCCAACCCTCTGTCCAAGCAGGAGACCCTATTCCATTCTGCACAAATGGGTGTCCAATCTCTTCTTAAAAGCCTCCAGTGATGGAGCAGCCACAACTTTCGAAGACAAGCTGTTCCAGTGGATGATTGTTCTCACTGCCAGCAAATTTCTCCTTAGTTCTAGGTTGTTTCTCTCCATTCATTACTTCCTGGTCTTGCTTTATGCTGCTTTGGAAAATAAGTTGACCCCTCTTCTTTGTGGCAGCCCCTCAAATATTGGAACACTGCTATCGTCCAGTGCTGATATGGATTTATGGGCTTAGCGCAGCTAACAATGAATTCTAGTGGACATTCATTATATTGAAGTAAAAAGATAGGATTTGTTCCAAGCTACCTCTTGAAGACAGACAAGCATGTGAGAAAGACAGAAAACATTCCCTTATGCCTCTCCAAACACAGGACAAAAAGTTAAACTATCAATAAGTCTGGTGAAAAACACCTTGTCTTGTCAAGGCATTGGCCTTATCTGTCTCTTTCCATTCATTTTAGCAACTTACAAGTACATAAAGATGTTGCCATCTCCAGCATCTATGCATCTTCTCTTCTGCAAGATGCCTGCATCAAAGACCTCACTGCTTCTTAGCTTCACAAGTCCTAGGTCAACCTAAAGGACAATCAAGCAAAGCTAGCAGATGCTGCACTCATGACAAAATTCAAATCATCAGCCAATCAAATCAAGAAATGCTTCAGCAGATATTTAACCAGTAAGATACCGTGATTGAAGATTCAAGCAAAGACCTCATTAGCTGGAAGCAACCATGTGTTGGAAAAAACTGTTGGGAACATGGACTAAATCAACAACATTCTCTTAAGGCTTAGGCTGTTGTTGAGCAGTAATTCTTTAGTTGTGAACACGTCAGGGATATATACCAGATTGGATGAAAACATCTCTTTTGTTTTATTAAGCAAGCTGTGACCTCAAATGCTGCTTGAAGCCTCTCCAGCTGCTTACACTCTTTCACAAATGACATTTCTAATCTTTTTAACTCCAGGAGTTTTCTAAGATGAAGTATGAGAGATACTACAAAACTGCAAACTGTTGGGTGATAAGACATCAGAACATTTATCCGTATGTTGTCGTTGGATAGTTCTCCAGGTTTTCACTTGCCTATCACTTACAGCCTGTTGCTGCTGAGATGAGACAATTAGGAGGCGAGGCTGGAAAAATGTCTGAGGCTGGGAAGATGTTCTTGTACATGTTCATACTAAATGCCACAAGTCTAGCTGGAACTCACTTAGCATAGCTATTGTGATTTACCAAAGCTTAGGATTGTAGTTCTTCCGGAGAACTCAGGATCCCTAAATTTCATTTCAAACATTGTTTCCATGATGGTCATCTTGGAACTGTTCAGATTTAAATGTGAAAGTGACTTCAGAAACAGCATGGATTCTTCTTGTTGATTCAGAATTATTCCATGGATCCCTATCTGAAGTGCCAGCCAAAGCAATAAGATCTTTATAGTAGTTTATACTGAGGAATTATTCCATCGCTTCAGCTAGAATTGTTTTGAATCTGATTTTAGATTTTGAATCAGATCTCTGATGCTCTTTCATTACATTGAGGTGTTTCAGAAAATTCAGTGGTACTATGCTAGACAGGTAGTCCTTGCATCATGACCACTCATTCAGTGACAATGGCATTGAAGGAGTGGTACTTATGACTGGTCCTCAATGCTGTGGCCATCGCAGTACCCTGCAGCCACATAATTGTACTTCAGAAGCTCAGTGAAGTTCAGTTTCAAGCTCTGTAATAATAATTTTCTGTTTTCCCTGTTGGCTTCCAACAAGCAAAACCAATGGAGAAGACAGCAGATGCAGCCATGTTTGTGTTTCAGGCATTCAGCAACCAGCTCACACTTCTGACCATTGCAGCATTCCATTGCCATGAGATTGTGATTCAGAGCCTTCCCTGTCAGGCTTCCAGCAAGCAAAATCAATGGGGAAACCAGCAGGAAATTGGAAATTATGGTCACATAAGGTCCTTTGTTAATAACCCACACAGTCCTCAGAACAATGGAGTTTCTGTTCCCAGTTAGCATTGTTAAATGAGGACTACATGTATTCCATTGTAGTTTACAGAAGCCTGTATAATATATTTTAGATAGAGGTTGCCTTTGACTCTTGGGATAAGGAGATCTCCAGTGACAGTTGGTGCAAACAACCTTGAATGTGAAGATTATACTTGTTCTTTCCAAAATAAATTTTCCTACAACATTTTACAAAGATTAAGGAAGCCCAAGAAACTGCTCAAAAAAGCAGGGTTTGCATTGTGTTCATGAAATACACTTGGTCATGCCCCATTATCTACAGATGCCTTTGGATCCAGCAGATTCTCCTTTTCCTCAACTTGGAGGAAGAAAATCCATTTATTTCCAATTCTGCTCCAGGAAATTACAAATAAAGCTGTTGTTTTCTTTCTGAAGACATTTTTGGTCCATTTATTTCTCCTGCCTTTTTCCTATGACCTCCATAAAAATTCAGTATCTCTATATTATTTGGAATGTATTTTTCTCCTTCGCCAAACCAGCTATCATCACAAAATGCAAGCATACCGTGTTTCCCTGAAAATAAGTCTGGCAGGGGGGGCAACAAGCCGGCCTGGCCTGATGGATTTGGGTTTTAAAATTTTCTCACTTTATTGCTTTATTGTATTCTTACTTTATTGCTCTGTACACCGCCCTGAGTCCTCCGGGAGAAGGGCGGTACATAAAACAAACAAATAAATAAATAAATAAATTTACACTGCTCATGGCAGGAGGCCGCATGGTGCTTCACACTGTTACTGCTGCTTGTGGCAGGATGCCGCACGGTGCTTCGGGCCATTGCTGCTACTTGCAGGAGAGGCCGCATGGGGCTTTGGGGCCAGTGGCAACAGCCTGAAGCGCTGCGTGGCATCGTGCCGCGCAACAAGTGTTGGGGCATTGGAGGTCTGGCTGTGGCAGTCCTACCAGTAAGTGGGTAAGGGCTGCATGGGGCAGTTCCACACACACACACACACACACACACACACACACACACACACACATCCCCACCCTAGCTTTTTAGGCATGCCCCTCATCCCAAAACTAGGGCTTATTTCTGGGGTAGGACTTATATTAGGCCCACCCCCACAAAATCAAGGTAGGGCTTACTTTCAGGGTAGGGCTTACTTTTGTGGAAACATAGTAGTCACAATGATGTAGAAAACTCAAAATGTGGTAACCTAACTTTTCACCCCTTTGAATTTTTAAGACAAGGATTCCCAGTACTTAGAAATCTTAGCACCTCTCAAAGAAAAGTGAACAGATTTCACCTTGGTTTTTTCATATGGTTTTTCTCCTGAGTGGCTTCTGTCATGTCCGTAAAAATTTCCCCTCAGATTGAAGACTGTTCCACATTCTAGGCATTTATATCGTTTTTCTCCTGAGTGGATTCTTTGATGTCCATAAAGGCTTTCCCTTTGAGAAAAGCTCTTTCCACATTACAGACATTTACATGGTTTTTCTCCTGTGGATTCTTTGATGTGCATAAAGATTTCCCCTCTGAGTGGAGCTCTTTCCACACTCCAGGCATTTATATGGTTTTTCACCAGAATGGATGCTTAGATGTTTATTAAAATTTCCCCTCAGATTGAAGCTCTTTCCATATTCCAGGCATTTATATGGTTTTTCTCCTGAGTGGATTCTTTGATGTGTATAAAGATTTCCCCTCTGTGAGTGAAGCTCTTTCCACACTCCAGGCATTTATATGGTTTTTTTCACCAGAATGGATGCTTAGATGTTTATTAAAATTTCCCCTCAGATTGAAGCTCTTTCCACATTCCAGGCATTTATATGGTTTTTCTCCTGAGTGGATTCTCAAGTGGCTTTTAAGGTGTCCATTTCTTTTGAAGGATTTCTCACATCCTACGCATACGTATTTCTTTTCTCCCTTCTGGATTCTTCGCGGATTCCCGAGTCTCCCGTCTGGGCCGAGGGCCTCTCCGCCCTCCAGGCTCGCCTCGGGCTCCCCGCTTCTTCCCGCCTTTCCCTCCTTCTCGCCGCTTCTCCCTCCAGGCGCTCCCCTTCCGCGGGCTCCCCTTCGGCTCATCCCGTTGGCGGGCGGCCCTTCTGCGGCCCCGCAACTTCCAGGCTTTTCTCCCCCCGTCTTTTCCCGGGGAAGCCGCGGCTGGGGCGGGCAGGGCTGCTCCGCGGGGCGCCTCCTCTCCTCTCGCCCTGCGCTGCCTTCCTTCGCCGGGCTCGTCCGTCCTCCTGAAGGGGCGAAGGAGGGGGAGAGACGGGTCGCGGCTTTGTCCCTTTCCCCGCAGGGGAGTCCCAGGCCCGCCCGTGTAGAAAGGCCGCAGCCTCCGCCTCTCCTGGGCCTTTCAGGCAGGCCCGAGGCGGACAAATCCTCCTTCCCAGCCTGTCAGGCCGGGCCTCGGGCTCCCCGTCCTGCCCCGCCGCCTGCCTGCCTGCCTGCCTGCCTGGATCTCTTAGCGTCCCCTGTGCCCCACCTGTATTGGGTCTCCGCGAGGCCAAAACCTCTACCCAGTCCTTGCACCTACAACCGTCGCAGTCTCTTGCCAGCCACGTGATTAAAATTTGTGCACTTGGCATGTATTTATGAGGGTTGCAACATCCCAGAGCCATGGGATTTCCCATTTGGGAGCTTCTCAGCCAGCTTCATACAGCAAAGTCTATGGGGGAAGCTGGATTCACTTAAAGCCTGAGTGATGCATTCAGTGATTCAACTTCAAGGATTTGCTTAACCATCTGGGAAAAAAAAGGTTGTAAAATTGGGGTGACTCAGTTAACTGGATTGCTTAGCAATAAAAATTCTGGTCCTAACAGTGGTCATAAGTTGAGGACTACCTTTACATACATATAGTAGATAAAATGCACGTATTGCACATAGAAGCAGGCGGAGTTCCCATTACATTATTGTGATCACCATGTTGACTTTTTGACCACCCCATATGGCTAACCCTGTCGCTTTCTTCTTATTTTCCTTCAGCCTGTGCTGGTTAATGACCTCAAATAAGTTTTTCATTTTGTTTCCTTCAACCTGAAGTTTCTCCTTAGATACAGGTAGTCCTCAACTTACAACTACAATTGAGCCCAACATTTCTGTTGCTAAATGAGCTTTGCCCCATTTTGCAATCTTTCTTGCAACAGTTGTGTTGTCCCCAGTTGGGGTCTGAGGCCAATGAAGAACACCAGACAGGAGGTGCAGGTTTTCTTTTTTTGAAGCTCTCCAAGAAAAGGGACCTTGGCCAACATGCCAAGCAACCTCAAACCACAGGATTAAGAAAGCTTAATACATTTTCACTAAGGAGAAGGCGGGATAAGGGGGGATATATAAGAAAAATCATCTAATAAACATTTCAGTAATGATCTAACAATTATTCTATTGGTCTCTAGCCGCCCCTATTCCTAACCCTTGGCTAATGAATGCTTCAGGAGTTATCTAATACACATCCTATTGCCCCGGGCTATCTCTATTCCTAACTTTTAGCTGAGCTTGCAAAATGCCTAAGTCTTTGTTACTTTTATCAGCTTTCTAACCACCCAGAATTGTTACTTGTGAATAAGCATTCTTTGTTCTTGCCAGACAAACTCCCCAATTACAGACTTCCTGATCTCCTTTCAAGTGTATGCCATAATCTTGCTTTGTTTTGGCATCCAGCCCATCAGTTAACTTAAATCACTGCAGCTGTTAACTTAATAACTTAACATGGTTGTTAAGTGAACCTGGCTTCCACATTGACTTTGCTTGTCAGAAGTCACAAAAGATTGATCACATACATGATCCTGGAACCCTGCGATCATCATAAATATGAGGCAGTAGCCGAGCACCCAAATTTTGATCATGTGACCATGGGGAGGCTACAATGATTGGAAATGTAAAAAAGAGTCATAATTCCCTTTTTTTAGTGGTATTGTGACTTCGAATGGTCACTAAACAAATTGTTGCAACTCAAGGACTTCCTGTATCATAATTCCTCTGTGGCTGAAGAGGGAGGCAATCCAACCTTCAAATTCAGGATTTTAACAGTGAGGAGAACATTATCCTTTCTTCACCTCTCCTCTCCTCTCTTCTCCTCTCCTCCCTCTCCCCTCCCTTCTTCCTCTCTCTTTCCTTCATTTGGCTGCAAAGAATAATTATATTGTCATATATTTATTACTTAGTTCTTTATTGCCACTGCCTCCAAAGTTTTTGCCCCCAGATTTTTCTGAGTTTCTCTTTGTTGTAGTCAAAATATCTCTAAAGGGCACACCTTAAAAAAAGGAACGTACATTTTAATAACGTAAATCTTAGATGCATTATAGAAGTTACTTCTGAGTGAACATGTATAATATTATACTGTTCAGGGCCCTTTCTCTTAAGTAGCAGGCAAAATTTGACCAGGCTGCTGTAATTTAAAGAAGAGAAATATTGTACCTGTAGACACTGTTCAAGAAGGCATTCTTTATTTATTTCATCACCAGCATCTAGCACAACAAATTGCTGTATAAATTGGGTCTCCTAGCAATTACAGTACAAAAGAAGAAATTGAAAAAGTAGTTGTAGTAATAATAGTTGTATCAGCAATAGTTCTAGTAATGGTACTATTAATAGTGTAGTAATAGCACTATTAGTAATAGTATAGTAATAGTAATATTAGAGGCTACAGTTCTCCAAAGTCAGTATTGCTGCTAAATGCAAAAAAAGAGAACTGGGCTAGTGGTTAAGGCAGGGATGTCAAACTTGTGCCGTGCCGTGATGTATCATGACTTTTTTTCCATTGCCAGCAATGGGGTGGGCGCGGTTTTGGCATGGCGCATCCGGCCCGTGGGCCAGCAATTTGACACCCCTGGGTTAAGGCATGTTTTTTGAGCTAATGATTAGAAAGGCTAGAAAGCGAGAGACTGTGAGTTCTAGTCCCCACTTAGGTATGAAAGTCAACTAGGTGACTTTTGGCCAATCAGCAGGAAAATGTGAGTTCTAGTCCCGCCTTAGGCATGAAAGCAAGCTGGGTGAACTTTAGTCTCAGAACCCAACTCACTATCATGTCTTGCCATTATGGTGGAAGTGGCAAGGAGGAGGTCTTGCTGGCATTTTCCACATTTCCCACCTGCCCCAGCTGGTCCCTCAGGAAAGCAAAACTCTTGACTCCATTGAGTTGAATCAAAAGAACTTTTACCTAGAGAACGTGGTTGCAGAAAAGCCAGGCGGAATCTGTCTTATGCTGGTTCCAGTATCCTCGAATCACGTGATCACTGTTTGCGATCTTCCCAGCGTCTTCCAACAAGCAAAGTCAAGGAGGAAAGCCAGTTTTGCATAACAACTGCCTGATTCACTTAACAACTGCAACCTAAAAACCTGGTTGTTTGATTTATCTGGCCTGGACTGAGGGGTTTTAAATTTTTAAATTTAAATTTTATATTTGGGCTATTGTTATTTAATCCTATTTTAATCTTAATTTTATCTTAATTTTTGTACTGTTTTAACTGTTTTTAACCTTGCCCTGTAAACTGCCCTGAGTCCTTCGGTAATAGGGCGGTATAGAAATCTAATAATAATAATAATAATAATAATAATAATAATAATAATAATAATAATAATAATAATAATAATAATAATAATAATAATAACAACAACAACAACAACAACAACAACAACAACAACAACTATTTGCTTAACAGTCATGGCAAACAAAGTCGTAAAAGTGGGCAGGAGTCACTTAACAACCTCCCTGCTTGTTCTGGTCACAATAGTGGTCATAAATCGAGGGCTTCCTGTACTTATAAATCTTATCACTCTTAAAGATAAGTGAACAGATTTCACCTTTGAAGAAGCCATCTTGACTGTTGCTGTTAATAAAGCTTCCTAACCCTGAATGCAGATTGCTCACTTATCTAAGTTCTTCTGTTGTTTATTATTGATCCATGTTCCATTGTATTTTTAGATATCATGTTTGCCTCGAGATTTTCCCATTTTATTTCTGGGTCGCGGGACCTGGTTTGATTTTCTTCATGTTTTTTTTTTGTCTTGCTTCGATAATCAACAATTCTCGTCTGGATTCTTGAAAATCTCACCCAGTACTTTTCAATATCCTCATCAATGATTTAGATGAGGGGATAGATGGGGAACTCATCAAATTTGCAGACGACATCAAGCTGGCAAAAATAGCCAACGCTCCAGAAGATAGGCTAAAGATGCAGAAGGATCTTGACAGACTTGAACATTGGGCCCTGTCTAACAATAGTAGTAATTGCAACAGGGACCTTGGAGTCCTAATGGACAATCACTTAAATATGAGCCAGCAGTGTGTGGCAGCTGCAAAAAAAAAAGAAAGAAAGAAAAGCCAATGTAGTCCTAGGCTGCAATAACAGAGGGATAGAATCAAGATCACATGAAGTGTTAATACCACTTTACAATGCCTCGGTAAGACCACACTTGGAATACTGCATCCAGTTTTGATCACCACAATGTAAAAAAGATGTGAGACTCTAGAAAGAGTGCAGAGAGGAGCAACAAAGATGATTAGGGGATTAGAGGCTTAAGCATATAAAGAATGGTTGCACGAATTGGGTATGTTCAATTTAAAGAAAAGAAGGACTAGGGGTGACTTGATAGCAGGCTTCCAATCTCCAAGGAGTTGCCACAAAGAAGAGGGAGTCAAGCTACTCCCCAAAGCACCTGAAGGCAGGACAAGAAGCAATGGATGGAAATGAATCAAGGAGAGAACCAATGTAGAAGACGACTTAGAAAACTTCCTAGGTTTCTTCCAACTGTCATTCTGTTATTCTTACACCAAGGGTGTGGACCCATGGCCCTTTTATGACTGACTGAGGAATTCTGGGAGTTGAAATCCACAAGTCATAAAAGGGCCATGGGTTCCCCAACCCTGCCTTACACAGATCCTGTCCTGACCAGCTATTTTTGTTTATTTGACTTGTTAAGAAGTTGGAGCTTATTTTCAATTCTTCCCCCTTAGCCTCCATTCAACACATTCTGAAAGTAGCCCATGGGCACACCCTAGAGAGTTTCTGCTTTTTTTTTTCTTTCTCGCATCCCTTCTTATTTCCTTCTCTTTAGCATTGTTTCTTTCATCCTCACCTTGGCAAAATCCAGTTTCTGAAGGAGGCCTTAGTTTCTATCATGGTTCCCTTGATGTGGCTTATTAACCAAGCTAATAATATGTTTGTCTTAATTGTAGCTTTCCAATGGAATATAGCATATGCTCGCTAAGACCTTCTCTCTTGCGTAGCCACCTGCTCCCTGCCCAGGGCAACTGAAGACGACCCAGATTTGATTAGGGAATCACATGACCAAATTTTGGACACTTGGCAACCAGGCTTGTCTTTATGGCCATTCCACCATCCCACCAATAATAGCAATTTATGGCTCTTTTGCCATAAATCCGTGTTTACTTCTATTTTCGGGCAAAAAATACATCAAAGGGTTCGCTTTACAACTGATGGGTTAATTTTATGACTGCTGCATTTGCTTTACCATCACTATGTACCCTTAATGGCTGCCACAAACAACTGCCACGTTCTTCGACCTTCATAATTGTGGGTTGAATTATGATTGTAAGTCAATGACTACTGTATATTTGCAATTGTCCTGGTTGAATATGATGTGAGAATAAGCTTTTACCATGTACCTAGGTCTGATTTACTGGATAGGGTAAAATTCAAGGTGCTACAATAGCACATTGGCACAGCTGATTTAAAGGATAATACAGGTACTCCTCAACTTATGACCACAATTAAACCTAGCCCTTCAATTACTAAGCAAGAGTTAAATGAATTTTGCCCCATTTAACAACCTTGCTTGCCACATTTGTTAAGTGAAACTCCAGTTGCTAAATTAGTAACGTGATTGTTAAATGAGTCTGGCTTCACCAATGACTTTGCTTGTCAGGTTGCAAAAGGCAATCACATTATCTCAAACACTGCGGCTGTCATAAATATGAGTCAGTTTTCAAACATCTGGATTTTGATCAC
Organism: Vipera berus; assembly: GCF_964194415.1. Classification (NCBI taxonomy): domain Eukaryota; kingdom Metazoa; phylum Chordata; class Lepidosauria; order Squamata; family Viperidae; genus Vipera; species Vipera berus. The sequence continues at coordinate 6,927,234 of NC_138204.1, forward strand.
GTGGTATTACCAAGGCACTAGTTACCAAAGCATTACTAACTAAAGTGGTCATAAATTCATATGATCTTGAATTTATCCCTTTTAATGCAGCCTAGGATTGAACATTTGGTTTTTCTTGTCTGTGTAAAACCTTACCTTTTTCAGAATTGAATTTCAATTTGTTACACGGGGCCCAGTGTTCAAGCCTATCAAGCTCCATCTGGTTCTTGAGGCTATATTTGGATAGCCTTTAGAAGGCTATTCTTGTTGGCTATTGCTGCCAGCTTGGTGTCATCTGCAAATTTGATGAATCCTCCTTCTATCCCATTTAAATCATTTATGAAGATATTGAAATGTACTGGGCCTAAGACAGAGCCTTGGGGTACCCCACTGCTTATTTCCCTCCATGTAGGTACAGTTCCATTAAAGACTGAATGTTGAATGTAGTTTGTCTGTCAGTTACGAATCCATCTGGCATTGATGCTAACCCACATTTTTATAATTTATCAAGTAGTAGTAAGTGGTCTACTTTGCAAAATGCCTTATTGAAATCCAAGCAAACTATATCCACAGCATTTCGCTGGTCCACCAATTTAATCACTTTGTCCAAGAATGAAATAAGATTTGTCCGGCTTCCTAAGTGATTACAAATCAATTACAGGTAGGTAAGATTACCTTGAGGAGATCAACCCTGGCTGCTCTTTAGAAGGCCAGATCCTGAAGTTGAAACTCAAATACTTTGGTCACCTCATGAGAAGGAAGGACTCACTGGAGAAGAGCCTCATGCTGGGACAGATGGAGGGCAATAGAAGAAAGGGACGACAGAGAATGAGGTGGCTGGATGGAGTCACTGAAGCAGTAGGCGTGAGGTTAAATGGACTCCAGAAGATGGTAGAGGACAGGAAGGCCTGGAGGAACGTTGTCCATGGGGTTGCGATGGGTCGGACACGACTTTGCAGCTAACAACAAGATTACCTTGCGTCATGTGTTTAAATATTCCCCCTTCTGTTATGTTAAAACTAGTAACTGACAAAACTTAGCAAGGTCTCTAAAGCTGGATCACAAAGCTATTTTGGAGAGAGGGGTTACATCTGGGACCGAGAAGATACCTGAAAGGGAGCAGCTTTGGATATTGCAGCATACATCTGGGTTCCTTTGCCTACTGCCCACCAGCTGTTTTGGGAGAGATGCATTCCAGCCAAGACGGAAAGGCTCAGATGCAAATGGTTCATACATGGGGCATATTGACAAAGGAAGTGGAGTCTTCACTTCAGCATGAGCTTCTACTACGGAAAAGGAAAGACGGACTCTGGCCCACCTTGCTGGGTAATATATTAAACTATAGCAGTATTAATTGACTGAATTAAATTTGCAATGATTATATAAGAATGTACAATGGAATACAGTTGAACTCATATCCCTTGCACAAATATGCAAGATGTGGACCCATTTAATAAGAAAAATGTGACCTGGCAAAACACTTTTTAAATAATTTGTAATGTGATTCAAATTTAACAATGAGGTAACACAGAAGAGAACAACTGCTGAAGAAGTTATAAAGAATAAAGGAGATAGCAAAATGTTCCTTTTACTAACGCAATAGCAAAACTGAACAAAAAGTTGTGGAAAGAACAGTAAAATGCTTCAGAAGTTTATATACGCCTGGAATGTCTCAGCTGATGATACCGCATTTGCTCAAGTTGACACATACCATTTGAGATGGCAGTGAAGGGTAATTATCAACACAGCTGCTTTATTTGGGTGTAATTAGGTCTGTGATAAATATTCAAGATGTTTCTTAGCCCTTGAGAAACTCTGGAGCATTTCATCCTACACTGCACTCATTTTGCTGGTTACTGAAGCATTTTAGCCACATTCTATCCATTTCTATGGTTCCTCTCCCATATGGATTCTTACATGGTTTTGGAGATTTCCATATGTTCTAAATAATTTTCCCCACTCTGTACATTGCTAAACCTTCTTCCCTGTGAAAGGTTTATAGTATTTACTGATACCTACACTGCGACTGAAGCTGCTTCTACAGTCCACGCATGTTTGCAACTTTCTTCACTGTGAATTCTTTACTGTCAATGGAGATGTCAACCCTCAGTTAAAACTCTTCCCACATTCCAGGGATATTCCCTGATGTGTTTTCAGATTTTCATTTCTAATGAAACTCTTCTTATACTCCAGGCATGAACAGGGATTTTTTCTTGTGTGCAATCTTTGGTGTTTTTTGAGATGTTCAGTTCTTATGAAGCTCACTCCACACTCATTGATAGGGTTTTTGTTCCATGCGAATCCTTTGATACCTATAAAGGTTTCTGCTATCACAGTAACCCTTTCCACATTTCAGGTATTGGTATGGTTTTTCTCCCCTGTGAATCCATTGATGCCTGCGCAGGTTTCCACCTTCAGTAAAACTCTTTCCGCATTCCAGGCATTTATAGGGTTTTTCTCCAGAATGAACGAGTTGATGCCTATTAAGGTTACTCCTTTGATTGAAGGTCTTTCCACACTCCAGACATTTATAAGTGGAGTGTTTTTCTTCTGTGTGAATTCTTTGGTGTTGATGGAGGTCTCTACCATGAGTAAAGCTCTTTCCACACTCCAGGCATTTGTAGGGTTTCTCTTCTAAGTGGATTCTTTGATGTGCATAAAGATTTCCCCTCTTGAGTGAAGCTTTTTCTACACACCAGGCATTTATATGGTTTTTCACCAGAACGGATGCTTAGATGTTTATTAAAATTTCCCCTCAGATTGAAGCTCTTTCCACACTCCAGGCATTTGTAGGGTTTCTCTCCTGAGTGGATTCTTTGATGTGCATAAACAAATCTCCTCTGAGTGAAGCTCTTTCCACATTCCAAGCATTTATATGGTTTTTCTCCTGAGTGGATTCTCAGGTGGCTTTTAAGGTGTCCATTTCTTTTGAAGGATTTCTCACATCCTGCGCATTCGTATTTCTTTTCTCCCTTCTGAATTCTTCACAGATTCCCGAGTCTCCCGTCTGGGCTGAGGGCCTCTCCACCCTCCAGGCTCGCCTCAGGCTCCCCACTTCTTCCCGCCTTTCCCTCCTTCTCGCCGCTTCTCCCTCCATGCACCCCCCTTCCACGGGCTCCCCTTCAGCTCATCCCGTTGGCGGGCGGCCCTTCTGCGGCCCCACAACTTCCAGGCTTTTCTCCCCGCCGTCTTTTCCCGGGGAAGCCACGGCTGGGGCGGGCAGGGCTGCTCCGCAGGGCGCCTCCTCTCCTCTCGCCCTGTGCTGCCTTCCTCCGCAGGGCTCGTCCGTCCTCCTGAAGGGGTGAAGGAGGGGGAGAGGCGAGTCGCGGCTTTGTCCCTTTCCCCGCAGGGGAGTCCCAGGCCCGCCCGCGGAAAAAGGCCGCAGCCTCCGGCTCTCCTGGGCCTTTCAGGCAGGCCCGAGGCGGACAAATCCTCCTTCCCAGCCTGTCAGGCCGGGCCTCGGGCTCCCTGTCCTGCCCCGCCGCCTGCCTCCCTCCCTGCCTAGGACTCAGCATCCTCTGCGCCCTACCTGCATTGGGTCTCCGCGAGGCCAAAACCTCTACCCAGTCCTCGCACCTACAACCGTCGCAGTCTCTTGCCAGCCACGTGATTAAAATTTGTGCACTTGGCCACCGGCCTCTATTTATGAGGGCTGCAACATCCCAGAGCCATGGGATTCCCTATTGCAGAGCCTCTCAGCCAGCTTTACACCAGGAAAAGTCCATGGGGAAACCTGGATTCCCTTAAGGACTGAGTGATTCATTTAACAACTATTTGATTAACGAAGAAAGGTTGAGAAATTGGGGTGACTCACTTAACAACTGCATTGCTTAGCCGTGGAAATTTCTGGTCCCAACTGTGGTCATGAGTCAAGAACTACAAATGTACAGGTCGTCCTTGACTTACAACAGTTTGCTTAGTGGCCGTTTGAAGTTACAGTGGCACTGTAAGTGACAAGTGACTTGTGACCATTTTTCACACTTATGACCGTTGCAGCATCACATGATTTACATTTAGATGCTTGACAAGTAACTCATATTTATGACAGTTGTGGTGTCCCTGGGTCATGTGATCATCTTTTGCAACCTTCTGACAAGCAGAATCAATGGGGAAACCAGATTCACTTAACAACCTTTTTACTCACTTAACAACTGCAGTGATTCATTTACTAAACGTGACAGGAAAAGTAGTAAAACAGGGTCAGACTCACTTAAAAATTTCTCACTTAGCAACATAAATTTTGTGTTCAGTGGTCATAAATTGAGGACTACCTGTATAACCATGGATTTCAGCTCCATAGGTGGAGATTCTGTTACACTGTTAGGAACACCATCTTGACTTTTTTGACCACCCCATATGGCTAAACCTGCTGCTCTCTTCTTATTTTCCTTCAACCTCTGCTGGTGAATGACTGCAATCACTTTTTTCATTTTGTTTTTAAGTGAGTTTTGCCCCATTTTACGACCATTCCTGCCACTGTTGTTAAGTGAATCATTGTTAAGTTAATAACATGGTTGTTAAGTGAATCTGGCTTCCTCATTGATTTTCCTTGTCAGAAGGTTGCCAAAGGAGATCACATAACCCCAGGACACTGGAACCATTATAAATAGGAATTAATTGCTAAATGTCTAAATTTTGATAACAGGACCATGGGAATGCTGCAATAGTTGTAAATTTGAAAAACAGTCATGTTTTCAGTATCCTCTCCTCCTTTCCTCTCCCCTCTCCTCCTTTTCTCTCACTCATTCTTCTTGCTGCAAAGAATAATTGCAGTGCCATTTATTCATCATTTAAATCTTTATTGCCACTGCCTACAAAGATTTCACTCCCAGATTCTTCTGATTTACCCTTTGTGGTAGTCAAAATATCTCTAAAGGGCACACTTTAGAAAAAAGGAATGTACATTTTAATAATATGTAAGTCCTACTGGCATCATATGAATTACCTCTGGGTGAACATGTATAATACTACGCTGCTCAGGGCCCTTTTTCTTAAGTAGCAGGCAAAATGTGGTCAGGCTGCTGTAACGTGTAATTTATAGAAGAGAGAGATCATATCTATAGACACCCTTCAAGAAGGCATTCTCTATTTATTTGATTAACGACATCTAATACAATAAATTGATGCAAAATTTGGGTCTCCTAGCAATTCCAGTGGAAAAGTTGAAAAGTAGTTGTAGTAATAGTAGTTGTATCAGCAATAGTTGTAGTAATGGTACCATTAATAGTTGTAGTCAGTGCTTTTTATGTAAAAGAAAAAGGTGCCGGAACTCACACATGTCATACAACCCTCCTTGCCTACCATACAAGGTTCCATCCAAAAAAAGGTGCCGGAACTCCGTTCTGAGCGTTCTATGAGAAAAAAAGCCCTGGTTGTAGTAATAGCACTATTAGTAACATTACAGTAATAGTAATGTTAGAGGCTACAGTTTTCCAAAGTCCATATTGTTGCCAAATGCAAAAAAGAGAGAACTGGGCTAGTGGTTAAGGCAGGGATGTCAAACTTGTGCCGTGCCGTGATGTATCGTGCCTTTTTCCCCCATTGCTGGCAATGGGGTGGCTGCAGTTTCGGCATGATACATCAGGCCTTCAGGCCGGCAGTTTGACACCCCTGGGTTAAGGCATGTTTTTTGAGCTAATGATTAAGGCACCAGGCTAGAAAGTGAGAGACTGTGAGTTCTAGTCCCCACTTAGGTATGAAAGTCAACTAGGTGACTTTGGGCCAATCAGCAGGAAAATGTGAGTTCTAGTCCCGCCTTAGGCATGAAAGCAAGCTGGGTGAACTTTAGTCTCAGAACCCAACTCACCTTACAAGATTGTAGTTGTGGGGAAAGTAGGGGGAGGAAGTGTGTCGGATAGGTTTGCCTCCTTGAGTTGCTTGTAAAAATAATAATGGCTGGATAAAAAAAAATCAAATAAATCAAAGGTTTGGGGAGGTAACAAAATGCAGGTGGAGGGAAGAGATGGTAGGTGAGTCTTGTAATCATAAAGCAGAGATTGCAATCATGAGAGCAACCAGAAATAGGATAGACATAATTGGTATGCTTTGCTTGGAATTCAAATGCATCACCAATTTTACAATCTAGCGCGTCTCTCAATTTCAGCCACTTTAAGATGTGTGGGCTTCAACTCCCAGAATTCCATGCTAGCTGGGGAATTCTGGGAGTTGATGTCCACACATCTTAAAAGTGGATGAGATTGAGAAACACTGAGCATATTACCTTGGTGCAGTGGTGGGCTTTGAATAGCCACTCTTAGTGTGTATAAACCTGAGATTAAAAACAAATCACAGCCGAGGAGGTTGACAAAAATAGCAAGAAAGCAGCTCCCGAATGCTGTTTTCCCCGAGACCGCTGGAAGGATCATATTAAGAGATTCCTGAAGAGTTATTCTGCAAGAGTGTTTGTAAAGGTTTTGCAAACACCGCATTCTCAAGAATATCCCAACGGTGCTTTTTCCAAAAGGCAACTGGACTTTCTTAGTTTCTTCTTGGAAAACATTCAGACATTTCTTGGATGAGAAGCAAAATGTTCTCAAGAATAGACTTCTTGATGGCCACGAAAAGTGAATGGAAAGATGCTGTAAAAGAGATGACGTGGAAATGAGTGCTAATTTAGAGCGCAGCCTGAGAGGTGAGTGAGTTGATTGGGTAATAAATAACCATCCAGCTGAGACGGATGTGGTGGCAAGCCTAAACATATGAGCTCAGCCTACAGCAAACAAGTTACACCTGAACGTCAAGTCTCCCTATGGGAAGGAGTTCCCGTGGCCTACAAACACATTCAGGTATCCAAGGACCCAGGAAGCATTTCACTTCACTTCTTCTGGCCCTGGGAGAGAGAAGACAGGAGGGCAACGTTGACTCATTGAACGACGAGCAATGAAAGAAGCAGCTATGAAGCTGACCAGATTTTCCTTCTTCACTCCGAGCAGCTTGTTGCAAGAGCAAAGCTAAATCTTCCCGAGAAAGGGATGGACAGTTTCCTCCGAAAACACCTGCATTTCTTTCATACGTTCTGGAACAAGTGTGTGCCCAACAGAGCCTCCAGTAACCATTCTTTCGATTCCTGGGAACCGATCCCAGGATCCCTACATCCCACGCTGGATCCTGACCCTGCTGAAGACAAAGCTTCCCTCCGGGGGGTGCTGTACAACTACACGGCTAGGAATGCCGAGGAGCTGAGCGTGACTAGAGGGGACAAACTCCATGTCCTTAAAGAGGAGGGGGGTTATGTCCTAGCAAGGCGCCTTTCTGGAGACAGAGTCATGGGCTATGTTCCAACCAGCTACATCAGCCGGAGCAATGAGGAACCAGCCAGCCATCAATCGTAAGTACCTAAATCTTGGGACTGTCACTTCTCATCCCTATACCTAAAAAAAAAAACCCTTCTAAAATGAGAAGTGTGATGCAACATTCGGGAAGGTAGGTTTAGGGAGCTGTAGAAAGTTTCCAAACAGGCAAAGCTACTTATTACACATCAATCTTTAGGGTGGAAACATCCAAACAGCCACTAGAGGGATCCTATCTCTTTTTCCTATCTCTTTGCTGCCCTCTAGTGGTTGTCCTGAAGCTTGAAGCCCAGATATTGACAGCAATTAAGAGTTTTCCCTGTGCTTCCTACTCTCTCCACCCATCTCTTAATATTATTTTATTGTTTATTTTTGTTTCATTGCTTGTTAAGTTTGCATTTTTATCATTTTTCCGCTTTACTGTTGTAAGCCAAGCAGAGTAGCCCGATGGTGAGATAGGTGGCAAATGAATTTAACGAATAAATATAATAGATAAATCTGATGAGCAGCAACAACAGAAAGAGCACCGCTAGTAGGCTACAAAATTTTACCGATAATTAGCAGATGTTCATGTGGATGTGCTAAATAGCTCCTGTTGGAAAAGAGCGAGCATATTTTTTCCCTTTACAATTGTTTGATTGATTTTCTTTGTAAGTGATGCAGATGTATAAATTGCTGTTAGGGAGGATGATGCTTGCTAAGCAATGGGCATATCAGGAAATGACTGTATGAATTTTTACTATTTCCTCCATCTGTCCTCATGATTCTGTAGATTCTTTACTTCCCAAGATCTTGTTGGAGATGCAATATTTCCTAACTCCGAGGCCTTTTGATGGATATTTATGGAAACATCTTGGTGTCCTCATATATCAGAGGAAGTTAGGATTGTTTTCCAGGCAGGATAAATCTTCAAGGAAGTTAATCATTTTTCATAAGCCAGCCTGAAAGCAATTGTGACCGATTCTGGAGAATAATATTTATGTCAAGCAGTCTCCCTACAATTGGCTCAGAATGTCTAACCTAGGGGTCTTCAAACTTGGCCTTTTTATGACTTTGTGAACTTCAACTCCCAGAATTCCTCAGCCAGCGTGCCTGGCTGAGGAATTCTGGGAGTTGAAGTCCACAAATCATAAAAGGGCCACGTTTGAAGACTCCTGGTCTACCCAGTAGGGACAATGAACAAGCAGAGAATTCTGTGACTTGTAATCCGTAGGATAACTAGAGAAAGATGGTGTCAGTCGTAGGTCAATTGGTGAGTTCCTTGAAAAAGCTTAGAGACTAAATTCAAATTATGTACAGTCTCACGAAGCAGCATCTTTTTTCTAAATTAGGAAATAGGGTATAAATCATCCCGCATAGATCAAAGCTACTTAGTGATGGATCTTGTTGTGATGCTCATTCCCATCCTAGAGAGCCAATTGGTCTAGTGGTTAAGGCACCAGTCTAGAAAGCAAGAGGTTGTGAGTTCAAATCCTGCCATGCATGAAAGCCAGCTAGGTGACTTTGGGCCAGTCCCTCTGTTTCAGCCCAACCCAACTCACAGGGTTGCTGTTGGGGGGCGGGAAATAGGAGGAAGGTGTTTGCCACCTTGAGTTATTTGCTAAAATAATAAAGGTGGGAAGTAAATAAATTAAATAATCCTGATGGGTGAAAATAGAAAACCTGCAGGATGAGGAGTTAGAATCCCAGGTGGTTCAGCCAGTTGGATTCACTTGGAGAGCTCTGTGGATTTCTATGTAATCCACAGAATTTCTGTGGATTTCCTCCTAGAAGCAACGGATGGAAACTAATCAAGGAGAGAAGTGACCTAGAACTAAGAAGAAATTTCCTGACAGAATCAGTGGAACGACTTGCCTCCAGAAGTTGTGGGTGCTCCAAACATTGGACAGCCGTTTGTTTAAAATGGTGTAGTAGGGTCTCCTGTTTGAACTAAAGATATCCAACTCTGTTATTCTGTTAAATCCAAGTTTGATGCTTGAGCTCAGCATTGAGGAATAGAAAGTCCAATCAAAAACGAAATGGTGTTATCGATTGATAATACACCAGCAAGTCATTTTTGACTCCTGGTGAATCATGATTGATATTCTCCATGAGGAACTACCTCTAGCCAGATTCTCAGTTTGTTTATGGAATATTTATGCCTGATCTGATTTGAAACTGACTCATTGGCCATTTTTAATCACGTAAGCCTCCTTTTTTTTTAATGTAGTAAACCAGGCTTCTCCAAACTTGGCAACTTTAATACTTGTGGACTTCAACTTTCAGAATTCCCCAGCCAGCCATGCCAGGTTTGGAGAACCCTGTACGAATCAGTAGCAAGTGTGTTGAAATTCTGCATGGGTAGAGTATTGAACCAGACAATCTTTAAGCTTCCATTCCACTTTTACATGTTAGGATTCTATGCATTAATACTTGGGAAATAGGGTACCTGAAACATGAACTCTGGATAATAAAAACATTCTCTTTATAGATAACACTCAGACTTTTTAAAATAGGGTCTCCTGCTTTAGCAGGGGGTTGGACTAGAAGACCTCCAAGGTCCCTTCCAGCTCCTATGCTGTCCTATTCTGTTCTGTTCTGTTCTGTTCCGTTCCATTCCGTTCCGTTCCATTCCATTCCATTCCATTCCATTCCATTCCATTCCATTCCATTCCATTCCATTCCATTCCATTCCATTCCATTCCCTTCCATTCCATTCCATGGAGCTTGGTGGAGCAGTGGGCTAATGCCTCCTTAAGTAACACCAGCTGCCTACAATTAGTGCAGGTTCGAGTCCCACCAGGCTCAAGGTTGACTCAGCCTTCCATCCTTCCGAGGTAGGTAAAATGAGGACCCAGATTGTTGGGGGCAATTAAGCTGACTTTGTAATAATGCCGCTTGGGGGGTGTGTGAAAGCCCTAATAAGCAGGCATATACATAGAATGAAGGCTACTGCTAAGCTTGTAAGCCGCCCTGAGTCTTCGGAGAAGGGCGGGATATAAATGGAATTTTAAAAAAAAATCCATTCTATTCTATTCTATTCTATTCTATTCTATTCTATTCTATTCTATTCTATTCTATTCTATTCTATTCTATTCTATTCTATTCTATTCTATTCTATTCTATTCTATTCTATTCTATTCTATTCTATTCTATTCTATTCTATTCCCTCCAAGGTCCCTTCCAACCCTATTATTCTATGCTCTAAATTCCATTCCCAGACCTATGGGTGGTCTGTATCTTCCTCAATCTGGGGTCCTTTACCACAGGCTTGGGAGTTTGAAAGTTCTGCACAGGGTCTCTTAGCTGTTCCTAGCCGTCCACCTTTCTGGCCAGAGAGCTCTGAGGTCATTCCTGGGACATTTTATAACCTTTCACCCAGCTTAGAAGCCACAGCCCCAAGTTCTCCTGCCACCACTGCTGGTCACTTTGGCTTTGACGTTCCACATCCTCTCCAGTTCGTCCTTGAGACCCTGGTCCTTCTCCAACTTCTCATGCTTCTTCTTCCTGATGTTTCTGTCACATCTATCATCACTGCTGTCTTTATATGTAAAGGTTTTTTTAAGGTCAGGGTAAAAATTAACTAATATAAAGTGATGCAAAGAAAAAGAAAGAAATCATGGAGCAAGAAAAATGAAACGAAAAAGAAAAAAAACATAGAAAGAATAGCTTTCAATCTTTTTACAGCAGCTATAAGTACAGTAACAGCGTTCCGTGCGCCTTTGGCGTCTAGGCATGCCGGCCACATGACCATGGAGACGTCCTCGGACCACGGAGACCTCCTTCGGCTTTGAAACGGAGATGAGCACCGGCCCCTAGAGTCGGAAATGACAAGCACACTGTTGTGACTCAGGGCCAGCCTGTGGGTCCGACAGCCGGGTCCGATGTATCGGAGGACTCAGATGTGGGGGAGGAGGGAAACGAACCGGCTGATGATGATTTGGAGGCTTTGCAGAGTCCTCAGCCGGGGACCTCTTCTCAGCTGTGTGAGCCCGAGAGTGCGGAGGATGATGACCCACAGCTGGCCCTGTTCAAGGACGCCCGACGCAGGAGGCAGACGAGCAGGGACAAACAAAGAAAGACTATGGGACTCCTCGGGAGGAGGCACAGGGAGACCACGCCCTGAGCTCTCTATAAAAGAAGTGTTTGGGGAGGGGCTAGTTGCTGAAAGCAACTTTTCCGCTTGAGAAGACAAGCTCTTGTGTTTTTGTTAACTGCGTAATTAAATCTTGGCAGAAGCCTTTTAGCCTTGGACGCTTTCCAGACTCTTCTCTTAATTAGGGGTTGCGAGAAGAGGGCTGGTTCAGAACAGTTTGCTTTCAGCCACCCACCCCTTAATACTACGATGGAGCAGCTTCTTGCCGAGAATGCCCAGCTCAACCAGCAACTCACCTTGCTGGCCACTCAGGTGGCACAACTGCAGGCTCAGGTACATGCTGCCCCCCCACCCAGGAGGAAATGTCAGTTAGCTATGCCGGATAAATTTGCTGGTAAACCAGAACTGTTTCCTGCCTTCCTGGGACAATGCCAGCTTTATATCAGCGTGAGAGCAGCTGATTTCCCCACTGACCGAGATAAGGTGGGATTCGTGTTGAGCCTTCTGTCGGGAGATGCAGCTCGTTGGGGCACGCCTCTGTTGGCACAGCCTAGCCCTTTGTTGGATAACTTTGGGGGGTTTTGTGACCATATGCGCCTCATGTACGAGGACCCGATTAAGGCGCAGACCGCCACCCGACGTCTGAAAGCTTTGAGGCAGGGTCAGCGCCCCCTACAGGCCTATATCAGCGATTTCCGGCTGCTTAGCCAGGATTCCGCCTGGAATGAGGCTGCGCTCGTGGATGCCTTTCAGGATGGCTTGTCAGAGGAGATGTTGGATGAGCTGGCCCGCGTGGACATTCCCTCAGACCTGAATGGGCTGATCCATCTTTGTCTGCGGATCGATGCCCGGCTGCAGCAGCGTAAGAGTCGCCGTGCCACCCCACAGACCCCTGCCGCCCCTGTTGTGCGTGAGCCCCCAGTTCAGAGGGAGGAGCCAATGGAGCTGGGTGCCGCCAGGTCCCGTCTATCGGTGACGGAAATGGACAGACGACGATCGGAGGGGTTGTGTTTTTACTGTGGGGACCCTGGACATTTGGCTGCTTCTTGCCCAAAGAAGCGTCAGCGGGCGTCAGTGACCAAGCCTGCTCCGAGAAAGTCCCCTGCTTTGCTATCGGGAATACGGCCCGAGCCCGATCTAGACGGTGTGAAAGATCGGGCGACCCACAACGATCACGCCGAGCGACGCCGTTCCGACGGTGCCTGTGAACCTCCACGGCATTTGATTTTGGAGGCACGACTGATCCTTCCTGGCAAGCCAGAGGGGATTCCGGTCCATGCCTTAATTGACTCTGGGGCTACCACTAACTTTATGGATTCGGCCTTTGTGGCCAAATGGGCTGTTCCCCAGTGTCCGGTGGATCCGCCCATGCTTGTGGAGACCATCGATGGTCGAGTGCTCCTGTCCGGGCCTATCACGGCCGCCACGCAACCCGTGTGTATGGCCATCAGTACCCATGTGGAGGCCATTCAGTTCTACATCACTTCGGATCTACACTTCCCCGTGGTCTTGGGACTGGCGTGGCTCCGGGCGCATGATCCACAGATCTATTGGTCTCAGAACTTGGTCACCTTCCCAAGTTTGCAGTGCGTGGACCACACCCGCCATATCTGTGCCGGCCAGGTGGAGGGTTCCTCAGGGGTTTCCTTGCCTCCCGTACTGTCCGACTTTGCTGACGTGTTCAGCGAGTCAGAGGCGGACCAATTACCCCCGCACAGGCCCTACGACTGCTCCATTGACCTAGTCCCTGATGCGCCTCTCCCAGTGGGGCGTTTGTACTCCATGTCGGAGCCCGAGTTGGCCGCATTGCGGGACTTCCTGACAAAGAACTTGGCTCGTGGATTCATCCGGCCCTCGTCCTCGACAGTGTCTGCGCCCGTGCTCTTCGTCAAAAAGAAGTCGGGCGAGTTACGGCTTTGCTGTGACTACCGGAAACTCAACGCTATCACGGTGCGTAACCGCTACCCGCTGCCCCTCATCCCCGAGCTCTTGGACCGACTCCGGGAGGCTAAGATCTTCACGAAACTGGACCTGCGTGGAGCTTACAACCTCGTCAGGGTTCGGCCGGGTGATGAGTGGAAGACAGCGTTTGGTACTCGCTATGGACATTTCGAGTACACGGTGATGCCGTTTGGCCTGACCAACGCCCCCGCTGTGTTTCAGCATTTTATGAATGACATCTTTCGGGATCTGTTGGACCAGTTTGTTGTGATTTACCTGGACGACATCCTGATTTACTCCCCGTCGCGTGAAGCGCATCATCAGCATCTCCGTCAGGTCCTGCAGCGCCTCCGGAAACATCGGCTGTTTGCCAAGTTGGAGAAGTGCCAGTTCTACCAGGTGACCATTGATTTCTTGGGCCACCGCATTTCTCCCGAGGGCATCGCCATGGATCCAAGTAAAGTTGAGTCGTTGCAGAGTTGGCAACCCCCGCGTCGCGTGAAGGATGTTCAGCGACTTCTTGGATTTGCCAACTACTATCGGACATTCATCCCTGGCTTTGCTGCCTTGACAGCCCCCCTCACCCGGCTCCTGCAGAAGAAGACTCGGTTCCAGTGGAACGCCCCCGAACAACAGGCGTTCCAAGCTTTGAAGGACGCCTTCATGAAGGAGCCCATCTTGAAGCATCCTGACCCGCAACGGCCGTTTGTCGTGGAGGCGGACGCCTCCGACATTGCCATTGGGGCCGTGTTACTCCAGGCAGCGACGCCCAACGGTACCCTTTTCCCTTGCGCGTATCACTCTCGGAAATTGAATCCCTCGGAGCGCAACTATACCATCTGGGAGAAGGAGCTGCTGGCCATCAAGGCGGCGTTCGAGGCTTGGAGGCATCATCTGGAGGGGGCGCGGCATCAAATCAAGGTCCGGACGGACCACAAGAATCTGGAAAGCCTGCAGACCGCTCGGAATTTGAACCAACGCCAGATCCGGTGGTCCCTCTTCTTTGCGAGGTTTGACTTTCGGGTGCGGTACATACCAAGCGGGCACAACCAGAGAGCGGATGCTCTGTCCAGGAAGCCCGAGTACACCCGAGTGGAAGACAAGCTTCCGCCCAGGACAGTGATCCCCGTCGAGTCTTTTGCTGCGGTACGGGAGCCGGTGGATATACGGGCTCGGATCCGGGAGGCGCAGCAGCAGGAGGCGTGGGTGGCTCAGCGGAAGGAAGAGGTGGGGCCAGATTCGCCTTGGTCGGTCACGGATGGACTCCTGTATTATCGTGACCGGCTCTATGTTCCAGGAGGGCCACTCAGGGGACTCGTCCTCAGCCAATGTCATGATAACCCGGCTGCGGGGCATTTTGGCCTGTTCAAGACTCTGAACCTGGTCTCCCGTACTTTCTGGTGGCCCCGAGTCCGACACGATGTCCAGTCTTATGTCACCTCCTGCGTCCCATGCAGGCAGGCCAAGTCAGCGACAGGGGCCCCGCCTGGTTTACTGCAGCCTTTGCCAATGCCCAAGAGACCCTGGGGGGCTGTGTCCATGGACTTTCTGACGGATCTACCCCCATCCTCCGGCTTCACGACAGTGTTTGTGGTGGTGGACATGTTGACCAAGATGGCGCACTTCATCCCCTGTCGCGGCTTACCGTCAGCTCGCGCCACTAGTCGCATGTTCATCCAACAGGTGTTCCGGCTGCACGGCCTTCCCGACAGGGTCGTCTCCGATAGGGGGGCCCAGTTTACAGCCCGCTTCTGGCAGGAGTTGATGCGGGCGTTGGACATTAAGGTTTGCCTCTCGTCCGCGCATCATCCTCAGACCGACGGGGGTACCGAGAAGGTCATCGGCATCTTAGAGCAGTATCTGCGCTGCTATGTTAACCTGCAGCAGGACAACTGGGTGGACTATTTGGCCATAGCCGAGTTTGCCTTTAATAACTCGCAACACACCTCCACGCAGATGACACCGTTCTTGGCCAACGTGGGTTATCACCCCAGGTTCTTCCCTCTTTCTCCCGTGGACTCACCGGAGCCGGCAGCGAACGAATTCATGGCGGAGTTACAGGCGATCCATCGGTTGGTGCGACGGCAGCTGGAGAAGGCCAAGGCCGACTACAAGAGGTTCGCCGATCGGTCGAGAAGGGATACGCCTCCACTATCGGTGGGGGATCGGGTCTGGCTGTCCACCAGGAACCTACCATCCACTCGGCCGGCGAGGAAGCTGGACCACCGTTACCTTGGACCGTTCCCAGTCGAGGCCGTCATCAACCCGGTCGCCTATCGTTTAACTCTGCCACGTTCCCTGCGCGTGCACCCCGTCTTCCATCGGTCCTTGTTGGTCCCCGAACAACCGGCCTGTCCACTTCGCCAAGCGGAACCTCCCCCATCAGGAACTCGTGATGGAGGCAGCACCCCCGAGTACGAGGTCGCCAGCATCAGGGATTCCCGCTGGCTGAAAGGTCGCTTCCAGTACCTGATCGAGTGGAAAGGGTACGGGCCGGAGGACTTCACATGGGAAGACGCGACCGCCGTTCATGCCCCTGCGTTGGTGACTGCTTTTCACGAACAGTTCCCATCCCGACCGCATCCGGATCGGCAGACCCGAGGGAAGGGCCCTGCGGTGCGGGATAGTGTTGTGACTCAGGGCCAGCCTGTGGGTCCGACAGCCGGGTCCGATGTATCGGAGGACTCAGATGTGGGGGAGGAGGGAAACGAACCGGCTGATGATGATTTGGAGGCTTTGCAGAGTCCTCAGCCGGGGACCTCTTCTCAGCTGTGTGAGCCCGAGAGTGCGGAGGATGATGACCCACAGCTGGCCCTGTTCAAGGACGCCCGACGCAGGAGGCAGACGAGCAGGGACAAACAAAGAAAGACTATGGGACTCCTCGGGAGGAGGCACAGGGAGACCACGCCCTGAGCTCTCTATAAAAGAAGTGTTTGGGGAGGGGCTAGTTGCTGAAAGCAACTTTTCCGCTTGAGAAGACAAGCTCTTGTGTTTTTGTTAACTGCGTAATTAAATCTTGGCAGAAGCCTTTTAGCCTTGGACGCTTTCCAGACTCTTCTCTTAATTAGGGGTTGCGAGAAGAGGGCTGGTTCAGAACACACACATGTGCGGGGGAACCTTTACCTTTACCTTTATTTATTTATTTATTTTATTTATTATATTTGTATACCGCCCTTCTCCCGAAGGACTCAGGGCGGTGAACAGGGCACATATAAAATGCAAAATACAAAAGTTAAAAGAGAATTAAATAGGACCCCGAGCTAAAACAATAAATAATAGTATAAAAAACCCGCAATAAAAACCCCAACACATCCCCCATCAGGCCAGGCCGGCTTGTTCAAATAAATAGGTCTTCAGATCGCATTGGAAGGAGCGAAGGTCAGGCGCCATCCGGAGCTCAACCGGCAACTGATTCCATAAGTCCGGGGTGCCCACAGAGAAGGCCCTCCCCCTGGGGGTCACCAGCCGACATTCTCTGACCGGTGGCACCCTGAGGAGGCCCTCTCTGTGGGAACGCACAGGGCGGAGGGAAGTTGACGCCGGCCGCAGGTGATCCCCGAGGTACTCCGGACCCATGCCATGTAGGGCCTTGAAAACCATAACCAAAACCTTGAATCTCACTCGGAAGACAACTGGTAACCAATGCAGCTCGTGGAGCAGAGGTGTAACATGGGAGTATCGGGAAACTCCCAAGACAACTCTTGCGGCTGCATTCTGTACCAGTTGGAGCCTCCGAGTGGTCTTCAAGGGAAGCCCTATGTAGAGAGCGTTGCAGTAGTCCAGACGAGAGGTCACGAGCGCATGAGTGACCGTACACAGGGCATCTTGGTCTAGATAGGGCCGCAACTGGCTCACCAGGCGAACCTGGGCGAAGGCCCCCCTAGTCACAGCCACTATATTTATAAGTACAGTTATAAATTTACCGCTTACTCTATGGTTATCATATAACTCTCTTCTTTCTAAAATTTAGCCTGTCTAATCATCAAAATCATTTTTTTTCTGTTTCACGCAAAAACTCTATAGGGGCCTTCTAGTCAGTGATAAATGCAATAGTCTTTTCTCTAATCAAAGTACTCAATTTAGCCATCTCATGATCTTCACCAACCATCCCTTAATTGTAGATGTTGCTAAATCTTTCCATCTTTGTGCACACAACAATTTCACTACTATTATCATATAGACAAACAAAGTTCCATGTACTTTTTTCCAACTGTTTTTTCCATCAATCCCAAAAGAAGACCTAAGGTGATATCAATTGTATATCAATATTAATAAATCCTCTGGATAAATGTATTTGAATCCGGAATCTTCCAGCTTTTTCACACGTCCACCAAACATGATAGAATGTCCCTTCTTGTTGCACACATTTGCAACGTAAACTTGAAGTGCCTTTATACATTCTAGACAATTTCTCTGGTGACGTATGCCAATAGTACATTTTATAAAAAAATACCTAATTATAATGCAATGTAAATTTCAATCCTTTCAACAACATATTTTCCCACTGTTCCATCTATATATTATAATTAAAAACTTTAGCTCACTTTGTGACACATTCATAATAATAATAATAATAATAATAATAATAATAATAATAATAATAATAATAATGTTGGAAGGGACCTTGGAGGTCATCTAGTCCAACCCCTTGCTCAGGTAGGAACTTGTTCTTTTTGTTTCCAATTTCAATAAACGTTTATGCATTTTAGCAATTACATCGCCATCATTTGGAAACAGTTCTGTTTCAAATTCTGTCCTACAATCTTTAAAGCCATAAACTATTTTGACTATTTTAAAGCTGTCTGATAACTGTAAATAAGAGAATCATTGACAACCATATCCATCTGTCCTTCTCTTGAGGGGTGCTTGGTGCTCTCTGAACTTGCTTGTTTTCTTGCAGACGTTTCATTACCCAAAGTAGGTAACATCATTAGCGCACTGATGATGTTACCCAGTTTGGGTAATGAAACATCTGCAAGAAAACTATGAAACTCAGAGAACACCAAGGACCACCACCACCCCCAGGTCAATCCCGAGCTACAGATATTCCCCTTCATTAGTTCTTCTCTTCATTTTATTTTATGTTACTCTGGACAAAAGTCTAACATCTCATGATAAGCTAGCTATCTGCGTTTGCTTCTGATTTCTCATCTACAAAATGCTTCTTGTGGCGTTTTCAGCCACAACCCGAGTTTGTGTCTATTTCATTTTCTCAACATGGCATATCTTACGTAATCTTTGTACTACTAAAACTCTGGAGTCTGTAACCTTCAACTGGGCAAAATTGTATATCATAGGGCAAAACATTTTTGACCAAGGTTGTTGTTGTTAGCTGCGAAGTCGTGTCCGACTCATCGCGACCCTATGGACAACATTCCTCCAGGCCTTCCTGTCTTCTACCATCTTCTGGAGTCCATTTAAGCTCACGCCTACTGCTTCAGTGACTCCATCCAGCCACCTCATTCTCTGTCGTCCCCTTCTTCTATTGCCCTCGATCTTTCCCAGCATTAGGCTCTTCTCCAGTGAGTCCTTCCTTCTCATTAGGTGGCCAAAGTATTTGAGTTTTAGCTTCAGGATCTGGCCTTCTAAAGAGCAGTCAGGATTGATCTCCTCTAGGACTGACCAGTTTGATCGCCTTGCAGTCCAAGGGACTCGCAGGAGTCTTCTCCAGCACCATAGTTCAAAGGCCTCAATTCTTTGGCGCTCATCCTTTCTTATGGTCCAACTTTCACTGCCATACATTGCAACTGGGAAGACCATAGCCTTGACCAAGGTACTGTACTTCAATTGGGTTAATTTACAGAAGGCGTCCAAAATCCTGAACCCATGACCCCCATGGAATTGAGAAAGGGCAAATTTTAAAAAAACAATTTATGACATAAAAATAAGCATAAAGCATTTTAACAACATATTAACAAGTGTCATAAAACGTCTCCTGTGTTTTGATCGTGCTGTACTGTTCAACATGGGCTATTTTCAAGGCAGATACATCTCTGAATAACTCCAGAATCTCTTATGAACTTTTTCAGCACATTTAGAACCTCTGCCATTATTGCAGGCATTAAGAAATCCAGTAAGGAAATATATCTGAAACGATGACCCAGTGAGACAAAGTTGTCTTGATTTTGAAAATCCACATCAACCTTGTCTTTGTCGTTCCACAAATATCCATGCCACCCAAATTTCCGGTCATGTCTAACTCCCAAAGCCTTCTATTTCTCAGCAACTCCCACTCTTTCATCCAAACCAAACAGCAAGCTGCAAAATATAATTTCAAATCAGGTAAACACAGTCCTCCGCTTTCCTTTCCATCTAACACCTTATATTTAACTCGTGTTTTTTTTTCCCCTGCCACGCAAACTTAGATCAATCCTTCTGCCACTTTGTAAATGGTGCATCAGTTGTCAAAACGTATATGATCTAAAAACAAAAACTTCATTCTAAGCTTATTTATTTTTGTCACTGAAATCCTCCCCGGCCATGACAGTTGCAGTTTTCCTCATCTTAATATCTTTCCAAAACTCCATTCCATGTCTTGATGTAATTATTTTGAAATAATATGCAATTCATATTTCTCATAGTGGTACCCAGATATTTTATCTTCTTCTCAATCTTAAAACCCGTTCTATTCATCAATTCTGCTTGACCTTCTATTTTCATATTTTCCATTAACACTCATTGTCTTCATATTGTTAGTCATGAAACCTGTTAATGCATCAAGTTCTTTTAATTTGCCCCAAAGGTGTTTTTTCTTCTTTTTCAAAAGGCAACTGGACTTTCTTTGCTTTTCCTTGAAGATGTTTTGCTTCTTATCCAAGAAGTTCTTGGAGGCTGAAGACTTTTCTTGGATGAGAACCGAAACATCTTCAAGGAAAAAGCAAAGAAAGTCCCGTTACTTTTTGAAAAAGCACCTTTGGGACAAAAAGCTGATCATCATTTGGCCCAGGAATCTTTCCTAATTTAATATTTTTATAAGTTTGGAAAATTCCCTTATTTTTACAGCTCCCTTCATAACCTCATTCTGTTCCTCTATAATCCTCTGTAGACTTTATTTCTTTAGATCAGGAGTTCCCAACCGGGGGTGTACAAACACACCCCTGGGAGTGCGAGAAAATATTCCAGGGGGTGCAAAAACTTGGGTTTATAAGTTTCGAAATGATAGTGTGTATGCATAATTCGTTTTTTTGAACTTTTGTAAGGGGTGCAAGAATATATCAGAAGCATTCTAGGGGTGCGCTGCTTTAGATCTTCATCTTTTTTTCTCAAGAGCAGGGGTCTTCAAACTTGGCCCTTTTATGACTTGTGGACTTCAACACCCAGAATTCCTCAGCCAGCGTGCCTGGCTGAGGAATTCTGGGAGTTGAAGTCCACAACTCATAAAAGGGCCAAGTTTGAAGACTCCTGCTCTAGAGCAATGTCACTTCCTTTCTACAAATTGGAATAATACTGATGAAAATGCTTTTTGTAGGGTTGCGCTGACAATTAATACAGGATCATCTTCTTTTAGTTTCAATAGCATTTCTTCTCAGGACGCTGAGCTTGTCGATCAGAAGGTCGGCAGTTTGGCGGGTCGAATCCCGAGTGCCGCGTAGCAGAGTGAGTGCCTGTTACTCGTCCCAGCTTCTGCCAACCTAGCAGTTCGAAAGCACGTAAAAATGCAAGTAGAAAAATAGGGACCACTCCGGTGGGAAGGTAACGGCATTCTGTGCGCCTTTGGCGTCTAGTCATGCCGGCCACATGACCACGGAGACGTCCTCGGACAAGCGCTGGCTCTTCGGCTTTGAAACGGAGATGAGCACCGGTCCCTAGAGTTGGAAACGACTAGCACGCATGTGTGGGGGAACCTTTACCTTTGGTTTATTCACAAACTCAGTTTTGGGGTTTTGGGTTTTTTTTTGCTTTACATAATTCATTTTTTATCTCCTTAGCCCTTGCTGTTAATGCAGATAATTGCTTTCTAAAAGCTTTAGTTCGTTAAGCAATACTTACCTTCTCTGGGAATTTCTTTAATTCTTCTTTGTTACTAGCCAACCTCTTTGAAGTCCAAATCAAGTCCGTTCTTGAAAAGAATCTGTGTCTGTCAGAAAAGTACCGTAGGTTATACACTCTTGAACTGCCATACCAACCAGCCCTAAACTGTCCATCAAATCAAAGAAAACGTTTGGCATTTTGCCCTTAAGGGAGTTTAATATTTTTCTCAGGAGTTCTTTCCAAATCTGTTTCTGGCGAAAATATTGTAAGTAAGCAAAGAGAGAAGCAATCTAGAACTGAGGAGAAATTTTCTGACAGAACAATTAATCAGCGGAACAACCTGCCTCCAGAAGCTGTGACCGTTTGCTTGAATGTGAGACTCTGCAAATGCCTGTAAATTTGGACCACTTGGCAAGCACCACAGATGTGGTCATTTCACTATCTGTCTATGGAGATTCTCAGTCATCCAGGTCATAGTTATCCCAAAGATGCTTTTTCATGAGGCAAATGGACTTTCTTGTTTTTGTTTGAAGACGTTTCGCTTCTCATCCAAGAAGCTTCTCCAGCTCTGGTCCAGTCAGAGCTGAAGAAGCTTCTTGGATGAGAAGCAAAAAGTCTTCAAAGAAAAACAAGAAAGTCCATTTGCCTCATGAAAAAGCATCTTTTGTGAGGCCAGCTATCAGAACTTTGAATGTGAGTTAGAAGTCCTTTTTGGTGGGTGTGGGCGGGTGTTTTTGTCATAATTTCAAACAGTCGCTAAGCAACGGTTGTAAGTGAAGGATCACCTGTATCAATACAGCTAGTCCTCGACTTTACAACCGCAACTGGGACCAGAATTTCTATTGCTAAGCAAAATGGTTGTTAAGTGAGTTGCACCCGCTTTTACGACCGTTTTGCCCTGGTTGTTAGACGAATCGGTGCAGTTAAGTGAATCGGGCAGCCGTTAAGTGATTCTGATGTTACCCCATTGGCTTTACTTGTCAAAACCCAGCTGGGACGATCGCAGTGATGATCAGGTGACCCCCCCATGGCTACAACAGTTGTAAATACACGTCAGTTGCCAAGTGCCCACATTTTGATCATGTGACCCTGGGGAGGCTGCAGTAGTTATAAGTACAAGCGGCCTTAACTCCCTTTTTTCAATATTGTTGTAACTTGGAACGGTCACTAAACTAAATGGTTGTAAATTGAGGATTACCTGTCATCAGATTGGTATGAAAGGAAGGTTGGATAATAGCTTAGTAAGAACTAGGAGGCGGGGAACCTTGGCCCTTTTATGACTTGTGGACTTCAACTCCCAGAATGCCTGAGCCAGCATGGCTCAGCTTGGAAACCTCTCCCTTTCCCCTCAGCGTGGCTGGCTCAGGAATTCTGGGAGTCCACAAGTCATAAAAGAGCCAAGGTTCCCCACCCCCGATGTGTGGTTGCAACTGCTGGTTTGTGTATACTCAACTGTGCCTTCTCTTCCCTCCATCACACCTAGCTTGTCCACCTGTTCTTGCTTTGATTGTTGCCACCTGAAAAGGCACCCCAGAAAATGTGATCCTCAACCTTTGGGTAGTGGCTTTTTGTTCTTTGCATGCTAACATCTCTACACATATGTCAACATTTGTGGGAAGCTGCTGTGAGTTGCTTACAGCAGCATGGACTCCTCAGAAGTAATCCTTGACTTACAACAGTTCGCTTAGCTGACCGTTCAAAGTTACAACGGCAGTGAAAAAAGTGACTTATGACCATTTTTCACACATACGACTCTTGCAGCATCCCCAGGGTCACGTGATTTACACTGAGATGTTTGACAATTGGTTCACATTGATGGCAATCACAGTGTCCCGGGGTCACGTGATTCCCCCTCTTGCGACCTTCCGACAAGCAAAGTCAACGGAAGAAGCCAGATTCACTTAACAACCGTGTTGCCGACTTAACAACTGTAGTGATTCGCTTCACAATGTTCTGAACCAGCCCTCTTCTGGCCTTGTAATAAGGCAAACCCCTATTCAGAAAGAAGAGACTGGAGAGCGTCCAAGGCTAAAAGGCATCTGCCAAGATTTATTACGCAGTTAACAAAAACACTAGAGCTTGTCTTCTCAAGCGGAAAAGTTGCTTTCAGCAACCAGCCCCTCCCCAAACACTCCTTTTATAGAGAGCTCAGGGCGTGGTCTCCCTGTGCCTCCTCCCGAGGAGTCCCGCAGCCTTTCTTTGTTTGTTCCTGCTCGACTGCCTCCTGCGTCGGGCGTCCTTGAACAGGGCCAGCTGTGGGTCATCTTCCTCCGCACTCTCGGGCTCACGCAGCTGAGAAGAGGTCCCCGGCTGAGGGCTCTGCAAAGCCTCCAAACCATCATCAGCCGGTTCGTTTCCCTCCTCCCCCTCATCTGAGTCATCCGATACATCGGAGCCGGCTGTCGGACCCACAGGCTGGCCCTGAGTCACAACACACAAGTAGGGCAAGGAAAGTCATTTAATGGGGCAAAACTCACTTAACAAATTTCTCATTTAACAGCATAAATTTTGGATTCAGTTGTGGTCATAAGTGGAAGGCTATCTGTAATCTGTCTGGGTCATTTTTTTTTTAAAAAAAAATTCAGCTACCATTAAATAACTTTTTGTGCTTGTAAGGTATCTTTCACAGTTTGGGTATATGTTTTGGTTTGAATTTAAGTAATTATTGCTTTAATTGAGAAACCTCTTTATTCTAATTTACAATGGTACAAATTACGGGCAACAGCCACATTGAAGTTTGAGGTCTTTATAATTGATGCTAGCTTGTCAATATGCAGCTAGTCCTTGACTTAGGACTATAACTGAGCCTGGAATTCCTGTCACAAATTGTGCCAGTCATTAAGTGAGTCGCCACATGGCCTCATCTGATTTTATGACATTTGGGTGTGTGGGGGGTCATTAAATGAACCCTGCAGTCATAAAGTGAATGCCACAACCGTTAAGCAAATCCACTGTCCGCAATAGGTGCTTTTTGCCAGAAACCGGAAGTAAACACTGACTCCAGTCCCCCCCCCAAAAAAAACCCTTCATAAATTGTGGTCACATGACCACAGGGCTCTCCAAACAGCCATCAAAGTGGATCAGTTCCTGAGCCCTCAAACTTTGATCAGCTGACTGCAGGGATCCTGGTTGTAAGTAGTCCCGGCGGAGGCCTGTTGTAACTTCAAATTGCTAAGTGAGCAGTTGTAAGTCGAGAACTACCCGTAAGCACATGCAAAAACACAAACCCTATTGCAACGGTAGGCCACCTTGGCTCTTTTATGACTCGTGGACTTCAACTCCCAGAATTCCTGAGCCAGCCACGCTGAGGGGAAAGGGAGAGGTTTCCAAGCTGAGCCATGTTGGCTCAGGAATTCTGGGAGTTGAAGTCCGCGAGTCATAAAAGAGCCAAGGTTGGCTATCCCTGCCCTAGCGGGATCCAAGTTGTTGCATAGTGTGACAAGTGGGACATAGGTCACAAGAGGTAAGAGGAGGTCATGGGAATTGGGGCACTGGTGAAATTTTTTTTGGCAATGGGTCATTGCCAAAGTTGATCCATTCGTGGACTTCAACTCCCAGAATTCCTGAGCCAGCATGGCTCAGCTTGGAAACCTCTCCCTTTCCCCTCAGCATGGCTGGCTCAGGAATTCTGGGAGTTGAAGTCCACGAATCATAAAAGAGCCAAGGTTGCCTACCCCTAGTGTAGATCAAAGAAGAAGCGAGAATGAGGAAGACATCTTTTTAAAAAGTCATGGAGGCTGGTGGTGGCCCCAGACGACCCAGCAGATCCGTTTGCAAAAGAGTTCAGCTTAGCAGGTTTTGTGTGTGTCTCTGTGTGTTTGTCTGAGGTGTAACATCTTGTGCAACTCCAACCCATTGGGTTAATGCATGATTCAGTTGATTGTGCAAAGCAAGAAAAAGGGTTAATTCAGCAACCGGGTGAAGTGTTGTCACACAAACAGCCACATTTCTGGGGTTTCTGCACCACTGAGCAAAACACAACAAACAAAAGGCAAATAGAAACTGCCAGATCACCCTAAAGTGTCTGAATGGGATTAAATTAAGAGGAATAGTAAGTCATCTAGAAAAAGGGAGACACAGGTAAAAAGGAGGCGGGACTTCAATGACCCATTGCCAAAAAAAATTTCACCAGTGCCCCAATTCCCATGACCTCCTCTTACCTCTTGTGACCTATGTCCCACTTGTCACACTGTCCAAAAACTTGGATCCCGCTAGGGCAGGGATAGCCAACCTTGGCTCTTTTATGACTCGTGGACTTCAACTCCCAGAATTCCTGAGCCAGCATGGCTCACCTTGGAAACCTCTCCCTTTCCCCTCAGCGTGGCTGGCTCAGGAATTCTGGGAGTTGAAGTCCACAAGTCATCAAGCGGCCTAGGCCTAGGCCAGGGGTAGGCAACCTTGGCTCTTTTATGACTCGTGGACTTCAACTCCCAGAATTCCTGAGCCAGCATGGCTCACCTTGGAAACCTCTCCCTTTCCCCTCAGCGTGGCTGGCTCAGGAATTCTGGGAGTTGAAGTCCACAAGTCATCAAGCGGCCTAGGCCTAGGCCAGGGGTAGGCAACCTTGGCTCTTTTATGACTCGTGGACTTCAACTCCCAGAATTCCTGAGCCAGCATGGCTCACCTTGGAAACCTCTCCCTTTCCCCTCAGCGTGGCTGGCTCAGGAATTCTGGGAGTTGAAGTCCACAAGTCATCAAGCGGCCTAGGCCTAGGCCAGGGGTAGGCAACCTTGGCTCTTTTATGACTCGTGGACTTCAACTCCCAGAATTCCTGAGCCAGCATGGCTCAGCTTGGAAACCTCTCCCTTTCCCCTCAGCGTGGCTGGCTCAGGAATTCTGGGAGTTGAAGTCCACAAGTCATAAAAAGGCCAAGTTTGCTTACCCCTGATCTACACCTATTCTCCTTCCATCATTTCTCTTCCATAAGAAAATGGTGCTGTTTCAGAGATCATATTCTGGAATTAGGGATGTTCACAAGCTGTGGTCAAAAAAAGCCAAGTTGGTACCCACAAATTTGGGAAACACACATAGAGGTAGTGTGTTCATTTAGTGACCATTCGAACACTCAAGTAGTCCTTGATGTACGACCCCCAATTGAGCCCAAAATTTAAATTGCCGACCGAGACAGTGGTTAAATGAATTTTGCCCCATTTTACATCTTTCTTGCCGCTGTTCTTAAGCGAATCGCTGCAGTTGTTAAGTTAGTAGCAACATGGTTGTTTAAGTGAATCTGGCTTCCCCATTGACTGCTTGTCAGAAGGTCGCAGTATGAGATCACGTGACCCCAGGACACAGAAACGGTCCTCAATGCGAGTCAGTTGCCAAGCATCCAAATTTTGATCATGTGACCATGGAGATGTTGCAACGATCATAAGTGTGAAAAACGGTCATAAGTGACTTTTCTTGGTCCGTTACAACTAATGGTTGTAAGTCAAGGACCACCTGTACAATGGCACTGATAAAAGTGACTTAGACCTGTTCCTCGCACTTACAACCATCACAGCATCTGCACAGTCAGGTGATCAGAATTTGGGTTCTTGGCAACCGGCATACATTTACGGTGGTGGCCACGTCCCAGGGTCACGTGATCACCATTTTCTTCCTTCCCAGCTGACTCCCAATGAGCAAAGCCAATGTGTGTGTGGGGAACTGGATTCACTTAACAACCACATTGTTCACTCCAACAACTGCAGGGATTTGCTTAACAACCAGGGCAAAAAAGGTCGTAACATTAGCCGCGACTCATGTAACCGCCTTGCTTAGCTATGGAAATCCTGGTCACCCTTATGCTCATAAATCAAGGACTACCTGTAAAAGAAAAGGCCTAGTTCAGAGGTAGGCAACCTTGGCTCTTTTATGACTCGTGGACTTCAACTCCCCGAATTCCTGAGCCAGCCATGCTGAGGAGAAATGGAGAGGTTTCCATGCTTAGCCATGCAAGCTCAGGAATTCTGGGAGTTGAAGTCCATGAGTCATAAAAGCCAAGGTGGCCTACCCTAGGCCTAGGCTGCTTTATGACTCGTGAACTTCAACTCCCAGAATTCCTGAGCCAGCCACGCTGAGGGAAAAGGGAGAGATTTCCATGCTGAGCCATGCTGGCTCAGGAATTCTGGGAGTTGAAGTCCACGAGTCATAAAAGAGCCAAGGTTGCCTACCCCGGCCTAGTTTCTATCACACTGTTGTGCTCTCCTTTTGAATTTTTTGACCCTACCCTGCAGATGCCACTCCTAGGGGAAAAACAAAACAAAACATCTGGCTGAGTAATAATATGCTCTGGATGGAAAAATGTGAGCTAATGTTCAGCTCCAAATCCTGCCTTAACAGGATGATCTATTATATGAAACACCCTACAGGTATTTGCTGCCCTTCCTCTTGTGTTTTCTTTAAGATGTTATATTTTTCAGGGGGGTGGGGGGGGTGTTGAAACTATCTTTCTCATCCTGTCCCAATGAAAGGAAGTTATTTTTCAGCTGGTGTAACATTTATCAGCCTTGTCCCCGGGAACCCAGAGGCCTCCTCCCTGCAAATTATAGTTATTTTAAGTGGCTTTAAAATAAAACTCCGTGGATCAAATGAAGATGAAAGTAGAGTAGAGTTAATGGACTGGAACAGCGACTTAAGTGGTCATAGTTGGGTGAACCTGCCCAATCAATTTTAAGGCTGGAAAAGCTTTGCGCGTGAGCAATCAGCTTCCAAAGGGTGATTTTTTGCGAGTTAAGAACTAGTCCTCGACGTACGACCACAACTGAGTCCAAAATTTCTGTCGTTAAGCAAGGCATTTGTTAAGTGAGTTTTGCCCCATTTTACGACCTTTCTTGCCACGGTTGTTAAGTGAATCACTGCAGTTGATAAGTTAGCAACCCGGCTGTTAAGTGAATCCAGCTTCCCCCATTGACTTTGCTTGTCAGAAGGTCGCAAAAAGGGGATCACGTGACCCCGGGACACGGCAGAGGTCATAAATATGAACCAGTTGCCAAGCAACTGAATTTTGGTCACATGATCATGGGGATGCTGCGAAGGCCGTAACTATGAAAAACAGCTCTACGTCACATTTTTCAGGGCCGTTGTAACTTTGAACAGTCACTAAATGAACTGTTGTAAGTCGAGGACTTACCTATACAGAGAAAAACATACCTCTTCAGATGCAATTCCTTGGTGAAGGGATAACTTCACAAATTCAAGGACTATAGGTAATCCTCAATTTACAACCATTCATTTAGCAACGATTCAAAGTTACAATGCCACTGAAAAAAAAAGTGACTTGCAGCCGGTCCTCGCACTGGCAAGTGTTGCAGCATCCCCATGGTCACGTGATTAGAATTCGGAGGGTTGGCACCTGACATGTATTCACGACGGTTGCAGCCCTCCAGGATTTGCAACCTTGTGACAAGCAAAGTCAGTAAGGGGAGACATATTCACCTAATTCATTTAACAACAGCACTGATTCAATTAACAACCATGGAATGAAAGTTTGTAAAATCGGGTGGAGCTTGCTGAAGAACTGCCTTGCTTAGCAATGGAAATTTTACTCCCAATATAGATACTAAGTCGAGGACTACCTATATACAATAGAAATAGATACTGCAGCCCTGTGCTGCAGCTGCCAGAAAAGCCAACACAGTGCTAGACTGCATCAATAGAGGGATAGAATCAAGATCACGTGAAGTGTTAATACCACTTTACAAGGCCTTGGTAAGGCCACACTTGGAATCCTGCATCCAGTTTTGGTCACCACGATGTGAAAAAGATGTTGAGACTCTAGAAAGAGTGCAGAGAAGAGCAACAATGATGATTAGGGGAAGTGGAGGCTAAAACATAAAAAGAACGGTTGCTGGAATTGGGTATGTCTAGTTTAATGAAGAGAAGGCCGAGGGGTGACATGATAGTAGTGTTCCGATCTCTCAGGGGCTGCCCCAAAGAAGAGGGAGTCAAGCTATTCTCCAAAGCGCCCGAAGTCCGGACAAGAAGCAACGGATGGAAACTAGTCAAGGAGAGAAGCAACCTAAAACTATGGAGAAACTTCCTGACAATTAGAACAATTAACCAGTGGAACAACCTGCCTCCAGAAGTGGTGAATGCTCCAACACTGGAGGTTTTTAAAAAGAGACTGGACAGCCATTTGTGTCACCCGGAAGCCACGCCCACCCCATTGCCGGCAATGGCAAAACAGTCCCAACACGTGACATTGAGAGTTTGACATGCCTGAGTAGTGGGTTGGACTAGATTCACTAGATCACCTCCAAGGTCCCTTCCAACATCATCATCATCAAGACCACCACCACCATCATCATCATCATCATCATCATCATCATCATCATCATCATCATCATTATTATTATTATTATTATTATTATTATTATTATTATTATTATTACCCTCTCCAGTCCATGCGAAAACCCCTCTCCAAAGAACCGGTCCCTGGTGTCCCAAAGGTTGGGTACCACTGCAATACATAGTGATATTTTTTCTGGTCTAATGACTCAAGGATTGGATGAGGGCAGTGCAGGATCAGGCTGGAATGAACTGAAAAGACATAAGGAAAAATTGTTATTAAATTTTATTCTTTAGTCTTTTGTTAAAAAACAAAACCTGCCAAAAATAACTTAGATTTTAAAAAGTCAGCAGATAAGGGGCGTACTGTGATGATCCAAATCCATTTATGCCTCAGCTGTTTTCTCCTATTAATGGCTGGAAATAAATCTTGGGGCGTTCCAGAACTGGTATGGCTTAACAGCTGGAGTATTTTCTGTTTACGTAAGGAAAAATCCGGAGTTTTGAGCCCTGCAAAGTTAAGGCTGTATCTATTCTCCTGTCACATAGCTCCATTTGGGTCCCTGGGTTGATTGACTGATTGATTATGTTCCATCAAGTCTTTTTTGATGTATGAAGGCGACTCTACGTGTCCCAGGATAATGTTGCATGACCCAGTGTGGGTCAGTCACCGGGACCAGGAGTTTAGTTTTCCGAGTTTTCGGATTGGTGCTGGAGCTGATCTTCAAGAAACACGCCTCTGGCAGCCATCAACACACTCCAATCAGCATCTAAAAAGCCACATACAACAAGCACCATATAAATACCACACACACAACAGCAGACACTGAGCCAGAGAAAAGTTCCCTGAAGATGGCTTCCAGCACAATTCCAAAAACTCGGAAGACAAAACCTCTCGTCCCAATGACCGACCCAGATCGGATCCATTTTTGATCCTTAATGGTCACATAGAATTGTCTCCATGATGACTTGTCCCTAATCTGGTCCTTTTGAACTTACAATGGTGACCCCATCACCACCATAACTGAGCCATTCCATCAGGCTGTTGGCCATCCCCTTCTCTTTCCTTCCAGCTTTCCCAACATCACAGCCTTCTCTATAGGGATGGCTCTTCACATGATGTTTCTGAAATAAGATAATTTGAGCCTGGTCTTTTTTGCCTTGACTAAGAACTCTGATTGATATGTTTGATGATGGTTTATTTGTTATTAGATCCTGAGACTCTGGAAAGAGTGCAGGGAAGAGCAACAAAGATGATTAGGGGACCGGAGGCTAAAGCATACGAAGAACAGTTGTAGGAATTGTGTGTGTCTAGTTTAATGAAGAAAAGGACGAGGGGTGACAGGATAGCAGTCTTCCAATCTCTCAGGGGCTGCCCCAAAGAAGAGGGAGTCAAGCTATTCTCCAAAACACCTGAAGGCAGGACAAGAAGCAACGGATGGAGAGAAGCAACCTAGAACAAACTTCCTACCAGTGAAAACTATAAGCCAGTGGAACGGTTTGCCTCCAGAAGTTGTGAGTGCTCCAACACTGGAGGTTTTTAAGAAGAGACTGGACAGACATTTATCTGAAATGGTATACGGTCTCCTGCTTATATAGGGGGCTGGACTAGAAGACCACCAAGGTCCCTTCCAATTTTGTTATTCTCTTAACCTGTCATTTTCTTGGCTGTCTATGAAATTCTCAGGAGTCTTCTCCAACACTGATGTTCAAAGCCATCAATACTCGTCCTCTCCTACTCGTCCTCTCCTACCTCCAGCTTTCACTTCCATAGAGTATCACCACAGCTTGCACAGTTTTGATCCATTTGGTTTAACGAAGAGAAGAGCGAGGGGTGACATGATAGCAGTGTTCCGATATCTCAGGGGCTGCCCCAAAGAAGAGGGAGTCAAGCTATTCTCCAAAGCACCCGAAGGCAGGACAAGAAGCAACGGATGGAAACTAGTCAAGGAGAGAAGCAACCTAGAACGAAGGAGAAACTTCCTGACAGTGAGAACAACTAACCAGTGGAACAACCTGCCTCCAGAAGCTGTGAATGCTCCAACACTGGAAGTTTTTAAGAAGAGACTGGACAGCCGTTTGTCTGAAATGGTATAAGGTTTCCTGCCTGAGCAGGGGGTTGGACTAGATGACCTCCAAGGTCCCTTCCAACTTATTATTATTATTATTATTATTATTATTATTATTATTATTATTATTATTATTATTATTATTATTATTATTATTATTTGCAAAATGTTACAGCATCATCGATGTTGAAGGAGTTTTCCTCTGTTAAAATGCTTTTCCACTGCTTTTTATTAGTTACTTTGTTTCCTGTTGTTTTTCAATCGGTTTTTAATACTACGGATGCGTAGGAGGATTCTCCTGTCCAAAATCAGACATAGCTCTTATCGTGAACAGGACATTCCTGGCCTAGGAAAACTTCAGAAGAGGTTATTTGTAGCTCAGAGTTGATCTTTGGATTTCTTGGTGCTCTCTGAGCTTGGTTGTTGTTTTCTTGCAGATGTTTCACGACCCAACTAGGTAACATCATCAATGATAGAAGGAAGTTGGGTTTGGGAGGAGGAGGAGGAGGAGGAGGAGGAGGAGGAGGAGGAGGAGGAGGAGGAGGACTGTGGAATCCTTGGTGCTCTCTGAGCTTGGTTGTTGTTTTCTTGCAGATGTTTCACGACCCAACTAGGTAACATCATCAATGATAGAAGGAAGTTGGGTTTGGGAGGAGGAGGAGGAGGAGGAGGAGGAGGAGGAGGAGGACTGTGGAATCCTTGGTGCTCTCTGAGCTTGGTTGTTGTTTTCTTGCAGATGTTTCACGACCCAACTAGGTAACATCATCAATGATAGAAGGAAGTTGGGTTTGGGAGGAGGAGGAGGAGGAGGAGGAGGAGGAGGAGGACTGTGGAATCCTTGGTGCTCTCTGAGCTTGGTTGTTGTTTTCTTGCAGATGTTTCACGACCCAACTAGGTAACATCATCAATGATAGAAGGAAGTTGGGTTTGGGAGGAGGAGGAGGAGGAGGAGGAGGAGGAGGAGGAGGAGGAGGAGGAGGACTGTGGAATCCTTGGTGCTCTCTGAGCTTGGTTGTTGTTTTCTTGCAGATGTTTCACGACCCAACTAGGTAACATCATCAATGATAGAAGGAAGTTGGGTTTGGGAGGAGGAGGAGGAGGAGGAGGAGGAGGAGGAGGAGGAGGAGGAGGACTGTGGAATCCTTGGTGCTCTCTGAGCTTGGTTGTTGTTTTCTTGCAGATGTTTCACGACCCAACTAGGTAACATCATCAATGCTAGAAGGAAGTTGGGTTTGTGAGGAGGAGGAGGAGGAGGACTGTGGAATCCTTGGTGCTCTCTGAGCTTGGTTGTTGTTTTCTTGCAGACGTTTCACGACCCAACTAGGTAACATCATCAATGCTAGAAGGAAGTTGGGTTTGGGAGAAGGAGGAGGAGGACTGTGGAATCCTTGGTGCTCTCTGAGCTTGGTTGTTGTTTTCTTGCAGACGTTTCACGGCCCAACTAGATAACATCATCATTAGTAGAAGGGTGTGGGGTCTGCTTTATAATGTTACCTAGCTTGGGTAATTAAATATCTACAAAAAAAAACCAACCAACCTCAGAGAGCACCAAGGATTCCATGGGAAAACATTTTCATACCCTAGGCTTTGTTTTTGTGATTATTTATTTTCTAACTTCAGAAAAGGTTCCTAGAGTGGCATGCTGAGATTGTCCATGGATCCCACTGGATTCCCTGGCGCTTAACATGTTTCCACTCCAGCAGTGAATCCATACCAGTTCTGGAGCTCCTAAAAATTTATTTCCAGCCATTAATAAAGCATAAATAGATTCATTACAGCGAACCCCAAATCTGCGGACTTTTTAAAATCTGAGAAGAATGTTATTTCCGTGTATTTTTTTTTAAAAGGAAACAAGAATAATATTTAATCGTTCCTTCCCTATGTTTTCTTAGTTCATTCCAGTCTTACTTTGCATTGCTTAACCATCGTAATAAAAATCAAGAATACAGCAATCTGAAATGGAACACTTTACTCATCCACAAGGACATGTCTATAAACTCCTTTGCATTTACAATTTTTTAAAAAGTCAGAACAAGTAATGTAGAAATACAAGCAGTGCATCAGTACTCCGGAATGTGTCTGACTAAGTTTCTCCAGACTTTATGAGGTCAATTGATGAG
Organism: Vipera berus; assembly: GCF_964194415.1. Classification (NCBI taxonomy): domain Eukaryota; kingdom Metazoa; phylum Chordata; class Lepidosauria; order Squamata; family Viperidae; genus Vipera; species Vipera berus. The sequence continues at coordinate 6,960,949 of NC_138204.1, forward strand.
GTGAGAAATGTTGTCAAAATCCTTGTTTTCAGCTCTGAGAAGTTTGCTTCAAAATGAGAGCTGCGTTCCAATTCTCTGCTTAATTATAGCTTGCAGTAACAGGGAAGAAGGAAATAAATGCATTGCAAGTTCGAAAACAAGAAATATATGCTAAATAGTCATATTTCCACCACCAGGCCAAACGTACTTTGGGACATGAAGTCGACAGCTTGAAGGTTGAAGCTGTAGGCTAATGCTATGCAATTATGACACATATTATGGGATTTTTCCAACTTGCTGGGTGTGCAGCTGCTTTGTAGAGGAGCAGATCAGGAGCTTCGTTTCGATATGAGGTCAAAAAGATCAGAAAGTACCAGTAGAAGAGAATATTTGTAGCTCAGGGTCGAACTGCTGGGTCCTTGGTGCTCTCTGTACTAAGGTGGTTTTCTTGCAAATGTTTTTTTTAATTATTAGTTTTTATAGGATTAAAAAGGAGGGTAGGGAAATGGGGATTTGGGATAGGGTAGAGGAAAGATAAATAAATAAATAAAGATAATAAAGCTAACAATAACACTGATAGGTATAATAAATTATCAGAAACAATACTAAATTTTCAATGTATGATATCATTCTTACTCAAATAAATTCAAAGTTGCATATCACATTCCTTTCTCTCTAACTCGTTTATCTAGCCATTGATAAAATTTATTCCAAGTTCTATAATAAACTAAATGCTCTTTCTCTTTAATCTCTAAAGTTAATCTATCCATTTCTGCAGCAAACGTTTCATTACTGGGCTTGTTGATCAGTAGGTCGGCAGTTTGGCGGGTCGAATCCCGAGTGCCACGTAACAGAGTGAGCGCCTGTTACTCGTCCCAGCTTCTGCCAACCTAGCAGTTCGAAAGCACGTAAAAATGCAAGTAGAAAAATAGGGACGACTACGGTGGGAAGGTAACAGCGTTTTGTGCGCCTTTGACGTCTAGTCATGCCAGCCACATGACCACAGAGACGTCCTCGGACAAGCGCTGGCTCTTCAGCTTTGAAACGGAGATGAGCACCGGCCCCTAGAGTTGGAAATGACTAGCACGCATGTGCGGGGGAACCTTTACCTTTACCTTTAGAGGAAAGATTGGGGGTGAGGGTTGGGGTTTCCCCCAATAACATTCAATATTTGGCAAATAGCATGTTGTCTGGGTAAATATACATAAATAAACATAATAAAGCTAACAATAACACTGATAGGTATAATAAATTATCAGAAACAATACTAAATTTTCAATGTATGATATCATTCTTACTCAAATAAATTCAAAGTTGCATATCACATTCCTTTCTCTCTAACTCGTTTATCTAGCCATTGATAAAATTTATTCCAAGTTCTATAATAAACTAAATGCTCTTTCTCTTTAATCTCTAAAGTTAATCTATCCATTTCTGCAGCAAACGTTTCATTACCCAACTAGGTAACATTATCAGTACTAGAAGGGAGTGGGGTTTTGGTGGTGGTGGTGGAGGAGGAGGAGGAGGAGGAGAGTAACATCATGTTCTATAAGGGAATGGAGTTGGATTAACCCTAGACCAGGGGTCTTCAAACTTGCCCCTTTTATGACTTGTGGACTTCAACTCCCAGAATTCCTCATCCAGAGTACCTGGCTGAGGAATTCTGGGAGTTAAAGTCCACAAATCATAAAAGGGCCACAGTTGAAGACCCCTGCCCTAGACCAACAATCAAACCATAAGCAACACCCAACCAAGGATCTGCCAAGAACATTCCCACCAACACCGACAGGGCAAGGCATTTATGTAGAAACAGAAAGCAAATCCCACTCCCTTCTAGCCCTGATGAGGTTATCTAGTTGGGTCATGAAACGTCTGCAAGAAAACAGCCAAGCTCAGAGAGCACCAAGGACCTCACATCAGAAACTACGGCTTAATACAGGTAGTCCCTGACTTACAACATTTGTTTACTGACCATTTGAAGTTACAACGGCACTGAAAAAAACTCACAAACGACCATTTTTCACACTTACGACCATTGCAGCATCCCCATGGTCCTGTGATCAAAATTCAGCTGCTTGGCAAACTGACTCATGTTTATGACGGTTGCAGTGTCCCCGGCTCATGTGATCCCCTTTGGCGACCTTCTGAGAAGCAAAGTCAACGGGGAAGATTACTTAACAACCGTATTGCTATCTCAACCACTGCAGTGATTCACTTAGCAACTGTGGCAAGGTCATAAAATGTGACATAAAACTCATTTAGCCATAGAAATGTTTGGGTCCATTGTGATCATAAGTTGAGAACTGCCCGTATTTCTCTTTTTTTTGCCGTCAATATTTTGCAGATGTACCAAATGAGGCTGATTTTTATAGAAAAATTTTTCCTTAGAAGAATCAGGCGTGTCATTGGTGGGGCATTCTTCGCTCATTCCATTTTGAACCCTGGACTCAGCCATGGTATTACTCCCTAGTGCAGTGATGGCGAACCTTTTAGAGACCGAGTTCCCACACTGCAACCCAAAACCCACTTATGTATCATCGGGTGATGGGTGGGCGTGGCCCATTGGGTGGGCGTGGCTGCGGTGGTAACGGCAGAGTGAGTGGGACTAAAAAGTTCAATCAATTCCAACTTTGCGAGATCTTTTTTTTCCCCGCGAGAAGTTGAAATTGATTGATTGAACCTTTTTTTTTTTGCACACAGCGGTAGAGGCCTAAAGCATAAAGGTTTTATAAAACCCAGCTGAAGGCCTAGGACTGGGGCAACGGCGTGTGTGCCCACAGAGAGGGCTCTGTGTGCCACCTGTGGCACGCGTGCCATAGGTTCGCCACCACGGCCCTAGTTCCTCAGAGATCTGTTTTGGAGCTTATCTCTTCCTCCATACATAGTTTAGAGCAGTGTTTCTATATTGAGGCACTCGAAGATGTGTGGACCTCAACGCCCAGAATTCCCCAGCCCAAAATAAATACTAATACTAATACTAATACTAATACTAATAATAATAATAATGAAATATCATTTGCCTGTAAGCAAGAACTGGTGGGATCATAAAATAGAGAAAGTCATAGAAAATGTTAAACTGCTCTGGGACTTCAGAATTCAAACAGACAAGCACCTGCAACATAACACCTGGGACTTAACAATGGTCGATAAGAAAGACAAAAAAGTTTGGATAGTGGATGTGGCAGTGCCTGGAGACAACAGAATAGACAAGAAAGAACTGGAGAAGATAACAAAATACAGACCTACAAATAGAAATAGAAAGACTGTGGCAAAGGCAAGCAAGGGTGGTACCAATAGTAATAGGCGCCTTGGGTGCAATCCTAAAACAACTGGAGCACCACCTGGACACCATCATCGGCATTGACAAATTTGCCATTAGTCAATTGCAAAAGACGGCCTTACTAGGAACTGCTTCCATCCTGCGACGATATCTGTAATACCATCAAACATTCACATCTGCCTATCCCAGGTCCTTGGGAAGGACTCAATAGGTAGACAAAAATGCCAAATCCAGTCTGAACATCTGGCTGACTGTGTAGTGATCAATAATAGAAGTGATTCATTTAATAACAATATGATTCGCTTAATGATTGTGGTAACTTGTTAACAGCAATCATAAAAATGGTTATAAAATCAAGTCTGATCATATGGTGACTTGACTTATGACTGCAATGACTTGTGACCAAAATTCCAGGCTTAACCATGTTTGTAAGTATAATTCACATCTAGTAATGACTTAAACTGCCAATGATCTTTTCTGCCGTCCTCACCACTCTCTGCACCACCTTCCTGTCCGAAGCAGTGATGCTTCCAAATCAGACTGTGATGCTGTATGGAAGGAACGATGGCAAACATTAAAACCTTCCTGATCATGTGGCCTACATCTCTTAATATCCCTCCCAAAACTTTTCACCTTCGAGAGCCAATGCAGCCGCCATCTTAGAACAAATAATAATAATAATAATAATAATAATAATAATAATAATAATAATGATGATGATGATGATGATGATGATGATGAAGAAGAAGAAGAAGAAGAAGAAGAAGAAGAAGAAGAAGAAGAAGAAGAAGAAGAAGAAGAAGAAGAAGAAGAAGAAGAAGAAGAAGAAGAAGAAGAAGAAGAAGAAGAAGAAGAAGAAGAAGAAGAAGAAGAAGAAGAAGAAGAAGAAGAAGTAGAAGTTGGAAGGGATCTTGGAGGTCATCTAGTCCAACCCCCTGCTCAGGTAGGAAACCTTATACCATTTCAGGCAAATGGCTGTCCAGTCTCTTCTTAAAAACCTCCAGTGTTGGAGCATTCACCACCTCTGGAGGCAGGTTGTTCCACTGGTTAATTGTTCTAACTGTCAGGAAGTTTCTCCTTAGTTCGAGGTTGCTTCTCTCCTTGACTAGTTTCCATCTGTTGCTTCTTGTCCTGCTTTCAGGTGCTTTGGAGAATAGCTTGACTCCCTCTTCTTTGTGGTGGCCCCTGAGATATTGGAACACTGCTATCATGTCACCCCTCACCTTTCTCTTCATTAAACTACACATACCCAATTCCAGCAACCGTTCCCTATATGTTTTGGCCTCCAGCCCCCTAATCATCTTTGTTGCTCTTCTCTGTACCCTTTCTATTTTTTTTTATTGAAAAGTTTTACAATTTTTAAGTACAATGAACTCCCTCCTCCCCCTCCCCTCTCCCCAACCCTCCCCTACCCACCCCTCCCCCCTCCCCAACTTCCCAGAGCTGAATACAGGGTATAATAATACAAACATAAACTAAAATATGCTAACAACAAAAATAAAACATTAAGTTCTATCGGACTTTAACTCTCCATAGTCATAATATTAATAAAGTAACAAATAACTAATCATACATCATAAAAATCCACTACTTATTCAAAAACTAAATGAAACTTTTTAGTCCCATATTTATTCTGAATATATTCAATCCATCTTCTCCATTCCACAATATATCTCTGTTGCGATTGGTCTTTCAAATATGCCGAAATCTTTGCCATTTCTGCCAAGTTGGAAACTTTCAAAGTCCACTCTTCTATATTCGGCAATTCCTCCTTCTTCCAATATTGCGCAACTAAAAGTCTTGCCTCCGTAATTAGATGCAACATCAACTTAGTGTCTATAACAGTAGTATCTGTAATAATACCCAATAAAAACAATTGCGGAGAAAACTTTATCCTTTTCTTAAATACCTTTTGCATATTCCACCAAATTTTAATCCAAAAAGCTTTAACCTTTTTACAAGTCCACCATATATGAAAATATGTTGCATCCTCACAACCACACCTCCAACATTTGGGCTGGCAGTTCGGATACATGCTTGCTAGTTTTTTAGGGTCTAAATGCCACCTATAAAACATTTTATAAAAATTCTCTCTTAAGTTTTGGGCCTGTGTAAATTTTACATTTCTAACCCAAATCTTTTCCCAAGTATCCATTGTTATAACTTCTTGAAAATTCTGGGCCCACTTTATCATACAATCTTTAACAAGTTCCGTTTCTGAATCAATTTCTATCAATGCATTATATATCCTTTTTATATGTGCTTGACCTTGATCTCTAATTTGTTTTACCAAATTTTCATCAGTCATCGAAAAACCAACTTTCTGGTCCTCTTTCCATCTTGCGTGTAACTGCCCATACTGGAACCAAGTTTGTACAATCTTTTCTTCTTTTAAAATATTATATGGCTTTAATTGCCATACATTCCTTTCTCGACTTAAAATTTCCTTATATGTAGTCTCATCCTGTTTGAATCCCACATTTATATTTTCTATTGCATGTTTGGGTATTGCCCAAATTGGTATCTTATAATTTAACTTACCGGTATGTCTATAGTTTTTCCAAACCCGCAACAGAGCATACCTTAAAATATGTATCTTAAACACATTATCCACCTTCTTATCATACAATAAATATGCATGCCATCCAAATAACAAATCATGACCCTCAAGATTTAGTAATCTCCCTTGTGTTAAATTAACCCAGTCACTTATCGATGACAAAACAGCAGCCTCATAATATAATTTAAAATTAGGCTTTTTAAGACCACCTCTTTCACGCGTATCTTGCATTATCTTAAATTTAACTCGTGGCTTTTTCCCTGCCCAGACAAATTTATTAATTCCTTTTTGCCATTCCTCCAAATTTAAATCCTTTTTAAGTATAGGTATCATTTGAAACAAAAACAAAAATTTTGGCAAAACATTCATCTTCACTGCTGCAATTCTTCCCAATAAAGACAATTGTAATTTTTTCCAACTGTCTAGTTCTTTTTGTATTTTTCCCCATAACAATTCATAATTACTTTTATATAACTTCACATTTGAGGCTGATAGATATATCCCCAAATATTTAATCTTTTTAACTATTTCAAATCCCGTTAACTCTTCTAGAGCAGCCTTTTGTGCTACAGTCATGTTCTTAGACAGTATTTTAGTTTTTTGTATATTTATCTTAAATCCAGAAACTTTCCCATATAACATTATTATCTCCATCAATTCTACAACTGAAGAATCCAGCTGAGTTACTGTAATAACCAGGTTGTCCGCAAACGCCCTCAATCTGTAATCCTGATCTCTTATTTGAATCCCCCTAATTTTATTTGAATCTCATATTTTAATCAGTAATATTTCCAATGTTAAAACAAACAATAAAGGTGACAGCGGACACCCCTGTCTTGTACCCTTTTCAATATTGCATGATTCTGTCAGACTACTATTTACTATTATACGAGCTGTTTGCTTCTGATATATTGCCCTAATAGGTTGTAAAAATTTTTCCCCAAATTCCACTTTCTCTAATACTTTCATTAAAAATTGCCAGTCCAATTGATCAAAAGCTTTTTCAGCATCCAAAAAGATCAACGCTGCGGGGATCTGATTATTTCTTTCCAAAAATTCCAAAAAATCTACAATATGTCGCACATTATTCTTCATTTGTCTACCACTTATAAATCCAGTTTGATCACTATGAATCACTTGCTGCATTACCTTCATTAATCTGTTGGCTAAAATTTTTGCAAATATCTTATAGTCAGTATTTAAAAGCGATATTGGTCTGTAATTTTTGGCTTGGGTAGCATTCTGATCTTCCTTCGGGATCAACGAAATAAAGGCAGTTTTCCACGATGGAGGCACTCCTCCTCCCAATTGAATTGTCTTAAACAATTCTCTTAAGGGTTCCACCATTTCTAACTGCAAATTTTTATAATAAACGGCAGTCAATCCGTCAGTTCCCAGTGCTTTACCCACTTTTAATTGTTTAATTGCTAAAAAAAATTCTTCGTCAGTTATCAATTGGTTCATCCCTTCCTTTTGTTCTTGCGTAAGAACAGGAATATTAGCCTTCAGCAAATATCCATCTATATCTGCATCCCTAATCTTATCTCTAGCATACAACTTAGAATAAAAATCAACAAAAGTCTGTTTAATAAGATTCTGCTGATACACTACTTTACCCTTATGTTCTATTCTATCTATATTGCGAGCTCTTTGCTTCTTTCTTAACAAGTAAGCTAACCATCTACCCAGATTATTAGCATTACAAAAAGTGTTGTGTCTAGCATACCGTAAATTAGTTGCCACTTGATCTGCCATTAACATATCAAACTGACCCCTTAGTAAAGATCTCCCCAGAGATACTAAGAATCCCATTCTAAAGTTACAACAGCTAGTCTCCCCTCCCTCTGCAATCACATGACTGCGTTTCTGGTACTGAGGAACCAGCCCGCATTTACAGCTGTCTGTAGTTTCCCGTAGTCACATGACTGTTTTACAACAACTTTGCTGGAAAAAAAACGGCATTTATTTCCTGTTTTTGGGAAAAACAGCCCATAGTGAACTGTGGGTTTGCTTAACAACTATGGTGTTTGTTTAATGACCGTGGGTGTTTACTTTACACCTCCTGCAAAGAAAGGTCGTAAGATTGGGTCAGTCACATGGGTGAGCCAACTTAAAACTATCATGGCTTACAATCCTGATGGGCAGGCTCTATTGCTCCGTGGTATCCAAAACAGGAAATCCAGATTCAGCCAGTTTCGCTCCATACAGTATTAACCTTGTGATCTCTCAAGCTTCCTCCTTCCATTACGTATTCAAGATGGACAGTGATTAATAGTTATATGTTACCTATATGTAAGGGTGTAGGTCTATACATATGTTGTATATGGTATGATTTAAATGTGGGTTATGTCTGTGTACATTTTGAGAGGGAGCAACTAAATTTCATTTTTAATGTGTGCCGTTGTGCCCACGGTTAAAAAAATGACAATAAAGGTTATCTAATTAATATTATGGTCATATGTTGAGGTCTACGTGTTTTATTGGTTGGATGCAGTGGGAATGTTGAAGGGCCCTACCAGCGGTCTTGTTGCCTGGGGATTCTGGAGACATCTGGCCGACATCAGATTATGGGAAAATTAACTACATCACAACATGAATGAACAATGCAGGTTGTGCAGCCTGTTCACACCTGCAAGGTGCTGGTTTGCCTGCTTCTGCCTTAGATAAGTCGTTCGGATGCCACGATGCCTACCCAAATTAGAATAAGTTAGGCCCTGGTGTTTCATGTGAACTCTGTGGAAGTGAAAATTGGACTACAGGAAGGAGGAGAAGAAAAGTAGTGACGCTGAAGTTTGGTGTAGGATCAGCCATGAAGGCCTTGGATTCAGAGGCTGCGATGCGTCTATACCTACCAAGATCAAAACTATACAAGCTATGCTATTCCCTGTGGTATTTTATGGAGGAAAAAGTTGGACTTTGAAGAAGCAGAAGAGGAAAACCATTGATACTTCTGAACTTTTGTGTTGGAGAAGATTCCTGAGAAGACCATGGACAGCCAACGGATGGATCATCCAACAACTCAACTAGCATTCTCACTCAAGGCACAACTGACCAGCCTTGAATTATCCTTCTTTGGATACTTTAGGTGAAGATCTAGAGAAGATCATAATGCTGGGAAAGATGGCAGGGAAGATGGCCAGCAGCAATGTGGGTGAACAGAATGACAGAGTTGGAAGCAATCTTGAAGGTCTTCTAGTTCAACCCCCTGCTCAAGCAGGAGACCTGTATCATTTCAGACAAATGGCTGTCCAATCTCTTTTTGAAAACCTCCAGGGATGAGGCACCCACACAGCTTTTGGAGGCAAGTCCTTCCACAGATTAATTGTTCTCAGTGTCAGGACATTTCTCCTTATTTCTAGGTTGGTCCTCTCCTTGATTAATTTCCACCCATTGCTTATTGTTCTACCTTCAGGTGCTTTAGATGCTGTTAGAAGACCAGATTAGGATCAGATCATTTATGGAGAAAATCTATCTGTGTGACGGCTAACAGAGAGAGCATGATTTAATGGCACTTAAGGTAAAAGTTAAAGGTTCCCCCGCACATGCGTGCTAGTCATTTCCAACTCTAGGGGCCGGTGCTCATCTCCGTTTCAAAGCCGAAGAGCCAGCGCTTGTCCGAGGATGTCTCTGTGGTCATGTGGCCGGCATGACTAGACGCCAAAGGTGCACGGAATGCTGTTACCTTCCCACCGTAGTGGTCCTTATTTTTCTACTTGCATTTTTACGTGCTTTCGAACTGCTAGGTTGGTAGAAGCTGGGATGAGTAACAAGCGCTCACTCTGTTATGCGGCACTCGGGATTCGACCTGCCAAACTGCCGACCTTCTGATCGACAAGCTCAGCGTCCTAACCCACTGAGCCACCGCGTCCCTTTCAATGGCACTTAGTCAGTCCCAAAGAAGCCAGAAATAGAAGCCAATGAGAAACCATGAGTTTAAAGCTGGCTTATGACCCTGGCTTGTTTGCAAAGTTATCACTCTTGACTTATCTTTCTGATTTAAATAAAATGAAAAATTGATCTGCATGGAGTTCCTTCGTATTAGGCCTGCTAACCAACTGGCGCAGAGAGATATATAAGTGGCCTTAGGCTTAATTCACAACCAGATGGTGAAATTGTGCCACACATGCTATATATTCCACAATACAAAAATGCTTTTTGGGCCAGGCATTTTGCCCAGGATTCCCTATTACAACAATCATTTCCAGTTTTGTTATTACTTGTATCTAAGTAAGGATTTATTCAGCTGGGTAATTTCCCCTGAGGAGGCAGTGTTGACTTCAGCTCCCAGAATTCCTCAACCAGCATGGCCACTGAGCAGAATTCTGGGAATTGAAGTTCATCTATCTGGAAGCTGCCCAGATCAGAAAAAATATTGATTTAAACTGGAGACAAAAATATTGATTGTGGAGAACAAAAGGAAGAATCAATATGGTACTGTGGCGAAGGTCCCGGACTGACCCCAGAGAGTCCCAAATTCTAATCTTCCATTAGCCACAGATGTTCCCTGGGGTGGTTTGAGCCAATCTTTCTCTCTCAGCTCAATCTACCTCACAGGGTTGTTGTGCCGAAGAATAAAAGGAGGTAGCAGTGTGCTGAGCACCTAATGAAAAGGAAGGATATAAATTAAATCAATAAATATCAACAATGAATTGGTTCCATGGTATTTCTTTCTTTCTTGGACAGTTTTATTGATTTCCTATTCTGTTCAACTGGCCAATGGGGTAATTATAATTATAATAAAGTTGGAAGGGATGTTGGAGGTCATCTAGTCCAACCCCCTGCTCAGGCAGGAAACCCTAAGTGGAATTTTCCTCCAATGGGATTTTCCCATGTATTTTACCAGGAAACATAGATAGGGCAGCCTAGAAAAGTCAGTGCCCTCCTAACGATACCCAAGTACTCTGAATTTGTTCATGATGTCCATTTTGCTCTATGAGTTCATGGTGACCTAATCCTAACCCTAAGTGGAATTTTCCTCCATTGGGATTTTCCCATGTATTTTACCAGGAAACATAGATAGCGGAGGCTAGAAAAGTAAGTGCCCTCCTAACCATACCCAAGAACTCCGAGTTTGTTGGTAATTTCCATTTTGCTCTTTGAGTTCCTGGTGACCTAATCCTAACCCTAAGTGGAATTTTCCTCCAATGGGATTTTCCCATGTATTTTACCAGGAAACATAGATAGGGCAGCCTAGAAAAGTCAGTGCCCTCCTAACCATATCAAAGCACTCCGAATTTGTTGGTGATGTCCATTTTGCTCTCTGAGTTCATGGTGACCTAATCCTCACCCTACCTATAACATTTCAGACAAATGGCTGTCCAATCTCTCCTTTAAAACTTCCAGTGTTGGAGCATTCACAGCTTCTGGAGGCAGATTGTTCCACTGAATAATTGTTCTAACTGTCAGGAAATTTCTCCTTAGTTCCAGGTTGCTTCTCTCCTTGATTAGTTTCCATCCGTTGCTTCTTGTCCTGCCTTCAGGCGCTTTGGAGAATAGCTTGACTGCCTCTTCTTTGGGGCAGCCCCTGAGATATTGGAAGCCTGCTATCATGTCCTCCCTCGTCCTTCTCTTCATTAGACTAGACGTACTGAATTCCAGCAGCCGCTCCTTATATGTTTTAGCCTCCAGAGAAACAGAAAACTTGAGGAAGGAACAATACAAAACATATTTGTTTGCAAGCTGCCCAGTGTTGTGTGGACGGCTGTATACATCCTTTAAACAGATAAAAATACAAGCTAGATAGGCAGGAAGGCTAAATTCCTTGGACTAACAATGGGGTGTTGATAAATCTGTCAGACAGCGGAGGGGAGACCCTGTTTTTGGATCCCCCTCAGCCACCAAGAATCCTAACAATGATGATATTATCTAGACTGGTAATGGAACATCTGCATCCCAGAGAGCCCCAATGACCCCACAGTCCTCCTCTTCCTCCTCCTCCTCTCTGCAAACCTCATTCCCTTCTAGCACTGATGATGTTACCTAGTTGGGTCATGAAAGATCTGTAAGAAAACAACCAAGCTCAGAGAGCACCAAGGACCCCACAATCCTCCTCCTCCTCTCTGCACCCTTCTACCACTGATGATGTTACCTAGTTGGGTCATGAAAGATCTGTAAGAAAACAACCTAGCTCAGAGAGCACCAAGGACCCCACAATCCTCCTCCTCTCTGCAAACCTCATTCCCTTCTAGCACTGATGATGTTACCTAGTTGGGTCATGAAAGATCTGTAAGAAAACAACCCAGCTCAGAGAGCACCAGGGACCCCACAATCCTCCTCCTCCTCCTCTCTGCAAACCTCATTCCCTTCTAGCACTGATGATGTTACCTAGTTGGGTCATGAAAGATCTGTAAGAAAACAACCCAGCTCAGAGAGCACCAGGGACCCCACAATCCTCCTCCTCCTCCTCTCTGCAAACCTCATTCCCTTCTAGCACTGATGATGTTACCTAGTTGGGTCATGAAGGATCTGTAAGAAAACAACCTAGCTCAGAGAGCACCAAGCACCCCACAATCCTCCTTCTCCTCCTCCTCTCTGCAAACCTCATTCCCTTCTAGCACTGATGATGTTACCTAGTTGGGTCATGAAACGTCTGAAAGAAAACAATCCGTCTCAAAGAGCACCAAGGACCCCACAATAAAACATCATCTTTGTTCTCCCACTCCCATGGGCGTAGGAAACCCGAGTGCTCTTTTCCTGTCTGTGGGAAAGATGGTTGTTTTTCCTAATATAACTGCTGCATCAAAAAACCCCAGGCAGAGATTGTAGGAAGAGACCCTGCAAAGTTAGTCTATAGTAGCATAAAAAGAAAAACGAGTCTGGTGCCACCAGCTCCTCCTGGTATTTTTCCTGAGTGAAGACAAACGCCTTAAATTGCTACGCAAGGAATCCTCAACTTATGACTGATCGCTTAGCGACCATTTCAAATTTACAACAGACAATCCCCCCCAAAAAAAGCTACTTACAACCAGGTTCTGAAGTTCTGATGGCTGCACACTCACTATTGTCATTTATCCATATTTTGGATATGGATGTAACCAACCTGCCTTTACACTTACAATCTGCAGCAAAAACAGCATCCCACGGGCACATGGCCAGGATGTACGATCTTTTGCTGAAAGCTGGCATTTCCCATTTTTGGCAAAAATGCCTCAGAGCAAACAATGGATTCATTCAACCACCACAACGTTCACTTAACTGTCGCAATAAAAAAAATGCTTGTAAAGTTGTGTCGGTCACATGATGACCCACTTGATGACCATCATTACTTAGGGACAGGGGTAAGCAACCTTGGCTCTTTTATGACTCGTGGACTTCAACTCCCAGAATTCCTGAGCCAGCCATGCTGAGGGTAAAGGGAGAGGTTTCCAAGCTGAGCCATGCTGGCTCAGGAATTCTGGGAGTCGAAGTCCACGAGTCATAAAAGAGCCAAGGTTGCCTACCCTTGAGCTAGGATCATAATTAGAAGGGTCCATTTTGGTCATAAGTTGAGGACTACCCATAGATGTGTTCAAGGGGGAAATGGATCACACCCAAATCCAGTATCTACAGTTGGGACATTTTTTTTTTGTCAGAACGAGGGTAACTTGGAGCTCATGAGACGTACCTTCTAGACCAGGGGTGGCAAGCTCGCAACGTCACACGACGTGTTGTGACATATCGCGACTTTTTTGCCATTGCCGGCAATGGGGTGGGTGCGGTTTCACTATGATGCATCCAGCCCGCAGGCCAGCAGATTGACACCCCTGTTCTAGATTCTATAAACTGGTCCAGTGGGCAGAAGTGTAGTCAAGGGAAGAAGAGGAGAAAGCACAAAACCACAACTGAGCTGCAGCTCAACCAATTCAGTCTACACAAGCACAGAATAACAGGATAACAGAGTTGGGAAGAGACCTTGGAGGTCTTCTAGTCCAGCCCCCTTGCTCAAGCAGAAGAACCTATACCATTCCAGACAAATGGCTGTCCAATCCCTTCTTAAAAACCTCCAGGGATGGAGCACCCACAACTTCCTGAGGCAAGCCATTCCACTGATTAATTGTTCTCACTGTCAGGAAATTCCTCCTTAATTCTAGGTTGCTTCTCTCCTTGATTAGTTTCCATCCATTGCTTCTTGTCCTGCCTTCCGGCGTTTTGGAGAATGCTTCTCAGCGGCAGCCCCTCAGATATTGGAAGACTGTTATCATGTCATCCTTAGACCTTCTCTTCAGTAGAGTAGACCTACCCAGTTCCTGCAACTGTTCTTCATATGTTTTAGCCTCCAGTCTCCTAATCATCTTTCTTGTTCTTCTCTGCACTCTTTCTAGAGTCTCAGTATCTTTTTTATATCATGGGGACCAAAACTGGATGCAGTATTCCAAGTGTGGTCTTACCATGGCATTATAAAGCAGAACTAATACGTTTTCTCTGGCTTGGCTTCTTCTACCTAAATAAAAAAACGTCCAGGCGGAATGGTGCTTTATGCAGTTTCATGGTGCTTTCAGATCCCTCTGCCCCATTCATGGACCGAAGAAGAGAGATCTTCTGTCCAAGATCATCTTCTCTCCTATCAAGTCTATCCTTCTTCCTGCTGGAGATCTGATGGGGCTTTCAACCCTCTTTGATGTCTTACTCCATCACCTTCACTCCTGGGAAAGCTTTTACCATTTTCTCCCAATGGACCAGGTGGAAGAAGATCACAGAGGTGTGAATCACTTGGTCTGGATCTTCTGACATACCTTCGTGAATTCAGGGAATCCATGATGCAACCCTTACTGCAAGGAGGAGTCCATTCCCAGGAGCTTTAGTCTATCCAATATGCAAAGAGGTTTTAGAACATTGAATGGTTGGTTTTTCTTATGAGTCTGAAGCCAAGAAGAACAAGAGGCAGATCAAACTGGAGGTGGCAATTTTCTTGGATATCAAAGCAGGAGATTGCATAAAAGTTGCAGAATCCACATGCAACATTACGGAATAGCAGAATTGGAAGGGACCTTGGTGGTCTTCTAGTCCAACCCCCTACTCAAGCAGGAAACCCTTGGACTACCGAGACTTAATAAACTCTGTTTTATCAATAATAATACCAGGATGCTATATAGCTTCCTTACAACAAAACAGAATAACAGGGTTGGAAGGGACCTTGGTGGTCTTCTAGTCCAACCTCCTGCTCAAGTAGGAGACTCTATGTCATTTCAGAAAAATAGTTGTCCAATCTCTTCTTAAAAACCTCCAGTGTTGGAGCACCCACAACTTCTGGAAGCAAGCCGTTCCACTGGTTAATTGTTCTCACTCTCAGGAAATTCCTCCTTATTTCTAGGTTGCTTTTCTCCTTGATGAGTTTCCATCTGTTGCTTCTTGTCCTGCCCTCAGGGGCTTTAGAGAAAAAAGATTGACTCCCTCTTTATGACAGCCCCTCAAATATTGGAAGACTACTGTCATGTCACCTCTTGTCCTTGTCTTCATTAGAGTAGACATTCCTCGTTCCTGCAACTGTTCATTGTACCGTTTAGCCTCCAGAACCCTTATCTCTGTTGCTCTTCTCTGCACTCTTTCTAGAGTCTCAACGTCTTTTTTGATATCGTGTCAATGAGGATTGAATGCACAATACTAAGTGTGGTCTTACCAGTTCAGTTTAAAGCGGTACTAATATTTCACCTGATCTAGATGCTATTCCCACTTGAGAATTTATTTATTTATTTATTTATTAAATTTTTATACCGCCCTTCTCCCGAAGGACTCAGGGCGGTGAACAGGGCATATCTTAAAACTACAAAAGTACAAAAGTTAAAAAAGAATTAAATTATTGCCCACAATAAAAACAATAAAAAATATATATAAATATTAAAACCCTAAGTGATTCCCCATCAGGCCAGGCCAGCTTGTTCAAATAAATGGGTCTTTAACCCGCGCCGGAAGGAGCGGAGATCCGGTGCCATCCGGAGCTCAACCGGCAGCTGCTTCCACAAAGCCGGAGCGCCCACAGAGAAGGCCCTCCCCCTGGGGGCCACCAGCCGACATTCTCTGACTGGAGGCACCCTGAGGAGGCCCTCTCTGTGGGAACGCACGGGGCGGAGGGGAGTCGACGCCGGCAGCAGGTGGTCCCCGAGGTATTCCGGACCCATGCCATGTAAGGACTTAAAAACCATCACTAAGACCTTGAACCTCACCCGGAAGACAACTGGTAACCAATGCAGCTCGCGGAGCAAAGGTGTAACATGGGAGTACCGGGAAACTCCCAAGACAACTCTCGCGGCCGCATTCTGTACCAGTTGGAGCCTCCGAGTGGTCTTCAAGGGAAGCCCCATGTAGAGAGCATTGCAATAGTCAAGACGAGAGGTCACGAGCGCATGAGTGACCGTACACAGGGCATCCCGGTCTAGATAGGGCTGCAACTGCCGCACCAGGCGAACCTGTGCGAAATGATGGTTAGGCTAAATCAGAATCTACTTTGCAATTAATAATAATGATGATGATGATGATGATGATGATGATGATGATGTTGGAAGAGACCTTGGAGGTCATCTAGTCCAACCCCCTCCTCAGGCAGGAAACCCTCTACCATTTCAGACAAATGGCTGTCCAGTCTCTTCTTAAAAGCTTCCAGCGTTGGAGCATTCACAGCTTCTGGAGGCAGGTTGTTTCACTGGTTAATTGTTCTCATTGTCAGGAAGTTTCTCTTTAGTTCCAGGTTGCTTCTCTCCTTGATTAGTTTCCATCCGTTGCTTTTTGTCCTGCCTTCGGGCGCTTTGGAGAATAGTTTGACTCCCTCCTCTTTGGGGCAGCCCCCAAGATACTGGAACACTGCTATCATGTCACCCCTAGTCTTTCTCTTCATTAAACTAGATGTCCCCAATTCCAGCAACCGTTCCTCATATGTTTTAGCCTCCAGTCCCCTGATCATCTTTGTTGCTCTTCTCTGCCCTCTTTCCAGAGTCTCAACATCTTTTTTACATCGTGGTACCAAAAGAGCCTTGGTGGAGCAGTGGGCTAATGCCTCCTTAAGTAACACCAGCTGCCTGCAATTAGTGCAGGTTCGCATCCCACCAGGCTCAAGGTTGACTCAGCCTTCCATCCTTCCGAGGTAGGTAAAATGAGGACCCAGATTGTTGGGGGCAATTAAGCTGACTTTGTAATAATGCCGCTTGGGTGTGTGTGTGTGAAAGCCCTAATAAGCAGGCATATATATAGAATGAAGGCTACTGCTAAGCTTGTAAGCCGCCCTGAGTCTTCGGAGAAGGGCGGGATATAAATGGAATTTAAAAAAACCAAAAAAAAAACTGGATGCAGGATTCCAAGTGTGGCCTTACCACTTTTTTAAAGGCAAGATAAACGTAGAATCATAGGGCTGGAAGGCCTCAGAGATCTTCTAGTACAGCCCCCTACTCAAGGCAAGAGTTCTTATACCATCCCCGTCAAATGGTTGTCCAAGCTATTCTTGAAAATCTCCAGCGAAGATGCCTCCACAAGTCCAGGAGGCAAGCTATTCCACTGGTTAATTGTTCTTAGTGCTTCCCCTTGTTCATCTGGAGAGTCACGGCTGCCATCTTGCCCATTGGGACCCTCTCTGTGGATAGAGCCTGGGTTGTATAGTGGCTTTGGATCTGGAAGGGATAGGAAAACCAGCTGTGGGGAGAAGTTGCTGGAAACAATAATAACAAGAGCATTTTGAAGAGTGGGAAAGTTGGAGGAATAAAAATTCAGCCCTCACTGAACATGTTCTTTCTTTCCAGCACATGTCAAGACACCTTTACTAACCGAAAGCTTTAAACAAGACCAATCCTGCAGGAAACTAAAACAAAAGAAAGGCTAATTATTTCAGTGAGGTTTGAGACTAGACAACTATCTTTTTCTTTTGATGAAGAAGACTTGCTTAGTTCTTCCCCTGCCTGTAATTGCTCCATTGGAATATACCTCTTCACTTCAAATTACCTAGTAGGGCTGTATTACTATTATTCGTCTCATCTTTCCTATTATCTATTTCCTTATATTCTTATGACTATAACTTGTTGTGATCTACATTGTTTTATTTAGTATCCTGGTATGATTTATGTTGATTGCTTATTTAGTATCCTATGACTATCACTAAGTGTTGTATCTTACGATTTATGATGAATGTATTTTGATTATTATCATGCTTTATCACTTGTTGCTTGTATGTACAGTGAGAGCTTATGCACTGGAGACAAATTCCTTGTGTGTCCAATCACACAAGAATAGAATTCTATTCTATTCTATTCTATTCTATTCTATTCTATTCTATTCTATTCTATTCTATTCTATTCTATTCTATTCTATTCTATTCTATTCTATTCTATTCTTAATTCTATTATATTCTATTCTAATTCTATTCTATTCTTATTTCTATTCTATTCAATTCTATTCTTATTTCTATTCTATTCAATTCAATTCTATTTTATTCTGTTCTATTCTCTATTCTGTTCTATTCTCTATTCTATTCTATTCTATTCTATTCTATTCTATTCTATTCTATTCTGTTCTATTCTTTTTATTCTATTCTATTCTATTCTTAATTCTATTCTATTCTATTCTAATTCTATTCTATTCTTAATTCTATTCTATTCTATTCTATTCTATTCTATTCTATTCTATTCTATTCTATTCTATTCTATTCTATTCTCTATTCTGTTCTATTCTCTATTCTATTCTGTTCTCTATTCTATTCTGTTCTATTCTATTCTCTCTATCTCTATCCCTTTCCCTATCTCTATCTTTCTATCTCTATATTATGTGAGTCATACTTAATGCCAATACAGGAGAATCTCTGTAGCTCAGGGTTGAAATGAGGGGTCCTTGGTGCTCTCTGAGCTTGGTGGTTTTCTTGCAGACATTTCATGACCTATAGTAGGTAACCTCATAAACGCACTGATGATCTTACCTAGTCTCAACAATGAAACATCTACAAGAAAACCACCAAGCTCAGAGAGCACCCAGCATCCCTCACCTTCCTGATGGCCAGAAAAACAACAGCATTGTAAATAAGAAATGGCGATAACCTTTTTAATTACAGTCATCAGATTTAATCATTGTTAAAATATAGAGATATCTAGAGAAAGTCTCAGGGAGTTGGCATGAGCAGAGCCGGTCTTTTCCTGAACTTGAAAATGCCCCTGATTAAAATCCAGTGCATGGCAAGCCAAAGCAGTGAATCACCGTTTTGCAAGAGAGGATGGAATTTCATTGTTTATGTAAAGGATAAGCATGCTGGAAACATCATGTCTCAAGCATCACTGACATGTTCCAGTGTACCAGCACTATGTAAATATTTTTAAACAAAATTCAAGCAAGCATTTTTTAAAAAAAAAAAATTGGAACGACCGAGAATGCTTTTGGGGTGCCCTGAACGCGACTTAGGAGTTTGAAATGTTTTTTCTTTCTTTTTCTTTCTTTCTTGTACTGAA
Source organism: Vipera berus (assembly GCF_964194415.1). Classification (NCBI taxonomy): domain Eukaryota; kingdom Metazoa; phylum Chordata; class Lepidosauria; order Squamata; family Viperidae; genus Vipera; species Vipera berus. The sequence goes on from NC_138204.1 coordinate 6,980,159, forward strand.
GACCGCTGAGAGGTTGGCTTATAGTTTAATCAGCTCTCATCTCTTTTCTTCTCAGTTGGTACATAAGTGGAATCACGAGAAATAAGGCCAACCAGCTACTTCTCTCCCCCCCAAATCACCACGGCTCCTACCTTATTCGGGACAGCGAGAGTAACAAGGGAGAATACTCTCTGTCAGGTAAACTACATCTTACTCTTCATGCCACAGGTAGTCCTCTTATCATAGTTGACCACCAAGGTCAAGGGTCTTCAAACCTGGCCCTTTTATGACTTGTGGACTTCAACTCCCAGAATTCCTCAGCCAGTGTGCCTGGCATGCTGAGGAATTCTGGGAGTTGAAGTCCACAAGTCATAAAAGGGCCAGGTTTGAAGACCCCTGGATTGGATGGCCCTTGTGGAGCCAACACCATTCTCCCTTAATTCTCAACAGTATCAAACACTGTAAAATTAATTTGTTTTCAGAGACAATCGGACTCTGGTGGCTCTTACGGCAGGCGATTCGGTTACTTGTTTTTGCAGGAGTTCCTGCTTCACCACTGGCCTCCCACTCATATTTCCTAGCAGCAGAAGCAGGTCTTCCAAGGGGAAGGGTGGCAAGGTGGCTTTGCAGCTCTCTCCTCCCTCCCATGGAAACTACTGGGATGTTTTGCAGCCAGGCAAATAAACACCAGGTGGAATGAGGACGTGTAGGAGTGGAGGTGGAGGCTGTCTCAAGTCATTTATTTTGCTTTCCTTTAACCCAGAGTTTTGCCTTTGGTGAGGAGGTGCTGGTGGTGATTGTTTTGCTAGAGCATTTGGATCAGTTACAGGTGGGACAGCGATTTTCACTGCTCAGCATTTTTGATTAGCAAAAGCTAAGTGGATTGTGAATTGCAGCCAGGCAGCTTTTGAGGGATTAGGGAGTGGAAGGACAAATGTGTGGAAATGAAGAAAAAAAAAGTTCTTGGAATGCAAATACTTGCTGTTTTTTGCACCCCTCGGTTTAAAAGCCAGCCCAGAATGTGTTTGGATTCCTTCCTTCCTTCCTTCCTTCCTTCCTTCCTTCCTTCCTTCCTTCCTTCCTTCCTTCCTTCCTTCCTTCTTTTTTCTTTCTTTCTTTCTTTCTTTCTTTCTTTCTTTCTTTCTTTCTTTCTTTCTTTCTTTCTTTCTTTCTTTCTTTCTTTCTTTCTTTCTTTCTTTCTTTCTTTCTTTCTTTCTTTCCAGCTCCTTGTACAACTGGCCAGCTGGAAGAAAGGAGGCAATTAATATCTATTAGGGACGCGGTGGCTCAGTGGGTTAGGATGCTGAGCTTGTCGATCAGAAGGTCGGCAGTTTGGTGGGTCGAATCCCGAGTGCTGCGTAGCAGAGTGAGCGCCTGTTACTCGTCCCAGCTTCTGCCAACCTAGCAGTTCGAAAGCACGTAAAAATGCAAGTAGAAAAATAGGGACCACTACGGTGGGAAGGTAACAGCATTCCGTGCGCCTTTGGCGTCTAGTCATGCCGGCCACATGACCCCGGAGACGTCCTCGGACAAGCGCTGGCTCTTCGGCTTTGAAACAGAGATGAGCACCGGCCCCTAGAGTCGGAAACGACTAGCACGCATGTGCGGAGGAACCTTTACCTTTACCTTTAGGACTAAAGAGAACCAGGGTCTTAATTTAGTTGCTCACATGTTACAGCTAACAGGCGGCTGTATAATTTCTCTGGATATTGAGCAGCAAAGCAGGATGCATGGTTTGCCATGCAAGGAAACCCCAGGCACCCTGAAAACAAATCTCTCCAATTTGCAACACAAAAGACATGAGTGTCTCCTCCACCTTAATCTGTGTGATAAATTCATTCCAGAAAATTTGGATTTTTTTTTTTAAAAAGTTAATTACTAAGCACACTCCAATTCCTTGGGTGTAATTACACTAAGTGTTGCAATAAACAAAGGTATTCTGCCTACACAAATTGCATGGAGCAAAGGATGAACTAGCCCCAAGCCACACCAAGCCTTTGCACAATTAGGAGTGACTAACAATGGCAATAGACCATCTCACGAATTCTTATCCTTTCACAGCTGATCATGTTTGAATTGTGGCGAGTGCAATTCCCCAGAATTCCAAGCCAGCAATTCCAACAGGTGGCAACGCAACACAGCTTGAGGGCATCTGCCTGGCATGGCTGAGCTAAACACAAGGAAACCTATTGATGACAGTCCTGGAATTCCTCGCAAAAATGTCATGAATGAAGGAATAGGTAGTTGTCACTGCCTCAACCTCCATCTGTTCCTGTTTTTCCTAACCTAGGTCAACATCCATCATGAAGGAAATCAAAGGTTGCTGTATCTTCCCAAACGTGCCGAGATTATTTTCAAGCATTTGTGCCCCAGAGGCATTTTCTACCTTCTTAGTTCATCTCCTCAGGGAATCATGGGAAATGTAGTTTCCCGTCAAACATGTGCAACATCCTTATTCCTCTCTCCTTGTGGCTGGTGAGACCACCTTTGGTTTGGAATATTCTGGACAATTCTGGGCATATTTCCTGGAAATTGACAGATTGTTCAGAAGACGAATATGACTTGGAGAGACACTTCTTATGAGGACAGGCTGAAGGAACTTGGTGTTGTGATTCAGGGTCAGCCTGTGGGTTCGGCAGCCGGGTCGGATGACTCGGATGACTCAGACGAGGGGGAGGAGGAGGGTGTTGAAGACGAACTTGCTGATGATGGCTTGGAGGCTTCGCAGAGCCCCCAGCCAGGCCCCTCTTACTTGGTGGAGACTCAGCTGCGCGAGCCCGACAGTGCGGATGATGATGACCCACCCCCTGTTCAAGGACGCCCGACGCAGGAGGCAGTCAAGCAGGAGCAAGCAGAGAAAGGCTGTGGGACTTCTCGGAAGGAGGCACAGGGAGGCCACGCCCTGAACTCTAATAAAGGGAGTGTTTGGGGAAGGGCTGGTTGCTGAAAGCAACCGCTCCGTTTGAGGATCAAAGCTCCGGTATCTTGTTTCATGTTTTGTTGTTTGTTTGTGTAATAAACTTGGCAGACGTTTCCCAGCCTCAGACGCTTTCCAGCCTCTGCCGTTTGTACAGGGGTTGCCTTTCTGCAAGGCCGGTAGCAGGCTGGTACAGAACACTTGGTAGGGTCCGTTTGGAGAAACGAACACCCACGAAAGACATGATATCAGTGCTCAGATACGTAGAAAGGGGCCATAAGGAAGATGGTCAGCAATTATTTTTTCCCATGGTCATTGAAACCAGGATCAGAAATAATGGATGTAAGTTGCAGGCACTTCGCTCAAATATAAGCAAAATAATTCCAGACATCAGCAAGTCTTATCTACATGGTGTTGTGATTCAGGGTCAGCCTGTGGGTTCGGCAGTTGGGCCGGATGACTCAGAGGAGGAGGAGGGGGGTGTTGAAGACCTTGCTGAGGGGGTTGAAGATCTTGCTGATGATAGCCCTCAGCCAGGCCCCTCCCACTTGGTCACCATGGAGACCCAGCTGTGTGAGCCTGACAGCGTGGATGAAGATGACCCACAGCTGGCCCTGTTCAAGGACGCCCGACGCAGGAGGCAGTCAATTAGGAGTAGACAGAGGAAGGCAATGGGGCTTCTCAGAAGGAGGCAGAGAGAAGCCACGCCCTGAACTTTATATAAGGAGAATGTGTGGGGAGGGCTGGTTTGCTGAAGGCAACCGCTCGGATAGTTCATGTTTCTTAAAGCTCCGGTATCTTGGTTTGTCTTGTTCCGTTTGTTTTTGTTGCAATAAATTTGGCAGGCGTAATTCCAGCCTCTTGCCTTCTTGAAAAAGGGGTTGTCCCTGCCTTTTCTGCAGGGCCAGTAGCAGGCTGGTACAGAACACATGGTAGGTACAATAAATGATAATACTACCTAGACAGGAAAAATAAAATTCTGGAGTTGGTTCTGGATTCACCATCTCAGCAGCTTCTTGAGAGCTTCTCACAGAAAAAACGGAGTCAACAGTACTAAGGGCAGGGCGAGAAGTAAAGAGTGGAACCTTATCAAAGAGAGACTCAACCTAGAAATTAGAGAGAAGTTTCCTGTCAGTCAGAACAATTAACCAGTGGAACTACCTGCCTCCAGAAGCTGTAAAGCTGCTCCAACACTGGAAGTTTTTAAGAAGAGACTGGACAACCGTTTGTCCAGAACGATATGCCTGGGAAGCAGGGGGTTTGGATGAGAAGATGTATGTTGGTCATTAAACAAATCGTGGTCATAGTCACACAGCTGCAGGATGCTGCAACCAGTTGTAAATGTGAGCCTGTTGCCGAGTGCCCAAATTGCGATGACATGACCACACGGGGGTGGTGTGATGGTCGTAACTGCAAGGACTAAGTTACTTTTTGCAAGGTACAACGAACCATTGTTAAATGAGTGGCCTTATGCCCAGGACTACCTGTGATGCAAATTACTTTTCATATCACAGGGTGGTCGCTGTGGGGAAAATAGGAGGAGGAGGGACTATTAGATATGTTCGCCGCCTTGAGTTATTGGTAAAAATAATAAAAAGTGGGATATAAATAAAATAATATAAAATAAAATAAAATAAAATAATAAAATAAATCATAATAAAACAAAATAATTAAAATAAAATAGTAAAATAAAATAAAAATGAACCAGGGAGCTGGGTGACAAACAATGCTGGTGCCTCCTAAACTATAGAAAGGGAAATTGCAAAGTTGATGCAACTTCTGTCGCGTTCTCTTTTCCTTCCATCTGCAGTTCGCAACCGCGGAAAAGTACGACATTTCAGAATCTTCTTGAATCCCGCCGGACGTTTTTACTTGGAAAAAGCGCACGTCTTCTCGAGTCTGGAAGAGCTCCTTGCTTATTACAGAGCCAACTGGAATATCATTGAGTGCCCCTTATCTCAGCCCTGCGTCCAGAAGGTGAGTGGAAGAACATGTCACCACCCTGTGATTTTTCTCCATCCCTGACAAACGTCCAGGAGCTGGCTGTTTATTGGGGAGTGGGGGAGTGTTTGTTTTCGCTTTGCCTTTGGATCTGCTTCAGGTTTTTCTTTTGAAATGTGTTTTCCCCCCCCCCCTCAAAAGTCAAGCCGTTAGTTTTAGTCGCCCCCTTCCATGGTAAACAGTTTACAGGATCCAGTCTGAGTCAGTCACTGGAACCAAAGGTTTATTCTTCCAAGTGTTTGGGCTCACTCTGGAGCCCATTCTCAGGGGATTCTCTCTCTCCAGAATGTGTCACAGATTTGATCCATGCTGGAACATACCTTCATTCATACTGTATAAACCAGGGGTGTCAAACTCAATTTCATTGAGGGCCGCATCAGCATTGCAGTTGCCCTCAGGGGGCCGGGTGGGTATGGCCAGGGTGGGCGTGGCCTACTGGGTGGGCGTGGCTAGAGTGTGTATGGCCTACTGGGTGGGCGTGGCCAGCTCTACATCGTTCGCATCAAGGGTGCCTATGGGGGCCTGGGCAGGAGTGGGACAGATCTGAGGGTCTCTGGCAGGAGGAGGGTCTCTGGGCCAAGGCAGTGGGGGCCGTTCCCTCACTCTTTCCAGGATGGCTTCGCGGGCCGCATGAAACCACTTCACGGGCCGGATCTGGCCCCCGGGCCTTGTGTTTGACGTGTCTGCTGTAAACTATTTATAGCTCAACCTTAGCAGTGTGCTGCAGCAGCCGAAAAAGCCAATACAATCCTTGGTTGTATAAACAGAGGCATAGAATCAAAATCACGTGAAGCATTAGTACCGCTTTATAACTCCTTATTAAGGCCACACCAGGAATATTGCATCCAGCTTTGGTCACCACATTACAATAAAAAAAGAAGATGTTGAGACTTTGGGAAAAGTGCAGAGAAGAGCCACTAAGATGATTAAAGGACTGGAGACAAAAACATATGAGGAACGGCTGCAGGATTTGGGTTTGGCTAGTCTAAAGAAAAGAAGGACTAAGGGGGGGGGGACACGATAGCAGTATTCCAGTATTTGAGAGGTTGCCACAAAAAAGAGGGAGTGGGGGGTCAACTTATTTTCCAAAGCACCAGAGGGCAGGAGAAGAAACAAGGGATGGAAAGTGATCAAGGAGAGAAGCAACTTGGAATTCAGGAGAAACTTCCTAACAGTGAGGACAATCAACCAGTGGAACAGCTTGCCTTCAGACATTGTGGGTGCTTCATCACTGGAGGTTTTTAAGAAGAGAGTGGGCAGCCACTTGTCCGAAATGCAGTGGTGGGATTCAGCCGGTTCGCACCAGTTCGGTAGAACCGGCAGCTAAATTTTGTTGAGTTTGGAGAATCGGCTGAACGCACACTGCTTCTGGAAGTCCGTTCTAGGCTTCGGAGGCCTGTCTTATTATCGATGGAAAAGAATTTGAAGAACATGTTCCACAGGCCCACAAGAGTTTTCCTTGCACCGTGAATAGAAGCTGACTGATGGGAGGTTCAAAAGCAATTTATGATGGAGTCAAGTTGAAATGCAGTCTCCTTTGGTCTAGTCTAGTGTTTAAGGCACCGAGCTTCTTGTCCCAAGGGTGCATTTTTCAGGAGGCAACTGGACTTTCTTGTTTTTCTTTGAAGATGTTTCACTTCTCATCCAAGAAGCTTCTTCCGGTTCTGACTGGATGGTGGGGAATAGAAGGATTTATGTTCCTTGCAGACAGCTGGTCATTTGCCTTCTTTAAAGAGAGCCATTGAGGCCACCTGGAAGTTCCTCTGTGTCCTCAAGGTCACCTGAGTGGTGCAAATGAGTGGGGAGCCTCCTTGGAAATGCTGAAAGGACGGCATTGTAGTCTGGAGATAGTTGATGTTGTATCCCTCCCTCTCTGTTGAGAGGGCTGTTCAATTTTGACATGGATGCCCTCTTTGACCCCGCTTTCAAACCAGCGGTCCTCTCTATCCAAAATGTGGACTTTTGAAAAGGCACGTTTGGGACAGTCATGACCTGGAGGACTGAGAATCTCCAAGGTCACCCAGCTTCTTGATTGTCCACAATATTCTCAAGCGTCTTCTCCAAAGTTCAAAAGTGTCAATACTCTTCTCTGCTGCTTCTTCAAAGTCCAACTTTTGTTTCCATAGAGTGTCACAAGGAACAGCGTGGCTTCCACATTTTTGATATTTACAGCTGTAGACCCAACACAACTTCTGAATATCTTTTCCAAGGCCTTCACGGCTGCTCTTCCGCCACTTATTTCTTGTCCCCTTCTTCCTTGACTGTTGATGGTTATTCCTTAAAAGGCCAGAAGCTCTCCACTACTAGGAAATTCCGAGGTTTGTAGACTAGACTGGAAAAATAAAAAAATACTTTGACTCCAATTGAGTCAATGATCTCCTGCAACCATCTTGTTCAAGATTTCTTTAATCCTTCCTCTATCCAGACCTGCCTTGTTTTGGTCACCACAACATAAAAAAGATGTTGAGACTCTGAAAAGAGTGCAGAGAAAAGCAACAAAGATGACTAGGGGTCTGGAGGCTAAAACATATAAAGAACGGTTGCAGGAATTGGGAATGTGTAGTCTAATGAAGAGAAGGGTGAGGGGTGACATGATAGCAGTGTTCCAATATCTCAGGGGCTGCCACAAAGAAGAGGGAGTCAAGCTATTCTCCAAAGCACCTGAAGGCAGGACAAGAAGCAATGGATGGAAACTAACCAAAGAGAGAAGCAACCTAGAATTAAGCAGAAATTTCCTGACAGTTAGAACAATTAATCAGTGGAACACACCTGCCTCCAGAAGTTGTGGGTGGGATCTCCATCACTGGAGATTTTTGAGAGGAGATTGGACAACCATTTATCTGAAATGATATAGAGTTTCCTACTTGAACAGAGGGTTGGGCTAGAAGATCTCTAAGTTCCCCCTTCCAACTCTGTTATTCTGTTATCTGGATCGTTTCTCTCTAATCTTACCCCTTCTACAGAAGCCTTCTGAGATGGATCAGTGGGAACGTCCCCGATCTGAATTCCAGCTCTGGAGGAAGATGGGCGAAGGATGTTTTGGAGAAGTTTGGGAAGGAATGTGGAAGAACACAGTGCCTGTGGCCATCAAAATTATGAAACAAGGTTTGTAGAGTGCAGAACCTATCCTCTCTTGCGCAATGTCTTGTCTGCCTGTTTCTTAAGAGGTGGATTAGTCAATCCCCCATGAGTAGACCAGAGGTGAACGATGGGGTCTGAGATTGAATCCACCAGCCGAACAAGGAAATGAGAATGACTTCCCCCATCTGGAAAACAGATGGAGAAATAATAAGCCATGATAGTAGGAGAACAATAGAACAAGCACTGTGATGCCACAATGCAAACACCACCCTAATAGCCTTGTATCCTGGTGCCTGTTGCAAGCACACAGTCACAGGATTGGCATCACAAAATTCTGGCACAATTGTTGACCTTTTAATTGTCTTGCACCTCCCTAAGGATGCTGCTGTTATCAGAAGTAATGGAGTAATGATAACAATTGTGCCCATAGATATTAATCCAAATAGTTGTTAATAAACTAGGTGAGTTGATCTCTTGGGTTATTCTATCCTCACAAAGGAAAAGACACGTGGAAGGGAGCAAAGTTCAGGTTGATGCTAAATACATTTTTTTTATTTGAAAAGTCCTACGTTACTCTGATACTTGGTGATATTCTGCACCTAGTTCAGTTTGCAGATTTCTGGATCCTGCAAGCCATGTTCCAAGTCCAGGATGAACTAACCAAGCTGGACAGAAACATCTTCCAGTTCTCATTCAATCTGATGAAAGAAAATGTCCATTGGAATAAAGGATTAGATTAGATTAGATTAGATTAGATTAGATTAGATTAGATTAGCATAAACACTCCTATCTTGAGCAAGTGGTTGGACTAGATTAGAGGACCACCGAGGTCCCTTCCAGTCCTACATTTTATAATCCTAGGGTTTTGGGTTTTTTTCAAAAAAAACCCCAATTTTGGAGAAAGCTTCCTTGGCAGAACATCCTTTTATTTAGTGCTTCTAGCAAATATTCTAAATTTTCACTGCAAACGTTTTCTGCCTTGCTTCCCAGCCTTCAGTTAAAATTCCAATGAAAGGTAACTGGGGCTTTCTCCAGATCAGTTTGTAAAATCACCACTACCTGGAGATTCATTCATTTATTGCATTTATTAGTCAAATTTATGCAGCTGCCGCTGCTATAACCCAAGGCAACTCTGGGAAGTGTGCCACAAACAGGTAAAATCCCATATAAAAAACAAAAACAAACCACAGATATTTTAAAAAGCACCTTGAATTGGACCTAGAAACAAAGTGACAACTGAAGAAGCTTGGGAAGCAGTGCCATGCTAGGAATTCTAGGAATGTGTTCTAGGAATGCACATAGCTGCCTGCTCTCTTGCATGCTGTACCAGCTGAGGCTTCCAGATACTCTTCAAGGGCAGCCCTATGTAGGGTGCATTGCAGTAGTCAATCTGGAGGTGACTAGGGGATGAATGCCTGTGAGCAGGGCCTGCCAATCCAGGAATCCATGGCTTGAGAAACTGTAGGCGAATCTACGGTTCTTATTCTGCCCCCCCCCCGCGCCCCTTGGAGAAATTAGGAGAATTATCCATCCAGTTTTTCTGCCTGTAAATTTGAGGAAGTTTTGAAAGAATATTAATGATAACTGAATAGCCTAATTACATTTACGATCATCGTAGTAGCAATACTAGAACATTGTATTATTCATCTCTGTTGTCAATATAACGGTCCAGGAAAGATTAGCAAGGTGGACAAGCAGGTCAGCAAAGCAAGGAGGCCTTCAAAAGTCTAAATTTACAAGATGCCCCATCACGCAAGGTCCTCACCCCAAGTTGCAAGATGAATAGACAGGAGTCTCAGCCATGTTTGAACCCAAAGTTATCTTCTTTAATGTTGAAGAATGCTTGGAGAAAACATCTAGGGCAGTGTTCATAGAGGGATAGAATCAAGATAACAGGAAGTGGTACCAACCAATATAAAAAACCATGTTGAGATTCTAGAAAGAGTGCGGAGAAGAGCAACAAAGATGATCGGGGGACTGGAGGCTAAAACATATAAGGAACGGTTGCAGGAACTTGGTATGTCTAGTTTAATGAGAAGAAGGACTAGGAGTGACATGATAGCAGTCTTCCAATATCTCAGGGGCTGCTACAAAGGGAGGGAGTCAAGCTATTCTCCAAAGCACCTGAAGGCAGGACAAGAAGCAACGGATGGAAATTAATCAAGGAGAGAAGCAACCTGGAACTGAGGAGAAACTTCCTGACAGTGAGGACAATTAACCAGTGGAACGGCTTGCCTCCAGAAGCTGTGAATGCTCCAACACTGGAGTTTTTAAAGAAGAGATTAGACAACCATTTTTCTGAAGTGTTATAGGGTTTCCTGGGTTGGACTAGAAGACCTCCAAGGTCTCTTCCAACTCTGTAATTCTGTCTCCCAGCCTTAGGCATTTCCAGGTGGGCGGACTTCAACTCCCAGAATTCTCATCAATGATCATGCTGGCTGTGGAATTCTGGGAGTTGAAGTCCACTCTCCTAGAAATGCCCAAGGTGGAGGAAACATGACCTAGGGCAGGGGTGGGGAACCTTGGCTCTTTTATGACTTGTGGACTTCAACTCCCAGAATTCCTGAGCCAGCATGGGAGTTGAAGTCCACAAGTCATAAAAGAGCCAAGGTTCCCCCCACACACACACTAACCTAGGGCTTCCAGATGTGCTGAAATGAGAGAACAAGCCCAGACATTGTATGCGCAAGCAATCCATCCTGCAAATGTCTTTTGTCTCCTTCACAGCTGACATGAGGGACGACTTTGTCAAGGAGATCCGGAACTTGAAAAGTCTGAAACACACAAGACTCATCAAACTTCTGGCGGTCTGTTCTGTGGGGGAGCCAGTTTATATCGTCACAGAGTTGATGCGGAAGGGCAATCTCCATAGTTACCTCAACAGTGAGTATTCATCTGAGATTCCAGGCCCAAACGTCCTACAGAACTGTAGTGGGCCAGTCCAGTGTCAAAATGGTGGTCATGACAAATTACTAAAATCCAGCACAATGAACACAACCTGCATTCTTCTGAGATCTGGACTACAGGTCATCCTCCACTTATGACCACAACTGAGTCCAAAATTCAGTCACTAAATGAATGGTTTTAAGTCACGTGACATTGCGGGGCTTTGATCTTACGGCTGTGACTACTACCTCCTTGGTTTTTATGACTCCACCTCACGGGTGCCGTTCATACACACACATATCCTTACAAGCAGTCCTCACCTTACGTCCACAGTTTCAACCAAAAATTTCTGTTGGGTAAGCAAGACAATTGTTAAATGAGTTTTCCTCCATTTTACAACCATTCTTGACACAGTTGTTAAGTGAATTACTGCAGTTGTTAAGTCAGGATCACGGCTGTTAAGTGAATCTGGCTTCCCCATTGACTTTGCTTGTCAGAAGGTTGCAAAAGGAGATCATGTGACTCCGGGACACTGCGACCGTCATAAATAGGAACCAGTTGCCAAGCATCTGAATTTTGATCATGTGACCATTGGGATGCTGCAACAGTTGTAAATGTGAAAAGGGGTCATAAGTCACTTTTTTTTTAGTGCCATCATAACTTTGAACGGTCGCTAAATGAACTGTTGCAACTTGAAGACTATCTGTAATAGTCTTCTGCTTGCAGAGAGAGAGAGAAAGAGAGAAGGGAGGGAGAGAGAGAGAGAGAGAGAGGCCTTGCATTGTTTGCTAAGGACTATACCACTAGTTGCAAAATCACCGAAGAACTGGCTCCTCCTCAGACACAATTTATAAATTCCCCTGGGAAAATTGATCTCTTATTACTTCCCCAAATTTCATCTCCGCTGGGCAGTTGGGCAGCTTCCTTTGATTCAGCTGCCATCCGAGGCAGCTCCAGTTTCAGACGAATTCCCCCTGCCGTTTCGCCATGCCCAACATGCAACCCTTTTCTATGGAGATTCTCCTCGGCTGAGGAATCTCTTGTCCAAGGCAGCCAGTTTGGCTGCTTCCCATGAGAAGTTTCCTGTGTTGAAGGACTTGACCTCTTTTCCAGATCTGGTTTGTTACCTCAGATGGGGCAACTCCCTAGAAGAGCGAGTCTGGAGCCAACCTTCTCGGTTTTCCAAGTGCCTAAACACTTTTGTCTGCTAATGAGTTTCTTTCTTGCGTCATCCCAGTGTGGGATAGCTTTGCGCAGGTGGTGGTGGTGGTGCGTCGTGTTTACAAAGTGTAATCTGTTCACATTTTCCTTCTAAGGCTCAGCCTTTCCATGCACAGAGATGGAACCATCAAACTGGTTTTCTTCTGAGGGCTGGCAGTCAAAATTCCCACTCTGAGGGAATCCAGTCCTCTGTGGGATGTGCCAGTCAAACCCAGGGGTTAATCCTCCGATAATTATGGCTGGATTTAATAAGGAAAAAAGCAAAAGCCACCCAACTGCTAAAATGTGTGGAAAGAAGCTTAGAAGTGGGCAGTTAAGGTTTTACTTCAAAATTAAGCTGCTAACCCAGAAGTCAGACTCATGGGTTTAAATTTGCTTCAGGTAATATTCTGTGGGGAAATTACCTAGACACAACTGGAGTGGGCTTAAGCATGGGTGCTAGAGAATTGTCCCAGAATTTGGTCCACGGTGGTGTTGTAAAAGAATGTCAAAAGATAACAACAGATTATCTGTTTTTTCATCTAATTTCTGACACAACACTGCCCTCTCTTGCACAGAGAAGCATAGTCGTTGACTTAGGCCCACAAGTGAGCTCACAATTTCTGGTGTTGTGGAGTTTTGCCCCATTTTAACGACTCTTCTGGCCACAGTTGCTAAACGAATCCCTGCAGTTGTTAAGTTAGGAACATGGTTGTTAAGCGAATCTAGCTTCCCCTTTGACCATGGGGTTGGTGCAAAGGTCTTCAAACTTGGCAACTTTAAGACTTGTGGACTTCAACTCCCAGAATTCCTCAGCCAGGCAAGCTGGCTGAGGAATTCTGGGAGTTGAAGTCCACAAGTCTTAAAGTTGCCAAGTCTGAAGACCCCAGGATTGGTGCAATGGTTGCTACAAAACCAGTCATATGTCACTTTTTCAGTGCCACTGTAATTTCAGATGGTCACTAAATGAGTAGCTGTAAGTCGAGGACTCTCTGAAATTCTGAGACCAGAATTTCCATTGCTAAGCAAGGCAGCTATTAAGCAAATTGCAGCCGATTTTACAATCCTTTTTTTTTTTGCTAACTTTGTAAGCGAATCACTGCAGTTGTTCTTAAGGGAATCGGGCTCTGTCATTAAGTGAATTTCCCCATTGACTTTGCTTGTTGGGAAGCCAGATGGGAAGTTGCAAATGACAGTCATGCAACCTGACGATGCGGCAACTGGGGTCACGTGAGCGTCATAAATGCATACTGGTGGCCCAAGCGCCTGAATTCTGATCACATGACTGTGGGGATGGTGTGATGGTCATAAATGTGAGGACTGGTTGCAAGTCGCTCTTTTTCAGCGCTGTTGTAACTTTGGATGGTTACTAAACCAAGGGTTGTAAACAGAGGATTACCTGTAAGTATATAAATGCATTTCAGCAAAGGATCAAAGGTTAATAACAATAGCATTTAAGACTTATGTACCACTTCATGGGAGAGGTGTAGAGTCCACCTGTTGCCCCCAACAATCCGGGCAGTGGTGGGATTCAAATACGTGAACAACCAGTTCTCTGTGTGGATGCCCCTTCCAGAAGTCCATTCTGGGCCCGGGCAACAAAAAATTAGCTACTGGTTCTGCTGAAGCGGTGCGAACAGGCTGAATCCCACCACTGCATCTGGGTCCTCATTTTATTGACCTCAGAAGGATGGAAGGCTGTGTTAGCCTAGAGCTGTTTAGGATCGAACTGCTGGCAGTGGGCAGAGTCAGCCTGCAATAGCATGTTCTAGCCACCATGGTGCCTTGTTGATTTTTCAGGTGCTGCAGGAAAGGAATTGACCACACACCACCTCCTCAGCATCTCTTGCCAGGTGGCTGACGGGATGACCTACCTGGAGGAACAACATATCATCCATCGAGATCTCGCAGCTAGGAACATCCTGGTGGGAGATGACCTTGCTTGCAAAATAGCTGACTTCGGCCTTGCTAGGCTACTCAAGGTGCGTCCGAGGAAGCTTTAACACCCTCCCTACAGCTGAGTCTAATCAGAATAGGGCTGGAAGGGACCCTGGAGGTCTTCTAGTCCAACCCCCTTCTCAAACAGGAGACCCTATACCATTTCAGACAAGTGGCTGTCCAGGCTCTTCTTAAAAACCTCCAGTGATGGAGCACCCACAACTTCTGGAGGCAAGTTGTTCCACTGGTTAATTGTTCTCACTGTCAGGAAATTTCTCCTTATTTCTAGGTTGATTCTCACCTTGATTAGTTTCCATCCATCGTTTCTTGTCTTCCCTCCAGGTGCTTTGGAAAATAAGTTGAAACACCCCCCCCCACACACACACACTCCTCTTTGTAGCAGCCTGTCAAATACTGGAATACTGCTATCATGTCTCCCCCACACTATTTCTTCTTTTCTCTAGACTAGCCATAGCCAGTTCTTGCAGCCGTTCTTCCTATGTTTTAGTCTCCAAGCCCATAATCATCCTAGTTGCTCTTCTCTGCACTTTCTCCCAAAAGTGGGAAGAGATCCTAGATCCATCCAACATTTATGTTCCTTTTGTCGACTCCAAAAACATAAATGTCTAAAAGAGCCCTCTTAAAATCTGACATACCAGCCATCCCCCTTAACGTGTCTGGGACTATCTTCACAGCCAGCAAAGTCGATGGAGGAAGCTGGATTTACTTAACAACCACGTGATTCACTGAGCAACTGTTGTGGTTTGCTTAAATGTCGTTTCAAAAAGGTCGTAGGATCAGGCATAACTCACTTAATAACTATCTTGCTAGCAATGGACATTTGGGTTCCAGTGGTAGTCATAAGTCAAGGACTGCCTGTACGCCAACTTATCTGGAACAAATATTGAACAAACGGACAAAATATAAAACAAACAAAGATAGGGGAGGTGGGTGCAGATCCAACTCTCACTTCTCCAGAGTTAGGTGCTTAATTCTCAGACAAAAACCCATAAATAGCATTTGATGTCCTCCAGATGTGTTGAGGGGATTTCTGTAGTAGCACATCTGGATGAAGTGACGAAGCAGTCCTACAAAGATGGACCCGACAGGGATGTATGATGGACAGTTGCAGGAACTGGGTATGTCTAATCTAATGAAGAGAAGGTCTAGGGACAGCAGTTGTCCATTCTTGGGGGGGCTGCCGCAAAGAAGAGGGGGACGACCTATTCTTGAAAGCATCTGAGGCCAAGACACGGAGTAGTAGATGGAAATTTATGAAGGAGAGATCCAACCTAGAACGAAGAAGATAGTGTCAGGACCCACCTCAATCCACATCTTAGGAAATAAGAACTCTTGGATGCAAGTTTAGTCCAAAAGGAAAATGTTTACTAGGATGGAATCGATTGTGGGAATACAAGACGGAATCTGACAAAAGTTACATTTCAATCCTATATAAAGCATTCCCATTTCAGCCCCTCCCCTCATCCATTTGGTCAGGCTCTCATCAGTTGCTAGGTGTCAGGTCCTTCCATGGGAAAGGGAACTCTCCTTGGTTTTATGGTTATTGCTTTCCTTTTCAGTTGTAAATGAAGATACAATCCAGACCTGTCTGTCCCCCTCCTTCCCCCAGTTAAAACATCCCCTGTTGTTTGAAAATCGCTTTAGTAACCATCCTCTTCCCCCCCCCCCTCGGAGAGATGGCAGAATCCCCAGAAATAGCACGTTGTTCTACCTATACAATTATGAAATGTGATATAAATGGATTCTGACAGATAGTAAAAATGTCATCAGTGGAACGACTTGCCTCCAGAGGTTGTGGGTGCTTCATCACTGGAGGCTTTCAAGAAGCGATTGGACAGCCATTTATCCAGAAGGGTATAAGGCAGTGATGGCGAACCTTTTAGAGACAGAGTGCCCAAACCGCAACCTAAAACCCACTTATTTATCGCAAAGTGCCAGGGCCACATCAGCACTGTGGTGCCCTCAGGGAGGGGCATGGAGGCGCCTCTGAGTGCCGCATCTGGCACGCAAAAACTGGGGGCGCAAAAATGGGCCATTGTGCTGCAAGGCGCAAAAATGGCTGCCGCAACGCCGCAGGGTGCAAATACAAGGCGCTGCATCACACAAGAATGGGGCAAGGCTAGTGAGTATCACGCAGGCACTAGCCCCGCCCCACTTGCAGCGTGTGCGTGCTCACGCATGTAAAATGCTTCCCCCTCCATTTTCTTCCAGTCCACCAATTGACAATGGTTGGTGACCTCTGTTCTACCACCTCTACTCAAGCTTGCTAGTTGGCCGCTTCATCTCCTTTGTGCTGGGCGGGGCTCCTGCTCCGGGCAGCGGTGGTGTCCTGATGGACCTGTTGCTAGTGACGGTGGTGCACATGCCAACAGAGAGGGCTCTGAGTGCTGCCTCTGGCACACGTGCCACAGGTTTGCCACCACTGGTATAAGGTCTCTGCTTGGGCAGGGAGCTGGACTAGAAGACAGCCCCCCAACACTGTTATTCTGTATGCTACTCTGAACAAGCCAGTTTTAGCTCCCCTTTCTTGAGTCTCTCTTGCTTTTGGTTGAGGACCTGTTCTTGTGTTTCTTTCAGGATGACATTTACTCCACCACCAGTAATGCTATGATCCCGGTGAAATGGACAGCACCGGAAGCCGCCATCTACCAGACGTACTCCCCCAAATCGGATGTTTGGTCCTACGGGATCCTGCTCTATGAGGTTTTTAGCTACGGACAGTGTCCCTATGATGGTAGGTCATGATAACAACAAAGGAATGATCCTGGGAGGGAAGTGGGCATCTCTCTCCCCCCTATCTTTCCCTCACAGACACACTCTTTGTAATATGGCCAATCATACTGGAAATAGGTTGGTTCTCCACCCCAACCCCATCTCCTGGGCCAGACCTGACCATCTTTCCTTTTCTCAGAACATCCAAGCGAATATTTCCAATTTCAGAAGATCTGACGTGGAGTGTCGGGGTTAAGCCAACACTCCAGCTAGAAAGGAGAAATTGGAGCCCACTGTTCTGTCCCAGCCTACATACGTCCTTGTTACTTCACAAGGCAACCCCTCTTTTAACAGTAGACTGGAAAAATAAAGCTTTTTTTAGTTGGGTTACAGACCTTGTCCACAAACAAAATGGAGCGCAAGCCAAAACAGGAAATAACTCACTGGTAAAATAAACAGACCATCATCTCTTGACACAGAAGTTCTTTGCCAACGGTTGCCTCCAGCACCCAGCCCTGCCCACACATTCCCTTTTTGTTACGCAGCCAAGGTGTGGCTTCTCACTACTTTCTCCTTCTCCCCTGGAGTCGCCCCATTGCCTCCCTCTGACCTACTCGTGTGACCTGTCTACGTTTACGTGCGTCTCTGAGGTCTTCCAGCTGTGCTTCCTCTCAGTCTGACTCAGCCTCCCAGCAAAGCTGGCTTTCAGCTTGATCACGAGTGGAGGGGCCAGGTTCTTCCTCACTTTGTAAGTCTTGTAACTCATCAGACCCTTCCTCCAACTCTTGATGGCTCCCCAGGCCCTTCCTCCTCCTCCTCCTCTGATTCCCCGGACTCAGCTATCGGGATCACAGGCTGGCATGGAATCACAACACCCACAGCCACGTTTGAGAGATTTGGGGCATGGGAAATCATCCATAATGGTTTAGTCACCCTTACATTGGTGAGGAACCCCCATCTCTGTGTAAGGAAAGTCCTCCATTACCTGTCCCATCTCTCTGTAGCTTGTGAACCTGACTGTTTCTGTCTGCCTTCTTCTAGGGATGACCAATCAAGAGACCATCCAGCAGATTACTCGGGGCTACCGTCTCCCTCGTTCCAACGGTTGCTCCCCTGAAATTTATAGCATCATGCTGGAATGCTGGAAGACCCACCCTGAAGATCGGCCCAGTTTTCTCAACCTGAGGGATGCGCTCTTTTCGATTTACAAATGGGCCCGTCACCCAATCTCCTGAAAGGGAGGCACCTTCTGTGCCTTCTGCACCAACCGCCGGCCCTCCAAGCTCAACAGGCTAGTAGAAGTCCTGCAGACCCTCCAGCTCAGATTCTCTTGAGCCTGCAGGAACATTTGTGCCTTTGAAGGTGGACTATATGAGCTCTTCAACCTCCGCAGGTGGAGCGGAGGTGGAGTTATGGGTTCTACCTGCCCGAAAATAGCTCAGGACAAGAGATACTTTACAGCCAAGAGGTCACCGTGGAGAGAAGCAGAATTGCAGCATTTCCTTCCCCGCGCAAGTTATGGACTCTTCTTGCTGTAGGCGCCAGATGGCTTTCTTGTGTCAATAAACATGAACAAATGGGTGGATCTGATTTCTTACATCATGCGTATTCCTGACGCATCGGTTGGGTGCAATTTGTTCCGTCAAAAACGGGTTGAAGAGGAATGGAATCCCACCCCGTGGGGGGAAAAACATCTGCAAGAAAACAAGCAAGCTCAGAGAGCACCGAGGACCCCTGGTTTTCACAATTTTCTGCTGATTTGGTTTGTAAGTTCATAGATTCAGCCAACAGGAATGTTTTCATTAGATCTCCCACCTTTATTAGGACTCTGCTGCCTTCCCTCCAGTTATCCCTCTCCCAAGGAGAGAGAAAGAAGGAAGGAAGGAAGGAAGGAAGGAAGGAAGGAAGGAAGGAAGGAAGGAAGGAAGGAAGGAAGGAAGGAAGGAAGGAAGGAAGGAAGGAAGGAAGGAAGGAAGGAAGGAAGGAAAAAAAAGAAGAGGGGTCCTTGGTGCTCTCTGAGCTTGTTTCCTTGCAGACATTTCATTACCTAAACTACCAGTAGGTAACATCATCAGTGCTCATAAGGAGTGCAGTTTGCTGTCAATTTATATTTGCCTGTGAGTGTTGGTGGGGATTGTTGTCTACTGGGTTTGTTGCTTTGATGAAGAGACGAAGAGTGAGTTCAGTCAAAAACATTCTTTATTTGCTTGCAGGAACCAAACTGGGAAAGGGGCTGCGAATGCAGCTATTTATACCCTGGCCTCTAGGTGGCGGCCAATAGGTTTGAAGCAACCTGTTGCTGCCCTAGAAGCAGCCAATGGCGGCGATGGAGACGGGTTGTCTGAGGAGCTGGGAGCCGTTAGCCAGTTTCCCTGCTTGAGCAACCTTCCAGCAATTAACCCACGTGGTGTTCCCTTAACAAGACAAAGCCCAATACATTACAGGGATGAGTCTTAAGAGATTCTTTGGTTGGGCTGTTTACTGTTGGCTCTTTGGCAGTTTCTTCACTGAGAAGTGTGTTGGAAGAAAAGTCTTCATCATGGTTCCTCCAAGCGGGGAATAAACATGGCAACTGCTTTGGGAAGAAGGTTGTAGTTTATTGCAGAGGAAAGCCAGACCGAAAGATGGATCCAATAGAAAAAAGAGAGGCTGACCACATGCGGGTAGTGAGTTTTTATACCCCCTGGACTCTATTGTCTGGAGTTATTTCCTGTTTCAAGCTTTGTATTTCCATTGTCACGTATTCTGCCCTGAGCCTAGGTGTGCCCCTCTAGGATTCTTGCTGGTTGTATGTCCTATTGTGTCCCCTGCTTCCCTGGGGTTGTGGCTGATGTTGACTCTAGAGATCTTTCTTCCTAATCCCAGTTTCCTGACAAGATTATCACATCTGCATTCCTGCAGACTTGGTTTGTGCTTGGGAGAGAGAGACCTGGGGGCAGGGTTGGTTTCTGCTTTTAAAATCCTTTAGGGAAATATATTCTGCCCTTTTAATATTTCCTTCTCTGGGGAGCTGACTTCCCACAATCCCCCCCCCTTTGTGCCATACGTGTGTGAATGACACACTTACTGGCACAAGATTAAAATTGGTCTGATCAGGGATACTTGGTAAACAAGCTTTAAATGGTTAATGCAAAAAGAAAAACGCTAATAGAGGCAGCAGAAAAAGATCCCTGCTCATAAAATTCTAAAAGTCAGGGCAAAAATCAGGTGGAAAAGAAATTTATAGTTACCAATATTCTGTGCCAATTATTTTCAAATGTTGGATGTCACCTTTAGCTTCCAGTCAGGTTTGCACATTCCTCCCAAAATTCTTCAGAGCCATGGTTTGCCTCAGTACTTAACCACTGGCTGCCCATTTTCAAGAGTTGTTTCCTGCCTTAGCTCTTAATTCAGTGCATCCAGGTTTGTAATTTGTAATGTCCAATTGATGTTAGCCAGTATGCAAGCAAGGCTATTCAATTCTTTAAATTGCACATAGTGAGCCCAATCTGAGTCCACCAGAGCAAGACATTCAGGGCTTAGATCTCTTTCCTGATACCTCCTCATGGCATATGAATTGCAAATCACCTGGTTCCCTCCCCCTGGGAATTTTGCTGGAGGTTGTTCCTACACAGGGCAAGAATCAGGCTGGAGCTTTACTGAAGGTAAGTAGAAGGGAGACTCAATGTGATTCTAAATGGGGTGTGTGTGTGTGTGTGTGTGTGTGTGTAGCTACTAATACAAACAGGCAATACAAACATTCTGGATAAATTTTTCCTCCTATCATACAGAAGTCCCAATGTGTGTTCAGGACTTGCTGTGCCAACTATTCCCAAATGCCATCTCTCCATAAATACATTCAACTGGCTTATTACAATACAAATGAAGCAAGAAAGAAAACTTTACAATGAGTTTCCACCCTCCCCCCATAGTCCAATTTTTCTTCTAAGGCTTCATGTGGGGTCCCATGGCTCCTTCCTTCAGCTTTTCACAGGTATCTGGGGGACTGGTAGAACTTTTTTTTTAAAATTCCATTTATATCCCGCCCTTCTCCGAAGACTCAGGGCGGCTTACAAACTTAGCAGTAGCCTTCATTCTATGTATATGCCTGCTTATTAGGGCTTTCATACACCCCCCAAGCAGCATTATTACAAAGTCAGCTTAATTGCCCCCAACAATCTGGGTCCTCATTTTACCTACCTTGGAAGGAGGGAAGGCTGAGTCAACCTTGAGCCTGGTGGGATGCGAACCTGCACTAATTGCAGGCAGCTGCTGTTACTTAAGGAGGCATTAGCCCACTGCTCCACCAAGGCTCTATATATGAGAATGAAAGAATAATTTACAGCGTTTCCCAGATATTATTTAACTTGTCCAAGCAAGAGTTGTGGCATTTGACAATATTTCCCTGTCTCTCCACTTCCCAGCAAACCCATAAATTACACTTGCTGTTTCTATTGTAAACTTCATTTACCTCCGGACATTTACCAGCATCAAGTGTGGTCCTTGAAATCATAAGTGGAAAATACTCGCAGTGCATTTCCTCAATCATAGAATGCTTCAGGGCCTGGGTGTGGTTGGGATGCGGAGAGCTGCAAAGCAAGGGAGGGGCAGTGACAGAATGAAGTGTTGAGAGTAGCTTGAGAAGTTGTGCTTCTTTTGCACCCAACACACACACACACACTCACAGACACACACACACACACACACACATACCGTATATATATATGTTTTCTGAGGTTATATATCTGGTTGCATGACCTTGTTTTATCAATTGCTTTTCCTGGGATTTCAATAAATACATGGCAGCCAAAAATAAAACCTTGTCCAATTGAGTAATCATTAGACCAGACATGTCAAACACAAGGCCCAGGGGCCACAAACGACCCCCCCCATATGATTGAATCCAGCCCGCACCACCACAAAGAAGAGGGAGTCAAGCTATTCTCCAAAGTGCCTGAAGGCAGGACAAGAAGCAATGGATGGAAACTCATCAAGGAGAGAAGCAACCTGGAACTGAGGAGAAATTTCCCGACAGTTAGAACAATTAACCAGTGGAACAACCTGCCTCCAGAAGTGGTGAATGCTCCAACACTGGAAGTTTTTAAGAAGAGACTGGACAGCCATTTGTCTGAAATGGTATAGGGTTTCCTGCCTGAGCAGGGGGTTGTACTAGATGACCTCCAAGGTCCCTTCCAACTTATTATTATTATTATTATTATTATTATTATTATTAAACTCTCCTGGAAATTACAAAGGTCCAACCCCCACCACCTTGGCACCAGCCGGCTCAACAAGTGCAGGTGGGCTGGTGGAGCCCAGCAACACTTGCAGCTCCTTAGCCCCTCCACAGCTCATTGGCCTCCTGCAGCTCCCAGGCAGCCTCCTCCCACTTCCAAAAAAAAAGGAGGACAAAAAATTCAATCAATCAATTCAAACTGCTCACCAAAAAAAAACACCTTGCGAAGTTTGAGTTGATTGGTTGAACTTTGGTTTGTGGGACGTTGTGCTTATTTCTAAAGACTGCACGGAGTGGCAACGGAGGAAGAGACTTGGGGACTGGAAAGGTGAGCGGGCCCTTTTTCTAACCTGCTTGCACGGGTGGGGGGGCGGCCAGTCTCGGGGTGCCCCGGGCCTGCCTCTTCCCCTGCCTGGCAGGTCTCCCCTTGCCCTGCTCCAACGCCACCTCTGATAGCCTGGGGCGGGGGTCCACCGGGGTCTTAGAAGCTCCCCCTGTCGGTCCCTGCCTTGCCTTTTGGATGGGCCACGGGCGGCAGGTCTTGCAAGAGGCTCCTCTGTGGGGCCTGCCGGGCCTGCTGACCTCGGCAACAAGTCCAAGGCTTCGGCGCGGCTCCCCTGTCGCTGTTTGTGGAGGGACCCACAGGTGTTTCCCCCCCATGGAGATCCACCAGCCTCCACCGCCCCCTTTTCTCAGCTGCCTGGCCTGAAGGGGAGCCGGAGGGAGCAGCTCTGCAACTCCCCGCCGCCCCCTTCTCTCCCCTTCCTGGCACGGGGGGGGGGTCTGCTAGGGAGGCGGCAGTCCGGCGTTGTTTTCCCCACCACCACCTGTGTGTGTGTGTGTGTGTGTGTGTGTGTGTGTGTGTGTTAGAGAGAGACACCCGCGGGAACGGCTGGTAGGGGCAGCGGCAGCCCGGCGTTTGCTTTTCTCTGTGTCGAGCCCCGTGGACCCGACACACAGGAGGGGGGCAAAAAGGCCAGAACGCCGCTTCCTTGCAACCATTCCCACGGGTCTGACACGCACACGCAGGCACAAGGGGGGGAAACAACGCTGGACTGCCGCCGCTTCTACCAGCTCTGCCGCCCCCTTCTCTTGGCAGCCTGGCCCGGACGAAGGGACGCCCCTTCAAAGGTGGCGGCAGAGGCTTGCAGAGCTGGTAGAGGTGGCAGTCCAGCGTTGTTTCCTCCCCCCCTTGTGCGTGTGTTTGTGTGTGTGTGAGAGAGACCCGTGGGAATGGTTGCAAGGAAGCGGCGTTCTGGCGTTCCCCCCCCACTCCTGTGTGTCGGGTCCACGGGGCTCGACACACAGAGAAACGCAAACGCCGGGCACACAGAGAAACGCAAACGCCCGGCTGCCGCCGCCCCTACACAGAGAAAGAGAAAGAGAGAGAGAGAGACAAACACACACCACCAGCATTTTGAGTTCAGATATGATCAGGTTACAGCTTTTCTGCTTGCCATGTTACTATGCCCAGGTGGTTATTTGCTTTTGGCCTGTGTGACAAAGGATTCCCTCCTCCAAGTTTCAGAATTTTGGAAGCTGATCATTGCGTAGCATTCACTTGTTAGCTGCAAAGTTGGGTAGAAATTGAGTGGATTGGAAAACAGCACAATGCCTGCAGTTCTTTGATGATATAGCTCCTAAGAGCCAGTCATTACCAGCCAGTTTTGTTGTTGGGAATTGTTGCTTGAGAACCGTTAGGAAAAGGTGTAAGGAGCATATAAAAGCCAATGCTTCCTTGTTGTTGACCTTTTCCTCTATAAAGCGAAGTGAGAGGTAAGTATTTACAACAACATATTGAGTGAATGATTCATTGGGATCCATAGATTTGAATAACATCAATGTGGTCAGAACCAAAATATTAATGTCTTTTTATTTGAATAAAACAATATAACCGAAGTGCATATATGCATTGGCTTGGAAAAAGCTTTAGGGATGATAAAGAAATATGAAATGCATTTTCTTGTAGTTTTGCTTTTCACTTTATTTTGTTGTGTTTTGATATGGCCTCATGACTAATTAGTAAGTATATTATTGTTAATATTAGTATCCACATGACAATTTCTTCAAATGTCTCTGTAATGAAATTTGTGTCAGTTTAAAAATTATAAAACAGTCTGTTTGAGAGGTAATGAATTCTTTCTAATGACTGCAATATTTGGAAAGAATATAATGAATAATATTATTTTAGATATTGAACTGATCCAACAAGCCAAAACTTTATTCTGAATATTATAGTAAACTAAAACTAAATAGGTCTAAAAAGATTTGTTTATCTTGCACAGGAAAAATATATTGAAAATCTGCAATTCTTTATGAACAGCCACTTTCAAACTGCAATCAAGCTGACCGAATTTTCTGAGGTGAACCAATAGACCAGGGGTGTCAAACTCAATTTCATTGAGGGCCACATCAGCATTATGGTTGCCCTCGGGTGGGGGGCGTGGCCAGGTGGGCATGACCAAGTGGGCGTGGCCGGGTGGGCGTGGCCAGCTCAATGATGCTCACTCAGCTCAGCGCAGCTTAATCGAAATGAAAGAAAGTTGGCAGCAGTGCCCCCGAGGGGCAGGCAGGGTGGCAAAAACAGTTTTTAGCGCTCAGCTCTACTATACCAGCAAATCAAGCAATCACACCAGGGTTACCCTTGTAGGTAGGTGCACTTGAAGCAGGCAGAGTGCCACTCAACCTGGTTCCCAGAGGGCCAACGTCCCCCTTTGGCCTCGAGGCCCCCGAAAAAGCCCTAGTGGAGTGGGGCCGGATATTGGCTCATTGCAGGCACCCCGATGAGCATTGCATAGCCGTAAGATAGGTAGTCCTCGTTTAGCAACAGTACAGTTACAACAGTGGTGACAAAGTAACTTTGCAGCCAATCCTTGCATTTAGAACTTTTCCAGGTTTGTGTGGCAAATGGCAGCTGAAGTAAGATCCTAAGTCAGTTGCAGTTTCACTGAGTGACTGCATTGCTTAACAACCGAGTGGCTGGTCCCAATTGTGGTCGGTAAATGAGAACTACCTGTATTTCTATGTCCTTTTTGGTGGGGTACAGGGCTTCAAATTCAGGAAACCTTCCTAAAAAAGGACCAGAGACTTACTTTCCCCAGGCTAGGAGTGCCCCTGAAGTACACACACTTGAACAGCAATTCAACACATAATCTCGCTTCTGTACCCATGCCAGCTTTTCAAAACCACACCGGAAGCAGGAGATCCCACTTCAGTTTCCATTTTACAGCTTTACCCTGTGCAGCAGAAACCCAGCAGCTGCAAAATTACCCATAACCCAGCCTGGAATTAAAGGATTCTCCCCTCAGGTAGGCAGTTGAAGCAATTTTATGTTATACCGCCGTTTACCACAAATTTTGAGTGGGGCTTCTAGTTCCAACAAAATGGGCTGGCTCAGGAAGATCTCTCGTGACTTCAGGCATATGCCCGGAATCTCATTTTCTGTGAGCTGAACATTCTTGCCTGGATGTGATCCTTGCACTTCAAGCGCCCGGCACAGGAGCCCATGCGTGAAAGAAGCCCGGCAGAGGAGCTGGAGCGGCTCCGCTGTTGGGGGCGCGTCTCGGCCAGGCCTTGCAGGATCCAGGCCAGGCGCCTCTGCTCGCCCTCAGCATTGCCTGGCAAAGTAGCTCGCATGTGAAAGAAGCCCGGCAGAGGAGCCGGAGCGGCGAGCAGAGGCGCCCGGCCCAGATCCGGGAAGGCCCTGGCAGAGACGTGCCCCCAGCAGCGGATTTGCAGCTGGAATGATTTTTCATATCTTGGGTGACATTATTTAGATTATATATGGTTGGCATATACTACTGGCATTCTTACTCATCCTTCCCAAGAACATCTCCCTGCCACAATGAGGCAGCAGTAGGGTTCTATGAACTTATAAAACATTTAACCATCATTCTAAAATGTACAGATTCACACTTAATGTTATGCCAGGATTTGAAAAAGCTACAATAATTCAGTTTATACGTAATAGTAATCTGTAATAAGTGAGTTCACATATGTTGTGCTTTCAAAGCATATTACAACTTAGCAATATATATGAACTGGGACGGTCTAAAATTTTGGAATGGATTGTCAATTATAAAATAAAATTTAAGAGTTAAATGTTAATCTTAAATCTTACATGATCTTTTCTCCTGTATAGAGCGATTCCTATTCTTCATTGCTGGATGAAAGAAGGC
The DNA here is from genome assembly GCF_964194415.1 of Vipera berus. Classification (NCBI taxonomy): domain Eukaryota; kingdom Metazoa; phylum Chordata; class Lepidosauria; order Squamata; family Viperidae; genus Vipera; species Vipera berus. The sequence goes on from NC_138204.1 coordinate 7,006,287, forward strand.
ACAGTGGTGCTGATGATATTTCTCGCAGTCAGGATGATAGCAACTGTCCTGGGTGTGCAGAAAAGTAAGTTGTATTGTCTTCAATGAAAAGAAAGTTAAGTGTATCATATTCATGGGATGGTAAATAGTTGATCCCACTTTCTTTCTAAAATAAAGTAGTGTCATTGTCATTAGCACTGTTTGACAAATATAATGATGAACAGTATCTACCGTTGTATTGACTTGGGAAGAGAGCCTTTTTGTATGCTAAAGATTCAGTTTTGGTATTCTGTTGTTGCTTGAGGGGTTTGTGTTCTGGGTGCTATTGGACACAATTTTTTTAGAAAGATAAGCTTTAGGAAATGTACCTTATTTTCCCACGACTTTTTAACCCATGAAAATCTTCTCAAAAGTCCGGGGTTGTCTTATACACCGGGTGCTGAAACTTTAGGGACAGGGCTGGCTGGAAAACCTGGAGCGGATCTCCCATTTAGTCTGCGCAGGGAAAGCTGGACCAATTGGAGTAGAAGCTGCAGTCTGTGATTTTTTACAGGCTGGGGTCTGGGCGTCTTTCCTTCTAAAGTTGAAGAGCAGCTGTAGTCTACCCTAACTTGAAAGGCAGGTGGGGAATGCCCAGCCAGAGCAGCTGCTTAGCTCTAAGGACACATTTGACTCAGGAACTGGGCGGGCTGGCTGGAAAACCTGGAGCGGATCTCCCATTTGGCCTTTTTTTCCCCATTTATATCCCGCCCTTCTCCGAAGACTCAGGGCGGCTTACAATTTAAAGCACAAATCAATGTGCTTAGCAATAGCCTTCATTCTATGTATATGCCTGCTTATTAGGGCTTTCATACACCCCCCAAGCAGCATTATTACAAAGTCAGCTTAATTGCCCCCAACAATCTGGGTCCTCATTTTACCTACCTCGGAAGGAGGGAAGGCTGTCAACCTTGAGCCTGGTGGGATGCGAACCTGCACTAATTGCAGGCAGCTGGTGTTACTTAAGGCTCTGCACAGGGAAAGCTTTGGAGTGAATTAGGAAAAGTGAAAAAGTGAATTAGGAAAATAGGAAACGGTTGCTGGAATTGGGTATGTGTAGTTTAACGAAGAGAAGGGTGAGGGGTGACATGATAGCAGTGATCCAATATCTCAGGGGCTGCCACAAAACAGAGGGAGCCAAGCTATTCTCCAAAGCACCTGAAAGCAGGACAAGAAGCAATGGATGGAAACTAGTCAAGGAGAGAAGCAACCTAGAACTGAGGAGAAACTTCCTGACAGTTAGAACAATTAACCAGTGGAACAACCTGCGTCCAGAAGTGGTGAATGCTCCAACACTGGAAGTTTTTAAGAAGAGACTGGCCAGCCATTTGTCTGAAATGGTATAGAGTTTCCTGCCTGAGCAGGGGGTTGGACTAGATGACCTCCAAGGTCCCTTCCAACTTTATTATTATTATTATTATTATTATAGTTTAATCCACTGTTTGCACTGTTTTATGTTTACATGTTTACATATTTGATGACAAACAGCCTTATGTTTATAAGTGACAGTTTTCCTACTAAGTACCTGCATGTCATAAGTATTTGAATTAAAATTACCATATTAAAATAAATTCTGATGTTTTTTAATTTTTATTTGGTGTGCGTTGGAAGAGGGGTAGTCTTATACGGTGAGTATAGCCCAAACCCTATAATTTAACAGGAAGTGTGGGGGGTCATCTTATATGCCCAGTCATCTTATACGCCGCAAAATACAGTATTCTCCCAGGTTAAAAATTCAGATCATCTTCTAAATTGAGCCCATCCATCCCTACTTGCTGCCCCACTTTTTTAGGAACCCTGTTTAATAATAATAATAATAATAATAAAATTAATAATAATAAAATTAATAATAACAAAACAACAATAATGATAATAATAATAATAAGTTGGAAGGGACCTTGGAGGTCATCTAGTCCAACCCCCTGCTCAGGCAGGAAACCCTATACCAGTTCAGACAAATGGCTGGCCAGTCTCTTCTTAAAAATTTCCAGTGTTGGAGCATTCACCACTTCTGGAGGCAGGTTGTTCCACTGGTTAGTTGTTCTAACTGTCAGGAAATTTCTCCTCAGTTCTAGGTTGCCTCTCTCCTTGACTAGTTTCCATCCATTGCTTCTTGTCCTATCCTCAGGTGCTTTGGAGAATAGATTGACTCCCTCTTCTTTGTGGCAGCCCCCGAGATATTGGAAGACTGCTATCATGTCACCCCTCATCCTTCTCTTCGTTAAACTAGACATACCCAATTCCAGCAACCGTTCCCTATATGTTTTAGCCTCCAGTCCCCCAATCATCTTTGTTGTTCTTCTCTGTACTCTTTCTAGAGTCTCGACATCTTTTTTATATCGTGGTGACCAAAACTGGATGCAGTATTCCAGGTGTGGCCTTACCAAGGCATTGTAAAGTGGTATTAGTACTTCACTTGATCTTGATTCTATCCCTCTGTTACTGCAGCCTAGCACTGTGTTGGCTTTTCTGGCAGCTGCAGCACACGGCTGGCTCCTATTGAAGTGATTGTCTACTAGGACTCCGAGATCTCTCTCACAGTTTCTATTCTTCTTTCCAAGGCAGTTTATACTTGCAAAGGGAACTGCGTACATAGGGCTTCATTATCCCATTTTCCCTATAACAACCTTGTGATGTAGTTGTTCTGCTTGGCCTGAAATCTCTTGAATTTCCATGGCTAAACATGGGTTTGAACATAGAACTCCAGCATTAATGAACATCTGAACTACTGCCCACATTTAACTGAATACTTAAGGATAAGAACTTTAATTGCCATATATATGGCACAACATTAACCTATTTTTGTCATCCTTTTGCCACTTTCCAGAGTGGCAGTGAAACCAATGAGAATTCCACTGTCTCAGGTGGATGATGAAAGAAGTGACAATGGCAAAAACACCTCCACCAGTTTGGAGAAATTTCCTTTAGATCCATTGAAATCTGCTTTTGATGAGACTTGGAGACGCATGTCTTTCCCTGACATAGTTTGTCAGTCAAAGAAGAGAATGACTTCTTCATCAGGAAGCAGTGGAAATAGTGATCCAAGGTTACATGGAGTGGATGTCTCTACTTTGGCATTTAATTCAAATGCAGTTTTTGGAGGTATGTTCTGGAACAATTTTATCTTGTACTACACCGTGCAGAACTTTTTATGACTCAAAGGAATATTGAATTGTGAAATGGTGTTTTGAGCTGCACTGTTACATTTGCTTATTTGTTCGTTGGGGTTTACTTCTATGTAAACACATATTTACATAGAACTCAATCCCAAAATGCATGTTCTGCTCATGTCCTGAAGTTTAGGTGTAGCTCAAGGGTAGGCAACCTTGGCTCTTTTATGATTCGTGGACTTCAACTCCCAGAATTCCTGAGCCACCATGGCTGGCTCAGGAATTCTGGGAATTGAAGTCCACGAGTCATGAAAGAGCCAAGGTTGCCTACCCCTGGTGTAGCTGTTGGATACCTCTTCCTTCTACCAACAAATGTGTTGTATTCGTTACTATCTATATCGTGCTCTTTAGAGTGTAATTCAAAAACATTGTTTAATTTCAACTCAATATAATATAGCACCATATAGGTAATCCTTAATTTATGACTATAATTACGACTGGAGCTCCCATTGCTAAGCGATTTTAATGGTTAAATCAGTTGCACCTGATTCTACAATCTTTTTTGATGCAATTGATAGTGAATCACCATGGTTGATAGGTGAATCGTGGGGTTGCTAAGCAAATACAGCTTTCCCGCCCTATCCTTGACTTTGCCAGTTGGAAATCCCATGGAAAGGTCACAGTTGGTAATTATGTGACTCTGAGATGCAACTACCATCATAAATACATGCCAGTTGCCAAACACTCAAATTGTGATAATGTGATGCAGGGATACTGTGATGCTTGTAAGTCCAAGGACTGGTCATAAGTCACTTTTTTTTTAATCTTGGTTTCTTTATCATGAATGGAGAGTTTTGGGATTGCAGACAAGAAATACTTAAAAGCTTTTACTATAGGAATAGCAGAACAAACTAACATAAATGTATATAAATTAATTAATCTTTAAGATAAAACATTCCTACATTTATTTGTTGTTTTACAAGCTATAAGATACAGTGACTTAAGAACTGTTATCTTAATTCTTACCTTGTTTCTTAATTTAACTTTGGTGTTGTTTTTTGTCAGATTCATTGTCCTTAAAAGACATTTCTAAAATGACATTACTGGTAGTTAAAGGCTGTCCATATAGGAACTTTCTATCATGATTAAATAATCTCAGCAGATTAATTCATGCTTTATACAGTTGGCCGTGTAGGAATTGGTTACTATATTTCTGCTTGAGAGGAGTGTGGCCAATAGGTACACACCTACCTGAAGAGTATCCTAAATAAGAAAAACTGGTTCACATTAGTAAAGTTAATGTTAAACCACGAAGTATGTTTAGCTTGCAGAAGAGAAAGTTGAGAGGGCCTGATAGCTGTCTTCAGATATTCATGTTATTTGGACTAATTTTCACTTGCTCCAAACAGTAAAGAGTTAGAACTAATGGGATGAAAATTCAAGGATGTAGATGCAGATTAGAAATTAGGAATAAGGTAGTCCTTGGTTTACAACAATTTGTTTTGTGACCAAAGTTCAAGTGGCATTGAAAAAAAGTGACCAACTGGTCCTTGCACTTGTAACCAATGCAGCATCCCCCACAAACACGATTAAAATTTTGGTGCTTGACAACCAGCGTCTATTTGCAACAGTTGGTAGTGTACTGAGATCGTGTGATCACCATTTGCAATGTTCCTAGCTGGCTTCCAGCAAGCAAAAATCAATGGAGGAAATCACTCACTCAAATGACAGCATGATTTACTTAACAGCTGCAGTGATTTGGTGAGCAACAGTGGCATAGGTCGTAAAATTGGGCATGACTCGCTTAACAACAGAAATGTTGGTCTCAGTTGAGGTTATAAGCTAAGAACTATGTGTAATTCCTTACAGTAAGAGCTGTTCGCCAGAAGAATAGTTTATCACCATGGATTGGTTTCTTTCCCTCTGGTTTTCAAAAAGAAGCTGGATAAACGTCTTTCAGGGATGGTGAAAGGGGGTTAGACCTGATGACCTTAGGTCAGGGGTGTCAAACTCAATTTCATTGAGGGCCGCATCAGCATTGCGGTTGCCCTCGGGGGGGGGGCTGGATGTGGCCAGGGTGGGCGTGGCTGGAGTGCGTATGGCCTACTGGATGGGTATGGCCAGCTCTACATCATTTGTGTCAAGGGTGCCTATGGGGGCCTGGGCAGGAGTGGGAAAGATCTGAGGGTCTCTGGCAGAAGGAGATGGGACCAGGGAAGTGCCAAGGCATGGTCCACCGGAGGAGCCTCACTGTTCCTCTCAGGCCATAGGGGGGGGGGGGACTGGACGGTGGCACGGGGATCAAATGCCTAGCCTAGCTCTCAAGCACCCGTGGCACTAAGCCCAGCCCCACTTCCCCAAGGGGGTGCCCAGCTGCATTTACCTCCTCCTCAAGGCTGCTGTTGCTGTGCTTGTTCTCCTTAGCCAGGCTGCTCATGATGGGTACGAGGGCAAAATCAAGAGGGAGGCCCATTCCCTCTCCATGTGAGGAGACCTGGCTTTGTATCCAAAGCTTCCTTAGCAATAGGGAGACCCCCCAGCATAGGCCAGGAGGAGGGGGCAAGGGGATGGTGAAAGGGCAGCAGGGCAGGACTAAGGTAGGACTTCCCTCAGACCTTCCCTCTCCTTCATTCCTTCCAAAGAACAGAGTGGTGGGAAAATATTTGAGATGAGGGAGGGAGAAAAACAGGCAAGAAACACAGCTGGGGAAGTGTCATCCTTCGTGAGGAATGAAGAAATGCACCATCGCCTGGAAATGGCCAGCACATGGTCCTCGCCTACTTCACATAACCGGTTGGTGGGCTCTATGGGAGAGGATGCCATGAGCAGCGTGAGAGTTGTTACCTGCGCAATGCTGCCCAGCCCCTAGCCTGCCAGGTTTTGGCAGGTAGCGGGGTGCTCTACTCACAGTGCCAAGAGGCTGAGCCGGGTGGCATGAATCTGAAGAGAAGGACAACGCTGCCCAACCCCTAGCCTGCCCGAAGTAGGCAGGGCCATGTGCTGGCCACTTCCAAGCGATGGTGCATTTCTTCATTCCTCACAAAGGGTGATACCTCCCCAGCATGTGCCGAGGGGGAAGTGCCGACATGGCACGGGCCAGTCCCTCGCTGTTTCCAGATGGCCTTGTGGACTGAATGTGGACTGAATGTATTTCAGCATAGATGAACACCACGAAATTGTACATTAGCTCCCGGACAGGCTGGGCTGGGGCCAAGACAGCAGGGGCCGTTCCCTTACTCTTTCCAGGATGGCTTCGCGGGCCACATGAAACCACTTTGCGGGCCGCATCCGGCCCCCGGGCCTTGTGTTTGACATGTCTGCCTTAGGTCCTTTCTTACTCTAGACTTCTGCTCATCTCCTTGGAAAGAGGTTAAGGATAGCAACCAGTAATACCTTATTGGTAACTAATAACTCATACTACTGTAAGCTATTTGACAGACCGCAGCTATGGAATATTGTATAATGCTAGATACATATACTCAGAAATTATTACTCCCATTAAACAGCCAAAGGGCCACAGTATAGATGGTTAAAAAAAATGAAAAATAATCTAATAATCTTTTTACTTAACTGTAATTTACAGCTGTTTAATAACTGAATTCTTCTGGCAGCATTGACTTATCGTAAGCATTGGTTACCTTACTCTATTCACAGGGAACAAAGATTTGACCAGTTCCATCCCTTCTCCAAAATGTCGACACCTACGTAAAGAAAAGGATATTTCCTGTGTACAGCCCAGCCTGAAGAAGTTAGTTTTGCATTTTGTTCCACATAATTTTTTTAGGAGGGATGTACAAACTGGATGCTGTTTTCTGGATATGATGTCAGTATACCACAAATTTTGAGTGGGGCTTCTAGTTCCAACAAAATGGGCTGGCTCAGGAAGATCTCTCGTGACTTCAGGCATATGCCCGGAATCTCATTTTCTGTGAGCTGAACATTCTTGCCTGGATGTGATCCTTGCACTTCAAGCGCCCGGCACAGGAGCCCATGCGTGAAAGAAGCCCGGCAGAGGAGCTGGAGCGGCTCTGCTGTTGGGGGCGCGTCTCGGCCAGGCCTTGCAGGATCCAGGCCAGGCGCCTCTGCTCGCCCTCAGCATTGCCTGGCAAAGTAGCTTGCATGTGAAAGAAGCCCGGCAGAGGAGCCGGAGCGGCGAGCAGAGGCGCCCGGCCCAGATCCGGGAAGGCCCTGGCAGAGACGTGCCCCCAGCAGCGGAGTTGCAGCTGGAATGATTTTTCATATCTTGGGTGACATTATTTAGATTATATATGGTTGGCATATACTACTGGCATTCTTGCTCATCCTTCCCAAGAACATCTCCCTGCCACAATGAGGCAGCAGTAGGGTTCTATGAACTTATAAAACATTTAACCATCATTCTAAAATGTACAGATTCAAACTTAATGTTATGCCAGGATTTGAAAAAGCTACAATAATTCAGTTTATACGTAATAGTAATCTGTAATAAGTGAGTTCACATATGTTGTGCTTACAAAGCATATTACACCTTAGCAATATATATGAACTGGGACGGTCTAAAATTTTGGAATGGATTGTCAATTATAAAATGAAATTTAAGAGTTAAAGGTTAATCTTAAATCTTACATGATCTTTTCTCCTGTATAGAGTGATTTCTATTCTTCATTGCTGGAAGAAAGTGGTGCTGATATTTCTCACAGTCAGGATGATACCAACTGTCCTGGGTGTGCAGAACAGTAAGTTGTATTGTCTTCAATGAAAAGAAATGTTAGATGTTTTTGTGCCAGCCATGGCAATTCCCCAAAAGGTCATCAGATGTGAGCAAAGAGGCCGAAGCGGTTGCACCCAAGCAATCTCAAGTAATCTGTAATAAGTCAGTTCACATACGTTGTGCTTACAAAGCATGTTAGAGTTTAGCAATATATATGAACTGGGACGGTCTAAAATTTTGGAATGGATTGTCAATTATAAAATGAAATTTAAGAGTTAAATGTTAATCTTAAATCTTACATGATCTTTTCTCCTGCGTAGAGTGATTCCTATTCTTCATCACTGGATGAAAGTGCTGTTGATATTTCTTGTAATCAGGATGATAGCAAGTGTCCTAGGTGTGCAGAAAAGTAAGTTGTATTGTCTTCAATGAAAAGAAATGTTAGATGTTTTTGTGCCAGCCATGGCAATTCCCCAAAAGGTCATCAGATGGGAGCAAAGAGGCACCTTTGCTCCCACTGGTGGGTCAGGGGTCTCCGCCCCCTGCAACCCCATTGGAGAGAGTTAATGGCCCTCCAGCCCCCTCTCTCTCTCTTTGGTAAGGGAGGGGCCGGGACCCCTCTTTAGCTCTTCTTCTAGCTCCCTTTAGGAACTGATCCATGGGCTCAATCCAGGCATGGGTGCCTCCATGCCAGGGAACTCTTTCTCTCTGCTTTATACCTAAATAAAGCTTCACCTGATTGCATCCCTGCGTGCTGCCTTTTTCTTGGAAGCACCTCAACGAGCCATCGGTCTCGTGAGGCCTCTCACAAATTGGTAGCAGAGGATGCTTTGAGGCAACGCTTCCAAGCCAGCACCAGCAGCGAGATGCCTGGAGGTTCCAGCAAGAACCCTTTGAGACAGATGGCAGGAGGTCCCCGATTGTGACCAGGAGTCTTCAATCAAGGACGGCAGCCCTGCATCGAGCCCGACGCCAGCTTCAGTCCAGGTGAGGATACAGATGACCTCTATTCCCCCAGAGGACCCAGCGGAGCGCCTGGGACCCCTTCGCATGCCTCCCTACAGCCGCAAGCCACGGAGGGAAGCACGGAAGGCCTGCAGTCTACCCAAGACTGCCCAGACACCAGAGAAGCGGCCTGGGACCAGGCCAACCCCAGCGTGGACCAGATGACTGAACGGGAATGCAGGGAGCTGCTCCGAACGCTCCTCGCAGCACGAAGGACGCCGGAGCCCCGGAGCTTTTGGCGGGAAATTTCCCGCCAAACTGTGATCTGCAGCTTCTGGGGCCAACCGGAAGAAACATGGCGGCCCCCAGGCCACCAACGTGGATTGATAGGCCTCAGCTAGCCCTCCAGGCCCAGCAACTGCTGGCAGCCAGCCGAAGCGGCACGCAAACCGCCCAGCCTTCCCCACTGGAAAGCCTCAAGGCCTATGATGGCCTGCCCAGCCGCACTTGCTACAGCATGGTTTAAAGCAGCCATCCAGGCCCTGGTTGCGGCCCTGGAGACCACAACGACCGGGGCCTCGACATCGGGGGTAGCCAGCCTCCCTCGCTACCTCCAGGAGCCTGACTACGGGGGGACATCCAGTCCGGAGTCCCCCAGCTGCGCCCCGCGTCTCCAGAGGGCCTCCGAAGGAGCTCCGGGGCCTAACTACCAGGAGGCGTCCGGCCCGGAGCCTCCCAGCTATGTCTTGCAACGCCAGAGGGCTTCTGGGGAACCCCCGGGCCCTCCGGCTGGAGGCCTAGGCCTGGCCCAGAGGCAGAGAGAGAGACATCCGCTCCCTCCGCCTCTTGGGCTCAAATGAATTCTGAGCATGCTCAGTCGGGGCCATCTAAAAATCAGAGAAAAATACCAACACTTGCCAGCAGAGGGATCTCTCTTCCATTCACCTCAATGGAAAGCTCACGGATGTAAAGAAATGGACAAAGAGCTGGGGGAAATTCCCTTTATTCCCAGACCTCTACATCTGCTTCTGCCCTCTCAAATAATTTTGAAAAACTGCACCTTGGGTGGGGGGGGGGAGAATTTCAGCAGCTGGAATAAAGAAGTGCAGGTATGTCTATTAAAGGAAGGGACTCTAGAGATGGTTCTAGACCCCCCCACCTCTTCCCTGGGGACCCCAAGAAGAGTGGTATCATAGAAAAGCATATATCACTCTACTGAGCTCACTGGATGCTAACCTGTACCCCAGCATTCCAGATGGGCTCACAGCGGCCGAAGTTTGGGGGTTATTATATGATTTATTCAACAACGACAGCCTCGGTTCGACCGCCAGACTCACATCTCAGTTTTATAACACCAAGCTGAGGTTTGGGGCCAGCATGGCAGAACACCTGGGAAAATTGAAGGCGCTCAGGGCAGAACTGATGCTCAGAGACCACCCTGTAACTGAGGCAAACACGATCGCTGTCATTCTGGCTTCCCTGGACAAAAATTGGAGCAATTTCATTGTTTCACTGGAGGGGACCAGGAAGGAAGCCATGACTCTGTCCTACCACACAGGGAGGCTCAATGAGGAGGACAGGAGGCATAGAGATGCAGGATAATACTCCAGAGCCACCACTCAGCGCGCCAGCAGGAGGCACCACAACTCAGAGCAGGTCAATGCTCTACTTAAGTGTTTCATCTGTGGCTCTGAGGGGCATCTGAAGAAGGACTGCCCCCATTGCCAGCAAGGCCCCAAGCGTGGTTCCAAACAAGGAAAGGGCAAGGGGCAGAGAAGGGGGCGTGGCGGGGGCTATGGTGGTGCTAAGGGCAATTTTGTATGTACTTGTGCTCTCACCCCCGCCACAAAGGCTGGTAGCCCCACTGGCCTGTGGTTACTGGACTCTGGAGCTTCATCTCATATTACCAACATGAAACAAGGTTTTAAAAGGTTGAGGAGGATTAACTCCTCTGTCAAGGCTGCCAATGGTAATAAGGCTTTGGTTGTTGGGGAGGTCACTGTCTCTGTACCAGGGCTGGGAAATGTTGAAGGCCTATTGCATGCTCTCTCCATTGCCAACAATCTGTTAAGCATTTTCAAGTTATGTGATGATGACAGGGTGGAGGTTTTATTTCGCAAAGGGGGAGGTCATGTCACTCGGGACCAGGTGTTCATTGGGAATGTTACCATCGTAAATGGTTTGCCATACTTCTCCCCTGAGGGCCCAGGTACAAAGGACAATCCACCAGGTGCCACCTCAGAAGGGGCCTGCACACGGAAAGAGAGAAAGGCCCCACAGCCAGCCCCAAGGCTGTCTAAGGAGCACTAGGCCGAAGCGGTTGCACCCAAGCAATCTCAAGTAATCTGTAATAAGTCAGTTCACATACGTTGTCTTACAAAGCATGTTAGAGTTTAGCAATATATATGAACTGGGACGGTCTAAAATTTTGGAATGGATTGTCAATTATAAAATGAAATTTAAGAGTTAAATGTTAATCTTAAATCTTACATGATCTTTTCTCCTGCGTAGAGTGATTTCTATTCATCACTGGATGAAAGTGCTGATGATATTTCTTGTAATCAGGATGATAGCAAGTGTCCTAGGTGTGCAGAAAAGTAAGTTGTATTGTCTTCAATGAAAAGAAATGTTAGATGTTTTGTGCCAGCCATGGCAATTCCCCAAAAGGTCATCAGATGGGAGCAAAGAGGCACCTTTGCTCCCACTGGTGGGTCAGGGGTCTCCGGCCCCTGCAACCCCACTGGAGAGAGTTAATGGCCCTCCAGCCCCCTCTCTCTCATTGGTAAGGGAGGGGCCGGGGACCCCTCTTTAGCTCTTCTTCTAGCTCCCTTTAGGAACTGATCCATGGGTTCAATCCAGGCATGGGTGCCTCCATGCCAGGGAACTCTTTCTCTCTGCTTTATATCTAAGAAAAGCTTCACCTGATTGCATCCCTGCGTGCTGCCTTTTTCTTGGAAGCACTTCAAGGAGCCATCGGTCTTGTGAGACCTCTCACAAATTGGTAGCAGAGGATGGTTTGAGGCAACGCTTCCAAGCCAGCACCAGCAGGGAGATGCCTGGAGGTTCCAGCAAGAACCCTTTGAGACAGATGGCAGGAGGTCCCCGATTGTGACCAGGAGTCTTCAATCAAGGACGGCAGCCTCCCTCGCTACCTCCAGGAGCCTGACTACTGGGGGGCGTCCAGTCCGGAGCCCCACAGCTGCGCCCTGCATCTCCAGAGGGCCTCCGAAGGAACTCCGGGGCCTCCAACCCTTTCCCCAGAGCCTAACTACCAGGAGGCGTCCGGCCCAGAGCCTCCCAGCTACGTCTTGCAATGCCAGAGGGCCTCTGGGGAACCCCCGGGGTCCTCCGGCCTACTCTATGCCACCGCTCAGACACCCTGCTTACCAGATGGCCTTCGGGGGGCCTCCGGACGAGGTTGCCACCTCCAGCGCCGTCTTCAACCGCCTCCATGGTCTTCAGGACCAGCGATGGGCTCCTCCTGGCGAACTTCGGCATCTCTGGGCCATCCCGGCCCCATCCTGCAGGCTTCGCCACCCGGGGAGTGTTCCAGTGCCGGGGGGGGCTCCCGGAGGAATCTTCGGGGCTTCTGCGGCCTTCATCCCCTCTTCGGGCCCAGGCCCAGGTCCCGGCCTGCAGGCCTAGGCCTGGCCCAGAGGCAGAGAGAGAGAGACATCCGCTCCCTCCGCCTCCTGGGCTCAAATGAATTCTGAGCATGCTCAGTCGGGGCCATCTAAAAATCAGAGAAAAATACCAACACTTGCCAGCAGAGGGATCCCTCTTCCATTCACCTCAATGGAAAGCTCACGGATGTATAGAAATGGACAAAGAGCTGGGGGAAATTCCCTTTATTCCCAGACCTCTACATCTGCTTCTACCCTCTCAAATAATTTTGAAAAACTGCACCTTGGGTGGGGGGGGGGGGGGAGAATTTCAGCAGCTGGAATAAAGAAGTGCAGGTATGTCTATTAAAGGAAGGGACTCTAGAGATGGTTCTAGACCCCCCCACCTCTTCCCTGGGGACCCCAAGAAGAGTGGTATCATAGAAAAGCATATATCACTCTACTGAGCTCACTGGATGCTAACCTGTACCCCAGCATTCCAGATGGGCTCACAGCGGCCGAAGTTTGGGGGTTATTATATGATTTATTCAACAACGACAGCCTCGGTTCGACCGCCAGACTCACATCTCAGTTTTATAACACCAAGCTGAGGTTTGGGGCCAGCATGGCAGAACACCTGGGAAAATTGAAGGCGCTCAGGGCAGAACTGATGCTCAGAGACCACCCTGTAACTGAGGCAAACACGATCGCTGTCATTCTGGCTTCCCTGGACAAAAATTGGAGCAATTTCATTGTTTCACTGGAGGGGACCAGGAAGGAAGCCATGACTCTGTCCTACCACACAGGGAGGCTCAATGAGGAGGACAGGAGGCGTAGAGATGCAGGATAATACTCCAGAGCCACCACTCAGCGCGCCAGCAGGAGGCACCACAACTCAGAGCAGGTCAATGCTCTACTTAAGTGTTTCATCTGTGGCTCTGAGGGGCATCTGAAGAAGGACTGCCCCCATTGCCAGCAAGGCCCCAAGCGTGGTTCCAAACAAGGAAAGGGCAAGGGGCAGATTAGGGGGCGTGGCGGGGGCTATGGTGGTGCTAAGGGCAATTTTGTATGTACTTGTGCTCTCACCCCCGCCACAAAGGCTGGTAGCCCCACTGGCCTGTGGTTACTGGACTCTGGAGCTTCATCTCATATTACCAACATGAAACAAGGTTTTAAAAGGTTGAGGAGGATTAACTCCTCTGTCAAGGCTGCCAATGGTAATAAGGCTTTGGTTGTTGGGGAGGGCACTGTCTCTGTACCAGGGCTGGGAAATGTTGAAGGCCTATTGCATGCTCTCTCCATTGCCAACAATCTGTTAAGCATTTTCAAGTTATGTGATGATGACAGGGTGGAGGTCATGTCACTCAGGACCAGGTGTTCATTGGGAGTGTTACCATCGTAAATGGTTTGCCATACTTCTCCCCTGAGGGCCCAGGTACAAAGGACAATCCACCAGGTGCCACCTCAGAAGGGGCCTGCACACGGAAAGAGAGAAAGGCCCCACAGCCAGCCCCAAGGCTGTCTAAGGAGCACAAGGCCGAAGCGGTTGCACCCAAGCAATCTCAAGTAATCTGTAATAAGTCAGTTCACATACGTTGTCTTACAAAGCATGTTAGAGTTTAGCAATATATATGAACTGGGACGGTCTAAAATTTTGGAATGGATTGTCAATTATAAAATGAAATTTAAGAGTTAAATGTTAATCTTAAATCTTACATGATCTTTTCTCCTGCGTAGAGTGATTTCTATTCATCACTGGATGAAAGTGCTGATGATATTTCTTGTAATCAGGATGATAGCAAGTGTCCTAGGTGTGCAGAAAAGTAAGTTGTATTGTCTTCAATGAAAAGAAATGTTAGATGTTTTGTGCCAGCCATGGCAATTCCCCAAAAGGTCATCAGATGGGAGCAAAGAGGCACCTTTGCTCCCACTGGTGGGTCAGGGGTCTCCGGCCCCTGCAACCCCACTGGAGAGAGTTAATGGCCCTCCAGCCCCCTCTCTCTCATTGGTAAGGGAGGGGCCGGGGACCCCTCTTTAGCTCTTCTTCTAGCTCCCTTTAGGAACTGATCCATGGGTTCAATCCAGGCATGGGTGCCTCCATGCCAGGGAACTCTTTCTCTGCTTTATATCTAAGTAAAGCTTCACCTGATTGCATCCCTGCGTGCTGCCTTTTTCTTGGAAGCACCTCAACGAGCCATCGGTCTTGTGAGGCCTCTCACAAATTGGTAGCAGAGGATGGTTTGAGGCAACGCTTCCAAGCCAGCACCAGCAGCGAGATGCCTGGAGGTTCCAGCAAGAACCCTTTGAGACAGATGGCAGGAGGTCCCCGATTGTGACCAGGAGTCTTCAATCAAGGACGGCAGCCTCCCTCGCTACCTCCAGGAGCCTGACTACCGGGGGGCGTCCAGTCCGGAGCCCCACAGCTGCGCCCTGCATCTCCAGAGGGCCTCCGAAGGAACTCCGGGGCCTCCAACCCTTTCCCCAGAGCCTAACTACCAGGAGGCGTCTGGCCCAGAGCCTCCCAGCTACGTCTTGCAATGCCAGAGGGCCTCTGGGGAACCCCCGGGGTCCTCCGGCCTACTCTATGCCACCGCTCAGACGCCCTGCTTACCAGATGGCCTTCGGGGGGCCTCCGGACGAGGTCGCCACCTCCAGCGCCGTCTTCAACCGCCTCCATGGTCTTCAGGACCAGCGATGGGCTCCTCCTGGCGAACTTCGGCATCTCTGGGCCATCCCGGCCCCATCCTGCAGGCTTCGCCACCCGGGGAGTGTTCCAGTGCCGGGGGGGCTCCCGGAGGAATCTTCGGGGCTTCTGCGGCCTTCATCCCCTCTTCGGGCCCAGGCCCAGGTCCCGGCCTGCAGGCCTAGGCCTGGCCCAGAGGCAGAGAGAGAGAGACATCCGCTCCCTCCGCCTCCTGGGCTCAAATGAATTCTGAGCATGCTCAGTCGGGGCCATCTAAAAATCAGAGAAAAATACCAACACTTGCCAGCAGAGGGATCCCTCTTCCATTCACCTCAATGGAAAGCTCACGGATGTATAGAAATGGACAAAGAGCTGGGGGAAATTCCCTTTATTCCCAGACCTCTACATCTGCTTCTACCCTCTCAAATAATTTTGAAAAACTGCACCTTGGGTGGGGGGGGGGGGGAGAATTTCAGCAGCTGGAATAAAGAAGTGCAGGTATGTCTATTAAAGGAAGGGACTCTAGAGATGGTTCTAGACCCCCCCACCTCTTCCCTGGGGACCCCAAGAAGAGTGGTATCATAGAAAAGCATATATCACTCTACTGAGCTCACTGGATGCTAACCTGTACCCCAGCATTCCAGATGGGCTCACAGCGGCCGAAGTTTGGGGGTTATTATATGATTTATTCAACAACGACAGCCTCGGTTCGACCGCCAGACTCACATCTCAGTTTTATAACACCAAGCTGAGGTTTGGGGCCAGCATGGCAGAACACCTGGGAAAATTGAAGGCGCTCAGGGCAGAACTGATGCTCAGAGACCACCCTGTAACTGAGGCAAACACGATCGCTGTCATTCTGGCTTCCCTGGACAAAAATTGGAGCAATTTCATTGTTTCACTGGAGGGGACCAGGAAGGAAGCCATGACTCTGTCCTACCACACAGGGAGGCTCAATGAGGAGGACAGGAGGCGTAGAGATGCAGGATAATACTCCAGAGCCACCACTCAGCGCGCCAGCAGGAGGCACCACAACTCAGAGCAGGTCAATGCTCTACTTAAGTGTTTCATCTGTGGCTCTGAGGGGCATCTGAAGAAGGACTGCCCCCATTGCCAGCAAGGCCCCAAGCGTGGTTCCAAACAAGGAAAGGGCAAGGGGCAGATTAGGGGGCGTGGCGGGGGCTATGGTGGTGCTAAGGGCAATTTTGTATGTACTTGTGCTCTCACCCCCGCCACAAAGGCTGGTAGCCCCACTGGCCTGTGGTTACTGGACTCTGGAGCTTCATCTCATATTACCAACATGAAACAAGGTTTTAAAAGGTTGAGGAGGATTAACTCCTCTGTCAAGGCTGCCAATGGTAATAAGGCTTTGGTTGTTGGGGAGGGCACTGTCTCTGTACCAGGGCTGGGAAATGTTGAAGGCCTATTGCATGCTCTCTCCATTGCCAACAATCTGTTAAGCATTTTCAAGTTATGTGATGATGACAGGGTGGAGGTCATGTCACTCAGGACCAGGTGTTCATTGGGAGTGTTACCATCGTAAATGGTTTGCCATACTTCTCCCCTGAGGGCCCAGGTACAAAGGACAATCCACCAGGTGCCACCTCAGAAGGGGCCTGCACACGGAAAGAGAGAAAGGCCCCACAGCCAGCCCCAAGGCTGTCTAAGGAGCACAAGGCCGAAGCGGTTGCACCCAAGCAATCTCAAGTAATCTGTAATAAGTCAGTTCACATACGTTGTCTTACAAAGCATGTTAGAGTTTAGCAATATATATGAACTGGGACGGTCTAAAATTTTGGAATGGATTGTCAATTATAAAATGAAATTTAAGAGTTAAATGTTAATCTTAAATCTTACATGATCTTTTCTCCTGCGTAGAGTGATTTCTATTCATCACTGGATGAAAGTGCTGATGATATTTCTTGTAATCAGGATGATAGCAAGTGTCCTAGGTGTGCAGAAAAGTAAGTTGTATTGTCTTCAATGAAAAGAAATGTTAGATGTTTTGTGCCAGCCATGGCAATTCCCCAAAAGGTCATCAGATGGGAGCAAAGAGGCACCTTTGCTCCCACTGGTGGGTCAGGGGTCTCCGGCCCCTGCAACCCCACTGGAGAGAGTTAATGGCCCTCCAGCCCCCTCTCTCTCATTGGTAAGGGAGGGGCCGGGGACCCCTCTTTAGCTCTTCTTCTAGCTCCCTTTAGGAACTGATCCATGGGTTCAATCCAGGCATGGGTGCCTCCATGCCAGGGAACTCTTTCTCTGCTTTATATCTAAGTAAAGCTTCACCTGATTGCATCCCTGCGTGCTGCCTTTTTCTTGGAAGCACCTCAACGAGCCATCGGTCTTGTGAGGCCTCTCACAAATTGGTAGCAGAGGATGGTTTGAGGCAACGCTTCCAAGCCAGCACCAGCAGCGAGATGCCTGGAGGTTCCAGCAAGAACCCTTTGAGACAGATGGCAGGAGGTCCCCGATTGTGACCAGGAGTCTTCAATCAAGGACGGCAGCCTCCCTCGCTACCTCCAGGAGCCTGACTACCGGGGGGCGTCCAGTCCGGAGCCCCACAGCTGCGCCCTGCATCTCCAGAGGGCCTCCGAAGGAACTCCGGGGCCTCCAACCCTTTCCCCAGAGCCTAACTACCAGGAGGCGTCTGGCCCAGAGCCTCCCAGCTACGTCTTGCAATGCCAGAGGGCCTCTGGGGAACCCCCGGGGTCCTCCGGCCTACTCTATGCCACCGCTCAGACGCCCTGCTTACCAGATGGCCTTCGGGGGGCCTCCGGACGAGGTCGCCACCTCCAGCGCCGTCTTCAACCGCCTCCATGGTCTTCAGGACCAGCGATGGGCTCCTCCTGGCGAACTTCGGCATCTCTGGGCCATCCCGGCCCCATCCTGCAGGCTTCGCCACCCGGGGAGTGTTCCAGTGCCGGGGGGGCTCCCGGAGGAATCTTCGGGGCTTCTGCGGCCTTCATCCCCTCTTCGGGCCCAGGCCCAGGTCCCGGCCTGCAGGCCTAGGCCTGGCCCAGAGGCAGAGAGAGAGAGACATCCGCTCCCTCCGCCTCCTGGGCTCAAATGAATTCTGAGCATGCTCAGTCGGGGCCATCTAAAAATCAGAGAAAAATACCAACACTTGCCAGCAGAGGGATCCCTCTTCCATTCACCTCAATGGAAAGCTCACGGATGTATAGAAATGGACAAAGAGCTGGGGGAAATTCCCTTTATTCCCAGACCTCTACATCTGCTTCTACCCTCTCAAATAATTTTGAAAAACTGCACCTTGGGTGGGGGGGGGGGAGAATTTCAGCAGCTGGAATAAAGAAGTGCAGGTATGTCTATTAAAGGAAGGGACTCTAGAGATGGTTCTAGACCCCCCCACCTCTTCCCTGGGGACCCCAAGAAGAGTGGTATCATAGAAAAGCATATATCACTCTACTGAGGTCACTGGATGCTAACCTGTACCCCAGCATTCCAGATGGGCTCACAGCGGCCGAAGTTTGGGGGTTATTATATGATTTATTCAACAACGACAGCCTCGGTTCGACCGCCAGACTCACATCTCAGTTTTATAACACCAAGCTGAGGTTTGGGGCCAGCATGGCAGAACACCTGGGAAAATTGAAGGCGCTCAGGGCAGAACTGATGCTCAGAGACCACCCTGTAACTGAGGCGAACACGATCGCTGTCATTCTGGCTTCCCTGGACAAAAATTGGAGCAATTTCATTGTTTCACTGGAGGGGACCAGGAAGGAAGCCATGACTCTGTCCTACCACACAGGGAGGCTCAATGAGGAGGACAGGAGGCGTAGAGATGCAGGATAATACTCCAGAGCCACCACTCAGCGCGCCAGCAGGAGGCACCACAACTCAGAGCAGGTCAATGCTCTACTTAAGTGTTTCATCTGTGGCTCTGAGGGGCATCTGAAGAAGGACTGCCCCCATTGCCAGCAAGGCCCCAAGCGTGGTTCCAAACAAGGAAAGGGCAAGGGGCAGAGAAGGGGGCGTGGCAGGGGCTATGGTGGTGCTAAGGGCAATTTTGTATGTACTTGTGCTCTTACCCCCGTCACAAAGGCTGGTAGCCCCACTGGCCTGTGGTTACTGGACTCTGGAGCTTCATCTCATATTACCAACATGAAACAAGGTTTTAAAAGGTTGAGGAGGATTAACTCCTCTGTCAAGGCTGCCAAAGGTAATAAGGCTTTGGTTGTTGGGGAGGGCACTGTCTCTGTACCAGGGCTGGGAAATGTTGAAGGCCTATTGCATGCTCTCTCCATTGCCAACAATCTGTTAAGCATTTTCAAGCTATGTGATGATGACAGGGTGGAGGTTTTATTTCGCAAAGGGGGAGGTCATGTCACTCGGGACCAGGTGTTCATTGGGAGTGTTACCATCGTAAATGGTTTGCCATACTTCTCCCCTGAGGGCCCAGCCACAAAGGACAATCCACCAGGTGCCACCTCAGAAGGGGCCTGCACACGGAAAGAGAGAAAGGCCCCACAGCCAGCCCCAAGGCTGTCTAAGGAGCACAAGGCCGAAGCGGTTGCACCCAAGCAATCTCAAGTAATCTGTAATAAGTCAGTTCACATACGTTGTCTTACAAAGCATGTTAGAGTTTAGCAATATATATGAACTGGGACGGTCTAAAATTTTGGAATGGATTGTCAATTATAAAATGAAATTTAAGAGTTAAATGTTAATCTTAAATCTTACATGATCTTTTCTCCTGCGTAGAGTGATTTCTATTCATCACTGGATGAAAGTGCTGATGATATTTCTTGTAATCAGGATGATAGCAAGTGTCCTAGGTGTGCAGAAAAGTAAGTTGTATTGTCTTCAATGAAAAGAAATGTTAGATGTTTTGTGCCAGCCATGGCAATTCCCGAAAAGGTCATCAGATGGGAGCAAAGAGGCACCTTTGCTCCCACTGGTGGGTCAGGGGTCTCCGGCCCCTGCAACCCCATTGGAGAGAGTTAATGGCCCTCCAGCCCCCTCTCTCTCATTGGTAAGGGAGGGGCCGGGGACCCCTCTTTAGCTCTTCTTCTAGCTCCCTTTAGGAACTGATCCATGGGTTCAATCCAGGCATGGGTGCCTCCATGGCAGGGAACTCTTTCTCTCTGCTTTATATCTAAGTAAAGCTTCACCTGATTGCATCCCTGCGTGCTGCCTTTTTCTTGGAAGCACCTCAACGAGCCATCGGTCTTGTGAGACCTCTCACAAATTGGTAGCAGAGGATGGTTTGAGGCAACGCTTCCAAGCCAGCACCAGCAGCGAGATGCCTGGAGGTTCCAGCAAGAACCCTTTGAGACAGATGGCAGGAGGTCCCCGATTGTGACCAGGAGTCTTCAATCAAGGACGGCAGCCTCCCTCGCTACCTCCAGGAGCCTGACTACCGGGGGGCGTCCAGTCCGGAGCCCCACAGCTGCGCCCTGCATCTCCAGAGGGCCTCCGAAGGAACTCCGGGGCCTCCAACCCTTTCCCCAGAGCCTAACTACCAGGAGGCGTCTGGCCCAGAGCCTCCCAGCTACGTCTTGCAATGCCAGAGGGCCTCTGGGGAACCCCCGGGGTCCTCCGGCCTACTCTATGCCACCGCTCAGACGCCCTGCTTACCAGATGGCCTTCGGGGGGCCTCCGGACGAGGTCGCCACCTCCAGCGCCGTCTTCAACCGCCTCCATGGTCTTCAGGACCAGCGATGGGCTCCTCCTGGTGAACTTCGGCATCTCTGGGCCATCCCGGCCCCATCCTGCAGGCTTCGCCACCCGGGGAGTGTTCCAGTGCCGGGGGGGCTCCCGGAGGAATCTTCGGGGCTTCTGCGGCCTTCATCCCCTCTTCGGGCCCAGGCCCAGGTCCCGGCCTGCAGGCCTAGGCCTGGCCCAGAGGCAGAGAGAGAGAGACATCCGCTCCCTCCGCCTCCTGGGCTCAAATGAATTCTGAGCATGCTCAGTCGGGGCCATCTAAAAATCAGAGAAAAATACCAACACTTGCCAGCAGAGGGATCCCTCTTCCATTCACCTCAATGGAAAGCTCACGGATGTATAGAAATGGACAAAGAGCTGGGGGAAATTCCCTTTATTCCCAGACCTGGCTTCCCTGGACAAAAATTGGAGCAATTTCATTGTTTCACTGCAGGGGACAAGGAAGGAAGCCATGACTCTGTCCTACCTCACAGGGAGGCTCAATGAGGAGGACAGGAGGCGTAGAGATGCAGGAGAATACGCTCCGCTGCTGGGGGCACGTCTCTGCCAGGGCCTTCCAGGATCCGGGCCGGGCGCCTGTGCTCGCCGCTCCAGCTCCTCTGCCAGGCTTCTTTCACGCGCGAGCTACTTTGCCGGGCACTGCTCCTTACACCTTTTCCTAATGGTTCTCAAGCAACAATTCCCAACAACAAAACTGGCTGGTAATGACTGGCTCTTAGGAGCTATATCAAGAAACTGCAGGCATTGTGCAGTTTTCCAATCCACTCAATTTCTACCCAACTTTGCAGCTAACAAGGGGTCAGTGAATGCTACACAATGATCAGCTTCCAAAATTCTGAAACTTGGAGGAGGGAATCCTTTGTCACACATGCCAAAAAACATAACCACCTGGGCCATAGTAACATGGCAAGCAGAAAAGCTGTAACCTGATCATATCTGAACTCAAAATGCTGGTGGTGTGAGCCTTATGGAAAACACTGACCCTACGCAGACCATCATTTGTCACTGTGCATTTAAGGAGCTTCATATACTTTGCTTTGTTGGGACAGGCGTTTAAATGGCTTTGGCTAGACTTGCATAAATCAGGCTGAAGAAACAGAATCTCCTTTGAGGAAGCTGTGGCAAGGGCATGACAACGAATAAAAAAAGAAAGAAATCCCTTCATTCAGCCTGGCTGAGGCCACCAATGTCTTAATTGCTCCAGTAAGAATTCAACAATTCAATTCAATTTTTGTCATTCACACTTCATTTTGTCCCTCCTTTGGCATCCTCTCTTTAATGACTGTATTCTAGCATTTCATGGATATTAGTGTAACTCTTGTCCTGCAGTGAGTTGGCAGTCCGGTGTGTGTGTGTGTGTGTGTTTGTGTGTGTGTGTGTGTGTGTGTGTTCCCCCCCTGGACCCGAAACACAGGAGGGGGGGAAACGCCAGAACGCCGCTTTCCTACCAGCCATTCCCACAGGTCTCTCTCTCTCTCTCTCTCTCACACACACACACACACACACACACAAAGACACACACAGGGGGGGGGAAACAACGCTGGACTGCTGCTGCTTCTACCAGCTCTGCAAGCCTCTGCCGCCGCCTTCGAAGGGGCGTCCCTTCGTCCGGGCCAGGCTGCCGAGAGAAGGGGGCGGCAGAGGCTTGCAGAGCTGGTAGAAGCGGCGGCAGTCCAGCGTTGTTTCTCTCCCCCCTTGTCCCTGCGTGTCAGACCCGTGGGAATGGCTGGTAGGGAAGCGGCGTTCTGGCGTTTCCCCCCCTCCTGTGTGTCGGGTCCACGAAGCTCCACACACAGAGAAATGCAAACGCCAGGCTGCCGCCGCCCCTACGAGCTATTCCCGCGGGTGTCTCTCTCTCTCACACACACACACACACAGGTGGTGGTGGGGAAACAACGCCGGACTGCCGCCTCCGTAGCAGACCCCCCCTGCCAGGCAGCTGAGAAAAGGGGGCGGTGGAGGCTGCTGGATCTCCATGGGGGGGAAACACCTGTGGGTCCCTCCACAAACAGCGACAGGGGAGCCGCGCCGAAGCCTTGGACTTGTTGCCAAGGTCAGCAGGCCCGGCAGAGGACCACAGAGGACCCTCTTGTAAGACCTGCCGCCCGTGGCCCCGGCCAAAAAGGCAAGGCAGGGGCTGACAGGGGAAGCTTCTAAGACCCCGGTGCACCCCCGCCCCAGGCTAGCAGAGGGGGCGGTGGAGCAGGGCAAGGGGATACCTGCCAGGCAGGGGAAGAGGCAGGCCCGGGGCACCCCGAGACTGGCCGCCCCCGCGCAAGCAGGTTAGAAAAAGGGCCCGCTCACCTTTCCAGTCTCCAAGTCTCTTCCTCCGTTGCCACCCCGTGCAGTCTTTAGAAGCATAGAGGGTTTGTTTTTTTTCAATCCCATTTATATCCCGCCCTTCTCCGAAAACTCAGGGCGGCTTACAATCTAAGCACAAATCAATGTCCCACAAACCAAAGTTCAACCAATCAATTCAAACTTCGCAAGGTGTTTTTTTTTTTGGTGAGCAGTTTGAATTGATTGATTGAATTTTTTGTCCTCCTTTTTTTTTGGAAGTGGGAGGAGGCTGCCTGGGAGCCGCAGGAGGCCAATGAGCTGTGGAGGGGCTAAGGAGCTGCAAGTGTTGCTGGGCTCCACCAGCCCACCTGCACTTGTTGAGCCGGCTGGTGCCAAGGTGGTGGGGATTGGACCTTTGTAATTTCCAGGAGAGATAATAATAATAATAATAATAATAATAATAATAATAATAATAATAATAATAATAATAATAATAATAATAATAATAATAATAATAATAATAATAATAAGTGGGAAGGGACCTTGGAGGTCATCTAGTCCAACCCCCTGCCCAGGCAGGAAACCTTATACCATTTCAGGCAAATGGCTGTCCAGTCTCTTCTTAAAAACCTCCAGTGTTGGAGCATTCACCACTTCTGGAGGCAGGTTGTTCCACTGGTTAATTGTTCTAACTGTCAGGAAGTTTCTCCTCAGTTCTAGGTTGCTTCTCTCCTTGACTAGTTTCCATCCATTGCTTCTTGTCCTGCTTTCAGGTGCTTTGGAGAATAGCTTGGCTCCCTATTCTTTGTGGCAGCCTCTGAGATATTGGAACACTGCTATCATGTCACTCCTCACCCTTCTCTTCGTTAAACTACACATACCCAATTCCAGCAACCGTTTCCTATTTTCCTAATTCACTTTTTCACTTTTCCTAATTCACTCCAAAGCTTTCCCTGTGCAGAGCCTTAAGTAACAGCAGCTGCCTGCAATTAGTGCAGGTTCGCATCCCACCAGGCTCAAGGTTGACTCAGCCTTCCTTCCTTCCGAGGTAGGTAAAATGAGGACCCAGATTGTTGGGAGCAATAAGCTGACTTTGTAATAATGCTGCTTGTAGGGGGGGGGGTGAAAGCTCTAATAAGCAGGCATATACATAGAATGAAGGCTATTGCTAAGCACATTGATTTGTGCTTTAAATTGTAAGCCGCCCTGAGTCTTCGGAGAAGGGCGGGATATAAATGGGATTAAAAAAAAAAAGACCAAATGGGAGATCCGCTCCAGGTTTTCAAGCCAGCCCGCCCAGTTCCTGAGTCAAATGTGTCCTTAGAGCTAAGCAGCTGCTCTGGCTGCGTCATTCCCCACCTGCCTTTCAAGTTGGGATAGACTACAGCTGCTCTTCAACTTTAGAAGGAAAGACGCCCAGACCCCAGCCTGTAAAAAATCACAGACTGCAGCTTCTACTCCAATTGGTCCCGCTTTCCCTGCGCAGACTAAATGGGAGATCCGCTCCAGGTTTTCCAGCCAGCCCTGTCCCTAAAGTTTCAGCACCTGGTGTATAAGACAACCCCGGACTTTTGAGAAGATTTTCATGGGTTAAAAAGTCGTCGGAAAATAAGGTACATTTCCTAAAGCTTATCTTTCTAAAAAAAATTGTGTCCAATAGCACCCAGAACACAAACCCCTCAAGCAACAACAGAATACCAAAACTGAATCTTTAGCATACAAAAAGGCTCTCTTCCCAAGTCAATACAACGGTAGATACTGTTCATCATTATATTTGTCAAACAGTGCTAATGACAATGACACTACTTTATTTTAGAAAGAAAGTGGGATCAACTATTTACCATCCCATGAATATGATACACTTAACTTTCTTTTCATTGAAGACAATACAACTTACTTTTCTGCACACCCAGGACAGTTGCTATCATCCTGACTGCGAGAAATATCATCAGCACCACTGTGCCCTCTTTCATCCAGCAATGAAGAATAGGAATCGCTCTATACAGGAGAAAAGATCATGTAAGATTTAAGATTAACATTTAACTCTTAAATTTTATTTTATAATTGACAATCCATTCCAAAATTTTAGACCGTCCCAGTTCATATATATTGCTAAGTTGTAATATGCTTTGTAAGCACATGTGAACTCACTTATTACAGATTACTATTACGTATAAACTGAATTATTGTAGCTTTTTCAAATCCTGGCATAACATTAAGTGTGAATCTGTACATTTTAGAATGATGCTTAAATGTTTTATAAGTTCATAGAACCCTGAAGTCACGAGAGATCTTCCTGAGCCAGCCCATTTTATTGGAACTAGAAGCCCCACTCAAAATTTGTGGTAAATGGCGGTATAACATAAAATTGCTTCAACTGCCTACCTGAGGGGAGAATCCTTTAATTAATTCCAGGCTGGGTTATGGGTAATTTTGCAGCTGCTGGGTTTCTGCTGCACAGGGTAAAGCTGTAAAATGGAAAGTGAAGTGGGATCTCCTGCTGCCGGTGTGGTTTTGAAAAGCTGGCATGGGTACAGAAGCGAGATTATGTGTTGAATTGCTGTTCAAGTGTGCGTACTTCAGGGGCACTCCTAGCCTGGGGAAAGTAAGTCTCTGGTCCTTTTTTAGGAAGGTTTCCTGAATTTGAAGCCCTGTACCCCACCAAAAAGGACATAGAAATACAGGTAGTTCTCATTTACCGACCACAATTGGGACCAGCCACTCGGTTGTTAAGCAATGCAGTCACTCAGTGAAACTGCAACTGACTTAGGATCTTACTTCAGCTGCCATTTGCCACACAAACCTGGAAAAGTTCTAAATGCAAGGATTGGCTGCAAAGTTACTTTGTCACCACTGTTGTAACTGTACTGTTGCTAAACGAGGACTACCTGTCTTACGGCTATGCAATGCTCATCGGGGTGCCTGCAATGAGCCAATATCCGGCCCCACCCCAGTAGGGCTTTTTGGGGGGCCTCGAGGCCGAAGGGGGACGTTGGCCCTCTGGGAACCAGGTTGAGTGGCACTCTGCCTGCTTCAAGTGCACCTACCTACAAGGGTAACCCTGGTGTGATTGCTTGATTTGCTGGTATAGTAGAGCTGAGCGCTAAAAACTGTTTTTGCCACCCTGCCTGCCCCTCGGGGGCACTGCTGCCAACTTTCTTTCATTTCGATTTAGCTGCGCTGAGTGAGCATCATTGAGCTGGCCACGCCCACCCAGCCACTCCCACTTGGTCATGCCCACCTGGCCACGCCCCCCACCCGAGGGCAACCATAATGCTGATGTGGCCCTCAATGAAATTGAGTTTGACACCCCTGGTCTATTTGTTCACCTCAGAAAATTCGGTCAGCTTGATTGCAGTTTGAAAGTGGCTGTTCATAAAGAATTGCAGATTTTCAATATATTTTTCCTGTGCAAGATAAACAAATCTTTTTAGACCTATTTAGTTTTAGTTTACTATAATATTCAGAATAAAATTTTGGCTTGTTGGATCAGTTCAATGCTCTCCAGTTCAGCATCTAAAATAATGTTATTCATTATATTCTTTCCAAATATTGCAGTCATTAGAAAGAATTCATTACCTCTCAAACAGACCGTTTTATAATTTTTACAATGACACAAATTTCATTACAGAGACATTTGAAGAAATTGTCATGTGGATACTAATATTAACAATAATATACTTATTAATTAGTCATGAGGCCATATCAAAACACAACAAAATAAAGTGAAAAGCAAAACTACAAGAAAATGCATTTCATATTTCTTTATCATCCCTAAAGCTTTTTCCAAGCCAATGCATATATGCACTTCGGTTATATTGTTTTATTCAAATAAAAAGACTTATTAATATTTGGGTTCGGACCACATTGATGTTATTCAAATCTATGGATCCCAATGAATCATTCATTCAATATGTTGTTGTAGATATTGACCTCTCACTTTGCTTTATAGTATATCTGGCATTCAGTAACATACACTATGTGCCATATCCTCAATCTGAGGAGCATCATAAATCTAACCACATTTATGAACTTGGTTAAATCCTCCATATTTAATCTTTGAATCTAACGGTTCAAATCACACTAAAGTAAATACCTCATGAGATAACTGAACATTTTGTATTTAGGTTTTTATCATTTAAAAGGTGTATTTATACACCCATTTCAGTGTGCCAATCTTATAAAGCAGACATGTCAAACACAAGGCCCGGGGGCCAGATCCGGCCCACGAAGTGGTTTCATGTGGCCCGCGAAGCCATCCTGGAAACAGTGAGGGAACGGCTCCCACTGCCTTGGCCCTGGCCCAGAGACCCTCCTTCTGCCAGAGACCCTCAGATCTGTCCCACTCCTGCCCAGGCCCCCATAGGCACCCTTGATGCGAAGGATGCAGAGCTGGCCACGCCCACCCAGTAGGCCATACGCACTCTAGCCACGCCCACCCAGTAGGCCACGCCCTCCTGGCCCCCTGAGGGCAACCGCAATGCTGATGCGGCCCTCAATGAAATTGAGTTTGACACCCCTGACTTAAGAGGTCGATGAGGGTTGGAAAAACTGCATTGAGCTGCAGCGTGCATACCTCTGCATTAATGCTTATGTGTTTTAATATGTACTTACTAAATGTTCTTATTCCAACCTTTGATGCCAGGGAAGCATTCAACTTTGCTGTTTTTAATGCTCCCTTTTTCTTTTTTTTCATCCGTTCCCCGACTCCATTTTTAAAAGAATTCTGAGGATCTTTCTGTGTGTTCCGGGAACGACATTTTTCCTAACAGTCCTGCCAAGTGTATAGAGAAACAGAGATATGAGACAGTATCTTCTTTTTCTAGTCTACAAACGTTATTTTTGTTTTGTGTTGTGTTGTGTTCTTTAAATGTAACAAACAAGAACAAGTGTGTCCTGCGTATCCACTCAGAGTTAGACATCTGACTTCATCACACTTGCCATCTTTTTACCTTTCTTTTTGTTTTACTGATTTTATTGTATTTTCTGTTTGATTGTTATGAGCTACCCAGAGTTGTTGGGAGTTGGGTGCCAAACACATTTAATAAATTACGGTTATTATCTTTTTCACATCCAGGTCATTTCATAGCCATAATAAGATTAGGAAGAAAGGTACCAAGGTCCATTCAAAGTAGGTTAAAATCCAGAAAATTAGTCGAACTAGAATTATACATCAGGGTACATCACTCTAGCGCATAAAAAATAATCAGGCATTTAATAGCTTCTCATAGTTCTTAGCATGCCGCTATTTGAATATGTGTGAGAGCACACGTGACTAGAAGATCATGTTCAGAAAAAAGAAAATTGTTCATGAACTTTTGTGTATTGATTTTAGAGGGAATACTGCACACCAGAGAGCATCCCTTTGGCTTGAAATCTGTATCTCCAATTATAGTACAGATGTATTCACACACACAAGAGTAAACTGAAGTTCTTCCAACTTTATTCAACCAAAGACCTCCTAGTGAACACTGCCCCAAAGCTTCTATTTGGCTTTTCTGAGAAATAACCTAATAACAGAGAATACACCAGATTGGAAAGGATCTCATTTGAACTCAGATCCTGTAATTCCACTCCTGTCAAGCCAAGATCCATAACCTATAATTCTTTTCCACTTCATATTTGGGCTAACAAAAGGACATACAAGTTTTAAGCGAGTAGGGACCCTAATCCAAGGAATTCCCACCTTGTATGGAAAACCCTCCCTAAATGAACACATACATAACCCACAGGTCCTGCACATTGCCTGAAGTCACTGATATGGTGACAGATAATATAACCCCATAACACTCTCACATAAAAAGTCTGCAGGAAAGCCAGTAATATGTTTGAAAAGCCTCCCTAAATACAAGATTTTTGAAGTTGTGCATATTAATGATTTCTCTCAAGAGCACTAGTTCTTTATTTGCAGAGTTAACAATGGAGCTGAAGCAACTCCTCTCCTCTTATGCTTGAAGAACAGGATTGTTCTTTCTCACTAGGAATTCTTCTATTATATTCTCTTGTAAAGCATAAATCAAGGAAGGGTAAAAAAAATACACATTTGTTAACCATCCTACGTATTATTCTGTAGTGCAAATGTCAACTACTTGCAACTTAAGTCACTGAAACTATTCAGTGTAGTACAGTGAGATAATCCAGGATCAAATCCACACTTAGCCAAGAAGATTCCTAATATGGATCATAACCCAACCTACCATATGTTACAGATATGTCCAGATGTATAGCAAAAGCATATGGTTGCGTATTTACAGATGACCATTAGATGGCAGGAAAGAGACGTCCTGCTATCATCTGATAACTGTCTAGAGCAGCGGCTCCCGACCTTTTCTATACCCCGCACCCCTAAAACGCTTCTGACATATTCTCGCACCCCTTACAAAAGTTCAAAATAACGGCAACGAATTACGCATATACACTATAATTTTGAAAACCCAAGTTTTTGCACCCTTTGGAATATTGTCTCGCACCCCCAGGGGGCGCAAGCACCCCCAGTTGGGAACCACCACCACCCCAGTCTAGTGTTTTGCAATCCAGATCAATGGGGAATTGACACCGCAACCCAGACTGGGGGATTCTGGGAGTTGGTCCACCTATTTTTAGGATTATCCTATTGAAGTTGAAAAACGCTGGCGTAGATAAAGGTAAGCCAAATATGCTGCCTTCTCAAAGGCAGATGAAGAATTATAAAAAGTATAAAGAAATAAGAGATAACATACGCGAGCGATCGAAGCCACGGCAGTTAACAGTTGCTACAACAGGCATATCACGTCCACCATTCTCAATCGCGCGCCAGTTGCATTTTAAAATGGGCAGAAACCCCCTTTATGCAGATGGCTTGGACAAGAGGGTTGCCCCTTCTCCCACATCATCCGAGGAACAGACGATTACCCTTCTGATCGACAAGCTCAGCGTCCTAACCCACTGAGCCACCGCGTCCCCCTAACTATCGTTACTTAAATATATATACCCAGACAATATTGTTTGTTAAATATTGAAACTGTCACTGGGGGATAACCCCAATGTTGACCCCAACCCTGTCCTTATCCCAATCCCGACCCCAACCCTAGCCTAAACCCTAATCCTAATTCCGACCCTATTTTATCCCTAACCCTATAAAATCTAATAATTTTTTTTTAAAAAAAAGAATGGTACGTTTATTGCTACTCACCTATTGACAGGTATTTAGCCATTACAGAAACAAAAAAATAAGCACAGTAATGTCTAAGGAGCATCTGCTTTCCGCTTCCTCCCTCTTAGTGCTAAGCTTGTAAGCCGCCCTGAGTCTTCGGAGAAGGGCGGGATATAAATGGAATTAAAATAAAAATAAAAAAAATAGTGGTTCCTTTCCTCATTTCAGCTCCAGATTCCAATATACAAACTTATTTTTCATCTTCTATTTCTCATCATCTTGGCACTCCAATTTCCGTATCAGCCTCCTAGGATATATTAGTGGCTTGAACTACTGCAGGGGTCTTCAAACCTGGCCCTTTTATGACTTGTGGACTTCAACTCCCAGAATTCCTCAGCCAGGCACACTGGCTGAAGAATTCTGGGAGTTGAAGTCCACAAGTCATAAAAGGGCCAAGTTTGAAGACCCCTGAACTACTGGAACTGCCCATCTGTGCTTTGAATTGCAATTTACCAATTGATCACAAAAACATGATCTCTACATTCAGATATCATGCTAAATAAGAATTAAGATTCTCAGATCATCATCTGAAGTGATGTTTTTATTTTTTCTTGTTTACAACGTGATGCTAAATCATTACTATTATGAAAATACCTGAAATTTAATCTGCTCTTCTCTCTTGCTGGTGCAGCTGCAAGAGATTTCAAGCTTCCAATTATAAACAGACTGTGATTTCTATTACTGTGTTTACTTGGGTTACATACATAAGTAATCCAGTTAAAATTTGCCATACAGAAGATGGGTTCACAGACAGTACACACAAATTACAGTAAGCCACAATAAATCTGTTTGCAATATACCATGCTTAGCTACATCTGATCATATTTACTCTAAAAATGTATTCATCAATTTGGTGCCATACACTGCTACAGATCAAGGCTAATGTCCTACTCTTTTTTGTAGTGCTTAACTAGTTGACATTTCTGTTTATTACTTTTATTAAAAACTACAGTGGCTCAATTGGGATTGGAGATATTGTACACCTTCTCTGTCTCCCCATTTTTACTATCACGTCTCAGTTGCAAGTATCTGGATGAACTCAAGATGGCAGCAACTTTACAGTTTTGTGTATCCAGTGGTCATCTAGAATTTCGCAGCTCAGATACAGAAACTTTAAAACTATCAGTAAATTTGTTTCTTATAACTGCATGTAGTTCCCATTACTGAAGCTAAAACTCAAATACTTTGGCCACCTAACGAGAAGGAAGGACTCACTGGAGAAGAGCCTAATGCTGGGAAAGACTGAGGACAATAGAAGAAGGGGACAACAGAGAATGAGGTGGCTGGATGGAGTCACTGAAGCAGTAGGCGTGAGCTTAAAGGGACTCCAGAAGATGGTAGAGGACAGGAAGGCCTGGAGGAACGTTGTCCCTAGGGTCGTGATGGGTCAGACACGACTTCGAAGCTAACAACAGTTCCCATTATGATCACAAGAGGCCACCAAAATCCTTGCTTCTGTTAACAAGCACTCTCCATAGAGTACAGTACTATACTTTCAGTCTCATAGAAGAATTCATGGGGGAAGTTTCTTCTGGACAGGTCACACAAATGTAATTTGCTTGCATGTATTAAATCACTACTTACTAAATAATTCTTTATACCACTGTATAGCAATCTAAAGATGGTCTAAAGTTAGTTGGGACGTGAACTGAACATAAGGTTATGCTTCATAAGGTTTATGAAGTACAGAAAGCTAAAGCCAACCAACACTTTGGAGGCAGGAAGTTAGGGGAAGCATATACATCAGCAAAATTTAACCAACTTTAGTTTGCAATACATTGTTTTATTACCTGCATTACAGGTAGTCCTCAACTTACAATTCCAGGATGCTGCAACCATTGTGAATACATGCTGCTTGCCAAGTGCCTGAATTTTTAACACTTGAACACGGAGATATCGCAACAGTTATAAGTGTGAGCACCGGTAATAAATCACTTTTTTCCCCAATGCCATTATAACTGAAAAGTCATTAAACAAACGACTGTAAGGCAGGAATATGATTTTTTTCTTTTCTTTTCTAGGAACTGTGTAATCTAAAAGTCTCTAGGCTATAATTTGAGTCCAAGGTTCCTTAGCCAGCGTGGACTGGCTTTAGAGTTCTTAGTTTCTGGAGACGGGAAGTCAGTGCGCTCCTTCAGTGCTGTACTCCCTCAAGGAACTCCCCCACTTTCCTGTTTGCTTGCTCTGGTTGGGAACTCCCAACTGTCTCTTCTTCCTAAAGCGATTAGCTCCCCGTGCTTCATTTGGCTGTAGGGGATTCAGCAGGTGCCTGACACTCTTAAGACAAGATTTCGTAAGATCCTAAAAGGACCTCTACATCTGGGGTGCCTCTAATTCAGGATATTTCTTCCCTAATTAAACAAAATGTTTGCTTTCTAAACAACAGGGAAGAAGCTACATACAGTGAGTTATTTTATTTAGAAAGCTAGATCTGTTTAGGCTACCGATTTGTAATTACATTATTCTAGAAAGTTTTAATTAATGTTTAGCATCTAGCCTAAATCCTCACAGCAACAGTAATGGGAGGTGAGGGCTAGAAGTAAGCTTGGGACAAGGCCCGTCACCATGGAGATAGATAAAAGCAAATGGTTGTATCATCAAAAAAAGGAAGGAAGGAAGCGAGAAGACAAAAATAAAAGGATAGATCTCATTATAGCAGGGGTGTCAAACTCAATTTCATTGAGGGCTGCATCAGCATTGCGGTTGCCCTCAAGGGGCCGGGTGGGTATGGCCAGGGTGGGCGTGGCCTACTGGATGGGCGTGGCTAGAGTGCATATGGCCTACTGGGTGGGCGTGGTTAGAGTGCGTATGGCCTACTGGGTGGGCATGGCCAGCTCTACATCTTTCACATCAAGGGTGCCTATGGGGGCCTGGGCAGGAGTGGGACAGATCTGAGGGTCTCTGGCAGAAGGAGGGTCTCTGGGCCAGGGCCAAGGCAGTGGGAGCCGTTCCCTCACTGTTTCTAGGATGGCTTTGCGGGCCGCATGAAACCACTTTGCGGGCCGGATCTGGCCCCCGGGCCTTGTGTTTGACATGTCTGCATTATAGGAACACTAATTTTGTAATCAGATGAATAAAGGTACCCTTGAAAGCTTAAGAGTCTG
Organism: Vipera berus; assembly: GCF_964194415.1. Classification (NCBI taxonomy): domain Eukaryota; kingdom Metazoa; phylum Chordata; class Lepidosauria; order Squamata; family Viperidae; genus Vipera; species Vipera berus. The sequence continues at coordinate 7,039,596 of NC_138204.1, forward strand.
AAGATATGACACAACAAAGACGCACAAAAGGTTGCTAACAGTGAGGTACGGAGTGCATTTGGACATGCACTGCTCTGCTTTTCATCTGCTTTCTTCCCAGATTGCCCATCACAATATTGGGTTGCAATCATCTGTCTGTTCTTACTTTTGTTCAGTTGGTAAAAGACAGACAATAATGAAATTCTGAAGGGAAGTTTTAAAGAGAAAATGATTGATTCCAGAAGAACTTTAAACTGACTCTAGGGGAAAACCCAAACATCGTAAAATCTTTCCTTCAGTACATGGATTAGATATAGATCTATAGATATAGAAGAACTCATGTCACGTGTCTATTTCCTGCCAGTGTCCCAAAACATATCTATGCAGCTTCAACTCTGAGAGAGAATATACTTCAATGGTAGCAGGCAGAAGTCTGTAATATTTGGCTGACCTTTTTAATCCTTCCTGAACTCCCCACCAGAGATACGATTTCTCTTCCCAAACAGGGAGTTTGCTGAATTGGGTGTGACAACTCGAAGTTACCACAAAATGCATTCAGGCAGTGGCATCCACTTCTCCCTCAACCTTTGCAGAGGAAAAGGTCAACAACAAGGAAGCATTGACTTTTATATGCTCCTTACACCTTTTCCTAAGGGTTCTCAAGCAACAATTCCCAACAACAAAACTGGCTGGTAATGACTGGCTCTTGGGAGCTATATCATCAAGGAACTGCAGGCATTGTGCAGTTTTCCAATCCACTCAATTTCTACCCAACTTTGCAGCTAACAAGTGAATGCTACGCAATGATCAGCTTCCAAAATTCTGAAACTTGGAGGAGGGAATCCTTTGTCACACAGGCCAAAAGACATAACCACCTGGGCCATAGTAACATGGCAAGCAGAAAAGCTGTAACCTGATCATATCTGAACTCAAAATGCTGGTGGTGTGAGCCTTACGGAAAACGCTGACCCTACGCAGACCATCATTTGTCACTGTGCATTTAAGGAGCTTCATATACTTTGCTTTGTTGGGACAGGCATTTAAATGGCTTTGGCTAGACTTGCATAAATCAGGCTGAAGAAACAGAATCTCCTTTGAGGAAGCTGTGGAAAGGGCATGACAACGAATAAAAAAACAAAGAAATCCCTTCATTCAGCCTGGCTGAGGCCACCAATGTCTTCATTGCTCCAGTAAGAATTCAACAATTCAATTCAATTTTTGTCATTCACATTTCATTTTGTCCCTCCTTTGGCATCCTCTCTTTAATGATTGTATTCTACCATTTATTGGATATTAGTGTAACTCTCGTCCTGCAGCGAGTTGGCAGTCCGGCGGGGTGTGTGTGTGTGTGTGTGTGTCTGTCTGTCTCTCTCTCTGACCCGCGGGAACGGCTGGTAGAGGCAGCGGCAGTCCGGCGTTTGCGTTTCTCTGTGTGTCGAGCCCCGTGGACCTGACACACAGGAGTGGGGGGGGGAAACGCCAGAACGCCGCTTCCTTGCAACCATTCCCGCGGGTCTGACACACACACACACACACACACACACACACATGCTCAAGGGGGGTGGGGAAACAACGCTGGACTGCCGCCACCGCTACCAGCTCTGCAAGCCTCTGCCGCCCCTTCGAAGGGGCGTCCCTTCGTCCAGGCCAGGCTGCCGAGAGAAGCGGGCGGCAGAGGCTTGCAGAGCTGGTACAGGCGGCGGCAGTGCAGCATTGTGTCCCCCCCCCTTGTGCCTGCATGTGCGTCAGACCCGTGGGAATGGCTGGTGGCGTTTCCCCCCCCCTCCTGTGTGTCGGGTCCACGGGGCTCGACACACAGAGAAATGCAAATGCCAGGCTGCCACCGCCCCTACCAACCGTTCCCGCAGGTGTCTCTCTCTCTCACACACACACACAGGTGGGGGGGGGGGGAAACAACACCGGACTGCCGCCTCCCTAGCAGACCCCCCCTGCCAGGCAGCTGAGAAAAGAGGGCGGTGGAGGCTGGTGGATCTCCATGGGGGCGGGAAACACCTGTGGGTCCCTCCACAAACAGCGACAGGGGAGCCGTGCCGAAGCCTTGGACTTGTTGCCAAGGTCAGCAGGCCCGGCAGAGGACCACAGAGGACCCTCTTGTAAGACCTGCCGCCCGTGGCCCCGGCCAAAAAGGCAAGGCAGGGGCTGACAGGGGAAGCTTCTAAGCCCCCGGTGGACCCCCGCCCCAGGCTAGCAGAGGTGGCGGTGGGGCAGGGCAAGGGGAGACCTGCCAGGCAGGGGAAGAGGCAGACCCGGGACACCCCGAGACTGGCCACCCCCCCACCCGTGCAAGCAGGTTAGGAAAAGGGCCCACTCACCTTTCCAGTCTCCAAGTCCCTTCCTCCGTTGCCACCCCGTGCAGTCTTTAGAAGCGTAGAGGTGGGTTTTTTTTTTAAATCCCATTTATATCCCGCCCTTCTCCAAAAACTCAGGGCAGCTTACAATCTAACCACAAATCAACGTCCCACAAACCAAAGTTCAACCAATCAATTCAAACTTCGCAAGGTGTTTTTTTTTTTGGTGAGCAGTTTGAATTGATTGATTGAATTTTTTGTCCTCTTTTTTTTTTGGAACTGGGAGGAGGCTGCCTGGGAGCCGCAGGAGGCCAATGAGCTGTGGAGGGGCTAAGGAGCTGCAAGTGTTGCTGGGCTCCACCAGCCCACCTGCACTTGCTGAGCCAGCCGGCACCAAGGTGGTGGGGGTTGGACCTTTGTAATTTCCAGGAGAGATAATAATAATAATAATAATAATAATAATAATAATAATAATAATAATAATTCATAATAATAATAATAATAATAATTCATAATAATAATTCATAATAATAATAATAATAATAATAATAATAATAATAATAATAATAATAATAAGTTGGAAGGGACCTTGGAGGTCATCTAGTCCAACCCCCTGCCCAGGCAGGAAACCTTATACCATTTCAGGCAAATGGCTGTCCAGTATCTTCTTAAAAACCTCCAGTGTTGGAGCATTCACCACTTCTGGAGGCAGGTTGTTCCACTGGTTAATTGTTCTGTCAGGAAGTTTCTCCTCAGTTCTAGGTTGCTTCTCTCCTTGACTAGTTTCCATCCATTGCTTCTTGTCCTGCTTTCAGGTGCTTTGGAGAATAGCTTGGCTCCCTATTCTTTGTGGCAGCCTCTGAGATATTGGAACACTGCTATCATGTTCACCCCTCACCCTTCTCTTCGTTAAACTACACATACCCAATTCCAGCAACCGGTTCCTATTTTCCTAATTCACTTTTTTCACTTTTCCTAATTCACTCCAAAGCTTTCCCTGTGCAGAGCCTTAAGTAACACCAGCTGCCTGCAATTAGTGCAGGTTCGCATCCCACCAGGCTCAAGGTTGACTCAGCCTTCCATCCTTCCGAGGTAGGTAAAATGAGGACCCAGATTGTTGGGAGCAATAAGCTGACTTTATAATAATGCTGCTTGTGTGGGGGGGGGGGGTGAAAGCCCTAATAAATAGGCATATACACAGAATGAAGGCTATTGCTAAGCACATTGATTTGTGCTTTAGATTGTAAGCCACCCTGAGTCTTCGGAGAAGGGCAGGATATAAATGGGATTTAAAAAAAAAAAAGACCAAATGGGAGATCCGCTCCAGGTTTTCAAGCCAGCCCGCCCAGTTCCTGAGTCAAATGTGTCCTTAGAGCTAAGCAGCTGCTCTGGCTGCGTCATTCCCCACCTGCCTTTCAAGTTGGGATAGACTACAGCTGCTCTTCAACTTTAGAAGGAAAGACGCCCAGACCCCAGCCTGTAAAAAATCACAGACTGCAGCTTCTACTCCAATTGGTCCCGCTTTCCCTGCGCAGACTAAATGGGAGATCCGCTCCAGGTTTTCCAGCCAGCCCTGTCCCTAAAGTTTCAGCACCTGGTGTATAAGACAACCCCGGACTTTTGAGAAGATTTTCATGGGTTAAAAAGTCGTCGGAAAATAAGGTACATTTCCTAAAGCTTATCTTTCTAAAAAAAATTGTGTCCAATAGCACCCAGAACACAAACCCCTCAAGCAACAACAGAATACCAAAACTGAATCTTTAGCATACAAAAAGGCTCTCTTCCCAAGTCAATACAACGGTAGATACTGTTCATCATTATATTTGTCAAACAGTGCTAATGACAATGACACTACTTTATTTTAGAAAGAAAGTGGGATCAACTATTTACCATCCCATGAATATGATAGACTTAACTTTCTTTTCATTGAAGACAATACAACTTACTTTTCTGCACACCCAGGACAGTTGCTATCATCCTGACTGCGAGAAATATCATCAGCACCACTGTGCCCTCTTTCATCCAGCAATGAAGAATAGGAATCACTCTATACAGGAGAAAAGATCATGTAAGATTTAAGATTAACATTTAACTCTTAAATTTTATTTTATAATTGACAATCCATTCCAAAATTTTAGACCGTCCCAGTTCATATATATTGCTAAGTTGTAATATGCTTTGTAAGCACATGTGAACTCACTTATTACAGATTACTATTACGTATAAACTGAATTATTGTAGCTTTTTCAAATCCTGGCATAACATTAAGTGTGAATCTGTACATTTTAGAATGATGCTTAAATGTTTTATAAGTTCATAGAACCCTACTGCTGCCTCATTGTGGCAGGGAGATGTTCTTGGGAAGGATGAGCAAGAATGCCAGTAGTATATGCCAACAATATATAATCTAAATAATGTCACCCAAGATATGAAAAATCATTCCAGCTGCAAATCTGCTGCTGGGGGCACGTCTCTGCCAGGGCCTTCCCGGATCCGGGCCGGGCGCCTCTGCTCGCCGCTCCGGCTGCTCTGCCGGGCTTCTTTCACATGCGAGCTACTTTGTCAGGTGCTGCTGAGGGCGAGCAGAGGCGCCTGGCCTGGATCCTGCAAGGCCTGGCCGAGACGCGCCCCCAACAGTGGAGCCGCTCCAGCTCCTCTGCCGGGCTTCTTTCACGCATGGGCTCCTGTGCCGGGTGCTTGAAGTGCAAGGATCACATCCAGGCAAGAATGTTCAGCTCACAGAAAATGAGATTCCGGGCATATGCCTGAAGTCACGAGAGATCTTCCTGAGCCAGCCCATTTTGTTGGAACTAGAAGCCCCACTCAAAATTTGTGGTAAACGGCGGTATAACATAAAATTGCTTCAACTGCCTACCTGAGGGGAGAATCCTTTAATTCCAGGCTGTGTTATGGGTAATTTTGCAGCTGCTGGGTTTCTGCTGCACAGGGTAAAGCTGTAAAATGGAAAGTGAAGTGGGATCTCCTGCTGCCGGTGTGGTTTTGAAAAGCTGGCATGGGTACAGAAGCGAGATTATGTGTTGAATTGCTGTTCAAGTGTGTGTACTTCAGGGGCACTCCTAGCCTGGGGAAAGTAAGTCTCTGGTCCTTTTTTAGGAAGGTTTCCTGAATTTGAAGCCCTCTACCCCACCAAAAAGGACATCGAAATACAGGTAGTTCTCATTTACCGACCACAATTGGGACCAGCCACTCGGTTGTTAAGCAATGCAGTCACTCAGTGAAACTGCAACTGACTTAGGATCTTACTTCAGCTGCCATTTGCCACACAAACCTGGAAAAGTTCTAAATGCAAGGATTGGCTGCAAAGTTACTTTGTCACCACTGTTGTAACTGTACTGTTGCTAAACGAGGACTACCTGTCTTACGGCTATGCAATGCTCATCGGGGTGCCTGCAATGAGCCAATATCCGGCCCCACTCCACTAGGGCTTTTTCGGGGGCCTCGAGGCCGAAGGGGGAGGTTGGCCCTCTGGGAACCAGGTTGAGTGGCACTCTGCCTGCTTCAAGTGCACCTACCTACAAGGGTAACCCTGGTGTGATTGCTTGATTTGCTGGTATAGTAGAGCTGAGCGCTAAAAACTTTTTGCCACCTTGCCTGCCCCTCGGGGGCACTGCTGCCAACTTTCTTTCATTTCGATTAAGCTGCGCTGAGCTGAGTGAGCATCATTGAGCTGGCCACGCCCACCCAGCCACACCCACTTGGTCATGCCCACCTGGCCACGCCCCCCCACCCGAGGGCAACCATAATGCTGATGTGGCCCTCAATGAAATTGAGTTTGACACCCCTGGTCTATTTGTTCACCTCAGAAAATTCGGTCAGCTTGATTGCAGTTTGAAAGTGGATGTTCATAAAGAATTGCAGATTTTCAATATATTTTTCCTGTGCAAGATAAACAAATCTTTTTAGACCTATTTAGTTTTAGTTTACTATAATATTCAGAATAAAATTTTGGCTTGTTGGATCAGTTCAATGCTCTCCAGTTCAGCATCTAAAATAATGTTATTCATTATATTCTTTCCAAATATTGCAGTCATTAGAAAGAATTCATTACCTCTCAAACACTGTTTTATAATTTTTTAAATGACACAAATTTCATTACAGAGACATTTGAAGAAATTGTCATGTGGATACTAATATTAACAATAATATACTTACTAATTAGTCATGAGGCCATATCAAAACACAACAAAATAAAGTGAAAAGCAAAACTACAAGAAAATGCATTTCATATTTCTTTATCATCCCTAAAGCTTTTTCCAAGCCAATGCATATATGCACTTCGGTTATATTGTTTTATTCAAATAAAAAGATTTATTAATATTTGGGTTCTGACCACATTGATGTTATTCAAATCTATGGATCCCAACGAATCATTCACTCAATATGTTGTTGTAGATATTGACCTCTCACTTTGCTTTATAGAGGAAAAGGTCAACAACAAGGAAGCATTGACTTTTATATGCTCCTTACACCTTTTCCTAAGGGTTCTCAAGCAACAATTCCCAACAACAAAACTGGCTGGTAATGACTGGCTCTTAGGAGCTATATCAAGAAACTGCAGGCATTGTGCAGTTTTCCAATCCACTCAATTTCTACCCAACTTTGCAGCTAACAAGTGAATGCTACACAATGATCAGCTTCCAAAATTCTGAAACTTGGAGGAGGGAATCCTTTGTCACACATGCCAAAAAACATAACCACCTGGGCCATAGTAACATGGCAAGCAGAAAAGCTGTAACCTGATCATATCTGAACTCAAAATGCTGGTGGTGTGAGCCTTATGGAAAACGCTGACCCTACGCAGACCATCATTTGTCACTGTGCATTTAAGGAGCTTCATATACTTTGCTTTGTTGGGACAGGCGTTTAAATGGCTTTGGCTAGACTCGCATAAATCAGGCTGAAGAAACAGAATCTCCTTTGAGGAAGCTGTGGCAAGGGCATGACAACGAACAAAAAACAAAGAAATCCCTTCATTCAGCCTGGCTGAGGCCACCAACGTCTTAATTGCTCCAGTAAGAACTCAACAATTCAATTCAATTTTTGTCATTCACACTTCATTTTGTCCCTCCTTTGGCATCCTCTCTTTAATGATTGTATTCTAGCATTTATTGGATATTAGTGTAACTCTTGTCCTGCAGCGAGTTGTCCTGCTAGGGAGGCGGCAGTCGGCAGAGTGAGTCTCTCTTTCTTTCTCTCTCTCTCTCTCTCTCTCTCTCCCTCTCTCATCTATCCTTATTCTACTTCTATTTCTTTTTTAGTGTCATGCCTTAGTATTAGACCAATAATATTCTTGGGTTTTTTTGGTCCTAGGGACCTAGCTTACAGTGGCAACAAGAATGACAATATTATTGCACATTATTGTTTTAGCTTGTGTTTTACGCTGGCCTTCCTCTTTTATTTTTAAACAGCTTGTTAATTATTGCTCTCTCTCTCTCTCTCACACACACACACACACACACACACACAAACACGGGTGGGGGGAGGGGGAACAACGCCGGACTGCCGCCTCCGTAGCAGACCCCCCCTGCCAGGCAGCTGAGAAAAGGGGGCGGTGGAGGCTGCTGGATCTCCATGGGGGGTGGGAAACACCTGTGGGTCCCTCCACAAACAGCGACAGGGGAGCCGCGCCGAAGCCTTGGACTTGTTGCCGAGGTCAGCAGGCCCCGCAGAGGACCCTCTTGTAAGACCCGCCGCCGTGGCCCGTCCAAAAGGCAAGGCAGGGGCTGACAGGGGAAGCTTCTAAGACCCCGCTGGACCCCCGCCCCAGGCTAGCAGAGGGGGCGGTGGAGCAGGGCAAGGGGAGACCTGCCAGGCAGGGGAAGAGGCAGGCCCGGGGCACCCCGAGACTGGCCGCCCCCCCCCACCCCGGCAAGCAGGTTAGGAAAAGGGCCCGCTCACCTTTCCAGTCTCCAAGTCTCTTCCTCCGTTGCCGCCCCGTGCAGTCTTTGGAAGCGTAGAGGTTTGTTTTTTTTCCAATCCCATTTATATCCCTCCCTTCTCCGAAAACTCAGGGCAGCTTACAATCTAAGCACAAATCAACGTTCGACAAACCAAAGTTCAACCAATCAATTCAAACTTCGCAAGTTTTTTTTTTTTGGTGAGCAGTTTGAATTGATTGATTGAATTTCTTGTCCTCCTTTTTTTTGGAAGTGGGAGGAGGCTGCCTGGGAGCCGCAGGAGGCCAATGAGCTGTGGAGGGGCTAAGGAGCTGCAAGTGTTGCTGGGCTCCACCAGCCCTCCTGCACTTGTTGAGCCGGCCAGCGCCAAGGTGGTGGGGGTTGGATCTTTGTAATTTCCAGGAGAGTGAAGAAGAAGAAGAAGAAGAAGTTGGAAGGGACCTTGGAGGTCATCTAGTCCAACCCCCTGCTCAGGCAGGAAACCCTATACCATTTCAGGCAAATGGCTGTCCAGTCTCTTCTTAAAAACTTCCAGTGTTGGAGCATTCACCACCTCTGGAGGCAGGTTGTTCCACTGGTTAGTTGTTCTAACTGTCAGGAAGTTTCTCCTTAGTTCTAGGTTGCTTCTCTCCTTGGTTAGTTTCCATCCGTTGCTTCTTGTCCTGCTTTCAGGGGCTTTGGAGAATAGCTTGACTCCCTCTTCTTTGTGGTAGTGCAGGCTGGATTCAATCATATGGGGGGGCGCGTTTGTGGCCCCTGGGCCTTGTGTTTGACATGTCTGGTTTAATGATTACTCAATACAACAAGGTTTTATTTTTGGCTGCCGTGTATTTATTGAAATCCCAGGAAAAACAATTGAGAAAACAAGGCCATGCAATATATATATTGTGCTTTTTGAAAGCACCTTGCTAATTAACTCTTTCATTCCTGTTTTGGCCTATCTTCAAGGCTTATCCACAGGATATAGTCAACTATGACAGCTCATTATTTGTGCAAATTATTCAAGTTGCTAATAAAGAATTTTGGGAGGCTGAGATGGCCATTTCGAACTCTTTATGTTCTCATCAGTCAGTCATATATGTACATATATGTATGTATGTATGTATGTGCTGGGTGCAAAAGAAGCACAACTTCTCAAGCTACTCTCAACACTTCATTCTGTCACTGCCCCTCCCTTGCTTTGCAGCTCTCCGCACCCCAAGCACACCCAGGCCCTGAAGCATTCTATGATTGAGGAAATGCACTGCGAGTATTTTCTACTTATGATTTCAAGGACCACACTTGATGCTGGTAAATGTCCGGAGGTAAATGAAGTTTACAATAGAAACAGCAAGTGTAATTTATGGGTTTGCTGGGAAGTGGAGAGACAGGGAAATATTGTCAAATGCCACAACTCTGCTTGGACAAGTTAAATAATATCTGGGAAACACTGTAAATTATTCTTTCATTCTCATATATAGAGCCTTGGTGGAGCAGTGGGCTAATGCCTCCTTAAGTAACACCAGCTGCCTGCAATTAGTGCAGATTCGCATCCCACCAGGCTCAAGGTTGACTCAGCCTTCCATCCTTCCGAGGTAGGTAAAATGAGGACCCAGATTGTTGGGGGCAATTAAGCTGACTTTGTAATAATGCCGCTTGGGGTGTGTGTGAAAGCCCTAACAAGCAGGCATATACATAGAATGAAGGCTACTGCTAAGCTTGTAAGCCGCCCTGAGTCTTCGGAGAAGGGCAGGATATTAATGGAATTAAAATAAAAAAAATAAAAAATATATATGCCCCTCTGGGACTAACACTGAGGATTAGTATGGGAAGAGAGTTTTACAGTCCACCTATAGTTTGTAAACTATTATGAGGTCCTTTTTAAAGTTGCCATAATAGTATCCATCTCTATCCATGAGATGAGGTGGAAGCAGCAACTGAGAATATTTTTTTTATTCTAGAGAATTTGACAGAAGAAACCATGCTGAAGTCAGGCTCCAAAACTGGGAGCTCCCTCCCCCCCCCAAAAAAAGTAGAGTAGGCTGGATATGTTATCTCTGAGCTACACTTCCATGTGTTTTTCTTTAGCACCAAATTGTCTCTAAGGAGCAGAGTCAAAGGGAGAAATGCAGAGTTAATTGCTTTCCCATGACTGTCTTATATGCTAAGCCAGGTTACAGTTTGGCTTACGGTGGCAGCTAAAACTAGAACATGAGCTTGTCAATGTTAACTTGCCTTAAGCATGGTTACACATATCTAAATCCAGGCTACTATGCTGATTTAGTTAGGGAAGCTCTAGAGAAAGGCCATAAGGAATATGGGACTACTGTATCACGGTGTTATTCATTTGGCATATATTGAGCTATGTGACCGTTTCTTTGGGGAAACATAAAGGATAATGGAAAAGATTAGCCTTTTCCCACAACATGCACAATGGCTCTCAGTTCTTATACATATATTTTAAAAATAGGAAGTGTTTCCTGGTCAAATGCTTTTTATGATGTTTGGTCTTAGCAGCAGAGAAAGAGAAAAAATCCTATCAGGGTACTTCTCTGAGGGGTCTTTGGTACTTTCTGAGCTTGGTTGTTTTCTTTCAAACATTTCATTACCCAAACTAAGTAACATCATCACTAGCACTGACGGTCCCCAAAGTGCTTTTTTCTGAAGAACTGAAGAAGCTTCTTGGATGAGAAGGGAAACATCTTCAAAGGACAACAAAGGAAGTCCAGTTGCCTTTTGAAAAAGCACTTTTGGGACAACCATGACTGGATGACTGAGAAGCTCCATCAGCATAGCACTGATGATGTTAGCTGGTTTGGATAATGAAATGTCTGCAAGAAAACAACCAAACTCAAGAGAGCATCAAAGACCCCTCCATTTTAACCCTCGGCTACAAATATTCTCCTTTAAGGTACTTCTCTTGATTAAGTGTGAGACAATTTGTATACTAGTTCCTTGGCCACAGTATTTGCCAACAGGATCCCTGACCAGATTTCTCCATTTCTTTTCAAGTAAGCTTCCGAATTCTTGACACTAAATATTCTTTATTTATTTAACCTCAACACAACCCCACACAGCTCTTGGCAGTTCACATGACCTGCTATAAGCATGACTAATCTTGAAGTGATGACTGCAACATGCAGCCAAGATAAAAGCATATTCCCAAATCTACATAGAATCAACCATGTCATTTTTAAAAAATAAAATAGTCAACAAACTCTTATAAGCCTCACAACTCTTTAAAAAATAGAAGATGGATTATTTGGCATTAAACTCCAAACCACTCACTGTATCTCAGACCAGCAGCACTTAACTTTAAGTGGAAGAGTTTGTGTGCCTATCTTTAAAAGCCATTGGAGTACATCAATCTTCAAAATAGGAATATAAGTATTCAATTGTGATTTTGCACATGGCAAATTAGCAAGACTGATTTTAGTTTAAGGCCTTTAAACTCATGAAATTCTCAACCTTCCTAATTACTAGCAAACAACACCTTCTGGCACACAAACAAGGGGGAAACATAAGAAGATCTTAAGACAGCAATATTAACACTTTCAACCAATCAATATTTTAGCTACACCATGGAACAGCAAGTGATGAAGAAATCAAATTCTTTCCTTTTCAATCTAAATGGAACCCAGGTATTCTGGCCGGGCTTGGAAGATCGAATTCTATGCTTTCTTATCAAGGGAGTCAAACTGTATTCAATAAAGGCTTGAAATCTATGTTCAGTAGGTATGGATCAAGGTACGCTGCGGACAAGAATGTGATGGAATAAAGAAGAAGGCAATCTTATATATGTTGCCTCTTACACCAGAAGATGCAACAGATTAGATCTAACCATAATTACACTTTCTGTTTATTCTGTCCATAATTAAGACCAAGTAAGAAAAAGTGAAGTTTGATTCTTTGTGTCTATATTTTTAATCTAACAACCCAGAGTAATGTTCTTTCCATTTGTTAATAAAAGGCTCAGGCTGGTAATCTAATAGTGTTGCTGAAAGTGCATCTGTAAATATTTGTTAAGTTCAAATCTGGAAAGCATCACCAAACTTACAATCATTGATTTTGCTTTAAAAAGAGAAAAAAATATATATTTAACCAGACCATTGAATACATCACTATTAGTTTCAGAAACACTATCTTACTCAATATTTTAAATGTGATGCTATCTCATTTATTATGCATTCTTTTGAGCTTATTAATATGCAGTATTAGTATACTGAGAAATGCTGCTCTGCATATTATAACATTTTGTCCAATCCAATTTCACAATACCCTCTTTATGTAACTGTCATTGTACAACAGTGAGACAGAGGAAAGGAAGGCAACAAAACACTCACAAAAGCAGGGAAAACCCACAAACTATTTTTAATATCTATTGCATTAATATATTGCATTTAAACAAACATTGCTTATCTATAAACTATGGCTCCCAACTCATAGAGGCACCATACCACCACCAATCACTACACAACATCATTCCAAAGTTAGGTGGAACTAGTTTATAGATGTCTAAACATGCAAGAAAGGTTTAAACATTCAGCAAAATGAAATACTGAAGCTTAATCTGGAAGATGGCACTGCATGTTATATTGTTGTTTGCATAAAGAAAAACCAGAAAGACTTTGCTTAGGTTTTTTTTAGGTATTTTATTTAGGGATTTTGAATTTTTGAGTTGTTTTTGTGTCACCAGGAGATATATCTCTATGATTGTACATACCGTAATAGCAACCACTGCATTACCAAGATAACTCTGAACCTTGTGGCAGAATTGACAACATTTTAATATCCAGAGGGTTTGCATTTATATAGCTTTAAAGCAGGAGTAAGCTATTTTTTCTGTCAAAGGCTGCTTTACACAAAAACTCTGCAGGGAATCATGCTATGGGCAGAACCAAACTGGGAAAGGGGCTGCGAATGCAGCTATTTATACCCTGGCCTCTAGGTGACGGCCAATAGGTTTGAAGCAACCTGTTGCTGCCCTAGAAGCAGCCAAAGGCAGTGCTGGAAACGGGTTGTCTGAGGAGCTGGGAGCCGTTAGCCAGTTTCCCTGCTTGAGCAACCTTCCAGCAATTAACCCATGTGGTGTTCCCTTAACAAGACAAAGCCCAATACATTACAGGGATGGGTCTTAAGAGATTCTTTGGTTGGGCTGTTTACTGTTGGCTCTTTGGCAGTTTCTTCACTGAGAAGTGACTTGTCACTGCATTTTTGTGAGACCTTAGTTCTCAGACCTTAGTTCTGGGATTCTGGTTTTCCATCCAAGCAATAATCAAATCTGGTCTTGCTTAATTTTTTTTCAGATCGGGCAAAATGTTTTCAAATTTTAATGGATCTTCCCATCGTATTTGCTCAAAGTTGTTCCCATGTTTAACAGCTCTTATCCTGCTTCAAAGGATCCCTTTGATAAGGAATATTGATATGGTGAGATTCAAGGTGCTGGTGATGACCTATAAAGCCCTAAATGGCATGGGCCCGGATTATCTAAGGGAGCACCTGCTGCCAGCGCCAATTTCCCATCGTCCTGTGCGCTCCCACAGGGAGGGCCTCCTCAGGGTACCGCCGGTCAAGGATTGCCGACGGGCGATCCACAGGGGGAGGGCGTTCTCTGTGGGCGCGCCTACCCTATGGAATCAACTGCCAACGGAACTCCGGACTGCCCCCGACCTTCGTTCATTTCGCCGGGACCTAAAAACCTGGCTCTTTGAGCTATCTCAGGGGTGTTCAAACTTGGCCCTTTTATGACTCGTGGACTTCAACTCCCAGAATTTCTCAGCCGGCATGCCCTGGCTGAGGAATTCTGGGAGTTGAAGTCCACGAGTCATAAAAGGGCCAAGTTTGAAAACCCCTGAGCTATCTGGTCTGGACTGAGGGGTTTAATGTTTTTAAATTTTAATTTTATTTTTTTGCGGCTAGACTTTTAATTTAATTTTAATTTTATATTGTATTTTTTTAAAATTTTGCCTTGTAAACCGCCCTGAGTCCTTTGAGAGTAGGGCGGTATATAAACCGAATTAATAAATAAATAATAAATAAATAAATGGAACGTGAGGCGAAGATCAAAATAAAACATAAATGTCAAGCTTCAGACATTGTCTGAACAACCGAGGGAAGGGAAACCAGTAAAAAGATTATTCCTTCATAAAACATTAACCTGTCCTATGTTTGCATCCATGGAAAAGCAGTCACTTTCGGAAAGTCACAGCTTTCCACCATAAAGTTTTTGCTGTTTCTAGGGGGGAGAAAGAAAAATCTAAAATGGTTCCTCTTTGTTCAGGTTTCCTCAACCCACTTTCTGAACTCGGCGCTTTGCCAATGCGTTGAGACTACATCTCCCAAAGTTCCCTAGTCAAAAAATGAACGGCTTGGATTCCTGGGAGTTGCAGTTCCAATACACATGGAAGATACCAAGTGCGAAAAGCTGGGGGAGGTATTAAGTTACACATTATTAGAGGGTTCCTGAATCTTAAAAATAAATAAATACGACCACCCCCCCCCCAAAAAAAAAGATATTTTCTTTCTGCGCTTAATCGTATTCTCCGGATTGGCTGAAATTAGCCAAATGATACTGGCGTAAGCGCGAGCAAAACTGACTCCCGGCCGCCAGTCGCGCTCAGGTTGCGAGCGTCCGCCTGCAGTCGAGGCAGCCCCGAGAAACCTAATTTCCCTTCGGCTGCACCCATGATGCATTGCGCAGTGAGAAGGAACAATTTCGCCGTCATTTCTGCAATAGATTTTCACTATTTTTACATCCAAGCGTTACTTCGTTCATTTATTTAACTATTAATAGGCTTGTAATATAATTTCTCTGTCTATCTAGATGGTCGCCATACTAAGATTGAGAGTCATTGCTGCAGGGATCGGTCTCTCGAACGAAGGAAAAGCATACTCTGGTTTCTCTTCAGATCGTATAAATCTTTCGCCTTTTACTAAAGATTTCCGTGGAGAGGAACATTTATGAGTTTTGTACTAATTTTTTGAGGCTCTGCTTCGGTAGGGCTACATTTACACGGTTCAAAAAACAGAATTTTATTGAGCGAGTTGGAGCGTGGAGGCTTTTGCGCCTTATATGAATGTAAGACATGGTGCCACCTGTAGGAGGCGTTGCTGTCATAACTTTCTTAAATTGCGCGGCGGTCTTAGCGATACTTCCGCGTTTCATATCTGGTGTGGTTTCCTGTATCGTATGAATACAAAACGTTGAGCGAAATATAGCAGCGCCAGTGTCATGATGTTGTTGCGAAGTCTAGTGTGGTTTCCTGTATCGTATGAATACAGAACGTTGAGCGAAATATAGCAGCGCCTTGAATACAGAACGTTGAGCGAAATATAGCAGCGCCAGTGTCCTGTTGTTGTTGCGAAGTCATGTCCAACCCATCGCGACCCTATGGACGACATTCCTCCAGGCCTTCCTGTCCTATACCATCTCCTTAAATTGCACGTAATTTTTACGAGGGCAACACTACTGTGACTTTCGTTTGGGGTAGCAGTTAAAGGCGCCAGGCTTTAACTCCAAGGACCGTGAGTTCTACTCTTGCTGAACAGCCTTGGGCCAAATACACTCTCTCGGCCCTGAGAAGGAGACAGTGACAAACAAACTGCTTCTGAAATCTTGAAAAAAAAAACAACCCAAGAAAAACCCTGCAGGGACTAGAATAGAATAAGAATAGAATATGAATAAGGAGCTGGAAGGGAGCTTGGAGGTCTTCTAGTCCAGCCCCCGTCTGAAAGTCTCAGAGAATTGGACAAGATTGAACAGGGAAGGGAAAAAAATGTGACTAAGCAGAGGTGGCCCCTGTTAGTACTTGGATAAGGGACCACTAGGTGATCCCAAGGTTAAAGTTCAAATAACTTCTAAAAAGTTGACAACAGAAAATTATTTTGCTTTTCCAGAGTCCAAGAAAGCTCCCTTCCATGGAGCCAGCATGCACACCGTAAGGGCAGCATGAGACAAATATAGTTTATCTATAATCCCTTATGCAATATTAAATTGAATAGAGATTTGTGCTCTTTCTTGCAATGAGAGGTCACAACTACTGTGTCAAAAATGCCTTGGTGACCTGTTTTGGACAAACGTAACAATAATTTTGCTCCAGCGGTCAATTTTCTTTCTTGAGGTTGAAACTCCTTTAAAACTGCCTAGCAAAATTTCATTGAACTGCAAAAGCTTGTTCCTTGGCAACATGCCACAACGCTGCCATAAACCTAGGAGAAAGCAACTTTATAATATAAATAAAATCTACCTTTGTGCGGTTTCAAAAACATCGGATTTCTTCGTGGAAAGCAAACAAGCTTACTAAAAAGAAAACAACCTTTAATGAAACCACCAAGTGCCATAATGACAGCCACTGAAGATATGTTTAGCATATTGTATATTGTAACGGCATTGTTTTTATGAAAGAGGAAGAGAAAGAAATAATTTCTCTGGAAGACAGCAGGAATGTAAAAAGGTGCAAAAACAGGAAATCCCAAGAAATCTCACTTTTTTTTTTTGCCGTGCAATGCCTTCTAGGGCCCACCGCAGGAAAATTAGCAACTTTCGGTTACATCAGGGGGTCTTCAGACTTGGCCCTTTCATGACCTGTGGACTTCAACTCCCAGAATTCCTCAGCCAGGCTCTGGGAGTTGACGTCCACAAGTCATAAAAGGGCCAAGTCTGAAGACCCCTAGGTTACATACAGTCTCGGACCCGTCTGTGACATAGAAGCTGCTCGAAGGAGAGGCTAGAGAGGTTTCAATGGTGAGCCCTCTATTGGTCATTGTTTGCATTGCAGCTCTTTTAGGACACCGAGTAACAAGGAACTCTTTTTAAGCTAATATTTTTTTATTTACAAATTTAGCATTTATGCATTTTTAACCCGGGTTTAGCAACTGTTTATTTGGGCCAGCCATTTACCCTTTTCTATGGTGGTGATTCCTCTTAATTCAACGTGCTGGTGATGACCTATAAAGCCCTAAATGGCGAGGGTCCGGGATATCTGAGGGAACACCTGCTGCCAGCATTGAGCTCCCTTCGTCCAGTGCGCTCCCACAGGGAGGGTCTTCTCAGGGTGCCGCCGGTTAAAGATTGCTGGCGGGTAACACCCAGGGGGAGGGCCTTCTCAGTGGGCGCGCCTGCCCTTTGGAACCAGCTGCCCGCGGAGCTTAGGATTGCCCCTGACGTCCGTTCATTCCGCCGGGACCTGAAGACCTGGCTCTTCGAGCTCTCTGGCCCAGGCTGAGAATGTTTAATTTTAATTTTAACTGGGTTTTTATTTTCTCTCAGGGTTTTATTTAATCTTTTTTAATTGGTTTTAACTTTTGTATTGATTTTCTTTTAAATATCCTGTAAACCGCCCTGAGTCCTTCGGGAAAGGGCGGTATATAAATCTAAATAAATAAATAAATAAATGTTTGCGGGCAAACCAAGGAAGCAGTGAGTTGGTTACCGCCTCTGTTCTGCAAAACTCAGCTTGGCCACTAGATGGCGGCAACCCCCCCCCCAACGATTTGCTGACCTCTAGTGGTGGTGGGAATTTTTCCAGCTCTAATTAAGCAATCCTACTTTCTATCTATCTTGATCAGGTCATTAGGTGCAAAAGAAGCTGAGCCCAAACCAACTCTCTTTAGGGCACTAATCTGAAATCACTACCAGGGGTGTACAGAACTGTTACTGTTAAATAATTTTGTTAAATAAGTAAACAAATGTAGAATTCATCAATACATTCATTTAGTTAATAAGTGTTCAATTTATCAATAAAATAAATACATTTGTTTAACAAAAAATAACTGTAAATTTATCAAGGAAACAAATTTGTTGAATTAACATGTAACTGATCAAAAATAAATGTGTTTAATCAAGAAATTCATGATTTATTTTGTTGATACATTATACATTTCTCTAATTTATAATTGATGGATGAAATAAATACCTTTTTTTAGTAAAGCAAAATGAGTGACATCAAATCTAATAATATATAAACGAACAATCTGAGGCTGAACTCATGTCAAGGCTGGGCCCAGGATGCCTTCCTGTGCAAGCATCTTTTTAATAATTGCATTCTTCTGTAGCGTACAGCAGGGTTTTTCAACCTCAGCCACTGGAAGATGTAGAGACTTCCAACTCCCAGAATCCCCCAGCCAGCATTGCCCAGAATTCTGGGAATTGAAGTCCACACTTCTTCAAGTTCCTGAGGTTGGGAGGCTCTGATCCAGATAACAGTGAAGAAAAAAAAGAGAGGCTTTTTGCTGAAATTTACCCCAAATGCCTTCGGAGGTTGCAAAGACAGACGACAGAACGAAGTGAAAATGTTGAAGCTTACAAGGCAGGCTGTGGGTTGCACTGAAAGACGAAATCTTCCAATTCAATCTTTATTTCCCCCGTGTTATTCCCCTTGCAACGCCTGCAGCCAAAGCCACAAAGGGGTCTTTGTTTCCCCCATCCCCCACCCCAGAACAGGTGTCTTTTCAGCAGGGAGGGACTGGGAAAATGAGATCGCTTTCACCAGTCAGGAAGGGAGGAGTTCATTCCAGGTTGAACTTTCACTTACTTAGATCAATCGATCTTTTTTTTATGAGTGCCAGGGACCAGTCCTCCACCCTTTGATCTTACTCAGAAATTCCACTGCAGCTAACGCCAGACAGTTTTGCTTTCTGAATCTCTTTGAAAGGAGAAGAGGATCTCAACCAAACGCAAAGAACTTTATAACTGTGAAGCACAGAGTTAGGAGGGCACCTTAAGATCAGCTAGACCAGTGCTTTTCCAAGTGTGATCTGGGCTCTGTGGGGGTCTGCAAAATCAAATAGCCTTGGTGGAGCAGTGGGCTAATGCCTCCTTAAGTAACACCAGCTGCCTGCAATTAGTGCAGGTTCGCATCCCACCAGGCTCAAGGTTGACTCAGCCTTCCATCCTTCCGAGGTAGGTAAAATGAGGACCCAGATTGTTGGGGGCAATTAAGCTGACTATGTAATAATGCCGCTTGGGGGGGGTGTGTGAAAGCCCTAATGAGCAGGCATATACATAGAATGAAGGCTACTGCTAAGCTTGTAAGCCGCCCTGAGTCTTCGGAGAAGGGCGGGATATAAATGGAATTAAAAATAAATATTTTTAAATTTCTCAGTTTCAATTTCTAATACACTAAGTATCAATTTTGGATTTTTTTTTAGTTTTGTTCTTTTTATTTTTCTGGTTTGATTTGCCTTTAATTTTGGGGTTTTTTTGTGTTTTTTTAATTGACAAATTACTGTTTTATTGGTAATTGCTCACTTAATTACTTATCAATTTATATAGCTGTCCATCTCACGTACAGCACGTGTGTCTGGGTGACAAACTAAGTTTTAAAAGAACAGCATGACGAATAATCTGAAAAATAAATCACAACAACCCCAGAGCATGAATTGCAATAAAACCATAACACAATTTAGGGAAGAGTGCAATTCGTCGCCCTCAGAATATAACTATAAATCGTATATTATTTTATAATTATTGAGACATTTCCTGACAGTGAGAACAATTAATCAGCGGAATGCTTTGCCTCTGGAAGTTGCGTTGCGCCCTCACTGGAACCTTTTAAAAAAAGAGATTGGACATTCCTTTTGTCTGAAATGGTGCTTCTGCTTGAGCAGTGGGTTGGACTAGAAGACCTCCAAGGTCCCTTCTAACTCTATTATTCTGTATTATTCTCTATATAAGCCCACTTATACATTTCTTGCACACCACACTGGAAAACCTTGTGCATATTTTTTTTTAAAAAAGAAAACTTTAAAAGACGTCCATTGTAGAAGTGAGAAAGGGCTGGGCTGAAATATATCGTGGAAGTTCGTTTGGCAATAGAAGGCAGAATGGGACTTCCCCTGTTCCTGCCTTCCCTCCCTCTCTTTCTGCCATTCCAGTTTGCACACCTTGCGCTGGCTCTGCTTACCTGCAGGAGGGAACGCCTCCCTGGGTTTACGAGAAATTCTTCTGCTACATTCCAGGACTGCAGAACCATGCCTGTGTGAACAGGACTTGCAGCCGGGGAGACAGAAAGGAGACAAGCCAACCGCGATCCGTTCCCTCTTTTCTACCCTGTGCTCGCCATGGCCTTCAAGAGAGAGCAAGTGCCCGGAGCCGCATGCTCTCTCTATGCCAGCTTATGGGATTTTCAAGCCCGGACTGAGACGGAGTTGAGTTTCCAAGCAGGGGACCTGTTCCAGCTGATTCAGAAGACCGGGGAATGGTGCTGGGTCAAGCAGGTGGATGCTGTGGGGGGAAGATACGAAGAAGGCTACGTTCCCTACAGCTATCTCGCCAAGAAAGAGACGGTCGAGACGGAGCCGTAAGTATAATTTTAAAAAAGGTAAAGGTTCCCCTGCACATGCATGCTAGTTGTTTCTGACTCTAGGGGCCGGTGCTCATCTCCGTTTCAAAGCCGAAGAGCCAGCGCTTGTCCGAGGACATCTCCGTGGTCACGTGGCCGGCATGACTAGACGCCAAAGGCGCACGGAACGCTGTTACCTTCCCACCGTAGTGGTCCCTATTTTTCTACTTGCATTTTTACGTGCTTTCGAACTGCTAGGTTGGCAGAAGCTGGGACGAGTAACAATTAGCAGCTTGCAAATCAAAGCGGCAGCTTTGCTGCGAAAAGCCACAGTGGGTCCGGTGGCTGAGTTTGAGGAACCCTGGTGGCGCGGTGGTTAAACTGCAGTATTGCCGGCAAACTCTGCCCACTGCCAGCAGTTCGATCCTGAGCAGCTCAAGGTTAACTCAGCCTTCCATTCTTCTGAGGTTGGGGAAAATAAGGACCCAGATTGTTGGGTAGGGGAGTGGGGGGTGTCAATATGTTGACATAAACTGCCCAGAGAGTGTTGTAAAGCACTGTGCGACGGTATATAACTTTAAGCGATATTGCTATTACTATTGCTATTGCTACTGGGGACTTGATGCAGTTCTGCGTGAGTAAACATTGGCTGCCAGGACAACTTGAGATCCAGATGTGTTTTGAGACTGTTTCGAGTCATACGTGGCAGGGAAACGGGGCACCCAGAAGAGGCTGGAGCAGTGTTTGTCAATCTTAGCTACTTTAAGATGGAGGGGACTGGGCAATTCTGGGAGCTGAAGTCTGCACCTCATTGACAGGGAGTGGGGGCATCCAGAGAGGCTGGAGCAGGGTTTATCAATCTTACAACTTTAAGACGTCTGGACTTCAACTCCCAGAACTCCTCAGCCAGTATGGCTGGCTGTGGAATTCTGGGAGTTGAAGTCCAGACAGTTTAAAGCGGCCAAGGTTGAGAAGCACTAGATTATTAGACCATCAAAATTTCACCCCCTCATCATCGTGAGAATCTCCTTCCAGTTCCTGAGGACGACCAACCTCTTTCCCTGGACATTTTTTTCACAGAAAGACCAAAGGTTCCAATTCAGCTTGTTTTCCAAGAAGTATTCCCCAAACACACCAGTTCCCCCCAATTTTCCCTCCCAGTCCCTGCTAGGAAATCCAACCCTTGCTGCCCGTGGCTGCCACACATAGAGATCAGGCTTGCAGATGACTCAAGTTAGCCAGCCAAGCTGCATACAGGTGAAAACTGCAGACAGAGCAATGGGGTCATAGAAACTGAAGAGTGGCAGGAATGCAGGGCTCTCCGGTCCATCATCCCCTGCCTGGGTTCAACACCCCCACCCACCCCTTTTTCCGGCTGGGAAAAAAGATTGTTAGAATAGATGGACCTGGGTCTGATACAATGGCTATTTCTTCTTTTTTCCTCTACCGTCCTCGTATAGATGGTTTTTTGGGCAAATCTCCCGTTCCGAAGCGGTGCTACGGCTGATGTCCAAAGAGAATAAATCTGGAGCTTTCCTGGTTCGTATCAGTGAGAAAATTGGAGCAGACTTCGTACTTTCAGGTAAGACTTTGTGCCGCAAAGGAGTACCGGATTCTTGAGCTCTTTTCTGAATCACAGGCGGTCCTCGGCTTACAACTGCTTGTTTAGTGACCGTTCAAAGTTACAACAGCATTGTAAACAGCATTTACAATCATTGCAGCCTCTCCCCTCCCCCCCCCCAACTGCCATGGTCACTTGGCAACTGGCATGTATTTATGACGGTTGCAGTCACGTGATCCCCATTTGTGACTTTCCCAGCTGGCTTCGGACGAGTGAAGTCAGCGGGGTGGGGGGGAATCCAGATTTGCTTAACGGCTGCATGTGAGTCACTTAACAACTGCGCCAATTCGCCTAACCACCGTGGCCAAAAAAGGCTGTAAAAATCAGCCGTGAGTCACTTAATTGTGGTCATAAGTTGAGGACTTCCTGTAGTGTCTCCTGGAGCAGCTGAGAATAGAAACGGGAGCTCCGATTCACCCACTGAAACGACTCTTAAGAAGAGGGAGGAAATCAGAAGAAAGGGTGTGTGTGTGTGTGTGTGTGTGTGTGTGAATATATATAGATATATATAAATACATATAGATATATGGCTCTCTTTTCTCTTTGGGCCAGAATTTGCAAAACTTTTAAGTGGGGCTGCAAGATGAAAAGAGTCAAGATAATGGCTTCAACCATGTTCTTGAGCCTGCTTCTCTTTTTTCATGTGCATTGTACACTAGTACAGACATGTCAAACACAAGGCCCGGGGGCCAGATCCGGCCCGTGAAGTGGTTTCATGTGGCCCGCGAAGCCATCCTGGAAACAGTGAGGGAACGGCCCCCACTGCCTTGGCCCTGGCCCAGAGACCCTCCTCCTGCCAGAGACCCTCAGATCTGTCCCACTCCTGCCCAGGCCCCCATAGGCACCCTTGATGCCAATGATGTAGAGCTGGCCACGCCCACCCAGTAGGCCATATGCACTCTAGCCACGCCCACCCAGTAGGCCACGCCCACCCTGGCCATACCCACCCAGCCCTTTGAGGGCAACCGCAATGCTGATGCGGCCCTCAATGAAATTGAGTTTGACATCCCTGCACTAGTACATGTAAAAAGAAGGCGGGGGGGGGGGCTTTCCATGGCATGGTCAGAGTTTAACTAAGGCAACCTTAGCAACTTTAGGATGCGTGGACTTCAGTTCCCCGAATTCTGTGTGTTTAAATCCTCTCATCTTAAAGTTGCTGAGGTTGAGAAACACAGATCTAAAGAGTTCATTAAAATAGATGCCTTCCTTCCTTCCTTCCTTCCTTCCTTCCTTCCTTCCTTCCTTCCTTCCATTCAAATTCAAATCAATTCAATTCCTTCCTTCATTCCTCTTTTTACTCTTTCTCTTCTCATTCCTTTCCTCCCTCGCTCCCTTTTTATCCTGCTTCTGCTCCTTCCTTCTTTCCTGCCTTCCTTCCTTCCTCCCTCCCTCTCTCCCTCCCTCCATTCAAATTCAAATTCAAATTCAAATTCAAATTCAAATTCAAATTCAAATTCAAATTCAAATTCAAATTCAAATTCAAATCAACTCCAACTGAGAAAAAATTGGTGACATTTTCTGTAGATATCTCCTACAATCTCCTTGCCAATTTCCCAAAGGTAAACAAAGGCCCAGCATGGCTTTGTGCACACACCCTGTTTTCTTAGGCAATAGGGTTGGAGTGGTTTGTCATTCCTTTCCTCTATAGGAAGATAGCACCTCCCCCCCTGCCTCCCCCCCCTCCCCAGGGAAAGAAACATTTTGGGGTATATTAAAAAAGCAGATTATATTTTCCCAAAGGAATAATGGAGAAGATCTTAAAAGGAAGAAACCACCCCCACCCCCCATGTCTCTCTGCCCCAAACAGAGGCCATGTGTGTAGAAATGCAGATGTGATAATCCTTTCAGAAAGACTGGAGCCAGGAAGCTTGGAGCTGATGGGATTAGAAAGACAAAGATCCCTAGAACCAGCAACCCCACACCCAAAAAATCCAACACAGGACATAGCCACCAGCCACAGCCCCAGGGAAGCAGGATATGACCTTTAAGACATAGTAGGATTAACCCACCACCTTCAGAATACTAAAAGGGCATACTGAACCTCAGGTCAAAGTTTATGCCACAGGAACAACTCCAAACACAAAAGCCCAAGAAGGTATAAAACACCCACCATTCCCAGCTACATGTGGTCAGCTCTCCCAGAGCCACATGCTGTTGTGGTTCTGCTCTTCAATAAATAAGAATCTTCTTTCTAAAGCTGTCTCCATTTTGTTTATTCCCGGCTTGGACTGGACCCTGAGGAAGATTTTTTTCTTTCAACACCTCCAAGATCATGTTTTGATTTTGCAGCAATGCCTGGAGGATCTCCTCACGATCTCCCATCCAAATATCAGCCTGGCTTAGTCTGAATTACAGTCAATCAAGGGCAGCTAAATGTTGCCATATGCTCAGTTGCTAAACAATCCTCTTTTATTCTGGGATCCCCTTTAACCTCTTAATCCCTGGGACCTTGTTTTATTTCCTCCACCCATTGCAAACATTGTCGCCTTCAAAGCAAGCAACATTCTGCAAATCACCTCATTTGCTGTTCTCCACTATGCAGCGCCCCCCCCAGCAAGCTAGTGTCTTATCCCCTTTTCCTTACGGGAACAGGAAGAGACCAAAAACCTTCAAAGAGAGAGGGTGGTGGTTCCTGAATCCCCTGCCCCAAAATAGCATTCCCTTGCCTTGTTTTAAATTTGCTTTCTTGACTTTGACAGTCCGCGATGGCAACCTGGCCAGGCATTACAGGATCTTGCGGAACGGCGACGGGAGGTTCTACATGAATGGGACAAGGACGTTCCCCGACTTGCTCACCCTGATTACGTGCTATAAGGAAAAGGTTCTTAAGCATGGCTTCAAACTTCTGGCTCCCTGCTATAAGGTGAGAGAGGGCTGGGCACAGGATGCCTTACAGCAGAGGTCCCCAACCTTTTGGGCACCAGGGATCAGGTCCACGGAGAGAGGTTTTTCCGTGGACCGGAGGGTGCGTGGTTTTGTGTGCTGCCTGCATCCCCCGCATCGGGCTTTGTTTATGTGTACCGGTTGCTGGCGTGCTGCAGCCCAGTACTGGTCCACAGACCTGGGGTTGGTGACCCCTACCTTACAGCATGGGTGGCCAACCTTGGGAACTTTAAGACTCGTGGACTTCAATTCCCAGAATTCCCCAGCCAGCACAGCTGGCTGGGGAATTCTGGGAGTTGAAGTCCACAAGTCCTAACGTTGCCCAAGTTGGACACCACTGACCTACAGCTTCCGATCTTCAACTGGGGACCAGGAGGGACTGGTTTTCAAGTGTCCAGTGGCACAGTCAGTTGTCCGTGGGACGCACTGGTTGCGTGGATGTGTGGTGTGCAGTCGATTGCATGCATCTATTACACATTATCGGCATTGTTTATATGTCTGTAGGCCGGTGCTTCTCAATTTTAGCAACTTTTAAGGTGAGATGGGTGGTGCTACAGATGGTCCTTGACTTTCGAGCATTTGTTTAGTGACCGTTCAAAGTTACCTCAGCACTGAAAAAAGTGACTTTGTGGCTGGTCCTCGCATTTACAATACCGCAGGACACGTGATCAAAATTCAGGTTCTTGGGAACTGGCATGTATTTACAGGAAAATAAAAAAATATAGTCGGATTGTGTGTGTAATTCCTAGTATTCTTTGTCTGATTCCTTCAGGATGAGGTGAGTGAAATATTTGGAAGACACTTTTTCCCTCAATCTGCCGCCCTCCAACCAGCCTTTAAATTGAGCTGACGGATATCTCCACCAGGTGGCGCTCTGCTAATCTTAGCACAGTGTTTATCTTGGCCACTTTAAAAATGTCTGGATTTCAATTCCCAGAATTCTTCAGCCTGCCATGCTGGCTGTGGAATTCTGGGAGTCGAAGTCCACACATCTTAAAAAGTTGCCAAGTTTGGAAAAAGCTGTCTTAGCAACTGAATCTCCTCTGATGGAGGTAGCAATTGATCAGAGATGTAAGAGGAAATAGGATCTCTGTTAGCTACCGTTGGATGATTTATGAATTTAAGGAGCCTAAGCACATCCTTAAAGCAGGCTGACAAGAAAATGTTTCTGTGGTTTGTTATTCCCCAAGGCAGGATACAGTTATGAAAACAATCTGGCAGTCAAAGTCCAGTTTAAAAAAACAAGTTTTCCATTTGATGTTGAGCAGTTTCAGCATTCAGCATCCTTAATAGCAGTAACTGTGAGAGGGATCTTGGAGTCTTAATGCAACTTTAAGACCTGTGGACTTCAACTCCCAGAATTCCCCAGCCAGCATGGCCTTAAAGTTGCCAAGGTTGGGGACCCCTGACTAAGTGGACAATTCTGGGAGTTGAAGTCCACAGGTCTGGAAGTTGCCAAGGTTTGGGACCCCTGTCTTAGTGGACAATCAATTAAATATGAGCCAAGAGCGTGCGGCGGCAGCCAAAAAAGCCAATGCAATCCTAAGTTGCATTAACAGAGGGATTCAATCAAGGTCACGTGAGATACTAATAAAAGGTAAAGGTAAAGGTTCCCCCACACGCATGTGCTAGTCGTTTCCGACTCTAGGGGCCGGTGCTCATCTCCGTTTCAAAGCCAAAGAGCCAGCGCTTGTCCGAGGATGTCTCTGTGGTCATGTGGCCGGCATGACTAGACGCCAAAGGCGCACGGAACGCTGTTACCTTCCCACCGGAGTGGTCCCTATTTTTCTACTTGCATTTTTACGTGCTTTCGAACTGCTAGGTTGGCAGAAGCTGGGACGAGTAACAGGCGCTCACTCTGTTATGCGGCACTCGGGATTCGACCCGCCAAACTGCCGACCTTCTGATCGACAAGCTCAGCATCCTAACCCACTGAGCCACCGCATACTAATACCACTCTATAAAGCCTTAGTACTCTATAAAGCCTTAGTAAGGCCACACCTAGAATACTGCAACCAGTTTTGGTCACAGCACTGTAAAAAAGGTGTTGAGACTCTAGAAAAAGTGCAGAGAAGAACAACAAAGATGATTAGGGGTCTGGAGGCTAAAACATATGAAGAACGGTTGCAGGAACTGGGAATGGCTAGTCTAATGACGAGAAGGACCAGGGGAGATATGATAGCAGGGTTCCACTATTTGAGGGGGTCTCACAGAGAGGAGGGGGTCAACTTATTTTCCAAAACACCTGAAGGCCAGACAAGGAATAACGAATGGAAACTGATCAAGGAGAGACTCAACCTAGAAATAAGGAGAAATTTTCTGAGAGAGAGAACAATCAACAATCAATGGAACAGATTGCCTTCAGAAGTTGTGGGAGCTTCATCACTGGAGGCTTTCAAGAAAAGATTGGTCTGTCACTTGTCAGAAATGGTGTAGGGCAGGGGTAGGCAACCTTGGCTCTTTTATGAATTGTGGACTTCAACTCCCAGAATTCCTGAGCCAACATGGCTCAGCTTGGAAACCTCTCCCTTTTCCCTCAGCGTGGCTGGCTCAGGAATTCTGGGAGTTGAAGTCCACGAGTCATAAAGCGGCCTAGGCCTAGGCCAGGGGTAGGCAACCTCGGCCCTTTTATGACTTGTGGACTTCAACTCCCAGAATTCCTGAGCCAACATGGCTCAGCTTGGAAACTCTCCCTTTCCCCTCAGCATGGCTGGCTCAGGAATTCTGGGAGTTAAAGTCCACGAGTCATAAAAGAGCCAAGCTTGCCTACCCCTGGTGTAGGGTCTCCTGATTGGGTGGGGGGTTGGACTAAATGACCTACAAGGTCCCTTCCAACTCTGTTATTCTAGTCTATTCCTAAACCTACAGGTTTGTAGCTGTTTTTGCTTTTTTTGCAAAACAAGCAGGGCAAGAGATTCACGCAGTCCCCGACTTAACGACCGCAACTGAGCCCAAAATTTCTGTTGCTAAGAGAGAGACCCTCGTTAAGTGAGTTTTGCTTGACTTTACAACCTGTCTTGCCACTGTTGTTAAGTGAATCACTGCAGTTGTTAAGCTAGTAACACTGTCGTAAAGCGAATCTAGCTTCCCTATTGACTTTGCTGGTCAGAAGGTCGCAAAAAGGGATCACGTGACCCCGGGATGCTGCAACCATCATAAATACGAGCCAGTTTCTAATATCTGAATTTTTCATCCTGTGACTATGGCGATGCTGCAACGGTCATTAATGTGAAAAATGGTCCTAAGTCATTTTTTTCCAGTGCCATTGTACCTTCGGATGGTCAGTAAATGAACGGTCGTAAGCCGAGGACTTCCTGTAATTGGGAGAAAAAAAGTTGCAACTGGTCCGCACAATAAGTCTTGAAGATAGTTATCCCCATTTTGACTTTCTTTTGACCAAGCCACAGCCAAAGACCATGCCCCACTGGGACAATTGGGAGAGGCCCAAAGACGAATTCCGGCTCATCCGGAAGTTGGACGCCGGCTACTTTGGAGAAGTCTACGAGGGACTTTGGAAAGAGAAAGTGAAAGTTGCAGTGAAGGTGTTACACAGAGGTAAAGTTGAGCGGTAGAAACGAAAGCGTCATATGACAAGATCCCTCTGCTGGGGCTTTCCATGCAAATGAAGCCCCACCCCGTTTTTAGACAGGTAGTCCTCGACTTACAACTGATCACTTAGCAACCATTTGAAGTTACAACAGACCTAAGTTGTGGTTGTAAGTTGAGGATTACCTGTATGCCCAGAAAGTGACCAGAATGGAGTGTTTTACCATAGCTTTTGCTCCCATCCCAGCTGATCTGACGTGCCAGGACACCTTCAAGAACGAGATTGAGGCCCTGAGGCTGTTGAAACACAAAAACATTCTCTCCCTCTACGCCATCTGCTCTGGCGGGGATCCAGTCTACATCATCACCGAAATCATGAGCAAAGGGAACCTGCTCACCTTCCTCAGAGGTAAGACGATCTTCGCCTTTTTCCTGGTCTCACCCCCTTGGTCCAGAGGTATCCATAACAAAGCCAGAGTAGATCCATAGCAAAGCAAGACTAGGCTAAACTAGAGTAGACTAGGCTAGGCCAGGCTGGAATAGAATAGAATAGAATAGAATAGAATAGAATAGAATAGAATAGAATAGAATAGAATAGAATAGAATAGAATAGAATAGAATAGAATAGAATAGAATAGAATAGAATAGAATAGAATAGAATAGAATAATAGAATAGAATAGAATAGAATAGAATAGAATAATAGAATAGAATAGAATAGAATAGAATAGAATAGAATAGAATAGAATAATAGAATAGAATAGAATAGAATAGAAATTAGAATTAGAATTAGAATAGAACAGAACAGAACAGAATAGAATAGAATATAAATAAGAATTAGAATAGAATAGAATAGAATAGAATAGAATAGAATAGAATAGAATAGAATAGAATAGAATAGAATAATAATAGAATAGAATAGAATAGAATAGAATAGAATAGAATAGAATAGAATAGAATAGAATAGAATAGAATAATAGAATAGAATAGAATAGAATAGAATAGAATAGAATAGAATAGAATAGAATAGAATAATAGAATAGAATAGAATAGAATAGAATAGAATAGAATAGAATAGAATAGAATAGAATAGAATAGAATAGAATGCAGAATGGAATAGGATAGGATAGGATAGGATAGGATAGGATAGGATAGGATAGGATAGGATAGGATAGGATAGGATGCAGAATGGAATAGGATAGGATAGGATAGGATAGGATAGGATAGGATAGGATAGGATAGGATAGGATAGGATAGGATGCAGAATGGGATAGGATAGGATAGGATAGGATAGGATAGGATAGGATAGGATAGGATAGGATAGGATAGGATAGGATAGGATAAGATGCAGAAGAATAGGATAGGATAGGATAGGATAGGATAGGATAGGATAGGATAGGATAGGATAGGATGAACAATGGAATAGGATAGGATAGGATAGAATGCAGAATAGAATAGAATTAGAATAGAATTAGAATAGAATGGAATGGAATGGAATGGAATGGAACGGAACGGAACGGAATGGAATAGAGCTGGAAGGGACTTTGGAGGTCTTCTAGTCCAGCCCCCTGCTCAAGCAGAAGAACCTATACCGTCTCAGACAGGTGATTGTCTAGTTTCTTCTTAAAAGACTCCAGTGATGGAGCGCCCACAATTTCTGGAGGCAAACTGTTCCACTGGTTGATTCTCCTCACTGTTAGGAAGTTTCTCCTTAATTCCACGTTGCTTCTCTCTCTGGTCAGTTTCCAACCATAGTTTCTTGTAAGGGGCTTGCCTCCAGAAGTTGTGGGTGCCCTATCATTGGAGGCTTTCAAGAAGAGACTGGACAGCCATTTGTCTGAAATGGTATAGGCTCCATTATGGTCACAAGTCGAGGACTACCTGTATTTCCTTTGGTTTGTGCTGATTCTTCCAGGGTTCAATTTACCCCGGGTGCCTTCTAGTTCTAGTGTTTTTTTTTGGGGGGGGAGGAATGTAGCTTCTCCTGATCCACTCAAAATGCATAATTTTGTTCAGCTTCATTATGAAATCTGCCATTTCATGTTTTTGTGTGCTGCAGGCTTGGGTTTTCTGCTCCCTCCCCATTCCTCGTGTGTGATTTGCAATCATGTACCCCAAAGGGAAAGTACTTGGGGGGGCAGTGACCCTATTTCGATATTGGATAGCCCGTTGTGATGCTGTCCCCCTCCCAAAAGGGGTCAGAAAAGCAGGGGGTTGGACTAGAAGACCTCCAAGTTCCCTTCCAACTCGATGATGATGATGATGGTAGAAAAAAAACCTCTACACAATTGCACTTAAAAAAGGGTCAAGCCCTCCACGCCATGGTGGCAGTCATCATCTTGACTCTTTTGATTGCAGATTGTTCTGCTGTGCCACAATTGTTACTGTTTTCATGTCACCTGTTCGCAAAATGATGTTACAGTCAGTTGCATCGTCCTTGGTGACAAAAAGGCAATTTATCTAGTTTTTTGTCATCTTTCCAAGGCATTTCTTGCGAAGGTTGTTGAGAGCGTGGTGGCGCATCAGCTCCCTTTGTTCCTGGAGGAAGCTGATTATCTGGACCCGTAACAATTGGGTTTCAGGCCCGGGTACAGCACAGAGACGGCATTGGTCGCTCTGGTGAATGATCTCTGGAGGGCTTGGGACAGGGGTTGTTCCTCTGTCCTAGTCCTATTATACCTCTCAGCGGCTTTTGATACCATCCACCATGGTATCTTGCTGCGGCGTCTCAGGGGATTGGGAGTGGGAGGCACGGTCCTTCAGTGGTTCTCCTCCTACCTCCTGGGACGTTCGCAGTCGGTGTTGGCAGGGGGACAGAGGTCGACCTCGAGGCCTCTCGTTTGTGGAGTTCCTCAGGGGTCAGTCCTCTCGCCTCTCCTGTTCAACATCTATATGAAGCCACTGGGCAAGATCATTCGTGGTTTTGGAGTTGGGTATCATCAGTATGCTGATGATACCCAGCTTTTTATTTCGACCCCAAACCACCCCAGTGATGCCCTCGACGTGATGTCCCGTTGCCTGGAGGCGGTTTGGGTCTGGATGGGGAGGAACAGGCTTCGGCTCAACCCTGACAAGACTGAGTGGCTGTGCGTGCCGGCATCTCGGGAAATTCAGATCATTCCATCTCTTACTATGGGGGGGTGAGTTATTACCCCCCGTAGATAGGGCTCGCAACTTGGGAGTCCTCCTAGATTCACAGCTTTCCTTAGAAGATCATATAGTAACTGTGACTAGGGGGGCCTTCGCCCAGGTTCGCCTGGTGCGCCAGTTGCGGCCCTATCTAGACCGGGATGCCCTGCGTACAGTCACTCATACGCTCGTGACCTCTCGGTTAGACTACTGCAATGCTCTCTATATGGGGCTGCCCTTGAGGAACACTCGGAGGCTCCAACTGGTGCAGAATGCAGCCGCGCGAGTTGTGTTGGGGGGTCTCCCGATACTCCCATGTTACACCTTTGCTCCGTGAGCTGCATTGGCTTCCAGTTGCCTTCCGGGTGAGATTCAAGGTGCTGGTAATGACCTATAAAGCCCTACATGGCATGGGTCCGGATTACCTGCGGCCGGCGTCAACTTCCCTCTGCCCAGTGCGCTCCCACAGAGAGGGCCTCCTCAGGGTGCCACCGGTCAGAGAATGCCGACTGGTGGCCCCCAGGGGGAGGGCGTTCTCTGTGGGCGTGCCAGATCTTTGGAACCGTTTACCGGTTGAGCTCCGGATGGCTCCCGACCTGCGCTCCTTCCGACGTGATCTAAAAACTTATTTATTTGAACAACCTGGCCTGGCCTGATGGGTTTGGGGTTTTAATTACTGTTTTAATTAATTTATTGTATTCGGGCACAATTGTTTAATTTGTTTTTAACTTTTGTATTTTGTATTTTTGGTATTTATTGCCCTGTACACCGCCCTGAGTCCTTCGGGAGAAGGGCGGTATACAAATTAAATAAAATAAAATAAATAAATAAATAAATAAATTTCCCAAAATCTCACCTTCTCTTTTTCCCAACACAATTATTCTGTTATTCTGCTAGCTTAATGTTGTTTTTTGAAATTCTACTGCTGCTGTAAAATAGATAAGTAGCATAATTCACACGTTGAGGGATCTGAGTCTGAGACACTCTCAAAAAAAGGGGGGGGGGTGTCTACTGGCCCCACCTTGCCTCCTTCTCCTCAATTTTATTTATTGCCTAAGGACCTTAGCAATATTCTCAGCAATAAAATGGGGTTATTTAGGGTGATGAACACCACTAACCGTCTGAATTACGAGTTTCCTAGGATTCCGTGAGAATTGGGTGAGGTTCCGGACAAGGCTAAGGATTAAAAACAAATCCTTCAAAGACAGCCAGTTTTCTGTCACTCGAGAACTTCCTTTGATCAGGGTTTTGGGGTTGGTTTAAAAAAAAACAAAAAAACATGGCCTGAAAAAATTTGGAAATTCTTGCTCTGAAGAATGCTAGGTGGCAAGTTAGCTATCTCTAGTTGTGAGAAATGCTGGATGTTGCTAGGCTGAATGTGCATTGCGCCTATTTTGCAAGTTTAGTGTTTTTTTTTTACAAGTGTGTTTGCAGAGAGGGGTGTCAGGATAGAGGCTTACTTTGCAGTTAAAGTCCCATTCTGATGGGTATCAAAATGCTCACTGCAAGGAGTCCTCGACTTACAACTTCAACTGAGACCAGGATTTTAGTCACTAAGCAATCTGGTCGTTAAGCGAGCCATCAAGTAACCAGACCTGATTTCACAACCATTCTTACTGCGGTCATTAAGCAAATCACCACAGTCATTAAACAAATTTTTTTGGTTGTTAAGGGAATCCAGCCTTAACTTTGCTAAGTCAGAAGCCAGCTGGGAAGGTCACTAATCGTGATCATGTGAGCAGAAAATGCTGTGACCATCATAAATGCAAGATGGTTGCCAAGTGCCCAAGTAGCAAGACCGTGACTGCAGGGACGTAAGAGTGAGGACCAGTTGTAAGCCACTTGTTTTCATCGCTGTCGTAACACCAAACCATTGCTCAACGAATGGATGTAAGTCGAGGACTACCTGAAAAAAGACACCAGGCTTCAGTTGTGTGGCATGAAGTCATCTTGACTTTCCTAAAACAACCACACAGACACACATAAGTGCAGATAGTCCTCCTTTTTAAATTAAAATAATATTTTAAAAATTACATTAGGTTCAGTCTAGTCATAGAAAGCAAGAGGCTGTCAGTTCAAGCCCCGCCACAGCTATGAAATTCAGCTGGGTGACTTTGAGCCAATCACCAGGAGAGGGAGAGTTCTACTCCGGCCTTAGGCATGAAAGACGGGTGACTTTGGGCCAATCACCAGGAGAGGGAGAGTTCTAGTCCCGCCTTAGGCATGAAAGACAGTTGGGTGACTTTGGGCCAATCACCAGGAGAGGGAGAGTTCTAGTCCCACCTTAGGCATAAAAGCTAGCTGGGCAACTTTGGGCCAATCACCAGGAGACAGTGAGTTCTAGTCCCGCCTTAGGCATGAAAGACAGTTGGGTGACTTTGGGCCAATCACCAGGAGAGGGTGAGTTCTAGTCCTGACTTAGGCATAAAAGCTAGCTGGGTGACTTTGGGCCAATCACCAGGAGACAGTGAGTTCTAGTCCCACCTTAGTTATGAAAGCCAGCTGGGTGATTTCGGGCCAGGGAATCTCTCTGCCCAACCCACCTCACAGGGTCGTTGTTGTGGGGAGAATAGGTGGAGCGAGGTATGTTGGATATGTTCACCACCTTGAGTTATTTCTAATGCCCAATGCTTTCTATTCAGACAGGAAGTGTCCAGCATCAGATCAGCTGAATTTAAAATTCAGGCTAGAAACATCTGGCCCACTACTGGGTGGTCTTTTGATGCCTTTTGATGCCTGTGGGTATCGGGTTATCTTTTTCTGATCTCCATGTGCAAGATGAGGTCGCTTGCTATCTCCATCCAAAAAGGCAGTGAAACTTTTTTGGGGAAAAAAACTCATGGTCCAGGATGTTCTCATGAGGCTGTCGCTGTCCGTTTCTTCCAGGTCTAGAGGGGCAACAGATGGACATGGTGGAGCTAGTCAGCTTGGCCTCCCAGGTGGCCGAAGGGATGAGCTACTTGGAATCACAGAATTTCATCCATCGGGATTTGGCTGCCAGGAACGTCCTGGTGGGAGAAAGCAACATCTGCAAAGTGGGGGATTTTGGCATGGCCAGGCTGATCGAGGTACTTTTCAATCCTTCTGGGACTCAAAAGCATGCAGAAAAATAGGATTTAATCCAGAAAGGCCAAATTGCAGGGTGAATATGTCCAGTTAAACTTTATTTCAGTTTAAGACGGGTAATCGAGGATTACCGGACAGGTAATCTATTTACGAACACTCAATAATTGGTCAGTTACAATGAACTTCCCCACCTCAAAAGGTACTTATGACTCAGTTCTGAAATTCCAATGACTGCCCCACACTCTAGTGGTCAGTGCTCAGAAACTGTCCCCCATTTACGACTATTTGCAGCACTCTGCGGTCACATGGCCACAATTTACAATGTTTTTGCTGAAAACTGGCATTTACTTCTGGTTTTTGACAAAAATCTACCAGAGCAAACCAGAGGAAATAATGGATACACTTAATGACCATAGATTCACTTAATGACCATGGCGATTTGCTTAACAACCTCACAGAAAAGGTTGTAATCTTGGGTCAGTCATGTGTTGACCCACTTTACAGTCATGATGACTTTACAACAGTAATGGGTAAGCTCCTTTAAGGTTATAAATCGAGAACACAATAATTAACAAGCTGTTTAAAAATAAAAGAGGAAGGCCAGCATAAAACACAAGCTAAAACAATAATGTGCAATAATATTGTCATTCTTGTTGCCACTGTAAGCTAGGTCCCTAGGACCAAAAAAACCCAAGAATATTATTGGTCTAATACTAAGGCATGACACTAAAAAAGAAATAGAAGTAGGTTAAAATAAAATAGAATAAGGATAGATGAGAGAAAAGAGAGAGAGAGAAATGGTAGATAGATGATAGATAAATAATAGATGATAGATAGAGAGATAAAATTCAGATCTCTCTATGTCTATGCAGTATATACTTATTTAGCATTGCTCTATAGATTTATATATAGAAAGATTTGGATCTGTCAATATATACTTATTTATTATTGCTGAAAAGATAGGGATGGAGATTGGTCAGATTTTTTTTATAACTTTTAATGATGTTTAAAAGTACAACAGTAAAAAACTAATGCAAACTAAGAATAATATGAAAAATAAAAAGGAATATAATATACCCCTGACATTACAGGTGATCCTCGACTTACAACAGTTGAGCCCAACATTTCTCTTGCTAAGCAAAACATTTCTTAAGTGAATTCTGCCCCATTTTACGACCTTTTTTGCTCCAGTTGTTAAGTGACTCACTGCAATTGTTAAGTTAGTAGCACGGTTGTTAAGTCAGTCTGGCTTCCCCATTGATTTTGCTTGTCAGAAGGTCACAAAAGGGGATCACACGAACTCGGGACATTGCAACCGTCATAAATATGAACCAGTTGCCCAGCAGCCAAGTTTTCATCCCGTGACCCTGGGGATGTTGCAACGGTTGTAAGTGTGAAAAACGGTCCTAAGTCACTTTTTCCAGTGCCCTTGCAATTTTGAATGGTCACTAAATGATCTGTTGCCAGTCGAGGACTACCTATAGTGTACAGAAGGGGCAGGGTGTGGATCACGACCCCACACTGGCTCTCCTGACTGGACCTTGTCTGTACAGACCCCTTTTTGGGATCAAGAAATGTCGAGTTTTCCAAAGACTCCGTACAAAGTGGATCACCCTGCGCTTTTGTCTTGCAGGAAGATATTTACCTCTCTTACTCACACAATGTGCCTTACAAATGGACCGCACCGGAAGCCCTTTCCTGCGGATGCTACTCCATCAAATCTGACGTGTGGTCCTTCGGCATCCTCCTTTATGAAGTCATGACTCGGGGGCAGAACCCCTATCCAGGTATGGGAACAAGGGTACTGAGTTTGGTTGGGGATGCTCAGGACCAGCCTTTTCCCTTCTGGATCCCTTTCTGAGAGTTATTATGTTAGGATATTGAATTTAGCTGCTGGAAAGGTAAGATGTACTATAGGCCAGGACACACAATTTTACCAAAGATGCTTTTTTTTCCCCCTCAGGAGGCAACTGGACGTTCTTGTTTCCAGGGTGTGTTTTTTTTTCCTTCCACTCCGTACCATCCAGTCAGAGCTGAAGAAGCTTCTTGGATGAGAAGCAAAATGTCTTGAAAGAAAAAGAAAAAAGAAAGTCCGGTTGCCTCCTGAGGGGGGAAAAAAAAAGCAGCTTTGGGACAACCATACCTGGATGACTGAGAATCTCCATAGACATTCAACACACAGTTGTAGTAGTTAGAGCAGGGGTGGGGAACCATGGCCCTTTTATGACTTGTGGACTTCAACTCCCAGAATTCCTGAGCCAGCCATTGGACTTCTGGGAGCTGAAGTCCACAAGTCATCAAAGGGCCATAGTTCCCCACCCCTAAGTTAGAGAATGCTGACTCAGAGGCGTGATGTAATTTACGTTATGATTGGTTGCTGTGGGTATAAAGGGGGAGTTTCCTTTTTCCCCCGCCTTTTTTCTTCTGTGTTTACTGTTTAATTTACCTCATGATGTTTCTGCGTTCCTGACTATCTTGGGTTTTTCTTTCTGGATGATGACAAAGACTGCTAAAGTTTGAATGTTGAATATATTTATACTGTATATAAAAGACCACAAGTTGGTGTTATTGTCTCGGACTTCATCTGGACAGCGGCTACGCAGTTCTTTGACATATTATTATGGTTCCTTGCAACTCTAGAGATCTAACGACACCCCCAGAGCGGATCCAAAAAGTATAAATCCTTCTATTCCCCACCATTCAGTCAGAAATAAAGTTTCTTGGATGAGAAGCAAAATGTTTTCAAGGGGGGAAAAATGAAAAGTCTTTTGGAAAAGCACCTTTGAGAGAACCATGGCCTGGTTGATTGAGAATATCCATAGATATACCATATTAGTATGTGTTCCTTCAATACATCTTTACTACAGATAATACTCAACAGTTCATTTAGTGACCATTCGAAGTTACAATGGCACTAAAAAAGAGACTTATGCCAATTTCTCATATTTATGACCATTGCAGCATCCCCGTGGTCAAAATGATCAAAATTTGGATGCTTGGCAACTGGCATGAATTTGTGACAGTTGCAGTATCCTGGGGTCATGTGATCACCTTTAGTGACCTTCTGACAAGCAAAGTCAATGGGGAAGCCAGTTTCACTTAACAACCGTGTTCCTAATTTAACAACTGCAGTGATTCACTTAAAACAGCTGTGAGAAGAAAGATCGTAAAATGGGGCAAAGCTCATTTAATAAATATCTCACTTAACAACAGAAATTTTGGGCTCAATTGTAGTCATAAGTCGAGGACTGCCTGTACTGCAATCCATGTATTTCACACCCTACTACACGAAACACATAATGCTGCATTTTCCATTCTTTCCACAGGCATGAGTAACTGCGAGGTCTCCACCCAGGTTCAAAATGGTTTCCAGATGCACCGCCCGGCCAGGTGCCCCCCTGTCATGTACTCCATCATGTGCAAATGCTGGAACCTGGATCCCAATCAAAGGCCGGACTTCCAGAACATCAGAGAACTCCTCCAGAATTTCACCAGCTACGAGAACTTTGAAGCCTTCTCTTAAACTTCCCTTTCAATGATTGGGGAGAAGTTGTTCCCCGATACACAGTCACCTGCCTATAAGGGATAGAGGAACAGATCAAGGTGATTGACAAATTATTGCACAATCAGCCCTGCTGGGAAGGAAAGGATGTAGATTTAACCAAAAAGGCAAAATAAGGACTTTGAACCTGTGAACTAAGGAGAAATTTCCTAAAGGTGAGAGTAATCAACCAATGGAAAAAATTGCCTTCAGAAGTTGTGGGAGCTTCATCACTGGAGGCTTTCAAGAAAAAAATGGACTGTCACTTGTCAGAAATGGTATAAGCTATAGGGTCTCCTGCTCAAACAGGAGTTTGGTCTAGAAAACCGCCAAGATCCTTCCAATTCTGTTATTCTATGTTCTATGAATGATCCAGTGGGCCATGAGTAGCCTTCCTTGTCTTTTGTTGCACTTTGCAACACACCATTTAATTAGCACCCACAACACTCCAGAAATCTTCTTGTGGGTGGAGAAGCCCTTAAGTACAAGGCAAAAATCTGGCTCCAATGTTTGCAGTATGGACCAGACTGGAAAACGCTAAGCAGAAGACTGGGCTGTTCCCTAAATGGATCTATATACCGTATATACTTGAGTATAAGCCGACTCAAGTATAAGCCGAGACCCCCAATTTCACCCCCAAAAACTGGAAAAAGTTATTGACTCGAGTATAAGCCGATCCGCCGTTCTGCAAGCCTCCGCCGCCGGCGGAGGCTGGATCCGCGCTCTGCAAGCCTCTGCCGCCAGCAGAGGCTCGATCCGCCATTTTGCAAGCCTGAATACACAGGAATACCCTGTGTGGCCGCGGCTCTCGGGGAAGCCCTGGCTGTCCGCTTCCTCGCTCCACGCTGCCATTCGGGGCCCGCGCGTTCCCCGGGCAAATCGCGGCGCCCAGCAGGCGAGGAAACACACCCGCTCCAGTCGCCCCCCCTTCCCTCAGGAGACGTGAAGCAAGTGACCGCCCGGAGCTTACCGAGGACTTGCGCGCGGCCGAGGCTTCGGTGCTTCCAGGATCGCGCGCACCTCTCCCAAGCCGCCGCCGTCCGGAGACCTGCCGAAGTTTGGGGAGGTTTGGGGAGGTGCACACGCACCTCCCCAAACCTCCCCAAACTTCGGCAGGTCTCCGGACGGCGGTGGCTTGGGAGAGGTGCGCGCGATCCCGGAAGCACCAAAGCCTCGGCCGCGCACAAGTCCTCGGTAAGTTTTTTTTTGACTGGAGTATAAGCCGAAGTGGAATTTTTCAGCCCAAAAAGTGGGCTGAAAAATTCGGCTTATACTCAAGTATATACGGATTTCCTGAACTACCTGTTGGTGCCTTTGGGTTCTGCAAAATTCAATCTTGAATGTTTCTCATTTGCTTCAGAGACAGGAGAAGATCCCAAACTGGGTTTGTCCATCCAATATGCATGACGCTAAAACTGGTGGTTCAGCCAGTTGTGGGAATCCAACCATTATCTTAACACGTTGTGTGAATGGAGCACATTTGAGAGTTAATTCATTTTGGCAGAGCTTTGGATAAGAAATATTGCTTATTCATCTGGGTTGAAGGTTAAGAATATAGTGTGAATCTGACTGGGGAAGAGTGTCTGGGATCTTTCGGGAATTTTAAGCCATTCAGGATTCTGTTCCTATCTTCCTGTTGGTTGAAAAGCTATATGTAAAGATACAGATACTCCTTGACTTACAACGATTCATTTAGTGACTATTTGAAGTTATACTGACACTAAAAAAAATGACTTATGACCACTTTTCTCTAAGTTGGATGGACTTCAACTCCCATGTTTGCTGGGGAATTCTGGGAGTTGAAGTCCAGACATCTAAAGTTACCAAGATTTTGAAGCAGTTTTAGAAGCTTGTAATAAAATCAAATGCAGTTGAAATTCCATGTGACTTCAAGATTTATGGTTACAAGTATGACCATCGGTATGATGTCACCCCTTGTAAGACCCAGTAACATAGAAATTGGGAAAGAATTTGAGAATGTAATCCTCGGTGTCAGCTTCTCTTTAAGTTTTCATTGCAGGTCTGTCATACTGCATTCCTATGACTCAGCTTGGGCATCGTTGTGCCTGATTCAATTCCCTTTGCAACTTAATTACATCAGCAGCAACTTTCAGCCACCAAGTGCAGCAAAGGGCACTTAATGGGTACAATTGGCAGCCGGGCACTCTCAGTTTTGCCAAATAGATCTGGATGACACGGTGCCAGCTGAGCAGATGGTTGGAAGTGTGTCCAACCTCTCTTCTTCCCTGTAGGTAAATATAAAACCATGATTCTCTTCCAGACAGACACTGCCTAGAGATGTTTGCTCTGAGAACGGGATCCAGTTGTCTTTTACAAACCCCTAATAATGGCTGCTTTTTGGAGAGCAAATATTGCTGAATTATGGAGCACCGTGGAGAAGTCAGATGTCTAACAGGTGGCAGAATCCACCCCCAAATCCATTTGTCTCTGGGCTGAGGACTCAGCATTTTTTTGTTCTGCTCGAAGCTATGGCTTTAAATAGGCAAAGAAACTGAAGCTCCTTTGGTCTTCCCATTAGGCAAAAATATCTCTACAGTATATGTAGCCAGCAAGTTCTTCCCATTTGGATTAAGGCATATTATGCCCAGTGGAGAATAAGAGGAAGACAGACAGACAGACAGACAGACAGACAGACAGACAGACAGACAGACAGACAGGATAAAAAGAAAAATGAGATACAGGAAGACAGAGGAAGGAGGGAAGGGAAGGGAAGGGAAGGAAGGAAGGAAGGAAGGGAGATAAGAGAAATAAAATTACAGACAGAAAGAAAAGAAAGAAAAAAAAGAGAAAATAAAATGAAATATATAAAAATGAGACAGAGACAAAGGAAAGAAAAGAGAAAGAAAAAGAAAGAAGGAAAGGAGATAAGATAGAAATAAAATGAAACAGAAAAAGAAAGAGAAAGAACAAATGATAGAAAAATGAAAAAGAAAAGAAAGAAAAAGAAAGAGATAAGATAGAAATAAAATGAAAGAAACAGAAGAGAAAGAAAAAGAACAAATGAAAGAAAAATGAAAGAAAGGAAGGAAAGAAAAAGAGAGAGAGATAAGATAGAAATAAAATGAAAGAAAAAGAAAAGGAGAGAAAGAACGATAAAAATGATATAAAATGATATAAAAATGAAAGAAAAAAGGAAAAAGAAAGAAAGAAAGAAAGAAAGAAAGAAAGAAAGAAAGAAAAAGAAAAGAAAAAAGAAAAAAACCACCTTACAGCAGAAACATCCAGAAAATGGCTTAATTCACTAGCCAGGATTAGCCTCCTGGGAATTCTGCCTTGAAAAGAGAGTGACTGAATCCAGCCAAGGTTGATGAGATGGAGGTTGTCTTTATCCGCCAGAGGGTGCTAAAACCTTGGCAGATAAAATTCCAAATTTTTCCTGCCCTTCAGATTGCTTTTCCAAAAACCATTCTAGAGCACAAGATTGGCTGGTCTGCCTGTGGTTTTGCCTCTCCCTGCCTTTGTAAGAAGCTCCCCCCCCAAGCAATTTTGGCCAGTGGGTTGCTGGGGTTGGTTAAATCCCGTCCTTTGGATGGTTAACCTGAATAGATAACTTGCTCAGCAGGTTTTAGGTTTCAATGGGTGTGGTGTATTTTCAAGGAAAGAGATCCCTGGTAAGCTTCCTTGGAGAAAAGGAGCAATGAAATATGTCTGAATGACAGGAAGGAGACGGTAAAATATATATATATATATGAAGGTTTCTTGCTCAAAAATGAGAATGTGGGGCTGAGTCAAGGTGTTGGCCTTGCATGCGGAGAGTTCATCTGACTAACCTGATAGGAAAAAACTTTGGTACTCCTGAAGGAAAAGCAGCTTCTAAATCTAAATAGCAATTACTCATTAGATTTGGGGATTGGGGAATATTTATGCTAGGCTATTTCCCACTAGAATACAGGCAGCCCTCGACATACGTCAATCCGCGACCAGTTAGGTCACCTTTTCAGAGAGAGTTCCTTACCTAAACAGAGAAATGACCACAGGTGGGCAAAAAGGTGGGAGTGGGAGAAACTTCCAATTCCCTGCTAGTTCCACAGTGAGTTTGCTTATGGGAAGTTAGCAGGGCACATTAGAAATCTTTCTTTCTTTCTTTCTTTCTTTCTTTCTTTCTTTCTTTCTTTCTTTCTTTCTTTCTTTCTTTCTTTCTTTCTTTCTTTCTTTCTTTCTTTCTTTCTTTCTTTCTTTCTTTCTTTCTTTCTTTCTTCTTTCTTTCTTTCTTTCTTTCTCTCTCCCTTCCTTCCTTCCTTCCTTCCTTCCTTCCTTCCTTCCTTCCTTCCTTCCTTCCTTCCTTCCTTCCTTCCTCTCTCACCTGTCTGCTGTCAGGTGGGGAAGGGAGCAAGGGAGTTCTTGCAGTATATATATATATATAGAGAGAGAGAGCCTTGGTGGAGCAGTGGGCTAATGCTTCCTTAAGTAACAGCAGCTGCCTGCAATTAGTGCAGGTTCGCATCCCACCAGGCTCAAGGTTGACTCAGCCTTCCGTCCTTCCGAGGTAGGTAAAATGAGGACCCAGATTGTTGGGGGCAATTAAGCTGACTTTGTAATAATGCCGCTTGGGGTGTGTGTGTGAAAGCCCTAATAAGCAGGCCTATACATAGAATGAAGGCTACTGCTAAGCTTGTAAGCCGCCCTGAGTCTTCGGAGAAGGGCGGGATATAAATGGGATTAAAATTATTAAAATTATATATATATATATATATATATATATATATATATATATATATATATATATATATATGTATGTATGTATGTATGTATATATATATATATATATATATATATATATATATATGTATGTATGTATGTATATATATATATATATATATATATATATATATATATATATATAAAACGTTTCCGACTCTAGGGGCCGGTGCTCATTTATTTATTTATTTAATTAATTAAATTTTTATACCGCCCTTCTCCCGAAGGACTCAGGGCGGTGAACAGGGCATATCTTAAAACTACAAAAGTACAAAAGTTAAAAAAGAATTAAATTATTGCCCACAATAAAAACAATAAAAAATATATATAAATATTAAAACCCTAAGTAATTCCCCATCAGGCCAGGCCAGCTTGTTCAAATAAATGGGTCTTTAACCCGCGCCGGAAGGAGCGGAGATCCGGTGCCATCCGGAGCTCAACCGGCAGCTGATTCCACAAAGCCGGAGCGCCCACAGAGAAGGCCCTCCCCCTGGGGGCCACCAGCCGACATTCTCTGACTGGAGGCACCCTGAGGAGGCCCTCTCTGTGGGAACGCACGGGGCGGAGGGGGGTCGACGCCGGCAGCAGGTGGTCCCCGAGGTATTCCGGACCCATGCCATGTAAGGACTTAAAAACCATCACTAAGACCTTGAACCTCACCCGGAAGACAACTGGTAACCAATGCAGCTCGCGGAGCAAAGGTGTAACATGGGAGTACCGGGAAACTCCCAAGACAACTCTCTCGGCCGCATTCTGTACCAGTTGGAGCCTCCGAGTGGTCTTCAAGGGAAGCCCCATGTAGAGAGCATTGCAATAG
Organism: Vipera berus; assembly: GCF_964194415.1. NCBI lineage: Eukaryota > Metazoa > Chordata > Lepidosauria > Squamata > Viperidae > Vipera > Vipera berus. Next base: position 7,083,382 of record NC_138204.1, read on the forward strand.
TCAAGACGAGAGGTCACGAGCGCATGAGTGACCGTACACAGGGCATCCCGGTCTAGATAGGGCCGCAACTGCCGCACCAGGCGAACCTGTGCGAAAGCCCCCCTGGTCACGGCTACTACATGATCTTCTAAGGTAAGCCGTGCATCCAGGAGAACTCCCAAGTTGCGAGCCCTATCTACGGGGGGTAAAAACTCACCCCCCATAGAAAGTGATGGAACGTTTTGAATGTCCCGGGATGCCGGAATGTACAGCCACTCAGTCTTGTCAGGGTTGAGTTGAAGTCTGTTCCTCCCCATCCAGACCCGAACCGCCTCCAGGCAACGGGACATCACAGCGAGGGCATCACTGGGGTGGTTTGGGGTCGAAATGAAAAGTTGGGTATCATCAGCATATTGATGATACCCAACTCCAAAACCACGAATGATCTCACCCAGCGGTTTCATGTAGATGTTGAACAGGAGAGGCGAGAGAACCGAACCCTGAGGAACTCCACAAACGAGAGACCTAGGGGCCGATCTCTGCCCCCCTGCCAACACCGACTGCGAACGTCCCAGGAGATAGGAGGAGAACCACCGAAGAACTGTGCCTCCCACTCCCAATCCCCTGAGACGCCGCAGCAGGATACCATGGTCGATGGTATCGAAAGCCGCCGAGAGGTCTAATAGGACCAGGACAGAGGAATATCCCCTATCCCGGGCCCTCCAGAGATCATTCACCAGAGCGACCAATGCCGTCTCCGTGCTGTACCCGGGCCTGAAACCCGATTGGTACGGGTCCAGATAATCCGCTTCATCCAGGACCAGAGGGAGCTGATGCGCCTCCACACTCTCAACAACCTTCGCAAGAAAGCGAAGGTTGGAGACTGGACGAAAGTTGTTCAAGACAGCTGGGTCCAAGGCAGGCTTCTTGAGGAGGGGTCTCACCACCGCCTCCTTCAAGACGGTGGGGAAATTACCCTCACTCAAAGAAGCAGATATCACCGCCTGGAACCAGCCTCGTGTCCTCTCCCTGGCTGCATAAACCAGCCAGGAAGGGCACGGATCCAATAAACATGTGGTGGAGCTCAACCTCCCCATAATCCTGTCCACTTCATCAGGGGTCACAGAATCAAACTCCTCCCAGATAACATTGACAAGACCGCCCGTGTCCTGATCGTCAGACTCTGCCCAGCTGGAGTCCAAACCGGTCCGAATCCGAGCGATTTTATCCGACAGATGTTGACCAAACTCCTCGGCACGACCCTGCAAGGGATCCTCCCTCACCTCCTGATTAAGGAGGGAGCGAGTCACCCTAAACAGGGCGGCCGGGCGATTATCTGCGGACGCGATGAGGGCAGAGAAGTAATTGCACCTCGCTGCCCTCATCGCTGCGAGATAAGACCTAATATAGGTTCTTAACCGCAACCGGTCGGATTCGGATCGGCTGGACCTCCAGCAGCTCTCTAGGCCCCGTTTCCGATGCTTCATCTCCCGGAGCTCCGCGGAGAACCATGGAGCTCGATGGGATCTGCACCGGGTCAGGGGCCGCAGGGGTACAACTCGGTCCAGTGCCTCAGTGGCTGCCCTTTCCCAGGCTTCCACTAAGGCATCCGCCGAGCTGTGAGCGACGGAGGCAGGTGGGGATCCCAGCGCTGCCTGGAACCCGAGAGGGTCCATTAAGCGTCTGGGGCGGTACCATCTAGTTGGTTCCGCATCCCCACGGTGGGGGGTGGCAAGACGGAAGACCAGCCGCAGGAGGTGATGATCGGTCCATGACAGGGGCATAATAAATGGAGAGCCCCCACCAAGATCATCCAACCACCGTCCAGATAAAAAAAACAAGTCAAGGGTGTGGCCTCCCTCATGAGTTGGTTCAGAAATTACCTGCATCAGGTCCATGGCCGTCATGGAGCCATGAACTCCCGGGCTAACTCAGATGACCCTCCCAGGGATGGTAGATTGAAGTCACCCAAAACTAGAAGTTTGGGGAACTCAATCACCAAACCGGAGAGGACATCGAGTAGTACAGGCAGGGCTGCCGCTGTGTGACTAGGCGAAACGTACACCAGCAGCAAGCCCAACTGCGCCCCCGAACCAAACCTCAAAAAGAGAGACACACCCGACTATCTGAAGAACGGTGGTCTCCCGCGGACATAAGGTCTCCCTAATAACAACCGCCACTCCCCCGCCCCTACCTTGAGCCCGAGGCCGGTGTAACGCTCGGAAACCTGGTGGGCAAAGGTCAACCAAAGGGACCCCACCCTCTGGACCCAACTAGGTCTCGGTGATACAAGCCAGGTCCGCATGCTCACCCTCCACCAGATCCCGCACAAGGGGAGCCTTATTAACCACGGACCTGGCATTCAGGTACACCAGCCGGAGCTCAGGAGGCTGCACATCCTCGCTCCCGGCACCTCGGGGAAGAACCAGAGGGTCGGAGCGCCTCACTGCTTGCAAACAGCGGAGACGGCCCTCCCGGTAACGATACGGCCCTCTGTCCATACGCCTGCTGCCATACCCCAGTGTCGTGGGAATCGGTAATCCCACGACCCGCTCCCGAGCCCCAGATGTAACCACAACCCGCTCCCCCCAAACGCCGTCAGACCCAGGCCTGGCCTGCAACACGGTTGTATGGCCACCCCCCACAGCCAGACAACCACTACCCCCCACCCCCCTCCCCAACCCCCTAAAAAATTTGACTAAAAAATTAACCAGGGGCCTCTTATTAAATTTATATCGAGAGCCCCTGGCCTTACCCGGCCATCTCTCAGGGTCCCAATAATTGGGCCCTTCATCGAGACTGGGGATAAGAAAGAAGGCGGGACGCACCCAGGAGAGGGGGGCACCCCTGAGGGCGAGCAAGTCCGTATCGGAATATCGGTACATACAGTCCGAGCAAGTCCAGAGAGGGCAGTCCAATGGTTAAAAAATCCAACAGGAGGTTCGAAGGTAAGGAGTGGAACATTTGGGCCATCCACCAACCTACTGCCACTCGGATGGATGCTCCCAGGGGCAGCCCACAACCCGTCCTCTCACAACGGGGCGCGAGTCTGCTCCCGGGGATGGTCCAAAATGCACACCCTGGGTGGGGCAGCACCCACAGAGCTCCCACCTCTGTGGGGCTGCCGATGTAAAACAAGCCACTCTCCCACTGTGGCTTGTGCCCAGGTCCGTCCCAGTCCAAAGGGGAAAAAAAAGGAGGCAGCTGGAGAATTAATAAATAAGTTAATAAATAAGTTGGTAGTCCGCTATGTCGCCGCCGTTGCCACAGCCATCGTCGCTGCCGGTAAAACAGGCCAGCGGGCCTCGAAGACGCCACCATCGCCATCACCGTCGCCGCCATCACCTCAAGCAGCCGGAACCAAACGAGTCGCTGTCGCCATGGTCGTCCTCTCCACCGCCCCGAGCAGCCCGAGGACACCGTCGCCATAACCGCCTCCGTCGCTGGCAGCGGCTCGAGACCGGCACAGGGGGCAGCCTTGTCAATAAAGTAGCAAGCGGCCGTCTTCTCCGCCGCCAAACGGCCCGAAGACGCCGCAGCCGCCAAAGAAACAGCACAGGCAGGTCCAATAACAAAATGTCTCCGCCGCCGCTGCCGCCAGAATGGTCTGCAGGCATCTCGCACAGGCTCTCCTCCCCTCTCCCGGAAGCGCCGATCAGCTGGGGCTCCGAGGACGCCGAGAACTCCGAGGACGCCGAGAACACTGCCGAAAACGGCCAAAAACCGTCCAAGACAGCAGCGCCGACCCAACGGCCCATGGCGGCCCAAAACAGCTGGAAACATCCCCGCCGCCAACCGCAGCCTCCTAGGAGAGGCCCGGAGACACCAGGGCAGCAGGAACCGGCAGGCCGAAGAAGCCGAACCCAGCAACACCGCGGAAGACGAACAGGCGATGGAAAAGGCTGTCGCCATGGTGGACAGGCAAATAGCAAAACTACCTCCTTATTTGCCTCATAAATTCAGCTCATCTCTGTTTCAAAGCCGAAGAGCCAGCGCTTGTCCGAGGACGTCTCCGTGGTCATGTGGCCGGCATGACTAGACGCCAAAGGCGCACGGAACGCTGTTACCTTCCCACCGTAGTGGTTCCTATTTTTCTACTTGCATTTTTACGTGCTTTCGAACTGCTAGGTTGGCAGAAGCTGGGACGAGTAACAGGCGCTCACTCTGTTACGCGGCACTCGGGATTCGACCCGCCAAACTGCTGACCTTCTGATCAACAAGCTCAGCGTCGTAACCCACTGAGCCACCGCGTCCCATATATATATATATATGGTATGTAATATATATATATATATATATATATATATATATATATATATATATATATATATATATATATACGGTATGTATATATATATATATATATATATACACGGTATGTGTATCTATATATATATACACACACACACACACACACACACACATATATATATATATATATATATATATATATATACGGTATATATATATATATACGGTATATATATATATATATTATATATATATATATTCTGCCTGTTGTGCTATGCCAACCACTGATTCGCTTCTTTATGAATCACTGTATTATGTGAACCCAGAAAACAAATTTAGCAGCCTTTGGCAACCATTTCAGGAAAACTTGAGAATTTCAGAGTGCAATTCACTGCAGTTTCTGTCTTGAAGAAACTGTTTCCAAACCAATAATTAACCTAGGCAGTTTCTCTGACCCTGGAATAGCCTCCAGTTTGACAAAAATATATATATATCCTTGCACTGGCAATCAAAAGTTCTCTGGCTAGATTGGTGTGAAAAAATGACTCCTCTTCCTTACCTCGATTTATCCAGGCAGAAGGATAACATATGTTCTCTTCAGTCTCTTGCCTTATAATTCTTTCCTCTCTGCTGCCTGCCAAAGCCTTGAAAATTCCTGTCATCTAAAAATAACCTTAGTTTAAACTCAGGAAGAGGGAGAAATTCCTGGTCCTGGGTGGGGGAAGCAGGCGGTTGAGAACACACTGTACAATTTAGGGGAGCAATGCAGAGTGATCCCAAAGGTGCTTTTTCAAGAGGTAACTGGACTTTCTTGTTTGTTTTTCAAAAACAAAAACAAGAAAGTCCAGTTGCCTCTTGAAAAAGCACCTTTGGGACAATCGCGACCTGGATGGCTGAGAATCTCCATAGACAATGCAGAGTGATCTATAATTTTGCTTGTTTTGGAGTGCCAAAATAAACAAAGTGGAGAAAGAAAAGAGAGGGATTCTAGGAAACGGCCAAGAAAGAGCCCCAAACAAACAAAGGATCAGATTTTTCACTGACAATAAATAGTAGAATAGCTTAAGCAACTGGTATTGCACCGGTAAAATATGGCAGGCAATGGTGCCTGGGCTTTGAGACAAGCAAAGTCAATGGGAAAGCCATTGTTTCTGTTGCTCCCCTCTGGGAGGAGGTTTTGGGGTATTTATAGCACGACCACCCAATTCTGTAATAGCTTTGTTCCCTATGCCATCTGTTAAACTTGCAAGATTCCTTTTTCTCGCCATGCACATGTATACATAACCCGAACTAGACTGTGTTGTTTCTCTGTGTCATATAAAATATGTGGGTATATGCATAATTCTGTGTTTACTTATTGGTGTCATATTTATGTAGTGCATATCGGAGCTGCTGACCCTTTGAGAGCTGTATGCAACAAAATTTCATTTTAATGTATGCAGATTAGTGTACATTCAAAGTGTTAATAAAGTTATTATTTTATTCTATTCTTCTATGTCCAAAAACATGCTTTAGGACCGTGGTGACGAACCTATGGCACATGTGCCACAGGTGGCATGCAGGGCCCTCTCTGTGGGCACGTGTGCTGTCGCCCCAGTCCTAGGCCTTCAGCTGGATTTTATAAAACCTTTTCGCTTTAGGCTTCCGCCGCTGTGTGCAAAAAAAAAAGTTTCAATCAATCAATCAATTTCAACTTCTCGCGGGGAAAAAAAATCTCGCAAAGTTGGAATTGATTGATTGAACTTTTTAGTCCCACCCAGTCTGCTGTTACCACTGCAGCCACGCCCACCCAATGGGCCACACCCACCCAATGGGCCACACCCACCCGGCACCCGACGATACATAAGTGGGTTTTGGGTTGCAGTTTGGGCACTCGGTCTCTAAAAGGTTCGCCATCACTGCTTTAGGACATCTGAAATGTGTTAAACCTCGGAAACCGGTTCTAATTTTGAGCTTCAATGTGTTTTCAATCCTACTTTGAGGGTTTTGCGTGGCTTTTTCCATTCCTCTGCAACTTCCAAATTTAGAAGCCACTCCAGTCTCATCCAAACCCAGAGGAAAATGTTTGAAAAAATCATCATTTCTAAGATGTTTAGGGGGGCTGACTGGAGGCTGAACCACATGAAGAAATAATCGAGGGAACTAGATATGTCCAGTCTAACAAATAGAAGGACTACACTAGGAGGTGACAGGGTAGCAGTCTTCCAATATCTAAGGGGCTGCCCTAAAGAAGAGGGGATCAGCCTATTCTCCAAAGCACCTGAAGGCAAGACAAGAAGCAATGGATGGAAAACAATCAAGACAGAACCAATCCAGAACTAAGGACAATTTTCCTGACAGTGAGAACAATTAGCCAGTGGAATGGCTGGCCTTGTGGGTGCTCCATTACTGGAGGTTTTAAGAAGAGATTGGACAGCTATTTGTCTGGAATGGTATAGACCAGGGGTAGGCAACCTCGGCTCTTTTATGACTCATGGACTTCAACTCCCAGAATTCCTGAGCCAGCTGTGCTGACTCAGGAATTCTGGGAGTTGAAGTCCATGAGTCATAAAAGAGCCGAGGTTGCCTACCCCTGATATAGACTAAGTCTCCTGCTTGGGCTGGACTAAAAGACCTCCAAGGTCCCTTCCAATTCTGTTATTCTGCATTATAAATTGTAATGTCCCTGTCGGAGCCTGAATCTGCTGAGGAAGATGAAGCTGGAATTGGAGTCCATGGAGATGGGAGATCGAGGGGGAAGTGTCATTGGCTTTGGAGGAATAGGGGGAGGAGCAAGGAGGCAGGCCAGGGTCTTTCCGGATTGGGACAGCTTGAAAGCAGGAAGGAACAGGAGCAGGATGAACATGAGGACAGAGCTCAGGCGATGAGCAAGGGCCATCCCCTCCTGATCCTAGAGCACGGAGAGTGGAGAGAAGGAGGGAACAACACAGCACTGGCTACTTGGAGAGTACACAAGGCACACCTGGGGACTGAGACTTAAGGAGGCACTGCGGGGAGGGGCATTTGTCGGGAACAAACACTGAATTCTTGGAGGTGGAAACAACTCTCTGATCTCTTCTGTGTTGTTTTTTCTACTTGTAAACTCTGAAACTCTGACCATTGGAGTGGCTGACAAACTTGATTTGGTGCTCCAAACCTCAGACTGAATTTTGGCTTCTCTTCTGAAACTACTCAGCCAACCTTGTATTTCCACAGACTCCTTAGATTTTGATGTACGTTCCTTTCTTTGTTATCTACTTGTCCCTGAGTAAATTGCTGTTCTAATCTATCCCTGTGCCAGTCGAAAACCTGAAAAGAGGACTCCTTGTTCCATACACACACTTTTCCTGCCTGAGAGAGTGGAGAACTTTTGAAACTATTTGCAGCCAGAGGCTGCTGAAGGTGTGTGTGTGTGTGTGTGTGTGTGTGTGTGTGTGTGTGTGTGTGTTACTTGTTCTGGGACTTGCCAGAAACGTGGGAACATTTGGAGCAATAAAGGGGCAGTTTGAACTGCCAGCTGACTGTGTTGCCTCTGTGCCGTGCCCCGGGTCATCACAATAAATTATATGCTTGGTGCAAAATTCTTCTAGGTCTTCTAAGGAGATCCTTCTAAGCAGATAGAAGGATTCTCCAAACCTGCAGATGACCCAGCTCTTTGGAGAAGGCTCCAATGCTTGGAAAAGAAGAAGGGAAGAGAAGAAGAGAATGACCAGGAGCCAGGTGGATGGAGTCAATTACAATGGTCATGGGTGTACCATTGGAAGATCTGAAGGACCAGGCTAGGGGAGGATCATCATGGGGAAGATTGATTTATATGGTCACTAAGAGTCAACACTGACTTGGTGGCACAGGATCAATCAATGGGAAGACCGAGCTCCTTTGATACATGCATAGTGCTGGGGAACATGGAAGGAAAAAGAAAGGAAGCTAAGCAGCAAGATGGACTCAGGTAAAGTAGAGGTGGGCCGCACCATTAGGAGACCTCAAAGTCCAGGAAAAGGACATCTCATTATGGAGACCGTCTACCTATGTGGTGACTAAGAGTCAAAAAACCTTGATGCCACATAATTGTGCATGGACTCAATCACAATAGAGATGGGGGGCATCATTAGAAGACCTGAAAGACCAGTAGAGGGACATCTCATCGTGGAGAACGTCTACCCATGTGGTCACTAAGAGTCAAAAACAACCATATCACATAATTTTGGATGGACTCAGTCATAGTAGAGATGGAGATGCCATTAGAAGTCCTGAAAGACCGGGTAACGGGCCTGTCATCGTGGAGAACGTCTACCTGTATGGCGGCTAAGAGTCAAAGACAAGTTGATGGCACACAATCAAGATTACAAGGACCATAACATGCAAACCTGTGCGTGGAGTTGAGGACCATCAAAAGCAGACTGAAGTATCCTAGATAGCAACAGCCATCTCCTGAGGCCTCCCACCGAGAGTTCAAACTCTTTCTCGCTATTGCATCAGTCTTTCCCCATGCAAAGCCCAACCCATTTCCTAGCAGTGAATGAGCACACATAATACCAGAAAAACTGAAGTCAAGACTTTGGGAGTGGATGGGTGGGGTGTCCTTTCTTGATGCCAAAGCATCAGCTGGGGATATAACGCAAGGCCAGCCGTAGTTGTTGGGTGGCAACTCAGGAGTCTGCAAGGCCAGCAATGGAGTAGGAAAAACCATGTAAAGGAATTGTAGTGTCCAGGGGGAAAAAAAGAAGTCTATCACAGATGATTAACCTACAGCAACTGAAAATGTACCAGCAGGCTGAAGGGTTACAACTATGGGTTTGTGGCTGTGTAGCTACTTGGAGCTGAGTTGATTTCAGAGTACGTTTAACTTTAGAAGGAGAAAGCAAGATCTGCCTGTCAATCCAAAGATTCACAAGGCCCTTCCCAAAGCCGCCTAGCAACAGTACAGGGGGTCCTCGCCTTACGACCACAATTGAGCCCAACATTTCTGTTGCTAATTTTCAAGTGAGTTTTGCTCCATTTTACAACCTTACTACAGTTGTTAAGTGAATCACTGCAGTTGTTAAGTTAGTAACACCGTTGTTAAATGGCTTCCCTATTGACTTTGCTTTTCAGAAAGTCACAAAAGCTGATCTCAGGACCCTGGACACTGCAGCTATCGTAAATACATGCCGGTTGCCAAGCGTCAGAATTTTGATCATGTGACCATGCGGGTGCTGCAATTGTTATAAGTGTGAAGTCATCATAAGTCACCTTTATAAGGTTTTAAGTCACCTTTTTCAGTGACATTGTAATTTTGGTCACTAAATAGTCTTAAGTCGAGACTACCTAAAATGTTTATTAAGTAGAATATATATTAAATATGCAGGGTATAAGGAAGGTATTAGTTACTTCGCTGTAATTATATTTAGGTTTCAGCAAACTGGCAAGACAAGAAAACCAGAAAAAGTAATAGCAAATTGTTTCTATGTTGATCACAGATATGTCCAGCTAACCTCAAGTTTGGAGAATTTACTAAATCAAGTCATACTCTTTTGTATCAAGTATCTAGATGGCTCTATTCATAGGGTTTGCCTTGGCTTGTCAGGTCACAAAATCACATTTTTCCAATTTTCTAGTTTTAAAAAGCTTTTTATGTAATATGCAAACCCCTTTTCAAATAGTCAATTCAGTTTGGAGGCATCCTATTCAGAAAGAGATCCTATGTTCATGAACAGCATCATTTTACTCCAGTATTGGAACAACAATTATTGATGTCCAAATTCTCCTCCAGCAGGAACTTGAACAGCCTCCAAAATAGACAAACCAGAGTTCAATAAAGAAGCATCTTTGGCTTGTTGTGGTGTAGCTCTTCATGCGGTTTGGAACTTTTTTGACAAAAATCAAAACTCAGTGGCCGATCTGTTAAAAAAAAATGCCCCCTCCCAATTTTATCTCGAGTTAGCAATAATTCACAACAGACACCTGCAGTTTAAAAGGCTGCTCAGAATTTATTAGTTCCCATTCAACAAGTACAAAATGAAAGAAAAACGCGTTATCAAGGCGGAGGTGTGGAAAAAAAGACGTAGTTGTGTTGATCCCTAAGCAAGTAGAAAAGAATGGTGCGTGTGGAATATATATATATATTTTAGTTGTTGTTTTCATTTTTATAAAAACCTACGTCTAATTAATTGTACTCAGAAGCAGCCTAACTAGTCTATAGGGAGGGGGAGTGGAAAATGGGCTGTAGCCCCTAGCGGTCAAATCAGAAGCGTCAGCTGGTGAACGCCGGCCTTCCTCACGCGGTGGGACCTGCATGGGACTTGCTGGGTTCGCTGGCGTGGCGCTTCCTCATGACTTCCTGGGCCAGGTCACAGGTGATCTTGCCATTGGCTACCTGGAAGGTTCCTGAGCTGTAAGAGACCCCAGATAAGAGCACGTTACTTTTCAGACATAACTCCATTATGTGCTGCTTACATTACAACTTCCAACTCTGTTCTGCCAGGTTCACCCCACTCACATGTTAAGATTATCCAACACAGGTAATCCTCGATTTACAATCACAGTTGGGACTGGAATTTCCACTGTTGGAAGTCATGGCGGTCGTAAGTTGAATCAGATCCAATTTTATGACAGTCGTTAAGAGATCATGGTCGTTAAAAGAGATCTGTTGGTTGTTAAACACGTACCATGAACCCATTCTTCTGAATGGACTTCTTCTTGCCAGAAACTAGCAAGAATGGTTGTGAATCGCAATTGCTCGAATGCAGGACACTGCAGTTGGTCGTAAGTGCAAGTCAGTTAGTTGCCAAGGATCTGAATTGCAATGATGCGGACATAGGGAGAGGTGCAAAGACTGTAAGTGGAAAGACCAGACCAGACTTTTTTTCAGCACTGTCGTAGCTTCCAATGTTTGCTAAATGAATGGTTGTAAGTCAAGGACTAACTATAAGGTCCTCCCCCAAGCCATTCCCCACCAGAGGGCTGGGGAATTCTAGGACTTGAAGTCCACTATTTTAAAGTTCCAAGGTTGTGAAACACTGCTATAATCCCAGCTCACTTACTTCTCTGGAGATTCCGACACAGTTGTCATCACTGGGTGGGTGTGTTTCCCAAAGAAAAAACTAGCCCACCAATGTCCAGGATCAGACTTGGGAAGACCTACAAAGAAAGGGGAAAAAGGAAAAATAGTGATCAGAAACAAGAAAGCTGTTTAGAGACCACTTTGTCTTACCAAATATTTAATTTAATTTATAGCCATCCGTTGCTCTAGGACAGGGGTGGGGAACCTTGGCTCTTTTATGACTTGTGGACTTCAACTCCCAGAATTCCTGAGCCAGCCACGCTGAGGGGAAAGGGAGAGGTTTCCAAGCTGAGCCATGGTGGCTCAGGAATTCTGGGAGTTGAAGTCCACGAGTCATCAAAGAGCCAAGGTTGCCTATCCCTGAGGTAATGCTTAACTAATACACTGAAATGCCCTAGATCAGGGGTAGGCCACCTTGGCTCTTTTATGACTCGTGGACTTCAACTCCCAGAATTCCTGAGCCAGCCATGCTAAGGGAAAAGGGAGAGGTTTCCAAGCTGAGCCATGCTGGCTCAGGAATTCTGGGAGTTGAAGTCCACAAGTCATAAAAGAGCCAAGGTTCCCCACCCCTGCTCTAGAACATGCTGACCAAGGAATTTTGAGAGTTGAAGTCCACAAGTTGTAAAGTTACCAAGGTTGGAGAACCTCTACTCTAGAAACTCAAGGTGGCAGAGGAAGTCCTCCTACTGTTTTTACCACCTCATCTGGTAAGATACATTGGTTTGACTGGCACAAAATTACTCAAGTGTACTTCCTGTATTAAGAATGGATTTACAATGGGTCTTCCTGGTTCTAGATTGCAGGTAGTCCTCAACTTACGACTGGTCACTTAGCAACCGTTTGAAGTTACAACAGACCGCCAAAAGGTACTTACAACCTGGTCCCAAAGTTCTGACATAGTTCCCCCACCCACTCACAGCTACGCGACAGCATTTCGGGTGCTTAGAAACCGGCCCGCATTTACCCTCACGTGACTTTATTTAACATAGGAAAAGCCAGTCTTTATTTCTAGGTTTCAGTAAAGATGACTGTTAGTGAACAAAAGCTTCAGTTAGTGACCCGACATTTGATTAATGACTGCCACAAAAAACGTAGTTAAGATCAGGTCTGGTCAGATGACAACCCACTTTACAACCGTAATTGGAGGACTCCATTATGGCTATAAAGTGAGAACTCTATATGCTCTCCTTTTTGACTAGAGTGAACATGCGGGAGAAAAGAAATGGCTGCCGAATGCAACAATCCCAGAGCACGTCAGCTTTCAGTTTAATTTAGAGAAAGCCAGCCAGCCAAATCTCGGCCAATGAGATTTTTGCTTATGCTCAAACTTTCTTAGATCCATCCTTCTTGCCTTAGATAACCCCAAGTGAAAGAACTGAAGGTATTTTGAATTATTTACTCTCCTGCCAATCAGTGTTAAATCACGCAAGGACATTTTCATCCCCCTTCTTTAACAAAAGAAAGGTGTAACAAAAAGAGCCAGATCCGTAAAATGGCTGAGAGATGTAATGTTTTGGCCAAAGAAGGGGCTGAGACCAGCTCACCAGCTGCGCCCAAATGGCAGCAAGTCAATTTTTGCATCTTTGAACTTAGCTAGGATCTCCTTCTTCTTAACTGAAACCAAATTAAAGATGTGCAAAGAAAGCAGAAAATTCAGGTGGATTTACTTCCCCACAAGTTCTCCTATTTCTATGAGAAATGACATGCCATCCAACTTTTTTCTTTTTACAACTCCATAATCCCTTAATTTGGGTAGTGTCGGAGCAACTGACCAGAGCATTTACCGGCCGGATGCCCTTCCTGATGCCTACACAGAGTTCACAGCAGATTTTTTTTTTCTTTGCGCTCTAGGAGGGAAACATCTGCTCTACTTAGAATTTAACTTTCAACCTCCTGAGTGGGAGGTGGGCATCTTCACCACTAGGTCACCACGCTGCTATGCCAGCTAACTCAATAGTTTATTAAAATTGGTCATGGGCTCTGTAAACTGTTATATCTTCCAATGGAACCTGCCCATCAGGATCATAACTCACGATGGTTGTCAATCGGATCATCCAGGAGACCAACCCAATTTTACTGGGTTTTTTTGTGACGGTTGTTAAGAGAATCATCCCCATGATTATTAAACAAATCTGGAGTCATTAAGCGAACCCTTAGTTCACTATGGGCATGGTTTTGCCAAAACCCAGAAGATGATGTTGGATTTTCAGCAAAACCGTTATAAAATGTGGTCAAATAAAAATGTGGTCCAGTTGCTGAGGGCTCAAAGTGCGGTCACATCAGTGGTGAGATTCAAATACCTGAACAACCAGTTCTCTTATTGGATGCAGGCCTGGGCCTCCGAGGCCTAGAACGGACTTCTGGAAGTGGCATCCATGCACTTCTGGCAGGCCGTTCTAGGCCTGGGAGGCCTCCTCCAGACCTCCGAGGCCTAGACTGGAGTTCTGGAAGCACTGTGCATAAAGCCAGTTCTCTGAACGCAGCAAAATTTAGCTACCAGTTCTGCTGAACCGATGCAAACTGGCTGAATCCCACCACTGGGCCACATGATTCCTATCATGGAGTGGGGAGATTATTGGAACTTTCAGTGTAGCTCACAGATACCCTCAGGGGATCCACCATAACTCTGAATGGTTGCTAAGTGACTTGTCACAACTTGAGGACTCCCTGTATTCCTCAACCTTTCTCCATGAAGCCATCTTTTCATGTGCAAGCAAAAAAGTGTGCGTTTAGATGTTTATGCACCTGCATAGCAAAATCAAAATAAATAGCTAATAGAGTGTTCGAACGTTCTGGGTACTGAATCAACAAGCCATCCTCTGAATTTTATAGAGAGCCAAAAGCTGGTCCCACCTACAGTTGTTGGATTAGAATTGTCTACTGAAAATCTCAGCCACTCTTGGTGGGTCTGAATACAACCAACGTTTGCTTAAGTAATACTCCTAGGTGTCAGCTCACCCAAATTCAAAATAGAGCAGAGAATACTACAAGACAAGCAATCACAATGCAATGCTTGATAACACGAGTGCAAACCAACCCAGGGTCCTGGTAATAAATCATCATAAGGCTTCACAAAAAGGATTTAAAAATCTTTAATCATATGAGAAGAACAAGCATGTTGATTCAACAGACTATGGATTTAATGGACTATGGATTTAACACACAAATTTCAAGCAGTGACAGATTTCACCCCAAAAGACAGACCCAGTTTACTGCATGATGATTTAGTCCAGTCAACATTCACACAATTTGCACTCATGATACATAGGCGCAAAATTCTATCCACCATTCAATGAAGATTTATCTCCATTGACATCCTTCCTGTCACCTTGGTACGTTAAATCAGGGAATTTGATTTGCAAAGGCCTTCCACTACAATCAAGAATGAATTTTGACATTCTATAAAATACTGACCTGGATGGTGCGGGATGACTTCTCCAGAGTACTCAGAACTTCCACAGGAGCTGTTACTGGAGGTGGAACCCAAGCGTCCTGCAGGAGAAGACAAGGCACCATATTAGCTAAAATACTGCTACAGGTAGTCTTCAACTTACAGCCAGAATTGAGCCCAAATTTTCTGTTGCTAAGCAAGATAGTTGTAAAGTAAGTTTTGCTCCATTTCATGCCCTTCCCAGGGGGCTTCCAATAAGTAAAGTCAATGGGGGAAGCCAGATTCACTTAACATTCATAGCAAAGAGATCCTAAAATCAGGCACAACCCACTGACTTGCGTTGCTTAGTGATGGAAGGTCCGATCCCCCAACTATGGTTATAAGTTGAGGATTACCTGCACTTAGACATAAACAATACTCAGAGCCCTTTTCACAGACCAGGGGTAGGCAACCTTCACTCTTTCATGACTCGTGGACTTCAACTCCCAGAATTTATTTATTTATTTATTTTTGGGACTTATATGTCGCCCTATCTCCCGAAGGACTCAGGGCGGCTAACAACAATAAAACACAATAATACAAATGTTAAAAAAGATTAAACTAACAAGCCCCAATGATAAAATGGTAAAATATTAAAAATATTCCTGAGCCAGCCATGCTGAGGAGAAAGGGAGAGGTTTCCATGGCAGCTCAGGAATTCTGGGAGTTGAAGTCCGCAAGTCATAAAAGAGCCGAGGTTGCCTACCCCTGGCCTAGGCCGCTTTATGACTCGTGGACTTCAACTCCCAGAATTCCTGAGCCAGCCATGCTGAGGAGAAAGGGAGAGGTTTCTATGCTGAGCCATGCCAGCTCAGGAATTCTGGGAGTTGAAGTCCACGAGTCATAAAAGAGCCGAGGCTGCCTACCCTGTCATAGACATTCATTGGGGTCACACTAATTTAAAACTCTTAACTCCTTATACCAGGGGTGTCCAACCTTGCTCCACAGGTCTCAAAGCTGCCAAGGGTGGATACCCCTGCTTTTGACTTTTACTTTGTGTAATAATTAAATGAAATGCCTCAGGTGTTTTATCAATGTCACTTTTTCAAAAGGTTGCAACGAAGCGGGAGATCTTTGGGGTTGGAAGGATGAGACCCAGAAAAACTTTCCAAAACTTAACAGCCTGTAGCTTCAAAATCCCAACTCAACGAGCGTCTTGATCTTCTCACAGGAATGCTACAAAGACCAGGAAAGGAACACAACCCTTTGCGCACCATCCAACACACAGCCCACATTGCCACGTTTCCCACTAGATCGATATCCACCTTAAACTTTATCTTAGTTCCTTTGTGTTCCAAAACTCCACCCGGGGTGGAAAAGCAAACAATAAAAGGATTGCAAGAACTTGGGACAGAGATTCAGACAACCCCGTTTAGATAAGCTGTCAGGTCAGGGAACAGGAGGTGAAGCGTTTTTCATGGGCTTTCTTAATTAATCTGATTCAACGGCCCAAACGGAGATCAGCCCATGCCAAACAGAGAGGAGCTTCAAAACTCATTGGCTTACTTATTACCAGGAAATGCATGACTTCTCTCTTTGTAAACAAGGTAAGGAAAGAAGCTTGTTTTGGAGCTGTTTTTTTTTTTAGTGCCTTCACTGAGTCGTGACGACTGCTTGACCGAGTTTCCGCAGTTTGCTTGGCAAGATTTCAGAAGTGGTTTGCCATTGCTTCCTCCCTAAGGCTGAGAGGTGGACTGGCCCAAAGTCACCCAGGTGGCTTTCATGCATAGGGCAGGACTAGAACTCACTGTCTCCTGGCGATTGGCCCAAAGTCATCCAGGTGGCTTTCTTGCCCAAGCCAGGACTAGAACTCACTGTCTCCTGGCGACTGGCCCAAAGTCACCCAGGTGGCTTTCATGCATAGGGCAGGACTAGAACTCACTGTCTCCTGGTGATTGGCCCAAAGTCACCGAGGTGGCTTTCATGCCCAAGCGAGGACTAGAACTCACTGTCTCCTGGCGACTGGCCCAAAGTCACCCAGGTGGCTTTCATGCATAGGGCAAGACTAGAACTCACTGTCTCCTGGCGATTGGCCCAAAGTCATCCAGGTGGCTTTCATGCCCAAGCCAGGACTAGAACTCTCTGTCTCCTGGCGACTGGCCCAAAGTCACCCAGGTGGCTTTCATGCATAGGGCAGGACTAGAACTCACTGTCTCCTGGTGATTGGCCCAGTCATCCAGGTGGCTTTCATGCCCAAGGCAGGACTAGAACTCACTGTCTCCTGGAGATTGGCCCAAAGTCACCCAGCTGGCTTTCATGGCTAAGGCGGGACTAGAACTCACAGTCTCCTGGCGACTGGCCCAAAGTCACTGCAAACACTGGATGTTTTTGGTTTGACACACTGTCTCCTGGTGATTGGCCCAAAGTCATCCAGGTGGCTTTCATGGCTAAGGCGGGACTAGAACTCACAATCTCCTGGTGACTGGCCCAAAGTCACTGCAAACATTGGAAGTTTTTGCTTTGACACACTGTCTCCTGGTGATTGGCCCAAAGTCATCCAGGTGGCTTTCATGCCCAAGGCAGGACTAGAACTCACTGTCTCCTGGCGATTGGCCCAAAGTCACCCACCTGGCTTTCATGGCTAAGGTGGGACTAGAACTTACAGTCTCCTAGCGATGGGCCCAAAGTCACCCTGCTGGCTTTCAAGCTTAACGCAGGATTAAAACTCAAGTCTCCTGGTGATTGGCCCAATGGTTGAGTTCACATAAATTATTTTTTTTGTCCCTTGAAAGCTCCTTCCACTATTTTCATCTCAAATGTTACATCCAAGACAGTGACAAGACTATGTTTATACACATTTAACCTGGTTAGTAAACTAATCTAGTGTCAGACCCAAAACAGGAATGACATGTGGTGATTCTTCT
This sequence comes from Vipera berus, assembly GCF_964194415.1. Taxonomy (NCBI): domain Eukaryota; kingdom Metazoa; phylum Chordata; class Lepidosauria; order Squamata; family Viperidae; genus Vipera; species Vipera berus. The sequence goes on from NC_138204.1 coordinate 7,100,927, forward strand.
TTATTGTTTTCACTCTTATGGGCAAAATCTCGACTCTGCTCTCTGCATCTACCATATCCTCTGGGAACTATTGAGGAGGGGCTGCCTTCATCCCCTTTCTCTCACACATGATAGATGGGCTGAGTTGCCTCTTATTCCTCTGCAATGCACCCCCTCCCTCCGGGGGATCCACCTCCTCACTGCATTCATCACGTCTATTTTTTTTGCAACTTGCACAATATGCTGAATTCACAAACTCAGCCACAAGAGGGGCACTAGTTGGGACAAGCCACCTTCTTCCCACTCCACTGGAGGAGAAGGCCCTCCTCCTCCCCTGTAGCCCAAGCAGTGTGTGATGTGACATGGTGTGCAAATCTGAACTGTACACCCCAGGTCAGCAAGATGGAAAAGGCAGAGCACATCCCATCCCGTTAAGCATTTCTTGACCCCTTCATTGTCAATGGCTAACAATGGCTTTCTTCTCTTACTTCGGTAGTAGTCGTGGGTTGCCACGAGGGAGCCACTGGACGGGATTGCTGCCATGTTTCTTGATCTTTCTTGCGCGGGTTGTAAATCCTGAGACACATAAGAAAAAAAATGTTTAGAATAGAATAAAATAGAACAAAATAGTGGAATGGAATGGAATAGAATAAACAGATTGTAGAATAGAACAGAATAGAATAAGAATAAGAATAGAATAAAATAGAAAATGGAATGGAACGAATAGAGTAGAGTAGTATGGAATACAGTAGAATGGAATAGAATAGAATAAACAGATTGTAGAATAGAATAGAATAGAATGGAACGAATAGAGTAGAGTAGAGTAGAGTAGAATAGAATAGAATAATGGAAGGAATTGAATGGAATGGAATGGAATAGTGGAATGAATAGAACAGAACAGAACGGAATGAGTAGAGTAGAGTAGAATAGAATAGAGGAATGAATAGAATAGAATAGAATAATCTTTATTATCATTGTGTAACTCACAACGAAATTAAGTACTGTCCACAATGCACACTACACGGAAGTAAAAACCAGAAATAAGAACATACATTATACACAGACATACTCCACATTCTATTCTCCATTGTGCTGCCCCTAATATTATACTTGAATGTTGCACTATACAGTAGTATTTAATATGGTTACAGCTCTGGGATAAAAACTATTTATAAAAACTATAAGGCCTCTTATCAGAAGGTAGGAAACAGTCAAAAAACAAATTAAGACACCCCCCTCCACTTTTCTCCCAAGGCAGAGATACATCTAGTACCTACTTATGACAGATATGGAAAAAAAATTCCATTCCAGGAAGTGACTTATATGACCGTTTTTCACACTTATCACCTTTGCACATAATCAAAATTCAGATGCTTGGCACAACTGATTCATATTTATGATGACTGATTGTTTCAGTGTCATGTCATCCACTTTTCATCACCTTCTGACAAAGTCAACGGGAGAACCGGATTCATTTAAGAACCCGGTTACTAACTTCTAACAGCCGCAGTGATTCCCTTAACAATTGTGGCAAGAAAGCTCGTAAAAGAGGGCAAAACTCACTCAACTGTCTCACTTAGCAACAGAAATTTGGGGCTCAAGTGCGGTCGTAAGTTGAGGGCTGCCTGCATGTTCTTCTCTAGTGACAATGCGTCTATTCAGGGGAAACCAATTCTTTGATTTGGGGTGACAAACATCCACCCAAGCAGAAGCTGATTTCAAGCTAACAAAAGCAACATGGCTTCTGTAAGGACTGTTGTTCTGCACGTGTCATAATATATGAAAAATATGGCACTTGCATTATGATAGTGTAATCTTACAGTGTTCTGTCCCAGCCTACATGACTCCTTGTTATGCTCACAAGGTGAAAACCCTCTTCCAACAAGCAGGCAGGGACCGCAAGAAAAAAACCAATCCCTTTTATTCTCACAGACCTGAGTCAATGTCCAAGGCAAACACAGTCCACAGAAACTCGATCCTCAACATGAACGGTGGCCTTCGGCAACCAGCACCTCCCACACCTTCCCTTTTATTATTCAGCCAAGGCGTGGCTTCCTAATGCCTTCTCCTTTGCCTTTGCAGCCACCCCATTGCATTCCTCTGTCCTACTCGCTTCTCTTGCCGGTGCTTTTGTGCATCCTGGATATTTCCCAGCTGTGCTTCATCACTGTCCAACTCAGGCTCCCAGCACAGCCATGTCTCAGCCTGAGTGCGAGTAGAGGGGCCAGGCTCCTCATCCGACTGTAAGTCTCGGAGCTCCTCAGAGCCTTCCTCTGACATCACTCCAGGCCCCTCCTCCTCCTCCTCATCTGAATCCTCATCAGCTGCCAGATGCACTGGCTGGCGAGGAATCACAACATACAGGTAGTCCTTGACATATGACCATAGTTGAGCCTGGAATTAGTTCTAAAGTCAGGCTAGTCATTAAGTGGGTCACCATGTGACCAGAGTTGATTTTACAATCTTTTTTTTTGCAGTGGTTGTTAAGTGAAAATGGTGGTTGTTAAGCAAATCCATTTTACCAATGGGCACGTGCCAAAAGCTGGAAGTAACTGCTGGGTTTCAGAATTTTTTATTTTTTTGGACAGCTGTAAATGGCCATCAATGTGGATCAACTGCCAAGAACCCAAAATGTGATTACATGACCATGGGGGTGGGGGACATGTTGGAATGTTATATCTGGATTGTAAGTAGCTTTTTTCAGTCTGTCATAACTTTAAACCTTCGCTAAGTGATCAGTTGTAAATTGGATATTCATGTCTCTGCTCCTACAATAACTTCTACAGAAAATTAAAATACAAACTCCAAGAGGAAGGGAGGGAATGGAGATTTTTAGACGGATAAAACAAAACTAAAGACATTAAAAATATGTGGATTAAAAAGACAAAACAAAAACACATTATATTCCCCCAAGTTGAGCAAGAACAGTAGCTTTTCTCCCTTGCGAAATAGGTCTAATAAATTTCTACATCTATTTGCAGCCAATTGGACAATCTAGCTACTACAACAGTTAATAGTTTAATCAACAACAAAGTTAAACTTCAAAGCCCCGTTAACAATCTGTTATTGTAATTAGCTGGTAGAAAGTCTACAATCATTTCTTCTCTACCACAATATTATTATTTCTAATACTGCAATTAATGCTGTCTATGATGTTTGCAAATATTTCAATATTGGGATATATTTGGGGGGGCTGAGGTCAGAAAAAGACTTGCTTCCTTCCTTCAGGACAAACACTGCGTCAGTTAGCTACAGTTAGTCCTCATTTAGCGACCGTTCTCAGTTCCTATGGCGAGGAAAAAGCAACTTGATAACCAATCCTTCTATCTACAACTTTTGCAGGTCTGTAAAGCAAAGGAAACCTGAAGTAAGAGCATAAGCACACTGCCAGTTGCACTTAGCGACTGCTCTGCTTAACAACCCAGTTGTCAGTACCCTCCATTGACTACCTGTACATGAAATAAATTGCCTACCTGTACATGAAATAAAATTGTCAGCCATCCTGCCGCTTTGTCTCATTAGGCAACCTTGGCTCTTTTATGACTCGTGGACTTCAACTCCCAGAATTCCTGAGCCAGCCATGCTGAGGGGAAAGGGAGAAGTTTCCAAGCTCAGCCATGCTGGCTCAGGAATTCTGGGAGTTGAAGTCCACGAGTCATAAAAGAGCCAAGGTTACCTATCCCTGAGGTAATGCTTAATTAATACACTGAAATGCCCTTAGGCAACCTTGGCTCTTTTATGACTTGAGGACTTCAACTCCCAGAATTCCTGAGCCAGCATGGGGGAACTATGGCCCCCTCATGAGTTGTGGACTTCAACTCCCAGAATTCCTGAGCCAGCCATGCTGAGGGAAAGGGAAAGGTTTCCAAGCTGAGCCATGCTGGCTCAGGAATTCTGGGAGTTGAAGTCCACGAGTCATAAAAGAGCCAAGGTTACCTATCCCTGAGGTAATGCTTAATTAATACACTGAAATGCCCTTAGGCAACCTTGGCTCTTTTATGACTTGTGGACTTCAACTCCCAGAATTCCTGAGCCAGCCATGCTGAGGGGAAAGGGAGAGGTTTCCAAGCTGAGCCATGCTGGCTCAGGAATTCTGGGAGTTGAAGTCCACGAGTCATAAAAGAGCCAAGGTTACCTATCCCTGAGGTAATGCTTAATTAATACACTGAAATGCCCTTAGGCAACCTTGGCTCTTTTATGACTCGTGGACTTCAACTCCCAGAATTCCTGAGCCAGCCACGCTGAGGGGAAAGGGAGAGGTTTCCAAGCTGAGCCATGCTGGCTCAGGAATTCTGGGAGTTGAAGTCCACGAGTCATAAAAGAGCCAAGGCTACATACCCCTGGTCTAAGACAAGTAAGTCTGTAAACACACACACACACACACACACACACACACACACACACACGTCAGACACATACATTTTGGAACAATCAGACTTCTAATTTTCTTGCTGGGGTCCCCTTCCTAGACGGAATGACTGGTAAGGCTTAAGACATAAAAGGCTGTGAATCATCTATGGATCTGATTCATTCACATAGGAGTCGACAACCTCATACTTTCCCCGCAGTTGTTGCCAGGTTGCTAGGATTCACACTGCCACCTCAGCCTAAAATCCTGACTAATTCCACTTACCAACCACACCACCCCCTTTGAAGAGCCACAATGGAAGCGTCAACATATTTTCATGTGGCACTAGCAGATTTTGTGAGAACCTTCGCACACCCTTAGAAGCTGGGTTCCTCTCTGTGAGCTGGATCAGCAAATCAATAAAACAATCCGAGTAGGACTAGAAGGGACCTCGGAGGTCTTCTAGTCCAACCCCCTGTTCAAATAGGAGACCCTTATACCAATGGGCCTCCAAACATGGCAACTTGAAGACTTGTGGACTTCAACTCCCAGAATTCCTCAGCCAGCATGGCTGGCTGAGGAATTCTGGGAGTTGAAGTCCACAAGTCTTCAAGTTGCCATGTTTGGTGACCCCTGCCCTATACTATTTCAGATAAGTGGCTGTCCAGTCTCTTCTTTAAAATCTCCAGTGTTGACACACCCACAACTTCTGAAGGCAGGCCGTACCACTGCAATCATCCTCACTGTTAGGAAGTTTCCCCTTAATTCCAGGTTGCTTCTCTCCTTGACTAATTCCCATCGTTTCTTGTCTTGCTTGCCTTCTGGCGCTTTGGAAAATAAGTCGATCCCCTCGTCTTTGTGGCAGCCCCTCAAATACTGGAACAGTGCTATCAGACTCAGCCTTCCATCCTTCCGAGGTAGGTAAAATGAGGACCCAGATTGTTGGGGGCAATAAGCTGACTTTGTAATAATGCCGCTGGGGGGGGGGGGCGAAAGCCCTAATAAGCAGGCATATACATAGAATGAAGGCTATTGCTAAGCACATTGATTTGTGCTTTAGATTGTAAGCCGCCCTGAGTCTTCGGAGAAGGGCGGGATATAAATGGGATTAAAATAAAAATAAAAAATAAAAAAATTATACTCCTGATCCTTCCTTTTCTCTAGACTTGCCATACCCAATTCCTGCAAACCTCCCTATGTTTTAATTTCCAGGCCCTTAATCATCTTAGTTGCTCTTCTCTGCACTTTTTCCAAACATCTGAAAGTCTTATCCGACATTAAATCAAACCACAAAGTTCGCAACTAACCATTCCCGGTTGAATTTAACTAGTTCTCCAATTCTAACAGGGGAGCACAACCTTTTCAGGATAAGTTTGACTTTTTAGAGGTGTTTAGGAGGGCCATCCCCAAAGGAAGAAGGGAATAAAAATCAGCTTTAAACAAATTCAGGTTAAGCATTCTGTTGTAATTTGGTTATTTTTCTTCTATAGGTAGTCCTCAGAGTATGGCTATTGAGCCCAAAATTTCTGTTGCTAAGCAAGACATCTGTTAAGTGAGTTTTGCCCTATTTTATGAGCTTTCTTGCCACAGTTTTGCTGTGCTTGTCAGAAGGGCGCAAAAGGTGATGACAGGACTGCGGGACACTGCAACCGTCATAAGTACGAGTTAGTTGCCAAATGTCTGAATTTTGATGATGGGACCGTGGGGATGTTGCAATGGTTGCGATTGTGAAAAAGTCACCGGTAAAGCCAGATTCACTTAACAACCGTGTTACTGTCTTAACAAATGCAGTAATTCATTTAAGAACTGTGGCAAGAAAGGTGGTTAAGTGGGGCAAAATTCACTTAACAACCGTCTCACTTAGCAACAGAAATGTTGGGCTCACTTGTGGTCGTAAGTCGAGGGGATTACCTACACTCTGCTGACTAGTTCTGAAAAACAAAGGAACACTGCTTGGTCTGCACGGTGAAAAATAATCTCTACTTACTCAATAGGGTGTGAGTAAAATACAATTACAGGGTGACTGCAAGAGAAAAGCAGGTCAGCTGGATACAAGGAAGAAGGGATTCCACGGGTCTGCTACAAAACAAAGCCTTGACTTACAAACATCTGTTTAGCAATTGTTTGGCACTGGAAAAAATGTGACTTACGACCGCTCCTTGCACTTATGACCGTCGTAGCATCCCCATGGTCACATGATCAAAATTCAGGCACTTGGCAACTGGCATTTATGACAGTTGCAGCATCCTGGGGTCATGTGACCATCACTTGGGACCTTCTCAGGTTGTTTCTCACAAGCACATGGGGGAAGTCTGACTCATTTAATGACCATGCGATTCACTTAACTGCAATAAGTCTGCAAAGGCAAAACTGCCTTATCTAGTCCAGCCCCCTGCTCAAGCGGGAGATCCTATATCATTTCAGACAAGTGGCTCTCCAGTCTCTTCTTAAAAACCTCCACCTACAACTTCTGGTGGCAAGCTGTTCCACTGGTCAATTGTCCTCACTGTTAGGAAGTTTCTCCTTAATTCCAGGCTGCCTCTCAACTTCCATGTTGCTTCCTGTCCTGCCTTCAGGTGTTTTGGAAAATAAATTGACCCCCCCTCGTCTTTGTGGCAATCTGTCAAATACCGGAATACTGCTATCATGTCCCCCCCTAATCCTTTTCTCTAAACACTCCCAGAGATTGAGGGATGCACTCAATTTACCAGCAAGAAAGGATAACTTTTATCTTAAAAAGAATAATCTTCCACTTTCTCTTTTAAATGCAGTTGAGTTTCAAGCGGAGGCTGAGATATTCATTCTTGCTCACTTCTCTCGTTGCGTCTTTTGTTTTACTAAGGACGGGAAACCTCATCTGAAAACCGGAATAAACTGGCTTACCGCCTGCTTACTTTAAGAAACTGCGTTTTTTTTAAGCACGACCTTTTTTCATTTAGCAAAGCAAGCAAAATGTGTTTTTTTCCCCGTGCACGCTGCAGTAGCACTCCGTATGTTAAAAGAATTAGCCGTTACGTAAAACTCAAAAGAGCGAATTAGCATTTTTGTTAATTGTTTTGCCCTGTATATATTTCTCCCTTTTTCCCGATTTGGGCCAACATGGCCACCAGACAGCCGCCAGCCAAACAAACGCGGCGGCCAGTCAGAATCACTAAAAATACTTCCTTTGCAATATAATGCGGATTAACTATTAACGTTACGATAAGTGTCTGTGTGTGTGTCGGGCGGGGGGGGGAAGTAAACAAGGCTGCCCATCCTGGCAAGCAGCCGGGTCAAAGCGACGGCTTTAGAGAGGTAAAATAACCTTGATAAACATTCCACCGCCCACCCCCACCCCACCCCCCAAAAAAAATCCCCGGTGGTTTTTGACGGCTGGCGAGAAAAGCGAAAACCCGAATGGAACGTTGAGACATTGAATGGAACGCGGAGGGGCCAGAATGGAACGTTGGATGAAAGCTCAGAACGTTCGGGCCGCACGTCCTCCTTTCCGACTCGGGGGGGGGGAGGGTTGCGAAAGCGTGAGAAAAAGAAGAAACGTGTCCCCCAGCCAGGATGGGAACCGGAACCGCCGAGCGAAACCAAGACGTTTTTAGTTTCTAAACGAAAAACAGCGGATAGAAGATACCGACCCGCAGACGACCCCCCACCACCACCACTCCCTCCCAGCCCGAAAAGTAGACCACGGAGCGATCGTTTTCGCCTCTCCCCAGCCGTAGTAGTAGCGCCCCGATCCTAAAAGTCTAGTTGGTCTCGAGTCGAATCCAAAGATAAGTTCCCGGGACTTCGGCTGGGACTGTCAAACACGCGCTTGCAATGGGAAGAAACCGAATTGAACTTTATAAGGCTTTATTCCGGAGTAGTGGTATAAGGTGTAATGGTATAAGGTTTCCTGCCTGAGCAGGGGGTTGGACTAGATGACCTCCAAGGTCCCTTCCAACTTTATTATTGTTATTGTTATTATTTTTTTATTATTATTTTTTTATTATTATTTTTTTATTATTTTATTATTATTATTATTATTATTATTATTATTATTATTATTATTATTATTATTATTATTATTATTATTATTATTATTATTTAGGCGTGAGTAACGCTCACCCCCAGTAAGCACGGGTCTATAAGACCCCAATTCAGGGATCCCACTCCTCAGAAGGGTTCGAAGCCGCATTCAAACCGGAGCATATGGTAGTACTTCAAAGCTACGGCCCCAAACCGGAAGCGGTCCAAAAACATAGCCGGGCCTCGAGGATTCCCGGTTGTCTTGCGTGTCACAAAGTGTCTGGATTCGCCTTGCTCTCCCTTTTCGAGTTCAACCTTTGTCCCGAGCAGCCCATCAACCTAGGGGTGCGATTCCGCTCCGCTCCGCTCCGCACCCCACGCCCCAACCGCTCCAACCTATCCCCGGCGCTCGATACGGGTCGAGTTTAGGGTATCGTGTGAACGCAGCCACGCGCGCCTTCCCGAGCAAGCTAAGCCGTTATCCGCCAAGGACTTCCACGCGCGATAAAGGCTCTCTCTCCCCTCAACGTGGGAATCCTCACGGAGGAAGGGACCGAAGGCAGAAAACGGGGAGGGGGTTGGTGGAAAGAGTTTGCAAAGAAGCCCCCCCCCGCCCACATCCCCCCCCTTACCTTGAAGTCTTAGTGCTGCGCCCAGCAGAATCCCGACGGCTTGAGACCACAGGTGACCTGGCTCAGGAAAGCAACCGCTAGGCGACCGAGCCCATTTGCGAAGGAGCTACTGCGAGTCTCCACGTCCACGAAAAAACACCCAGGCGCTGATGGTTTGAAGGCGGAGGGCGCCGCGGTCGCCTTTTATAGGCAGCCGGGCGGGTTGCGTCAGCTCAGGCCACGCTCCCTTCTCCGACAAGGCGGCGGAGGAACCCCCGCGGCTGCCTCTGGCCTCCGCTCCGCGGGCCGATCTCGCCCTCCTGCGGCCGCTCGGGGAGCGACCGAGCCCGGCCTTGGTTTTTGTTTGGCCAGCGGTAGGCAACCTCGGCTCTTTTATGACTCGTGGACTTCAATTCCCAGAATTCCTGAGTCAGCCTTGCTGGCTCAGGAATTCTGGGAGTTGAAGTCCACAAGTCATAAAAGAGCCAACTTGTCGATCTGAAGGTCGGCAGTTTGGCGGGTTGAATCCCGAGTGCCCTGTAACAGAGTGAGCGCCTGTTACTCGTCCCAGCTTCTGCCAACCTAGCAGTTCGAAAGCACGTAAAAATGCAAGTAGAAAAATAGGGACCACTACGGTGGGAAGGTAACAGCGTTCCGTGCGCCTTTGGCGTCTAGTCATGCCGGCCACATGACCACGGAGACGTCCTCGGACAAGCGCTGGCTCTTCGGCTTTGAAACGGAGATGAGCACCGGCCCCTAGAGTCGGAAACGACTAGCAAGCATGTGCGGGGGAACCTTTACCTTTACCTTTACCTTAGGCAACCTCGGCTCTTTTATGACTCGTGGACTTCAATTCCCAGAATTCCTGAGTCAGCCTTGCTGGCTCAGGAATTCTGGGAGTTGAAGTCCACAAGTCATAAAAGAGCCAAGGTTGCCTACCCCTGGGTTTGGCGGAAGTAAGGAGCCGCCTCGGGGCCGAGGCAGGACTGGCAGGATTCCCGGCGGCCTCCGGAGGGGAGGAAAAAAAATCCGTCAGAAGAGCGTCTCTCTCTCTGCAGCCACCTACTGGAGGTCCGTATGTTGACAGGTGGTTTCTTTATTTCTATTTCTTTTATTGGTAGATTTTTTTTATCCTGCCTTTATTACTTTATAATTACTTTTATGTTCTCAAGACAGAGAACATAGTAATACTCCTTCCTCCTCTTATTTTCCCAACAATAACCACCCTATGAAGTAGATTAGCCCGAGAAAGAGACTGATCAAAAATCTGGCTTTAGGCATGAAAGGCAGTTGGCTGACTTTGGGTCAATCACCAGGAGACTGTGAGTTCTAGTTCCCCCTTAGGCATGAAAGCAGACTTTGGAGTTGGACCATCTCTCTCTTTCTTTCTCTCTCTCCCTCCCTCTCCTTCTCCTTCCTTCTTTCTCCTCCCCACCTCACAGGGTTGTTGTCATTGTGAGGAAAATAGGAGGAGGGAGGAACATTAAGTATATTTGCTGCCTTGCTTATTGATAAAAATAATAAAGGTCTGATAAAAATGAATCAGCAAACAATAATGGAAATGTGGGCCATCTTCCCTAGGCCAAAGAGGTTGAAAACATTTTTTTTTTAAATCCAGAATGTCCAGATAACATTTGAAAGCTGGTGAGAGTTGATGCCCCTCCCCCCCTTTATTCATGGAGGTATAAGAGAGAGAAGGAAAACGGCACCATCCATCTTGCAAGATTCTGCTATTAGGCAACCTTGCCTTTTTTATGACTCGTGGACTTCAACTCCCAGAATTCCTCAGCCAGCATGGCTCAGCTTGGAAAACTCTCCCTTTCCCTTCAGCGTGGCTGGCTCAGGAATTCTGGGAGTTGAAGTCCACGAGTCATAAAGCAGCCTAGGCCAGGGTTAGGCAACCTTGGCTCTTTTATGACTCGTGGACTTCAACTCCCAGAATTCCTGAGCCAGCGTGGCTCAGCTTGGAAACCTGTCCCTTTCCCTTCAGCGTGGCTGGCTCAGGAATTCTGGGAGTCGAAGTCCATGAGTCATAAAGCGGCCTAGGCCAGGGTTAGGCAACCTTGGCTCTTTTGTGACTCGTGGACTTCAACTCCCAGAATTCCTGAGCCAGCGTGGCTCAGCTTGGAAACCTCTCCCTTTCCCCTCAGCCTGGCTGTGTTAGGACTACAGGTACTTATTTGAAAGTCCAAAGCAGAAGAAAGAGGACCGTGTTCTGTTTCATATAAATATTCTGAGGCAGCAAGATAACAATTGCAGGGGCTGGCAATTAACCACCAGGGCTATTTTTCTAGCATTTCACATAAATTAGCCAAAGGCCCAATTGTTTGTGGGAACAATCTCTCCAGTCATCCTCCTCTAGTTTGGAAACAGAGTGTGCATTCTTGCAGGACAAGGTTTTGGAGAAAAAAATTCAAACGCCCCCATTACTGTTTAGTAAGTACTTATCAAGATCTTTTCTCTGCACATGTCATAGAATTGGTGTGCTAGTGTGGGAATTAGTTGCTTTTCTATGTATATTTCACCCAGGAAGCATACAGGTACTCCTCGACGTACGACCACAATTGAGCCCAAAAATTTCTGTTGCTAAGTGAGACAGTTGTTAAGCAAATTTTGCTCCATTTTACTACTTTCCTCGCCACAGTTGCTAAGGGAATCACCGCAGTTAAGTTAGTAACACGGTTGTTAACTGAATCTGGCTTCCCCATTAGATGGGGGGAGTCACAAAAGGGGATCTCATGACCCCGGGACCCTGTAACCGTCATAAATATGAACCAGTTGCCAAGCGTCTGAATTTTGATCACATGACCACGGGGATGCTGCAACGGTCATAAGTGTAAAAAATGGGCCTGAGTCACTTTTCCCCCCAATGCCGTTGTAACTTTCAATGGTCACTAAAAGAACGGTTGTAACTCAAGGGCTAGCTGTATAGGGATATGACTAGATGACCTCCAAGGTCCCTTCCAACTACATTATTATTATTATTATTATTATTATTATTATTATTATTATTATTATTATTATTATTATTATTATTATTATTATTATTTGATAGAAATAATAATAATAATAATAATAATAATAATTAATAATAATAATAAATATAATAAAAATATCATCTCTACGTTACTGTAAAGTCATTGGCATTTAAAGCATTTGAGCGTGAGAATTGGGGATCCTTTCAAACAGAGGCGCCCAAGGGAGAAACTCGAATATTTATTTATTTATTGGTATAATTTATTAGAGGGACGCGGTGGCTCAAGAGGGACGCGGTGGCTCAGTGGGTTAGGACGCTGAGCTTGTCGATCAGATGGTCGGCAGTTTGGCGGGTCAAATCCCGAGTGCCGCGTAACAGAGTGAGCGCCTGTTACTCGTCCCAGCTTCTGCCAACCTAGCAGTTCGAAAGCACGTAAAAATGCAAGTAGAAAAATAGGGACCACTACGGTGGGAAGGTAACAGCGTTCCGTGCGCCTTCGGCGTCTAGTCATGCCGGCCACATGACCACGGAGACGTCCTCGGACAAGCGCTGGCTCTTCGGCTTTGAAACGGAGATGAGCACCGGCCCCTAGAGTCGGAAACGACTAGCACGCATGTGCGGGGGAACCTTTACCTTTACCTATAATTTATTAGCCGCTCATCTTGCTACAGGGTGACTTTGGGCAGCTTAATTAATCGGTGGATTGATAAGCCACGATATTTATCTTATTAAAGATTGACTTCTAGGGAAATCTTTTCGGTACAGACAGTCCAGCCATTGGCGACCACTCAAAATTACGACGGATCCCTCCCAAAGCTACAGGTAGTCCTCGACTTACAACAGTTCATTTAGTAACCATTCAAAGTTACAACGGCACTGAAAAAAAGGGACTTACGACTCTTTTTCACACTTAACGACTGTTGCAGCCTGATCACAGGATCAAAATTCTGACTCTTTGGCAACCGGCTCACGTTTATGACGGTTGCCTTGTCCTGGGCGGGGTGGGGGGGACGTCATGGGATTCCCCCTTTGCAACCTTTAGACAAGCAAAGTCAAGGGGGAAGCCAGGTTCACTTAACAACCGTGTTACTAACTTAATAATGGCAGTGATTCACTTAACAACCGTGGCGAGAAAAATCGTAAGATGGGGCAGAATTCACTTAACAAATGTTTCCCTTAACCACAGAAAAGTTGGGCTCAATGTGGCCGTAAGTCGAGGACCACCCTCATTTATGATTGGGTTCTGGCCCTTACTCCCACCCTGGGAGTCACGTGACTGCACTCCAGTGGTTTGCCTTCACAGCTGTTTGCGGCATCCACGCGACCACGATTGGCGATGTTTTTGCTGAACCTCTGGCTTACGGCAAAAAGCTGCATGGCAAGCAACAGCCCCAAGTGTGGTCGTAAGTCGAGGACTACCTGTGTCTCCAGGCTGAATAAACGATGAGCTTCTCAATCCAACGGCAGGGCCGATTCCGGTTGCCTTTGTTCTCCGAGTGCTGATGGCTTTTTGACATTTTTCCATCCGGGAAATTATCAGACAGATTGAGATCTGCCTCCAGTGCAAGATGGAGCGATCTGGCTTTATTGCTCCAGCAATTCCTTCTCGATGATTGGACTTGATTGGGCATTAGAGGATTTAGCAAACACCCAGAGGGTAAAAGGGGAGGCTGGAATGCAGTCGGTTTCCATGGTGACGGGATGCAGCTCTTTGCAGTAGAAAAAGAAACAGCCCAGAACAGCAAGAAGCTGGGTCTTCCTTCCCTATTTCTCTTGCCTGTTTGAGAATAAAAGAGGTGCCTTTAACAGGGTGATTTTAGGAATTAAAGAAATTAAATTTAGTCTGATTGCAGCAGGGCTCCCAGGACAGAGGGGGAAAGAGATCTATCTGTCTAGTGATCTGTTCCACCTCCTTGTGCGTCCGGAAAGCAAAGGCGTCTCTGCTTCAGAGAAAGAAGAAACCAAATCTGTGTTAGGACTACAGGTAGTTCTCGTGATCAAAATTCAGACGCTTGGCAAATACTTAACGGCTACAACTGAGCCCAAAATTTCTGTTGCTAAGTGAGACAGTTGTTAAGGGAGCTTTGCCCTATTTGGCGGCCTTTCTTCTCACAGTTGCTCAGCGAATCACTGATGTTGTTAAGTTAGTAACATGGTTGTTAAGCGAACCGGGCTTCCCATTGAGTTTGCTTGTCAGAGGGATGCCAAAGGCGATCACGTGACCCTGGGACCCTGCAATGGTCATAAATACGAACCGGTCGCCAAGCGTCTGAATTTCGATCACGTGACCACGGAGATGCTGCAATGGCCGTAAGGGTGAAAAACAACAACAAACAACTTTATTGTCACTTTGTACACCAATCGGCATACCTCAAAATGAAATTTCGTTGCATCCAGCTCTGAAAGGGTCCCCACCTCCGATATACATTCCTTGTTCGTGGCCGGCTCAAGTTTCAGATCGCCCATTTTTGCCTCTAGGGAGCGAGCGACGGCAAACGGGACAGATGGAAACGGGGCTCCACGTGGATTAGCCCTCAAATTAGCTTGTATTACTGCACCACAACCTCGCCTCCTTTCCTTTTTCTGATCCTGACTCTTCCACCCTTTCCTTAAACAGGCCTTGCTTCTTTTCGCCCCTGGAGCACGCTGCCACCGCCAGCCACTAACTCCTCCGGAAGCTTCTGTCTCTTCCTCTGGCTCTACCGACAGCCTCCTCCAGTTCTTTCGCTCCATAAGCCTCCTCCTCTGCCTCCTCTGGAAACAGCCCTGATTTGCAATAGAATCCGTCGCTGGGCCAGCAGTCAGATCTTGCTGCTGGTGGAACAAATTCAAACAGCGCCAACGACTTTTAACGGTCTCACCAACAGTTCCGAAACAGCTAGAAACTCGCCACGCCAGCAAAGATTGTCGGTCGTATGTTAAGCTTAGTTCCACCACGTTGCTCAAACACATCAAAACCTTCCCGATCATGTGGCCTATATCCCTTATATCCCTCCCGAAACTTTTCGCCTTCAAGAGCCAATGCAGCCGCAGCCATTCCAGGCGCCGCCATCTTAGCCATCATAAACGGTCATAACTTATCTTTATTTTCAGTGCCGTTGTAACTTTGAAGGCTCCCTAAACGAACTGTTGCAAGTCGAGGACCACCTGTATTCTCCATCCACTCATCTGCACAGGGAGCAATGTGCTTTGTCACTTAGGTAGGCTGCAATTTCTTTAGAGTTGTCCCACTTATTTTAAGGAGCAGAAATCCCAGAAGTAGGACAGCCCAACCTATGGAGGTTTACTAGCACATAAATCCTGGTTTGTTGCAAAGAGCTTCTTTTCAGAATGTGGGATAAGGAAGCCAGAGGACTTTGGCGACAAAAGCAAGGTCAGTAGCCCGTCTCAGCTGGGCTCAGAAACTAAGAGTTGGATGGGATTCCAGCAGAGAAGGTCAGGTAGAATAGAATAGAATAGAATAGAATAGAATAGAATAGAATAGAATAGAATAGAATAGAATAGAATAGAATAGAATAGAATAGAATAGAATAGAATAGAATAGAATAGAATAGAATAGAATAGAAAGGAAATGATAGAAAATATGGAATGGAGAATGGAATAGAATAGAATAGAATAGAATAGAATAGAATAGAATAGAATAGAATAGAATAGAATAGAATAGAATAGAATAGAAATAGAAAATATGGAATAGAATAGAATAGAATAAAATAGAATAGAATAGAATAGAATAGAATAGAATAGAATAGAATAGAATAGAATAGAATAGAATAGAATAGAATAGAAAATATGGAATAGAATAGAAAATATGAATGTAGAATAGAATAGAATAGAATAGAATAGAATAGAATAGAATAGAATAGAATAGAATAGAATAGAATAGAATAGAATAGAAAATATGGAATGGAGAATGGAATGGAATAGAATAGGAAAATATGGAATAGAATAGAATAGAATAGAATAGAATAGAATAGAATAGAATAGAATAGAATAGAATAGAATAGAAAGAAAAATGAATAGAATAGAATAGAATAGAATAGAATAGAATAGAATAGAAAAGAAAATATGGAAAATAGGAATAGAATAGAATAGAATAGAATAGAATAGAATAGAATAGAATAAATAGAATAGAATAGAAAATAGAATGGAGAATGGAAGGAATAGAATAGAAAATATGGAATAGAATAGAATAGAATAGAATAGAATAGAATAGAATAGAATAGAAGGGAATGAATAGAATAGAAACAGAACAGGAACAGAATAGAAATATTGTCACTTTAAATGTACACTAATCAGCATACATTAAAATGAAATTTCGTTGCATACAGCTCTCAAAGGGTAACCACCTCCAATATACATTGCATAAATGTGACAAAAGAATAAATAAATATGAATGCAGAGCATGGAAGTAAAAGCAGAACAATACAGGTAATCCTTGATCACAGCTGTTCATTTAGTTACTGAAGTTACAACAGCACTGAAAAACCAGACTTATGACCATTTTTCACACTTAACGACAGTTGCAGCACATCCCCATAGTCAGGTGATCAAAATTTGGATGCTTGGTGACTGGCATATATTTATGCCAGTTGCAGTGTCAAGAAATCAGGTGATCATTTTTGTGACTTCTGTAAAGCAAAGCCAATGGGAAGCCAGATTCCCTTAGCAACCTAAGAACAACTGCAGTGATTCACTGTACAACTGTGGCAAGAAAGCTGGTAAAACAAGGCAAAAACTCACTTAACAACTTTATTGCTTAAGCAATGGAAATTTTGGGCTCATCATGAGAAGTACCAGGTTGTTCACCAAAGCACCAGAGGGAAGGACAAGAAACAATGGTTGGAAACTGATCAAAGAGAGAAGCAACGTGGAATTAAGGAGAAACTTCCTAACAGTGAGGAGAATCAACCAGTGGAACAGCTTGCCACCAGAGGTCGTGGGCGCTCCGTCACTGGAGATTTTTAAGAAGAGCCTAGACAATCACCTGTCTAAGATGGTATAGGTTCTCCTGCTTGAGCAGGGGGCTGGACTAGAAGACCTCCAAGGTCCCTTCCCGATTCTATTCTATTCTATTCTATTCTATTCTATTCTATTCTATTCTATTCTATTCTATTCTATTCTATTCTATTCTATTCTATTCTATTCTATTCTATTCTATTCTGTATTTCTATCCTATCCTATCCTTGTACTAAGGTCATAAGCACAGCTGCATTTTAAGAACCGTGTAGACCTTTGTTGTGGTAAGAATCCAGATGTTAAGGATTATAAAAATATTCCTGGCCCTATATTCTTCAGCCAGTTGCAAGGAATAAGACGTAGTAAGTATACACTAATCACAGTAGCAATTATATGTATGTGTGTATATATTGGAAGGGACCTTGGAGGTCATCTAGTCCAACCCCCTGCTCAGGCAGGAAACCCTACACCATTTCAGACAAATGGCTGTCCAGTCTCTTAAAAACTTCCAGTGTTGGAGCATTCACCACTTCTGGAGGCAGGTTGTTCCACTGGTTAAATGTTATAACTGTCAGGAAATTTCTCCTTAGTTCTAGGTTGCTTCTGTCTTTGGTTAGTTTCCATCCGTTGCTTCTTGTCCTGCCTTCAGGGGCTTTGGAGAATAGCTTGACTCCCTCTTCTTTGGGGCAGCCCCTGAGATAGGGACCTTGGAGGTCATCTAGTCCAACCCCCTGCTCAGGCAGGAAACCCTACACCATTTCAGACAAATGGCTGTCCAGTCTCTTAAAAACTTCCAGTGTTGGAGCATTCACCACTTCTGGAGGCAGGTTGTTCCACTGGTTAAATGTTATAACTGTCAGGAAATTTCTCCTTAGTTCTAGGTTGCTTCTGTCTTTGGTTAGTTTCCATCCGTTGCTTCTTGTCCTGCCTTCAGGGGCTTTGGAGAATAGCTTGACTCCCTCTTCTTTGGGGCAGCCCCTGAGATACTGGAAGACTGTTATCATGTCACCCCTCACTCTTCTCTTCATTAAACTAGACATACCCAATTCCAGCAACCGTTCCTTACTGTATATGTTTTAGCCTCCAGTCCCCTGATCATCTTTGTTGCTCTTCTCTGCCCTCTTTCCAGAGTCTCAACATCTTTTTTTACATCGTGGTGACCAAAACTGGATGCAGGATTCCAAGCGCGGCCTTACCAAGGCATTGTACAGTGGTATTAATACAGTCATAATGGAGGGAGTGAGACAAGTTTACTGCTCTGCGGGCATCTGTGGGGAAGGGGCACATGATCCCTCTGGGCACGATGCCCTGAGGAAAGCGACACCATTCCAGCTTGTCCTCGAAACTGACCGCCTATTCAGGGCTTCCAAGTTGTGCCTTCGAAAGCTCATGAGTGACACCAGCCTGTCTGAACTGGGCGGGCGGGTGAAGCATGCACTGCCATTTAAAACACGCTTAAATAGAGACGACAAGCAGTGTTAAATTTAGCCCCCAGCTGACCTGAGCATAGGGGTTATTTTTAAGTTCCTGACTTTGGTTGGGCAGTAGCAAAAATTTGGACGGTTTCATTTCCCCCTTTACAGGCACCTGCAAATACTACTAGGTAGTTTGCACAACGGCTTTTCCAGTGAACATGGTTGCTATGTTTTTCCACATTAACAGAACTCGGTCCTCCTCCTCCGTTAAAGGTAAGTCCTCGATTTACAACCGTTCATTTAGTGACCATTCTAATTTACAATAGCACTGAAGGAAAAAAAATAACATGACTTTTTTAACACTTATGAAAATAACATGACTTTTTTAACACTTATGACCGTTGCAGCATCTCCGTGGTCACGTGATCAAAATTTGGATGTTTGGCAACCAGCATGTATATTTGTATTTTTTGAGTTTCTTCTTCTCTCCCCATTCCTTGACTTATGGCCATTTGTTTAGCGACCGTTGAGGGTGATAATTGCACTTAAAAAATGGCTTACAACTGGTCTTCAGTCTTACAACCATTGCAATAGCCCCATGGTCACGCGATCACAATTCAGGCACTTGGTCACCGGTCTGTATTTACGAAGGATCTCAGGATCATGTGATCAGCAGGATCCCAGGATCATGTGATCACCATTTCTGATTTTCCCCAGCTGGCTTCCAACATGCAAAATCAGCGGGGGAAGCTGAATTCGCTTAACAACCCTAGCAAAAAAAAAAAAGGTCATAAAATCAGGTATGAATCAAATAACTGCCTCGCTAAAAAATGGTACAATAAAAAAATATGGTCATAAAGCACCCATCTCCTAAAAAACCAATCCCTGCCCCATGAAATACAAGTAGTCCTCAACATACGACCAAAATTGAGCCCAAAATTTCTGTTGCTAAGCAAGACAATTGTTAAATGAGTCTTGTCACATTTTGCAACCTTCCTTGCCACAGTTGTTAAGTGAATTTGCTGCTACAACAGGGTTGTAAAGTGAATCTGGATTCTCCATTGGTTTTGCTTCTTTGGTCCCAAAAGGGGATCACATGACCCCGGGATACTGCGACCGTCATAAATATGAACCAGTTGCCAAGCTTCCAAATTTTGATCATGTGACCATGGGGATGCTACAACGGTCATAAGTGCAAAAAATGATCCTAGGTCACTTTTTTCCAGTGCCTTTGTAAGTTCAAATAGTCACTAAACAAATGGTTGTAATGTGAGGACCACCTGCACAGCCTCTCAACCCCATCCCAAAAAACACATCTGGACAACATTAACATTTTCTAAAATATTCATTAGTGTCCAGCAGTTCTTGCCTATCACATTATTTTTGTGGCCTGGAAAGAAACAAATTGAGATTTGTGGTCATGAAAACAAACCAAGTTTGGGGTTTCTGTGTGTCTGAAGAAATGGAGACTGTAAATCGTTGGGTGACATTTATTCAGAAATTAATGGGTAAAGCAAAATAGGAGATGCAGGAACGATTCTGAAATATTTGACTTGAAGTAGTTTTTGATTCAAGCAGAGAAAGGCATATGATGTTGGCCAAACTGGTTAGAGTAGGTTGAGTCTTGATTTATGTGCTCTGCTATTTATAACAGCATCCTGGCTGCTGAGCTGTGTCTCATTGAAATAAGAGGCATGACGGACCAAGCCAGTTCCTTCTTCATCCTTGTGTTAAGATGAAGACCATAAATTCTAACCAGTTACCTTAGGACAGGTGTAAATTCATATGTAAGGATATATATGGTAGAGGACAGGAAGGCCTGGAGGAATGCTGTCCATAGGGTCGTGATGGGTCGGACACGACTTCGCAGCTAACAACAACAACAAGGATATATATGGGTTAAATAGTAGCAATTGCAAAGATAGTTAGGTCTAAAAAAAACTAAAGCCATTCTTTCTTCTTCATTTATTTTATTAGATCCATATATTATCATTATTAGTTTTAAATGTATTTGCTTATCTTGCTATGGGGCTACACTAGGCAGCTCACAAGCATAAAAAAATGAAGAAATAAAAAGAAAGTTTAAACAAAAGTACAATAAAACAAGGGAAAAGAAAACAAAGAAAATACAGTGATACGACATGTAAAACATATATTAGAAATTATATATATATATATATATATATATATATATATATATATATATATATATATATATATATATATATATATCCATACTCATTCATACATGCGTACACACACACACTCACACACGCACACCCATATGTATATATTAATCACATATACTGTATATACTACAATAATACTTTGTAAAGCCAAGTTGTAGGTAGAAAATTGTTTTTGAAAGATGGTGAATTCTCTGAATACTTGGGCAGGATGTTCTGATTAGATCTACTGAAGAACAGAAACTCTTGTCCAGTTACTATCTCTTATTTGGCATGCACTAAATAGATTAATTTTCTATTATAGATGATTAGAAAATTGAACTCTAATGCAGGCATATGCCAATGCAGCAATAACCTTCCTCATTGTGATAAGTCTTTAACCGAAATGGCTCTGATTCAAATGCGGCTCAGGAATTCAACATTCTAATAATGTGGAGTTGATGTTTTCAGACAGATGGATGGATGGGGATGGATGGATGGATAGACAGACAGACAGAAAGAAAGAAAGAAAGAGAAATACTTAACCAACTTATTAGTTTAGCTCTAATTAAATGTAGTAATTTAACTCAGTTCCTCAATTCAGTTACTTTACAGTTAGTGCTCAACTTTTTTTTTTTAATCCCATTTATATCCCGCCCTTCTCCGAAGACTCAGGGCGGCTTACAATCTAAAACACAAATCAATGTGCTTAGCAGTAGCCTTCATTCTATGTATATGCCTGCTTATTAGGGCTTTGCCCCCCCCCAAGCGGCATTATTACAAAGTCAGCTTATTGCCCCCAACAATCTGGGTCCTCATTTTACCTACCTCGGGAGGATGGAAGGCTGAGTCAACCTTGAGCCTGGTGGGATGCAAACCTGCACTAATTGCAGGCAGCTGGTGTTACTTAAGGAGGCATTAGCCCACTGCTCCACCAAGGGTCTTACAACAGTTCATTTAGTGACCCTTTGAAGTTACAACGGCACTGAAAAAAGTGTCTTATGACTGTTTTCTCACTTGTGACCATTGCAGCATCCCTGTGGTCACATGATCAAAATTTGAATGCTTGGCAACTGACTTGTACTTAAGACAGTTGCAGTGTCCCGGCATCATGTGATCCCCTTTTGTAATATAAGCATCTTCATCAAATTCTACTAATATCATACAAATAACAGTAATATCAATTCATAAATCAGTAATGTCAATTCATTAATCAATATCCAGTTTTTGGGGCTCTTGTTAAGGTTTAATTTCCCATCGGTATTTGAAATATCTTTTATCAGTTATGATTTTCTCAATATTAATTACATTTATATAGCTAAAAGTTTTATTTAAGTCAATCCTCCTCTTATCTTCATATTTCCCAGATCAGAAAAAAAGTAAAAAAAATGGCTATCTTAATTTTTTGCTTTCTTTTGCCAAAGTCATTCTATTTCTATTCGCAGGTCTTTATATTTTGTGATTTTCTTCCAGTTCTTTTTTTTATTCTGCTGTCTTCAGGTACTGCAAGGCCCCCATCTAGACATTTTTGTCTTTCTTATTGACAATTGTTAAGTCAGGGGTGTTGTGTAGCAGGTGCTTGTCTGTCTGACTTCTAAAGTCCCAGGACGAAATACCGTACACACAGTTCTGATGCCACTGTTTTCAAGCAGATGAGGAAAACTAGGTTTTGTTAATCATTGCAAAAATGATTATCATGGGAATGAGCTAAGAATACTTTATGGGCGGTATTATACCCCTTGGGAATAAAATTGCATCAATCAAAATGTTTTGAGGTTGCCTAGTGTCCATTAGCAAGCATTTTGCTTGAAAGGGTTTTGAAGAAATTGGAAAGAAAGCAGAGTAATCTTTAATAATTAATCCTAAGGTAGGATGTACAAAACAAGCAACAAGGAAGCCGTGATGCTTTTTGTTTTCTTTACTGCCAGAGATACTACGTCAAAATAATACTGCATGCAATCTGTCTATAATGCTGTCTATAAAATAAGTGTACTTTGTTAGGTCGACGGTGTTTTGAAGTGTAGAAAATGGCGTACTTGCTCAAAATGTCACGAAGAGCAGAGTGCTGTGAAATCCTTTAACGGAGAGTATTTTTATTCATCTGTAGTTTCCATTTTTGTTGTTATATCAAGGGAGTAATTAACCCCATCTTTTGATATATTTGTTTCAATTCTTTGCCAACAAGGTGACCACATAAATAGACGTCATCCATGGTTTGTTACATGCTGCAAAAAAAATCTTTCCCCAGCTTGCTGAAGTATGTTGTGTGAATGTGGTGGTCCGGCTGATTTCTATTATAAAGGATTGTTCAGCTAGTTCTCTGCTAAATTAATATTCATAATTCACTGACTCATTGGTCCAGCCTCCCAAAATAAACCATGATTAAAAGTTGCAAATGTGAATTCAGCCATTGGTGAGGTGACCAGGTTAAATGGGTTGCATGGCTACGATCAGAGCCAGTCTGGTGTAGTGGCCAAGGAATCGGACTAGTAACAGGAAACAATGAGTTCTAGTCCTGCCTTGGGCACAAAGCCAGCTGGGTAAACCTGGGCCAGCCAACCTCTCAGAGCCCTGGGAAAGACGCAATGGCAAACCACTTCTGGAAAACTGGGTCACCTATGGTCCTTCTGACTACTTTCACACTGAGGTTGTGGGCTTTCCTGAGTGCGGCTAGTCTTGCAAAACCAACGGAGTGGACTCCTATTTGCTAAACACTAACTGTCCCCAGCCTGGTCTTGCAGACCTTCCAATGTCCATCCATCACCACTGTAATGGAGTCCTTCCATCTACTGGTAGCTGGTGGTCATCCTCTTCCTTTTACTTCGACCTTTCCAGAATTATCAGAATTGTCTATCTTTCCAGAATTATCAGAATTTTCAAGAATTTGGGGTCTTGCATTGTGTCCAAAGTGTTAACTATTTCATTCTGGTCATTAGTGCAATGAGGGAGAACTCTGGACTTACTAAGGGAGGGGCATTAGCTCAAATGGTAGAGCGCTCGCTTACCGTGCGAGATCGATGCCCGCATTCTCCAGTATTCATTTGGCCAATCCCTTAAATAGGAGCCAGCCGTGTGCTGCAGCTGCCAAAAAAGCCAACACAGTGCTAGGCTGCATTGACAGGGATAGAATCAAGATCATGTGAAGTGTTAATATCACTTTGCAGTGCTTTGGTAAGGCCACCCTTGGAATCCTGCATCCAGTTTTGGTCAACACGATGTTGAGACTCTAGAAAGAGTACAGAGAAGAGCGACAAAGATGATCAGGGGACTGGAGGCTAAAACATATAAGGAACAGTTGCTGGAATTGGGGACATCTAGTTTAATGAAGAGAAAGACTAGGGGTGACATGATAGCAGTCTTCCAGTATCTCAGGGGCTGCCCCAAAGAAGAGGGAGTCAAGCTATTCTCCAAAGCACCCGAGGGCAGGGTAAGAAACAACGGATGGAAACAAATCAAAGAGAGAAGCAACCTAGAACTAAGGAGAAACTTCCTGACAGTTAGAACAATTAACCAGTGGAACAACCTGCCTCCAGAAGCTGTGAATGCTCCAACACTGGAAGTTTTTAAGAAGAGACTAGACAGCCATTTGTCTGAAATGGTATAGGGTTTTCCTGCCTGAACAGGGGGTTGGACTAGATGACCTCCAAGGTCCCTTCCAACTTTATTATTATTTGTATTTCGCCTTTATTATTTTTACAAATAACTGAAGGCAGTAAACACACGAATCACATCATCATTAAGCAAATCCAGCTTTCCCCACTGACTTTGCTTCGTTGGAAACTGGCTGGGACGGTCACAAATGATGACCATATGAACCTGGGATGCTGAGATTGTCATAAATACACCCATGTTGCCAAGTGACCAAATTTTGATTATGTGATTGTGGGGAGGCTGTGATGGTAGTGAGCGGACAATTGAAAGAAACCTTTTTCGGTGTCGTTGAAACGTTGAATGATTGTAAACATTTTGTTGTAAATCAAGGACTACCTGTACTCCGATAGGAAAGAATACTGTACCTGTAGCTCAGGGTTGAATTGTGGGGTCCTTGGTGCTCTCTGAGCTTGGTTGTTGGCCTGCAGACGTTTCATTACCCAACTAGGTAACATCATCAGTGTTAGAAGGCAGTGGGGGATAGGAGGAGGAGGAGGACTGTGGGGTCCTTGGTGCTGTCTGAGCTTGGTTGTTTTCTTGCAGACATTTTATTACCCAAGTAGGTAACATCATCAGTGTTAGAAGGCAGTGGGGGATAGGAGGAGGACGAGGACTGTGGGGTCCTTGGTGCTCTATGAGCTAGGTAACATCACTTGAAATTAAGGAGAAACTTCCTGACAGTGAGGACAATTAACCAGTGGAACAGCTTTGCCTCCAGAAATTGTGGGCGCTCCATCACTGGAGATTTTTAAGAAGAGACTAGACAGTCACCTGTCTGAGATGGCATAGGTTCTCCTGCTTGAGCAGGGGGCTGGACTAGAAGACCTCTAAGGTCCCTTCCAATTCTATTCCTATTCTATTCTATGCTATGCTATGCTATGCTATGCTATGCTATGCTATGCTATGCTATGCTATGCTATGCTAGAAGGGAGGAGGAGGGGGGGAACTGTGGGGTCCTTGGTGCTGTCTGAGCTTCGTTGTTTGCTTGCAGACATTTCATTACCCAACTAGGTAACATCATCAGTGCTACTGTGTTTCCCCCAAAATAAGACCCAACCGGAACATAAGCATGATTTTACAGGATGGTGGTAATATAAGTGCCACCCCAAAAATTAGCCTCAGTTAAGATTGTGAGCCAGATGGATGCATTTAGTACCGCATTTCACTGAATAAGCCAGATGGATGCATTTAGTACCGCATTTCACTGAATATAAGCCCTAACCGGAAAATAAGCCCTAATACATCTTTTCAAGCAAAAATTAATATGACCGGGTCTTATTTTCAGGGAAACACAGTAGAAGGGAGGAGGAGGAGGAGGAGGAGGAGGAGGAGGAGGAGGAGGAGGAGGAGGAGGAGGAGGAGGAGGAGGAGGGAAAAGGAAAAAGACTGCCGGGTCCTTGGTGTTCCCCGAGCTTGGTTGTTTGCTTGCAGATGTTTCATTACCCAACTAGGTAACATCATCAGTGCTAGAAGGGAAAGGAGGAGGAGGGGGGGAAATTGTGGGTTATTTGGTGGTCTCAGAGCTTTCGTTGTTTGCTTGCAGACGTTTTGCGACTAACCTAACAACTGCAGTGATTCATTTAAGAAGGTCGGAAAATGAGGCAAAAGTCACTTAACAGCTGTCTCTCTTAGTAACAGAAATTTTGGGCTCAATTATGGTCGTGACTACCTGTACCTGGGACCTTTAAGCAGCAGCAGCTGATGAACCAGGTGTGCCCTTACCTGGAGGTGAGGCCCATTTTCTGTCATTTAGGTTTTGGTGACTTCAAGACTGGATTGCTGCATTGTGCTTTTCCCTGGACGGCCCTTGAAGAGTTTAAGAGGTGTGGACTTCAACACCCAGAATTCCTCAGTCAGCCATGCTGGCTGGGGAATTCTGGGACTTGAAGTCCACACCTCTTAAAATTGCGGCGTTCAATTGCTACTTTAGGCCTATTCCACCTTTCAGGCTAGGTTAGAGGTAGGCAACCTCGGCTCTTTTATGACTCATGGACTTCAACTCCCAGAATTCCTGAGTCAGCTATGCTGACTCAGGCATTCTGGGAGTTGAAGTCCATGAGTCATAAAAGAGCCGAGGTTGCCTACCCCTGGCTAGATAAAGGTGATTAAAAAGTTATGTGTGCACGACCAGCTTAGATTGGATCATGCAAGATTGAAATGCTCAGAGTTGGGTGGCACTGAATGAGGAAACTCAATGAGCTTGAAACAAAACCTGTTTCCTCTTTCATGGACATTCCTAAAATTATCAATGGGTGACGTTTTGGGGCTCCAGCAGAGCTAGCTCCAAGACAGGACCCTCCCCCCTCTTTAGTCAATAAATCTTCATAGGCAATTGCCCCAACTCCCCCTTTTAAAATTAATTTTAGGAGGGAGCTAAAAGGATATAGCATTGATTCACTCTCCTAATGCCGTTGTGGTTCTTTTAAATTGCCCTGTTTAAGCTCTTCTCCCCAATAGCCTTCCGAGAAGGAAGTCCATCGCCTCTGCCATCCCGACATTAACAAAGCTAGCTGCACTGCCTTCACATGACGCCTTGAACCCCGGTCACTGCATTGCCCCTCTCATTCCCCCCCCCCCTTCTGGATCTGCCCCTTCCGCTGAATCCTCCCGCAACCCAGATCCATCGCGTTTGCGATCCCTAACCTACGCGAGCGAATGCACTAGCATTCACACGACACCCCGAACCCCCGGAAGCTAAATTCCACCACCACCGCCGCCGCCGCCACCACCCGGCCAGGTTTCCGAGTTTGCCCAAGGGCGCTCGAAACCCTCCCGCAACCCAGGTCCGTGGCGTTTGCGATCCCTTTACCCGCCCCGAACGCAGCATTCAGACGAACACCTCGGCCCTTTGAAAACCGAATCCCACCCCCAGCTTTCCGCCTTGAACCATCGCGGAAGCCAACGGGCGGGGCGAGGTCCCCCGTTACCATTCCTACCCCTCACCCCCACCCCCGGAACACTCTCCTCCCATCAGCAATTTATTTTTATTTATTTTATTTTTATTTTAATTCCATTTATATCCCGCCCTTCTCCGAAGACTCAGGGCGGCTTACAAGCTAAAAGAACCAAACCCTAAAAGAACCAAACCCGCTCTTTCTCTCTTCCCCTGACCTGGGTTCAGCAGGTCGTGGGAACGCATCCTTCTCCTCCCACCCACCCCCACCCCCAGTTCTTCCGGACCGGGCAACCAAGGAGGCAGCTGCGCGCTCCGCTTGAGCATCCCGGGCGCCCCGGCGTGCTGCCCACCTGCTGCCGGCTGGGGTGCCCCCGATGTGCCCCCCCCCTCCATTAGCGGGCATTTGTATTCCGCCCGCCTCCCTCCCTCCCTCCCTCCCTCCCTCCCCGCCTCCGCTCTCTACCGCAATGCCGTAGTGCGAGGAGGGGAGGGGAGAGCGGGCGACTGCATTGCGCCGCCGCCGTCAATAGGTGGACTCGCTCGGCGCAATAAAGCGCTCCGAGCCCAGCTCGCCAGCCTCTCGTCTCCAGCCGCCGCTGCCGGTAAGAGCTCCGGCCGGGCGCAGCGCAGCGCCTCCAAGGACCCGGACCGGGACCGGGCCGGCTTGTCCGCGTCTGCTGGCTTGCGGGGTGGGCATGCCTTGCCGAAGGAGTGTGTGTGTGTGTGTGTGTGGGGAGGGGGGCGCCGTTGGGGCGGGAGGGGAGGGGAGGGGGGGTTGTCCCACGCTGCCCTTTCCAAGGGGGGCGAGCGAGGCGAGGTCGTTGCAAGAAGGCTTTTCAAGGCGGAGGAGGAGAGGTGCGGGGCGGCGGCGGCGGCGGCGTGGGGTGGACGGGTGCGTGTGTGTGCAAGCGGCTTTCCCCAGCTGTAGGTTGTAGATTGGGGCCCTCAACCCCCCCCATACACACACACACACTTCCCTTTCTGCCTCCCTCCATCACACACACACACACACGCACGCACATATATAAGCACCCAGCTGCGCAGGTGTAGGAAAAGGGGGCGCGGGGGTCACGGTAGAGAGAAAAGCGATCCCACCGCTCCGGGGGTGGTGGTGGTGGTTTCGTGGGTCGAACAGGATCTCTCCCTTTGGGCGCATCTCTCTCTCTCTCTCTCTCTCTCTCACACACACACACACACACACACACACGCACGTATATACGCACCCAGCTGCGCAAGTGTTGGAAAAGGGGGCGCGGGGGTCACGGTAGAGGGAAAAGCGATCCCACCGCTCCGGGGGTGGTGGTGGTGGTTTCGTGGGTCGAACAGGATCTCTCCCTTTTGGCGCATCTCTCTCTCTTTCTCTTTCTCTCTCTCTCTCTCTCTCTCTCTCTCTCACACACACACACACACACACACAAGCACGTATATACGCACCCAGCTGCGCAAGTGTTGGAAAAGGGGGCGCGGGGGTCACGGTAGAGAGAAAAGCGATCCCACCGCTCCGGGGGTGGTGGTGGTGGTGGTTTCGTGGGTCGAACAGGATCTCTCCCTTTGGGCGCATCTCTCTCTCTCTCTCTCTCTCTCACACACACACACACACACACACACACACGCACGTATATACGCACCCAGCTGCGCAAGTGTTGGAAAAGGGGGCGCGGGGGTCACGGTAGAGAGAAAAGCGATCCCACCGCTCCGGGGGTGGTGGTGGTGGTTTCGTGGGTCGAACAGGATCTCTCCCTTTTGGCGGATCTCTCTCTCTCTCTCTCTCTCTCTCTCTCTCTCTCTCTCTCTCTCTCTCTCTCTCTCTCTCTCTCTCTCTCACACACACACACACACACACACACACGCAAGGGCAAGGGCACCTTTCTCTAACGCCCCCCCTCCCCGCCTTCATTATTTTATCATTATTCCTTATTTCTTCCCAGCGAGGGTGGGCAAAAACCCGCTCCTTGCGCCCCGGGCTTTGCAGTTGACCTTGCGCGGCCGCCTGCTTCTCTCGCCCCTGATTTGCAAAGAAAAAAAGAAAAAAAAAAGCCGTCTAGACGGTGAGGGCGGGTTAACCCGGGTTCCTTTTGGGTGGGTGGGGGTTTTGCAAGCCGGGGAGCCTCGAGCAAAGAAAAGGATTTTTTTCCTTATTTTTTTTTTAAAAAGGGGGTTTATTTCTCAATGGGGCCGGGCGGAGCACGCTCTGCCCCCTCCCTCCCTCCCTCCCTCCCCCCCTCCTTTCACGCCAGCCGGGGAGATGGAGGCGAGATCTCAAATTTAAACCCGGGGTGGGGGCTTTGGGTTTTAAAAATAACCGTGGCAAAAAGGATGGGGGTGGGGTGGGGGGGAGTGAAGCGCGTGCCTTGCGAACCGAGCACGACCCTGGAGCGGCTCGGGGGGGGGGAGGGAGGGAGGGAGGGACGATGCCGAGATGCTTTTGAACCTTTCCTTTGATGTCAACGCGCATTTTGGCCTCTTCGGGAGACCCCAGCCAATTTTTTTTTAAAGAGATTTTTTTAAAAGAAAAAATACATGATTTATTTTTTTGCACTTTTTTTTTAAAAAAAATATGCATTTATTTATTTATTTTGCACAGATGGCGTCTTCTAGAATGAGATATAGGCGGCAGATTGGACCGAGATCTGGGCTTTGCATATATTTCTTTCTTTCTAACACCCGCCCCCCCCACCTCCCTCCTTCTAAAGTCAGGCTGAGAACCTGCCAAATTCCTAAGGGATGCACCTGTTCTGCCTCTTTCCCAGGTTGCTGAGAAAAGGGGGGGGTGTAGCTAAGAGAACCCACCCACCCCTTTGCAAAAAACGAATACAATTGCATTTTCAAGGGAAGAGAATGGGGGAAAAGGGGTTTTTTTGGTGGGGCGGGCGGAGATGGCTGCTTAGGTGCAATATAAGGCCTATTTTTTATTTTTTTGCAAAAGAGGATTGAAGCTATTTGATTTGATCTGTTTCGTATATTGGCTTATATTTTGCGGTATTCCAGGGGGAGAAAATAAAGGCTCTTGTAACCATCTTTCCCTCCCTCCCCCTTCCGGCAGCTCATGCAAAAAAGCTATTTATGGTTTCCACCCCCCCTTCCCTTTTGCAGCACCATATTGGGCTGTAGGAAGACAAATTTATAATGAAACTCCTCAACTGCCTGGGAATAAAGTAACTGAGAAGGAACAGGTTGGAAAATGGAGCAGAGTTGAATCATCTTTGGGGGCGGGTGGATTGGAGATAATGGATGGCTTATGAATAAATCATCTTCTCGTAAAAATAGTCCTTGTCTTGAAGGATGACTGGAGCCGAAGGCTAAGTCATCTTCTAAGTCTAGTCAACGTGCAACTTTAGGTCAGGAGGAGAAGATGCAGCTAATTTGAACCCCCATTGTAAGCAAAGATCAGGGTTGGGGAAATGGGGTGCTGAAAGAAATGGGACAAAACGCGTAATTTTCTCAGCCAGCCTTGGGTTACATCCCCTCCGTTGCAAGCTTTTAGAAAGCCACGGCTTAAATTCAGGCTGCTTGGCCTAGTAGTGCTTGGCCTAGTAGTTGCTGCGTTGGATCGCTTCAGGTTGCCTCCTTATTTGGTGCCGAGGTCAAAAATGGGGTGCAGCTTAAATTAATCTTCCTCAGCATTCAGATAAGCTAGGGGTTCCCCTTTCTGCATCCTATCCAGAACGGAAAGTGTGTTAAAAAAAAGTGTGTGTGGGGGGGTGCTGTCCATATCAACCCAGCTTCTCAATTCAGGACCACCAGGAAGCAAGGGACCCCCATTTTGTATTAGTTTAGGACCAAGTTAAAGCATTTAAGAAAAAAGTAGTTATCTGATAGCAGATGGAAATTGATTGATCCCTCTGCATTTGGTTGTGGGGTGCTTTGCGCTGAATGACAAGAGGCCCTTAACACCCCCCCACCACCACCACCACCTTCTCTCAATATTCATAAATAACAAGATATTAGTATTAAGGATTTAGTATAAAGCTAGAGAATCAGGTCTTTTGTCATCTTATTAAGGAATCGGTTGCCCCTTTTTTATTGCCTTTTATTTGACGACCTTCGCCTAAGCTGCACAGCATAAGCCTCCAGGCGTTCATTTTTGCATTTTAAAAATTGTGTCAAAACACCAGGTATACTTTCTTACCTTTAAAGCTTTTGTTTGTATTTTCACCTTGCCCCGGTGTTTTTCATACAAACACCACCGCGCCCGGTTGCCATCTATATTCCCGTATCCTATTGCTTATATTTTTCGATGCAATAAAACAATTAAAACTTGGAATGTGAAACACAGACGGGTGGTGGGGAGGGTGAGGTCTACTCATGAAGGCAGGAAAAGTTTCATAAAACTTTGAAAAGGGATCGATCCAAAATCTGGATCTGAAAACCTGGCTGACATTTCACAAACCATAAATGTAATGCCTGAGGAAGAGGCTTGATGTTGTTATAACTAACACACACACACACACACACACACACACACTCGGGTTTTGTTGCCTGTGGAACCCAAGGCTTGGCAGTATGGTGTTATGTGGCTCTTGTGTTGTGCTCTTGTTGCTCCTGACAACAAACCACCTGATCGCTCCTCTTCTCTTTGCACACAGCTTTTCTTCGCAGCCGCTGCGCCACTTTCCCACCCTTTGGGCTATAATCTGCCCCCTCCCCTGCCGGCCCCCTGTACGCCCAGGCCTCGGCCAAGAGAGGAAATATGGGGAAGGAAAAGACCCACATCAATATTGTGGTCATTGGACATGTAGACTCTGGCAAGTCCACCACCACCGGCCATCTCATCTATAAATGTGGGGGCATCGACAAGCGGACCATCGAGAAATTCGAGAAGGAAGCCGCAGAGGTAAGATGAGGGGGCTTCTCTGGGTGTTTATCCCTCTGACCTTCATATCGGCCCTCCCTCCCCTCCCTCCCATACTTCCCTCCCTCTCTTATCCTGTCCTTCCTTCCTTCCTTCCTTCCTTCCTTCCTTCCTTCCTTCCTTCCTTCCTTCCTTCCTTCCTTCCTTCCTTCCCTTCTTTGTCCTCTCGTTCCTTCTACCATCTCCCATCTCTTTCCTTCTTCATCTCCCTACCTTTCTACCTACCTTCTATATTTCCCACCCTCCCTTCTCCTGTCTCTCCTTCCTTCCTTCTTTCCTTCCTTCCTTCCTTCCTTCTCCCATCTCTCCTTCCTTCTTCTCATCCTCCCTCCCTCCCTTCTTTCCTTCCTTCTATCTCCTTCCTTCTTCCCATCTCCCTTCCTTCCTTCTCCTATCTCTCCTTCCTTCTTCCCATCTCCCTCCCTTCCTTCTTCCCAATTCCTCCCTTCTTTCTCCCATCTCTCCTTCCTTCTTCCCATCTCCCTTCCTTCCTTCTTTCCTTCCTTCTCTTATCTCCTTCCTTCTTCCCATCTCCCTTCCTTCCTTCTTCCCAATTACTTCCTTCTTTCTCCCATCTCTCCTTCCTTCTTCCCATCTCCCTTACTTCCTTCTTCCCAATTACTTCCTTCCTTCTTCCATCTCTCCTTCCTTCTTCCCATCTCCCTTCCTTCCTTCTTTCCTTCCTTCTCCTATCTCCTTCCTTCTTCCCATCTCCCTTCCTTCCTTCTTCCCAATTACTTACTTCCTTCTCCCATCTCTCCTTCCTTCTTCCATCTCCCTTCCTTCCTTCTTTCCTTCCTTCTCCTATCTTCCTTCTTCCCATCTCCCTTCCTTCCTTCTTCCCAATTACTTCCTTCTTTCTCCCATCTCTCCTTCCTTCTTCCCATCTCCCTTCGTTCCTTCTTCCCAATTACTTCCTTCTTTCTCCCATCTCTCCTTCCTTCTTCCCAATTACTTCCTTCCTTTTCCCATCTCTCCTTCCTTCTTCCCATCTCCCTTCCTTCCTTCTTCCCAATTACTTCCTTCTTTCTCCCATCTCTCCTTCCTTCTTCCCATCTCCCTTACTTCCTTCTTCCCAATTACTTCCTTCCTTCTTTCATCTCTCCTTCCTTCTTCCCATCTCCCTTCCTTCCTTCTTTCCTTCCTTCTCCTATCTCCTTCCTTCTTCCCATCTCCCTTCCTTCCTTCTTCCCAATTACTTACTTCCTTCTCCCATCTCTCCTTCCTTCTTCCATCTCCCTTCCTTCCTTCTTTCCTTCCTTCTCCTATCTTCCTTCTTCCCATCTCCCTTCCTTCCTTCTTCCCAATTACTTCCTTCTTTCTCCCATCTCTCCTTCCTTCTTCCCATCTCCCTTCCTTCCTTCTTCCCAATTACTTCCTTCTTTCTCCCATCTCTCCTTCCTTCTTCCCAATTACTTCCTTCCTTTTCCCATCTCTCCTTCCTTCTTCCCATCTCCCTTCCTTCCTTCTTCCCAATTACTTCCTTCTTTCTCCCATCTCTCCTTCCTTCTTCCCATCTCCCTTACTTCCTTCTTCCCAATTACTTCCTTCCTTCTTTCATCTCTCCTTCCTTCTTCCCATCTCCCTTCCTTCCTTCTTTCCTTCCTTCTCCTATCTCCTTCCTTCTTCCCATCTCCCTTCCTTCCTTCTTCCCAATTACTTACTTCCTTCTCCCATCTCTCCTTCCTTCTTCCATCTCCCTTCCTTCTTTCTTTCCTTCCTTCTCCTATCTTCCTTCTTCCCATCTCCCTTCCTTCCTTCTTCCCAATTACTTCCTTCTTTCTCCCATCTCTCCTTCCTTCTTCCCATCTCCCTTCCTTCCTTCTTCCCAATTACTTCCTTCTTTCTCCCATCTCTCCTTCCTTCTTCCCAATTACTTCCTTCCTTTTCCCATCTCTCCTTCCTTCTTCCCATCTCCCTTCCTTCCTTCTTCCCAATTACTTCCTTCCTTCTCCCATCTCTCATTCCTTCTTCCCATCTCCCTCCCTCCCTTCCTTCTTCCCAATTCCTTCTTTCCTTCCTTCTCCTATCTCCCTTCTTCCCATCTCCCTCCCTTCCTTCTTCCCAATTCCTCCCTTCCTTCTTCCCATCTCCCTCCTTCCCAATTCCTTTTCCCATCTTCCTTCCTTCCTTCCTTCCTTCCTTCCTTCCTTCCTTCCTTCCTTCCTTCCTTCCTTCCTTCCTTCCTTCCTTCCTGTTTGGGAGAAGACAACTAGCATAGAAAAAAGACTTGGAACTCTATAAGAAAAATTCCACCGTACTTCCTGGCAGGGACAATTTCATTCATTGCCCCATTGTGGATCTTTCTCTCTTTACACTGATAATGTTTGCGTTGCTGCTTCTAAGTCGTCTGCTTAGGCACAAATATTCTCTGTGTTGGATAGGACTAAACCAACCAGCTCCTCTCGTTAGGATGGCACCTACAAAGGGGTGCAATTGTTCCTACTGACTCCCCAGATTGAAAACACGAATCATTCATTTTGTGCGCAGAAAACCTCTCTGGATCTATGCAAAAATGAGGAGGTAGGATTTTTTTTTCACAGCAGGCGGCTTCGCAGCTGCCCGTTGCAATCTGTAGTGGCCACATCAGATACTATAAATAAAGGGAAGATAAGCCATTCTTGAAAGAAGCTGAACTCCTAGCACGGTTTCCTAGATATTGTAAGGGATGGAGTTTGCCATTTTGTTCTTGACTTTTTAATCTTCTTTCCAGCTCTGGAATCTCGGGAGTCTCTCTTCCAAGGACTAAACTGGGATCAACCATGTTTAGGTCCCCAGATCAGCCAAGGGCAGTTCAGGGTTGTGGCTTAATTTGAATTGGGCCATATCTGTTTTTTTAAATTTAAATTAAGCAAGCTCATTCATGGAAGGAGGGATTTAGAACAGTCTCTTCTGTTAAAGGTGGTGCTGGTACTACTAAAGATAAAGGTATAAAGGTTCCCCCACACATGCTTGCTAGTCGTTTCCGACTCTAGGGGCCGGTGCTCATCTCTGTTTCAAAGCCGAAGAGCCAGCGCTTGTCCGAGGACGCCTCCGTGGTCATGTGGCCGGCATGACTAACGCTGTTACCTTCCCACCGTAGGGGTCCCTATTTTTCTACTTGCATTTTTATGTGCTTTCGAACTGCTAGGTTGGCAGAAGCTGGGACGAGTAACAGGCACTCACTCTGCTATGCGGCACTCGGGATTCAACCCGACAAACTACCGATCTTCTGATCGACAAGCTCAGCGTCCTACATCTAGCTAATTTCTCCAGTTATTCAGGAAAAATACTACAGGTAGCAAGACAACATCGTTCAGCAAAAGATGACACGTTCCTTTATTTAAAAAAACAAAATCCCTAGATATTTTTTTTATTACCCTTCGAAATATACATAAACATATGCACGTATTTGTAAACATGGTTCTTCAGAACTGGGTCTGATTATAGTTAACCCAGATTCCGTCTTCCATATCATCAGCTGAGTTCACACAACACCATAAACCATAATTTGACTAGGTCACCATATTGACTAACATCCCATTGACTGGGTATATCCAGTATGCTAAGCCATGAGCTGTGGTCTGCAAACCAAGATAGCTGTATTCATTTTGCGCACCAAGCCAAAACTAAACTAAAGGTTTAATGTGAACGGCCTCCTTAAAAACTTCCAGTGTTAGAGCATTCACCGCTTCTGGAGGCAGGTTGTTCCACTGGTTAATTGTTCTAAGTGTTAGGAAGTTTCTCCTTAGTTCTAGGTTGCTTCTCTCCTTGATCAGTTTCCATCCATTGCTTCTTGTCCTGCTTTCAGGTGCTTTGGAGAATAGCTTGACTCCCTCTTCTTTGTGGCAGCCCCCTTTTTTTATGAAGCTTAAATTCAGGATAGTGAGTAAACTCCTGTCCCATCTTAGCCGGAAGAAAGTAGAGTTTATTTTTAGTTTTACAACAGGTACATATCTAACCTTGATTCCTTCATTTCTCCCTGATCAGTTCCCTGAAATAAATGCGTATCCTGCTTTTGTAAAGCTTTTGAGTAAAATATAATAAATACTCCATATGGCAATATTTTCAATTTATTTTATTTTATTTTAATTCCATTTATATCCCGCCCTTCTCCGAAGACTCAGGGCGGCTTACAAGCTTAGCAGTAACCTTCATTCTATGTATATGCCTGCTTATTAGGGCTTTCACACACACACACCCCAAGCCGCATTATTACAAAGTCAGCTTAATTGCCCCCAACAATCTGGGTCCTCATTTTACCTACCTCGGAAGGATGGAAGGCTGAGTCAACCTTGAGCCTGGTGGGATGCGAACCTGCACTAAATTGCAGGCAGCTGGTGTTACTTAAGGAGGCATTAGCCCACTGCTCCACCAAGGCTCTTATTCCCTGGTAGATTTCATGAATTCTGCAGTGTTGTGATCATATTTTACAAATCTGAATTTTTGCCAGGTGGGCTTTCTCTTCTCAGCACTCTGCAAGTTTCTAGTCCTTAAGGTTTACAGACCGTTTGGGGGAAATGACCCGTGTTTGACAGCCATATGCAGTGACATCGCAAAAGACCAGAATAGCAAATTAAGATCATTTTAATGCCCAGGAAGCGAGTTCTTAGCGCCACTGCGAAAGCACTTCTCCTTCTTCTCTAGAAGCTGAATAAATTATGCAAAGCAGCCCAGCCACTATTCACATGTTTTTAAAAAAGAACCTAAATCCATCCTTTACTGGGGCCCAATTTGTACATCGTTAATTTTTGTATGTAGAGCCGCCAAAAGAGGGCGCATAATCCCGAAAGGTGTGTCAGATATTTATTTCTTTGTCTTGCTTTTGCATAATTGCTAGCAAGACACTGGGGAAGAGCTGTTTGGCAGAATAAGAAGCCATTTCATAATGTTTATTAAAACGCAGCTGCACGACTTGGCTTTTTAGAGAAGAATTGATGGCGGGGGGGGGGCAACCACAATAAGCTCTTCTCTATCCCGACTCTTCTGTCATTGGCCAAAGGCGACTGATAACAGAATTTCTGAGGATCATCGGTTGTTAATATTGGGGCTGCTTCTCCATTGCAAATAGCTTTTTCACGCTCCAAATAGTTAGATCTGCACCTTTGCTTTAAATGAAAAGATAACAGTGCCAGGAAAACAAATTGGTTTTCCCAGTTTGGCTTGTTTGCTTGCTTTCTTGGCAAATTGGGTGTTTTACACCGATTTGTACTTTAGCTACAAGTCTGCTTACAGTTAAACCGTATCCTGGTAAAACAGTGGGATTTCCTCTCCCCCCCTCCCCGCACTTAGCAACGTCAGTTTATATTCTGTGCTACTTTATTCAGCCACAAATTAGAAATCAGCAAAGATGTCACCAGTTTGCTAATATTCTGTATTCTCCTAATTCAGTCACAAAGCTAAGCTAAAATTACCATAATTCTGCCTTATTCAGAACCAGTGAATTAAATTGCATTTGTTTGATCTCTTTTGCTAATTCAGGTCTCAGCCACGGCACTTTAAAAATGTATGGACTTCAACTCCCAGGATTCCCCAACCATGGTGGCTGAGGAATTCTGGGAGTTGAAGTCCACATTTTTAAAAAGAGGCTAGACCAGGGGTCGGCAACCTCGGCTCTTTTATGACTCGTGGACTTCAACTCCCAGAATTCCTGAGCCAGCATAGCTGGCTCAGGAATTCTGGGAGTTGAAGTCCACGAGTCATAAAAGAGCCGAGGTTGCCGACCCCTGGGCTAGACCATTACTTGTCTGAGATGGTATAGGTTCTCCTGCTTGAGCAGGGGGCTGGACTAGAAGACCTCCAAGGTCCCTTCCAGCTCTATTCTATTCATTCATTCATATCTTAAAGTTGTCGGAGTTGAGAAACACCGTAATAATGGATATAGGCAAAGAAACGAGAAGGACTGTCACTAGTATTATATCTGAATAGCTTACAATGTTGGCTTATTAAGGCAGGAACAAGCCAAGTTAGAACTGTAATATTATACCTACCGGGTGGGAGATGCTTTCCTGTTTGTTTGTTTGTTTTTAACAGAGGAGCAATATTTCAGGATATTTCTTTTACTACTTCAGAAAATAGAAACTTGTTCATTGACAACGGTTCTATCCAAGTTTTTTATTATTATTATTATTTATTGATGTCGCAAAACTCCAGTGTTTCTCAATCTTGGCAACTTTAAAATGTATGGATATTAACTCTCAGAATTCCCCAACCAGTGTGAACTTTGATCTCCCAGAATTCCCCCGACCAGTGTGAACTTTGAACTCAATGCTGGCTGGGGAATTCTGGGAGTTGAAGTCCACACGTCTTAAACTTGCTGAGATTGAGAATCACTGCTCTGTTCTTTTTTAACAGGGATAGTTACATTAAAAAAAATATTCTGATATTCTTGAAGAGGTTAGATCTTATTTTGAAATCCGTCCTTTTGAAGAGGTTAGACATTATTCTATTTTGCTTAGCCCAATAATCTACCCCTGCCTTGCCGCCTGCCTTCTTCTCTCATGATCTGTGCCTTTAAGCCAAGCAGGCATTGATTTGCCACCTTTCTTGGCATTGCCAACGAGCTGCAAGCCGGCTATTAATAGCCAAGTGACTGTGCTTTGCGACTCCATTTTCTGATGCAAGGCTGTGGATTTTTTTTCCACTTGATTGCATGTATAGGAAATGGAGGCCGGCTTTAATAAGACTATCAAAGGAAGAACTGGAAAAAAAAAAGGGGGGGGGAACATAGAGAAAAAGAAAGAGAGAAAGAGAAAGAAAGAAAGAGGTGCAATAAATTAGAGGCTTGTTTTTAAAGAACAGATGGAGTGCTTTAAATGCTCTCTCTCTCTCTCTCTCTCTCTCTGGCTTTGAAAAGGCTTAATCATATGCCTGCTGCTTCTTTGCAGTAAAATAAAGATTCCCCCCCCCCCAGTTTGTCAAACAGAGCTGGCACTGTACGAAGCTAGAAAATACAGCCTTCTCATTTGTCTCCATCCCTGGGCATAACCAATTGATACGCGGGTAAGGGTGGGACTGTCAAAGAGGCTTCTCGTGATACAGCAAAATCTAGCATGCTCGATTTTCAGCGAGAAAAACACCAGTTTATTGTTAGTGGGGTTTTATTTATTATTTATTTATTTAATCTCGTGCAATTTAGCTGAGTTGGGTGGGGCAGGGCCTCTGAAATAATCTGATTGTCCACGAAGCGGAAATTTATCTTCAGGTCTTTTATCTTCAGGTCTTCTTCAGATGAAACTGCTTCTAAATAATAGATTTCCCCCACCTCCCTGATGCATACCGTATAGAAATAGGTCTGCTGGAGTTGAAGAGAGAATTATTCTTAGCAGTGTTGTTGCATGTTAATAATGTTCTTGATGATGTCGGCTTGTTTCGAAGGAAGATTGATGTTAAGATACTCTTAGCATAGTTTAAGCTAAGATATTATGTCACCCCTAGTCCTTCTCTTCATTAGACTAGACATACCCAATTCTAGCAACCATACTTTATATCAGGGGTCTTCCAACTTGGCCCTTTTATGACTTGTGGACTTCAACTCCCAGAGTTCCTCAGCCAGGCACGCTGGCTGAGGAATTCTGGGAGTTGAAGTCCACAAGTCATAAAAGGGCCAAGTTGGAAGACTCCTGCCTTATACGATTTAGCCTCCCATCCCCTTCTTGCCAGTGAGATGATTACAGGTAGTCCTCGACTTATGACTGCAATTGGGACCAGTATCTCCCATTTTACGACCTTTTTTGCAGCAAACTGCTGCAGTTGCTAAGTGAATTTGGCTTCTCCTGTTTAAATTTACTCCTTGGAAGCTGGCTGGGAAAGTCGCAAGTGGCAATCACGTGGCCCTGGGATGCTACACCCAGTGGTGGGATTCAAATAGGTGGACAACCGGTTCTCTGTGTGGATGCCGATTCCAGAAGTCCGTTCTGGCCCTGGGCAACAAAAAAATTAGCTGCCGGTTCTGCCGAAGTGGTGTGAACCGGCTGAATCCCACCACTGGCTACGTCCATCATAAATACATGTCAGTTGATTTGGATTTTGATCACATGACACAGCAGAGGCTACAGTGGTGGTAAATTTATTTATTTATTTATTTATTTATTTATTTATTTGTTTGTTTGTTTTTATAAACCGCCCTTCTCCCGAGGGACTCGGGGCGGTGTACAGAGTAAGATAGGCAACAAAACGAAACAGTATTGAAAACAATAATCAGAACAAAACAAACTGGGACCCCAATTAGAGCTATCAGAGCTATGTGAAAATGTGAAAAGTGGCCGTCTCTTTTTTTCCCCCCAGTGTCATTGTCATTAAACAAATGGTTATAAGTCGAGGACTACCTGTCTATTCAAGATTTTTCATTTTCATTTTTTCATTTCATTTCTTTGGCGACCCAGCAGCAAAATTCATGGTTTAGACACAGGTGTCTATGGAGATTCTCAAGTCATCCAGGTCATAATTATCCCAAAGGTGTTTTTTTTCAGGAGGTAACTGGACTTTCCTGTTTTTCTTTGAAGACGCTTCTCATCCCAGAAGCTTCTGACTGGATGGTGGGGAATGGAAGGATTTATACTCCTTGCAGACAGCTGGTCATTTGCATCCTTTTAGAGGGTTGTTGGTGACACTTGGAGGTTTACCCGTGTCCTCAGGGTCACTTGAGTGGTACAAATGGGTGTGGAGCCTTCATGGCTGCAGAATGTCTTCTGCCCGGGGTCCTTTCACAT
Organism: Vipera berus; assembly: GCF_964194415.1. NCBI lineage: Eukaryota > Metazoa > Chordata > Lepidosauria > Squamata > Viperidae > Vipera > Vipera berus. Next base: position 7,141,469 of record NC_138204.1, read on the forward strand.
CCTGCAGCCACACTTTCCACTATTCAGGTGGCCCTGAGGACACAGGTAACCCTCCGAGTGGCCTCAACGACTCTCTAAAAGGATGCAAATGACCAGCTGTCTGCAAGGAGTATAAATCCTCCCATTCCCCACCATCCGGTCAGAGAAGCTGGAGAAGCTTCTTGGGTGAGAAGCCCAAACGTTTTCAAGGAAAAACAAGAAACTCCATTTGCCGCCTGAAAAAAAAGCACCTTTGGGATTCAAAAAGACAGACGCACCTTTCTCGTCGGATGCTTCTCAGAATTTTCCCTTCATCTCTTGCCTGTATCTAACGTGTGTGTGTGTGTGTGTGTGTGTGTGTTCTTCTTCTTTTTCCTACCTGCCAGATGGGAAAGGGTTCCTTCAAGTACGCTTGGGTGCTGGACAAACTGAAAGCTGAACGCGAGCGAGGCATCACCATTGACATTTCCCTGTGGAAGTTTGAGACCACCAAGTATTACATCACCATCATTGATGCTCCAGGCCATCGAGATTTCATCAAGAACATGATCACGGGGACTTCACAGGTAAGAAAGCGGGGAAGCCAGCAACAGTTGGCTTCAGTGCCTGAACTCTGCTTTTCCCATTCTGGCATTGTCCAATTGGCTGAGCTGGAGGGCCCTGGATTAGAGACAAGGGCAACAGGATCCTGTATATCCGAGGGAGTACACCGACGCTGGACTACCAATTCAGGAAGGACACCTTTTAGTTCTGCCTCCCCTGATAAGGAGTGGCCCTTGGTGCTCTCTAAGCTTAGTTGCTTTCTTGCAGAGATCTCATTACCCAACTAAGTAACCTCATCAGTGCTAGAAGGGGGTGGGGTTTGGGGGTGAGGAGGAGAAGGAGGAGGAGGACAGTGGGGGTCCTTGGTGCTCTCCACACTGGGTGGTTTTCTTGCAGATGTTTCGTTACCCAACTAGGTAACATCATAATGTAATGAGCCTTGGTGGAGCAGTGGGCTAATGCCTCCTTAAGTAACACCAGCTGCCTGCAATTAGTGCAGGTTCGAGTCCCACCAGGCTCAAGGTTGACTCAGCCTTCCATCCTTCCGAGGTAGGTAAAATGAGGACCCAGATTGTTGGGGGCAATAAGCTGACTTTGTAATAATGCCGCTTGCGGGTGTGTGTGTGAAAGCCCTAATAAGCAGGCATATACATAGAATGAAGGCTACTGCTAAGCTTGTAAGCCGCCCTGAGTCTTCGGAGAAGGGCGGGATATAAATGGAATTAAAATTAAAAAAAAAATCAGTTCATGAACGGAGTGGGTTTGTGGAGAGGAGGAGGAGAAGAAGATGATGATAGTGGGGTCCTTGATGATCTCTGAGCTTGGTTGGTTTCAATGCTAGTCTGCTAGCATTGAAAATTCTCCTTTATAGTCTTGATTGGCAGCTATCCAGAACCATGGATTGATTTTTTTTTTAATCCCATTTATATCCCGCCCTTCTCCGAAGACTCAGGGCGGCTTACAATTTAAAGCACAAACCAATGTGCTTAGCAATAGCCTGCATTCTATGTATATGCCTGCTTATTAGGGCTTTCGCCCCCCCCCAAGCGGCATTATTACAAAGTCAGCTTAATTGCCCCCAACAATCTGGGTCCTCATTTTACCTACCTCGGAAGGATGGAAGGCTGAGTCCAACCTTGAGCCTGGTGGGATGCGAACCTGCACTAATTGCAGGCAGCTGGTGTTACTTAAGGAGGCATTAGCCCACTGCGCCACCAAGGCTCTGCCACTGCTGCACAAGGCCTTTAAGGGCCAATGACATTCATCTCTTAGCTTGATCCTATACTGGGGACAAGAGCAAGAGGCAAAGATCTCTGGCGGGGTTTTCTTCCAATCTGCACTTGCCTCAGTTCCTTCTCGCTTGCAGGAGTCAGATGTCAAGATTTCTATGTGTTTCACAATACATGGAGGGAATCCTTCTAGAAGCTGCTGTTTGTCCTGGGGTTACCCACAGCCCTTGTCTGGTTAACACAGAGGTCTTCAAACTTGGCCCTTTTATGACTGGTGGACTTCAACTCCCAGAATTCCTCAACCAGCATGCCTGGCTGAGGAATTCTGGGAGTTGAAGTCCACAAGTCATAAAAGGGCCAACTTTGAAGACCCCTGGGTTAACAGAATAACAGAGATGGAAGGGACCTTGGAGGGGTAGTGCAGGGGTAGGCCACCTTGGCTCTTTTATGACTCGTGGACTTCAACTCCCAGAATTCCTGAGGCAGCATGGCTCAGTTTGGAAACCTCACCCTTTCCCCTCAGCATGGCTGGCGGAGGAATTCTGGGAGTTGAAGTCCACCAGTCATAAAAGGGCCAAGTTTGAAGACCCCTGCCTTAGAAGGTTGCAAAAGGCAGGATCCCGGGACAGTGCAACCATCATAAACACAAGCAAATTGTCAAGCTGGGGGGGGGTTTCCTGAATTTTGATCACGTGACCGCGAGTACGCTGCAACGGTCATAAATGTGAAAAAGGTTGTAAGTCAGTTTCCCCCCCCCCAGTTTCTGGTAACTTTGAACAGTTCACTAAATGAACTGCTGTTAATTGAGGACGACCTGTCTTAGGAATACAGCTTGCAAACTTGATTTTTTTTTTTATGTGTCGTGGCAGATCCCGGAGCCCTTGGTAGTTGGCGAAACCCTTACGAATCCATTTGAAGCATGTCTAACTCCTTCCCTCCCCCAGGAATGTTTACTCCAGTAGCTCATCTCCTATTCATAGAATCAAGGGGATGAGTGGGGTTTTAGGTAATCAGTCCATCATTTTTAGAATTCAGTGAGTTCCCAGAGGATGACTGGATGGGTTAATAAGCACTTCGGGTGAATCCATTGAGAGAAAGCTCATGAAATGCCCATACTCTGCCCCAAATTTTTTCAAGGCGTTGAAAATGTGTTGGCCTCCTGTATATCCTCAACTGAAACAAAAGTGCATTTAATGACTGTTCAAAGTTATAGCAATAGTACGTAGACTTATATGTATACCGCCTCACAGTGCTTTACAGCAGGGGTCCCCAACCCCCAGTCCGTGGACCACTACCGGGCCGCAACATGCCAGCAACTGGTCCACACAAATCCCATCTGTGGGATGCAGGCAGCATACAAAACCACTCACCCTCCGGTCCGTGGAAAAACCTCTCTCCACGGAACCGGTCCCTGGTGCCCAAAAGGTTGGGGACCTCTGCTTTACAGCCCTCTCTAAGCAGTTTACAGAATCAGCCTATTGTCCCTAACAATCTGGATCCTCATTTTACTGACCTCGGAAAAAGGATGGAAGGCTGAGTTAACCTTGAGCTGGTCAGGATCGAACTGCTGGCAGTGGAATGCAGAGTTAGCCTGCAATACTGCATTCTAATAGATAGATTGGAATAGATACATTGGAATAGATAGATAGATAGATAGATAGATAGATAGATAGATAGATAGATAGATAGATAGATAGATAGATAGATAGATAGATATAGATAGAAATAACACTTAGACTTATATACCGCTTCACAGTGCTTTACAGCCCTCTCTAAGTGGTTTACAGCGGCAGCCTATTTCCCCCCCCCCAATCCTTCCGACCTCAGAAAGATGGAAGGCTGAGTCAACCTTGAGCCGGTCAGGATCGAACTGATGGCAGTGGGCAGAGTCAGCCTGCAATACCACGTTCTAACTACTGTTAACACCAGAGGCTCTGGAAAAAAAACCACAGCACTGAAAAAAATGTACTTATGACCGTTTTTCACACTTAAGACTGTTGCTGCCTCTCTGTGGTCATGTGATCAAAATTCAGATCCTTGGCGACATTACTCATATTTAAGAAGGTTGCAGAGTCCCAGGGTCATGTGATCACCTTTTGCGAGAAGTAAAATCAATAGAAAAAAACCAGATTCAGGTAACAACCATGTTACTAACTTAAGAACTGCTGTGATTCTTTTAACAATTGTGTCAAGAAAAGTTGTAAAATGGGGTACGATTCATGTAATAAATGTCTCGCTTAACAACAGAAATTTTGGGGTCAATTGCGATCGTAGGTCGAGGACTACCTGTATATTTTTTTTCCTATCGTTGTTGTGAAAAGTGTCAACATCATTCCTACTATATTTACATTCCTTTATGGACTGTAAATGAATGTAATATTTCCAAATATTCCTCAACAATGATGTTAAAATATTTGGAGTGAATAAAAAAACAGTGTTCCAATAGGACATGGATTGCCAGACTTCAAAGCTCAGGAGGTGAGTCTTATGGAATTGCTGATAGTAATAATAATAATAATAATAATAATAATAATAATAATAATAATAATAATAATAATAATAATAATAATAATAATAATAATAATAATAATAATAATAATAAAAACAACCTTGGAGGTCATCTAGTCCAACCCTCTGGTTAATTGTTGGAACAACCTGCCTCCAGAAGCTGTGAATGCTCCAACACTGGAAGTTTTTAAGAAGAGACTGGACAGCCATTTGTTTGAAATGGTATGTTTCCTGCCTCAGCAGGGGATTGGACTAGATGACCTCCAAGGTCCCTTCCAATTTTTTTTATTGGGGAAGAAACCCTGCTTGGGTAATAGGAGAACTGAAATGGTGTCTTAGCGCATTTCCAGTAGCTTATAAAAAAACACTCAGTTAAACTTTGAGTCATCTTAAAGTGAGATGGGTGGCAAAATAATCAAATGAATAAACTCTCTGGGACCACAGTTGCTCATTGATAATATCAATCACCTGATGTGCTAAAACATTGTTTATATTTGATTTGTGTATTTCTTATACAGGTGGGACTTGTAGTTCCAACAGGTGTCTAGGACACTCAGTTCCCGAGGACTTCACTAAAAGATTGCTGTGCTGTAATCTTTTAAAATCATTCCCCCATCCCACCCCACCCCAAATTGACTCTGTTCTCACAAACCTCTTAACTAAGTCAAAGGAAAGGTCGGTGTGTGCTGTATGAACATCCTGAACCAAAGTCAACAAAGAGTATATAGCTTGCGATCGTTTGGAGAAACCTAAGTACTTCCATAACGGGCAGAAAAAAGATGGATGATGAATTAATTGGGTCTTTTTCAACCTTGACTCCATTAAAGTGAGTGGATTTCAATTCCCAGTATTCTCTAGCCAATCCTGCAGGCTGGGGGAGTCAAAGTCCACCCATCTTAAAGTGGCCAAAGTTGAAAAACACTTGAGTTAATCCTTCCTTTTACTAGCTGTGCATACAAAGACAAAGTCCTAGACTGGCCCCAAGAGACATGGCTCTCCTCAGTCTCTCTGTATTCTTTTATTCCTTCCCCTTTGCACCCAGATGGCCAAGGTTGATCCTGGGAAGGAAAGGAGGGCTCTCTGCAGTGGTGACATCTCCAATTGGGCCTTTGTAGATATTTAAATATATTTTGCCTGGGTCAGAAGTCAGAGCTTTCTTTACAGGGGCTGGAAATGGGTCACTAGACCAGGTCATCCAGGATTCTTTGCTACCAGACCAAGAGCAAGTTGCTTGCATTGGGGACAAGGCTAACTGGGGCAGCCAGATCACCTGGCCAAGTCACACTGCGGGGGGACCTTAGAGCTGTGCTTGTGTCGTCTTCTGCAAATTGACTTCCTCCCTCCCTCTCCCCTGCAGGCTGACTGTGCCGTCCTGATTGTAGCTGCTGGGGTAGGGGAATTCGAAGCAGGCATCTCCAAAAACGGGCAGACCCGCGAACACGCCTTGCTGGCCTACACGTTGGGCGTCAAGCAGCTGATCGTCGGCATCAACAAGATGGACTCCACGGAGCCTCCGTACAGCGAGAAGCGCTACGATGAGATTGTCAAGGAAGTGAGCGCCTACATCAAGAAGATCGGCTACAACCCGGCCACCGTCCCCTTCGTCCCCATCTCGGGCTGGCATGGCGATAATATGCTGGAACCATCTCCCAACGTAAGCTTTGGGAAGGCAACTAAGAGAGAGAGAGAGAGCGCTCCCGTTTCGGGTTTATTCTGGGACTTGGCTACTGCTGGCTGGTTAGCCGTTAAGAGTTTTTCAAAATTAAAGGTGGCCTTTTAGAAATATTGCAGCCTTTGCTTTTTCAGAAAGACCCCAGATACTGCTTTCATCTCTGAAACCTTTCTTTAAAAGTGTTTGAACCTCAAGCAGCCCAATAATTCCAGAGCGACTTAAATGCTGTATTCTTCGCTCGCTTTAGTGGAAAAGGCAGCCAGCTTGATATAGTGGTTAAGGTGCTGGCCTAGAAGCCAGGTCCTGGGAGTTCCAGCTCAGCCATAGGCATGAAAGTGGGCCGGGTGATTTTGGGCCAATCACCAGGAAACGGTGAATTCTAGTCCTGCCCTAGGCATGAAAGGCGGCTGGGTGACTTTGGGCCAATCACCAGGTGATGGTGAGTTCTAGTCCCATCTCAGGCAGAGAAGCAGGCTGGGTGACTGGGACAATCACCAGGTGATGGTGAGTTGTAGTCCCACCTCAGGCATAGAAGCTGGCTGGGTGACTTAGGTCCAATCACCAGGAGACGTGAGTTCTAATCCCACATCAGGCATGAAAACTGGCTGGGTGGCTTTGGACCAATCACCAGGAGATGGTGAATTCTAGTCCCACGTCAGGCATGAAAGCCAGCTGGGTGACTAGGCCAGTCCCTCAGCCCAACCCACCTCTAAAGGTGGTTGCTGTACGGAAAATAGGAGGAAGGATTATCAGATATGTTCGCTGCCTTGAGTTAACTTATAAAGTAATTATGGCGGGATAAAAATCTAACCAATAACTAAATAAATGGGTCTAAACAAGTGTTTATAATTTTCTTAAAAGGGACTTGAAAGAGAGAGATTCCTTTAGTATGAGAGGAAATAGTCCTCTCCCATTTTTTAAAAAAAGATATGCACCGGCTTAGCAGCATTGAAGAAAGGGAATTCAAGAGGGGCTGGACTTAGGCAGTTTGTGGTAACATAATGACTCCAGGATAATTCCTCTCTTGACTCCACCACCAGGCTCTGCCTGTCGTCCTACAGGAATTCCTGGGAGCTTGGCATTTAGCCAAGCCAGCCATCAAAAGACACATAGACATAAGCCCCATTTACACCGCATTGAACAGAGACAATAAAGTGGTTAAGAAGGAAATAAATGAATACAACTCCTGCATCATTCAACAGCCAGATAAGCAGGGATTAACACCAAACAACAATCAAGCAGAAAATAATTCCCTAATTAAGGACAAAACCAAACCCCATCAACACTGGCAGGGCAATCCACTGTATATAAACAAGGAGCAAAACCACACACTCATTCGCAATGTTAGACACAAAAATAGTCACAAATTGAAATCCACTCTGAGTTACAAATAGAAAAGTTTATTAGACTTCACAACAAAGTCTAAAAAGTAGCGGTTTGCAAAGCGTGGTGGATTCAGGAAGGCAAACATTGCAATGCACTGAACCACACCCCAAATTCCAAAATCACATATTATACATTGTATCGCGACGCCCCATTCCCTCCCCCATGGCCCCGTTGGCTTAGGCTTTGGCGGTTACAATCTATCAGAAGCGCCTAAACAGACTACATTATCTCTGCCCTTGTTTGCTTACATTATACTAATAAGATCCCTCCCCTACTATCAATTCTAGAGGAGAGATGTCTCCTATCTTCTACACCTGCCAGGGGTACCAGGCACCAGAAGGTTGTTGTTGTTGTTGTTAGTTGCGAAGTCGTGTCCGACCCATCGCGACCCTATGGACAACGTTCCTCCAGGCTTTCCTGTCCTCTACCATCTTCTGGAGTCCGTTTAAGCTCACGCCTACTGCTTCAGTGACTCCATCCAGCCACCTCATTCTCTGTCGTCCCCTTCTTCTATTGCCCTCCATCTTTCCCAGCATGAGGCTCTTCTCCAGTGAGTCCTTCCTTCTCATGAGGTGGCCAAAGTATTTGAGTTTTAGCTTCAGGATCTGGCCTTCTAAAGAGCAGTCAGGGTTGATCTCCTCTAGGACTGACCGGTTTGATCGCCTTGCAGTCCAAGTCTTCTCCGGCACCATAGTTCAAAGGCCTCAATTCTTTGGCACCAGAAGGTACTTAAAAACAATTCCTAGATGGTGACTCACACTGGGCCCCATGGTAACTCCTGTTCTCCCCCTCTTCCACTTGAGGCTTGTATTTTTCCCCATATACTCAAAGCATCTACTCAGGCAATTGATTATAAAATGATTATCATAAAATATAAAATATGATTACATAATAATACTAAAAGCATATATGTTTTTATTTTTAAATTTCCTCACTACTTCCAGATATTTTCCACAGCAATAATAGCAACAGTGCTTAGACTTATATGCCGCTTCATAATGCTTTACAGCCCCCTCTAAGCGGGTTTCAGAGTCAGCATGTTGACCCCAACAATCTGGGTCCTCATTTTTACCGACCTCAAAAGGATAGAAGGCTGAGTCAACCTTGAGCCGGTCAGGATCGAACGCCTGGCTGTGGGTAGAGTCAGCCTGCAGTGCTGCATTCTAATTACTGGTGCCACCAAAGCTTCTGTTGTTTCTTTTCCCCTGCTTCTTATTTAGTTTGTGTTAATTTTTATCCCTCGTTTAAAAGTGTCAGTAGCAGTTACGTATGTAAACCAAAAAAGTTGTGGTGATCTTCCTCTTTTTTTGTGGGGGGAAAGTGCGTCTTTGTTCCGACATGGAAGATTTGGGTTGTACAGGTAGCCCCGCTCAAAAAACCCCTTTGCCCTTTTGTCGCGTAGATGCCGTGGTTCAAAGGATGGAAAGTGGAACGCAAGGAAGGCAACGCCAGTGGGGTCTCCCTTCTGGAGGCTCTGGATACGATCCTGCCCCCCACTCGCCCTACAGATAAACCTCTGCGCCTGCCTCTTCAAGATGTCTACAAAATTGGAGGTGAGGGAAACATCTGGGGCAGGGGTAGGCAACCTTGGCTCTTTTATGACTCGTGGACTTCAACTCCCAGAATTCCTAAGCCAGCATGGCTCAGCTTGGAAACCTCTCCCTATCCCCTCAGCATGGCTGGCTCAGGAATTTTGGGAGTTGAAGTCCAGGTGTCATAAAAGAGCCAAGGTTGCCTACCCCTGATTCTGAGGGAAAGCCAGTCCTTGCCTGGTCCTGTGGCTGCGGTTTTAAGTTTCTGCAGGCTGGACCTTATTTGCAGGTAGTCCTCGACTTAACAACCGTTCGTTTAATGACCATTCAAAGGTACCATGCCACTGAAGAAAATGGCTGGTGATCGTTTTTCACACTTAACGACCGTTGCAGCAGCCCCATGGTCATGGGATCAAAATTGGGTACCCTGAGCAACTGGTTCATACGACGGTTGCAGTGTCCCAGTAGTGATGTGATCACGGTTTATAATGCTCATGCTTTAGGACCAATGTGTTTGATGATTGCCACAAAAGAGGGACAATTGGGTCAGGCAAGTGGGGGTTCCTCAACTTATGACATGGAAATTCCAGGCTCCATTATGGTCATAAGTCGAGGACTACCTGTATGGATTTCAGCAAAAGGGGTCAGTCAATACAGGTAGTCTTAAGTCTTACATCACCTCATTTCTTTTTTATTTATTACATTTATTTGCTACCCATCTTGTTTCAAAGAGACTCTGGGCAGCAAATTGTTATTGCAAAACATAATAACACACTGCTGCAGGCAACCAAGCAGGACCATCTGTAAATATTGTTTACAAACATTAAAAACCCACTCCAAAAAACAAAAAAACCAGAATTATGAAATTGCAACGCTTTGGAAGCCCTTTGTTTCTAGTAGACCTCATAAAGAACACAGAAGTTTATCGAGATTTCAGCCAATACAATTCTTTTAATTTTTATTTTGTGGCAGCCATGAGGTTGGGTTTGATTTTTGCTCGGTTTTTACCTGACATGAAAATGTTGCTGGCTTCTCCCTTCATAAATTTGGAAGCAACATTTTGTGTCTTTCCTTTTTGCAAGAAGTAAGTTTACAAAGTTAAGATGAAAGGATAGACAGATAGACAGATAGAGAGAGAGAAAGAAAGAAAGAAAGAGAAAGAAAGAAAGAAAAAAAAGAAAGAAAGAAAGAAAGAAAGAAAGAAAGAAAGAAAGAAAGAAAGAAAGAAAAAAAGAAAGAAAAAGTAAAATAGATTTTTGAAACACTTTTTCTCACTTCTGCATTTCTCCTTCAGTACAGGCAAATAATTTAGCCCTTTGTCTTTAATGTGCCAGCCCAGTTCTGCACAACTATATCAAGGAACTCTATTAAAAAAGCAATTTCTTTATATACACTTGTATAGCACTTAGTTAGAACCTACAACAGAATTTGCTGCTTGTAAATAAGTCTTAATTTCTAAGCGCATCATTTAAATACAATTTTCCCCCATGGCAATCTGTTACAAAAATTTATTCTATGGGAACAGCCACCAAAACGGGGCCTTCCAGATGTGCAGGTGAATGATGCAGATGGAAAGAAGATGGGGATTGAAGATCAGCCTATCAGGAGAAGCCTTTCCGATGTCTTTGAAACTCCGTGTTCCCTGATGGTTGTCGTATTGATCTGACACCCTTTATGCCCGTTCACAGGTATTGGGACTGTCCCCGTGGGCCGTGTGGAGACCGGGATCCTCAGGCCTGGCATGGTGGTCACCTTTGCCCCTGTGAACATTACCACCGAGGTGAAGTCGGTTGAGATGCACCACGAGGCCTTGAGTGAAGCTCTGCCAGGGGACAACGTGGGCTTCAACGTCAAGAACGTGTCCGTGAAGGACATCCGCCGGGGCAACGTCTGCGGGGACAGCAAATCTGATCCACCTCAGGAAGCAGCCCAGTTCACTTCTCAGGTGAGCAGAGGGCCAGAGGGTGGCCATTTTGAATAGCTGTGTCATCGGATCCTAACTGTCAGGACCAAGCCAATCAGAGCCATTTCTTGATAGTGAAAGTCAGTTACTGTATTGTCTTGTCACTTTTGTTATAAGAATCTCCCCACACTGCTTGTTTTCCCCCTGGGAACAACCAGAAAAGGTTATAGGGATCTTGTGGGAGATACAAGTTTATGTCACATATGACTATGCAAGGATTCCAAGCTAGGCCCTCACTTGATTCCTCCTTCCAGCCTTTGCCCACAACTAATTTTTAGGGCTATATTTGTATCCCATTGGGGCCAAATATTGACCATGCTCTTCCGACGTGCTTTAGCCAAATCAGGTATAGGTGGTCCTCGACTTACGACCCCAATATGGACCAGAATTTTGGTCCTAAGTTGGTGTGGTTGTAAGTTAAGTCACCATGTGACTGGACCCAGTTTTGCAATTATTCTTACAATGGTCATAAAGTGATTCATCAAGGTTGTTAAGTGAATAATATGGTTGCTAAGCAAAGCCATTGTTTGCCATGGGAAGCTTTCCCCCCGAAAACTAGCGGTAAATGACTACCAGCTATACAAGTAGTTCTTGACTTACAACAGTTCATTTAGTGACCATTCAGAATTACAACGGACTGAAAAAAGTGACTTATGACCGTTTTTCACACTTGCGACTGTTGCAGCATCCCCATGGTCACGGGATCAAAATTCAGACACTTGGCAACTGACTCATACTTATGACAGTTGCAGTGTTCCCAGGGGGAAGCAGATTTACTTAACAGCTGTGTTACTAACTCAATAAATGCAATGATTCACTTAACAACGGTGGCAAGAAAGGTCACAAATTGGGGAAAAGTTCACTTAACAAAATGTCTCACTTAGCAGCAGAAATTTTAGGCTTAATTGTGGTCATAAGTCGAGGACTACCTGTATTCTGTATCACTTCCCATTTTGAACCGAATGATCCTCCATAATTGTCCAAAAGAGGGCAACATTGCTCACACACCCCCATCCCACCCTCGACAAGGTGGTTGATCGTTCCATCTTCCTCTGACACCTCAACGATCGATCGATTGATTAATTTAATAGATTTATATAGCTGTCCATCTAATGGAAGCTGGCTCTGAGCAGTGTACGGCTATGTTTCTCAACCCTGGCCACTTCAAGACGTGTGAACTGCAACTCCCAGAATTCCGCAGCTAGCATGGCTGGGTGGGAAATTCTGGGAGTTGAAGTCCACACGTCTTAAAGGTGGCCGAGGTTGAGAAATGCCGGCGGACAAACATGTTCACAATTAAAACCACAAAACGGAATAACACAAACGAAGGGTTTAAAAAAAAAAATCCCAAGAACGCAGGTGGAACGCAATCATTTTAGCATCACGTATCTTCGATCCCAGGCTAATTTGGTGATTCTTGTATTTATTTATTTTGCCCAAACAGGTGATCATTTTGAACCATCCTGGACAGATCAGCGCTGGCTATTCGCCTGTCATTGACTGCCACACCGCCCACATCGCTTGCAAATTCGCCGAGCTTAAGGAGAAGATCGACCGGCGTTCTGGCAAGAAGCTGGAAGACAATCCCAAATCTTTGAAATCTGGAGATGCTGCGATCGTGGAGATGATCCCGGGGAAGCCGATGTGTGTGGAGAGCTTCTCCCAGTACCCACCTTTAGGTGAGCCGGGCTCCTTCTATTAATCCTTGTGAATGCCATTACAAGATACAGGTAGTCCCTGACTTATCACCACAACTGAGCTCAGCTTTTCTGTTGCTAAGCGGGACGGTTGTTAAGTGAGTTTTGCCCCATTTTGCAACCTTTCCTGACACAGCTGTTAAGTGAATCACTGCAGTCGTTACGTTTGTATCCTGGTTAAGTGAATTTGGCTTCCCCATTGACTTTGCTTGTCTGAAGGTCGCAAAAGAGGATCAAGTGACCCCGGGACACTGCAACCGTCATAAATATGAGTCAGTTGTCAATTGTCCGAATTTTGACCACATGACTGTGGGGATGCTGCCACAGCCGTAAGTGTGAAAAACGGTCATAAATCACTTTTTTCAGTGCCGTTGTAACTTTGAACGGTCAGTAAATGAGTAAGACTAACTGTAATTGACCGACCCTTTCTACTGAAATCCATACAGGTAGTCCTCGACTTAACGACCATAATGGAGCCTGGGGTTTCCATGTCATAAGTCAAGGAACCCCACTTGTGTGACCCAATTGTCCCTCTTTTGTGACAATTATCAAGCAAACACATCGGTCCTAAAGCATGGGCATTATAAACTGTGATCATGTGACTGCGGAATTCTATAACATGATTTGCTAAAGGCCTGAAATGTAATGTAACTGTGGGATGGGGGTGCCATCTTCAGAACCCCATAACCAGGTCATAAGTACTTTTGTGGGCCCTGTCTTAACTTTGAATGATCATTAAGGTAGGGAGGTAGGTAAGTAGATAGATAGATAGATAGATAGATAGATAGATAGATAGATAGATAGATAGATAGATAGATAGATAGATAGATAGATAGGAAAGAAAGGTAGGTAGGTAGGTAGGTAGATAGATAGATAGATAGATAGATAGATAGATAGATAGATAGATAGATAGATAGATAGATAGATAGATAGATGATAGATAGATAACCTTTATTGTTTTTTTTTCCCCCTGTGGGCACAATGGCAGACATTAAAAATGAAATTTAGTTGCTCCCTCTCAAAGTGTACACATACACAACATATTTAAAACATACTATATACAACATATGCATAGACCGACACCCTACTGTCAACAGCCCGCTTGAGTATCCAAATAAAGATCCAGGATCCTTATAATTTCTGAAAAGCTTATTGCTTATTGAATACACCCCATGGTATGGTATGGTATGGCGAGGTAAAACGAACTCTAAAAGTCCCAAGGCATTAGGTCATAGTCTTAAAACAATGATTTTCCTAGTCAAACCCCCAAGCTTCCACGTAGCTCAGGTAAACAAGTTTTCTTTGTTATGGGAACCATCTGCCTCCTTCTTCACACCTGTTAAGATGTCCTTGAAAAGGTTTCAGACTCTGGACATTCACAGGCTTCAGTGGAACTGGAGAAGTTTCGTTTCTCTAACTAACCCCTTCGTAATCATTACCTTCCCCCTCGGCCCCCTTACTCTAATGGCAAGACGCAACGACAAGGCTCGTGGCTGCCACATTTCACTCCTAACACCTACCTTATAGATGCCTAGAAACTTAATGAAATGTATTCTGAGATTCCTCTTCTCTGACTTGGCAACCCTAGAGATGCGTGGGCCTCCTTGTCCCATTGCTGCCATCACTAGCCAGATTGTCCGAAATTGATGGTTGGTTGGTTGGTTGATAGATCGGTGCTCTCATCTTTGACTCCTAGGGACCACACGTAGGCAGTCCTCTACTTGCATCCACAGCCGAGGCCACCATTTCTGTTCCTAAGCAAGGCGGTTGCTAAAACAGTCAGACTCAGTTTTACGGCCTTTTTGCCGCAGTTGTTGAAACAAAATACTGCGGTTGTTATGAGACTCCTGCAGTCTTTTATGTGAACCCGGCTTCCCCCTTGACTTTGCTTGTCAGAAGGTCGCAAAAGGGGATCATGTGACCCCAGAAACACGGCTGCCATCCTAAGTATGAGCCAGTTGCCAAGCATCTGAATTTTGATCATGTGACCGTGGGGATGCTGCCACGGTCGTAAGTGTTGGAAAAACGGTTTTAAGTCAACTTTTTTCAGTGCAACTTCAAACGGTCACTAAACAAATGGTCATATGTTGAGGACTACCTGTATTTTGTCCCTCTCCTCTGGCATCCTATTATTTCTTTAAGAAAAGTCTTGGAATGTTCTCCTTGTTACGTGGGATTGGCTGCGACAGAGGTGCCTGTTCGTGCTCATCCTTGTGATGCCATCTTTGTATCTTAGAGATAAGATACTTGTAAGACGGGGCTGGCACAACCTGTAACACGGAGTTTGCTATGCTCTTAGGCCACTGCTTCCCAAATTTACCTGGGTCAATTATCCCAAATTGGGTAACACTGTTTTGTATTTGTGTGTGTGTGTGTGTGTGTGTGTGTAACAATACACAAAGCCATTACCCATCACCACAAAAAACCTTTTTAACAGACTTAAAAGATTGCCGCACAAGACCCCCAGGTACGTATTCCTGTCAAGTTGAAAATTGACGAAATTACCAATGGCACCTTGTTAAAGAGACGTAAAGATCGCTTAAGGGTCTTGTTTTTTTTATAATGCAGGTGGTCCTCAAGTTATGGTCATTTATTTAGTGACCGATCGACATTACAAGGGTGCTGACATAACCACTGGTCTTTGAAGTTTGATAACATTTTCTGATAAAATCGTTTCGGGGTAATGAAAGAAAAGGTTTGGGGACCCCCTTGCCATAGACCAGGGATCTTCAGACTTGGCCCTTTTATGACTTGTGGACTTCCATAATTCCTCTGTCAGCGTGCCTGGCTGAGGAATTCTGGGAGTTGAAGTCCACAAGTCATAAAAGGGACAAGTTTAAAGACCTGGCTGAGGAATTCTGGGAGTTGAAGTCCACAAGTCATAAAAGGGACAAGTCTGAAGACCTGGCTGAGGAATTCTGGGAGTTGAAGTCCACAAGACATAGACAATACTTGGCAGAACCTCCCAATATTTTAAACCTCTGTCTTTCAATGACCCAGAGCATTCAAGACCCTGCTAAGATTTGGGATTGGAATGGATCTGCAAGAATGCTTGAACTAGGGTGAGATTTAGCATAAGAGCTAGGTTCTAAGTTTGTGGGGATGCAAAACACTAGCATCCTTTGACATTTGAGAGCAACGTGAAATTTAGAGTGATTTTTATTTTGAAAAATTAAAGTGGTACTTTATGTGTTGGAGTTCAACACCACTTGATGGTCCCCTCCAACACTGGCAATTTACCTTGGTACCTCCAAGCCTTCTTGGACTCCTATTGTGTTTTCCCGAAAGTAAGGCCTACACCAATAATAAGCCCTAGCTTGATTTTTAGGGGTAGGCCTAATATAAGCCCTATCCCAAAAATAAGCCCTAGTTTTGGGGCAAAGCGCACACTTAAAAATCAAGTTAGGCTGGGGGTGTGGGTGCGGATCTGCCCTATGTGCCCCGCACCCACTTACCTCACAGCCAGGCCTTTCCTCGCCGGCCCACTTCTTCTAAGGCCTCTTTTGCAGCCAGGCCTGCATTTCTCAGTCACAGGGCTTTCCGGAAGGCCTGTGCAGCCAAGAACCGAGCTACGGATTCAATCTGTAGCTCGGTTCTGCAAGATCTCAGCAGTCGAGCACCGAGCTAAGGATTGAATCCATAGCTTGGTACTTGGCTGCTTTGGCTTTCTAGAAAGGCCTGACTGCAAAATGCAGGCCCGAATGCAGCTGCAGAACTTCACCCCCAGAAGAAGTGGACTGGCTGGGTGGGGCTGTCGGTGCCGGAGGTGAGGTAAGGCCTACCTTGAAAATAAGACCTGGTGCTTCTTTTGGAGGCAAAAAAAAAGTCTGGATCTTATTTTCAGGAAAACAGGGTACTACTTATATGTAGTCCTCGACTTACAACAATTCATTTAGTGACCGAAGTTACAGCAGCATTGAAAAAAAGTTACTAATGGCCCAGTATTCAAACTTAACAACCATAGCAGCATCCCCCACGGTCACGTGATTAAAATTTGGGTGTTTGGCAACCAGCATGTATTTAGGACGGTTGCAATGTCCTCCGGCGGTCATGTGGTCGCCATTTGCTAACCTTCCTAACCGACATCCAACAAGCAAAGTCAACGGGAGAAGCCGGATTTGCTTAACAACAGTGTGCATCACTTAACAACTGCAGTGATTTGCTTAATAACCATGGCAAAAGAAAATGGGGCACAACTTACTTAGCAATTGTGTTGCTTAGGAATGGAAATTTTGGGTTCAATTGTGGTCGTACATCGAGGACTATAACGGAATCTAGAAAAGCTGTCCCAAGTTGCTATAAAAAAAATCAAGGTTGGGGTTTGTCTGTGGAGATTCTCAGCCATCCAGGCCATAGTTATCCCAAAGGTGCTTTTTTCAGGAGGCAACTGGACTTCCTTGTTTTTCTTTGAAGACATTTCGTTTCTCATCCAAGAAGCTTCTTCGGCTCTGACTGGATGGTGGGGGAAAGGAAGGATTTATACTCCTTGCAGACAGCTGGTTATTTGCATCCTTTAGAGAGCCATTGAGGACACCTGGAGGTTTATTACCTGTGTTGTCAGGGTCACCTGAGTGGTGCAAACAGTAGTGTTTTGTAATGAGTAGTGACCCTGGGGACACAGGTATACCTCCAGGTGTCCTCAATGGCTCTCTAAAACGATGCGAATGACCAGCTCTCTGCAAGGAGTATAAATCCTTCAATTCCGCACCATCCAGTCAGAGCCGAAGAAGCTTCTTGGATGAGAAGCGAAACGTCTCCAAAGAAAAAACAAGAAAATCCAGTTGCCTCCTGAAAAAGCACCTTTGGGACAAGGATGGGGTTAATTGAAGTTTCTTTCTCACGCTTCTCAAACAGGCATCCTCTTTTCTGCAAATCCTTCCCTTCTATGGATGCTCATCTTTCCTCTCTGATTTCCAAGGCCAGGTCTCTCTTCCTTTCGGAGAAACCCCCCCCCCTTTCCCCAAACCTGACCTGACCTTGTTTTGAAGGGTTGGCAAGAGAGGGGCTGCTTTAACTCCCTCCCTCCCCTCCCTGTCATTTCCCAGGGCGCTTCGCCGTACGCGACATGCGGCAGACGGTGGCGGTGGGCGTGATCAAGAACGTGGAGAAGAAGAGCGGCGGGGCTGGCAAGGTCACCAAGTCGGCACAGAAAGCTCAGAAGGCTGGCAAATGAATCGTGGGTGCCCCGTGCCTCGCCCAGCACCCGTCGCCCCGACCCGGATGCCGTCATCTTCCCCCCGAGGCGCATGTCTACACATCGGCTTGTAAAAGTTTGTACGTGAACGACTGGATGCTCACCATTAAGGTCCAGTGGAAGTTCTTTAAAAGGAAAAGCATGCCCCAGCGTTCGTGAGCCTTCGTGTTCAATTTTACCAATAAAACTGGTACAACATCCCGTTCCCGCAGCATCCTGGCGTCCTCTGTTTTGCCTGTAATGTCCGTAGGCGGAGGGAGAGGTTTAGCTCCTTAGGTGGCGTCTTTTGCCGCTGGTTCTTCTTTTGGAGGTTGCGTTCACACAGCACCCTTCGTAAAGGAAGCACTAAGAACACGCTCATCCACACTGACAGGGCAAGCCACCTATAGATAAGCAGAGAACACAGCCCACTCTCTACTAGCACTGAGGATGTTCCCTAGTTTGGTAATGAAACTTCTACAAGAAAACAACCAAGCTCAGAGAGCACCAAGGACCCCACAGTTCTCTTCCTCCTCCTCCTCCTCCTCCTCCTCCTCAATTCCACACACCCCACTCCCTTCTAGCACTGATGATGTTACCTAATTGGGTAAGGAAATGTTTGCAAGTAAAACAACCAAACTCAGAGAACACTTAAGGACCCCACAGTTTTCCTCCTCAACTCCACACACCCCACTCCCCTCTACTTCTGATGATGTTACCTAATTGGGTAATGAAATATCTGCAGGAAAAAAAGCCAAGCTTAGAGTGTATTAAGAACCCCAGAGTCCTCCTCCTCCTCCTCCTCCTCCTCCTCCTCCTCCTCCTCCTCCTCCTCCAATACCCCACTCCCTTCTAGCTCTGATGATGTTACCTAATTTGGGTAATGAAATGTTTTCAAGTAAAACAACCAAGCACACACAGCTCCCAATTAGGTAACATCAGTGCTAGAAAGAAGGGCTTGGGGGGGGGAGGACTGTGGGTCATAGTCCTCCCCCTTCTCTTCCCCCATAACCCTCACTCCCTATAGTCAGGTGATGAAACATCTGCAGGAGAAAAAAAATCACGCTCAGAGAGCACCAAGGACTTCACAATTCAACGCTGAGCTACGAATATTCTCTTCCACTGGTACCCTTAATCTCAATCCTGGGCTTGCCCAATTTTATTTATCTATTTATTTATTAAATTTACTTGCCATCCATCTCACCGCTGGAGCGACTCTGAGTGGCTGACTCAAAATATATATTTGAAGGCTAAGCTCACCCAGAATGTAGGTTTGCACATCCAGTTAGAATGCAAACATGCCAAGGAAGCTAATAGCCTCCTTCGAAGTGTCTTGCAGGGGGAAGGGTCAAAAAAGTTCCAAGATGGTGGCTAAAACAGCGTGTGAAAAGGGGCAGGGCTTCCATCACCTGCTGGTGGCTATCATCTGGGCCAGGGGTCTTCAGGCGTGGCCCTTTTATGACTTGTGGACCTCAACTCCCAGAATTCCTCAGCCAGCTTGTCATAAAAGGGCCAAGTCTGAAGACCCCTGATCTGGACATTTTAAGTTTTCCCTGCAGGCATCTGAATCCTTAACTGATTGATTCCTTATTGGTCAATGTCAACTCACAGCCACCATGTAGGTTTTTCTCTAGAACAGATGTCTCCAAACGTGGCAACTTGTGGACTTTTAACTCCCACAATTCCATGGGTTGGCTGTGGAATTCTGGGAGTTGAAGTCTTCCATGTTGCCAGGTTTGGAGACCTCTTTTCTAGTTGTGCCCTCACAACCCCAATGAACTGCAGGGTTTACGAGAGCTAAAATGTATCCTCTCAGCGTTCACTGATTTGGGTACCCCAGATTAGGGTGTTCAGACAATACATTCTGGTTCCTCTTTTTGACCCAGAGAAGTACATCATGCAAACAAGGGTGTGTGTGTGTGTGTGTGTGTGTGTGTGTCTGTCTGTCTGTCTTTCTGTCTGTCTGTCTGTCTCTTATCCTTAGACACACATGGGAATGACCTATGAATAAGTGGAATGACTCGTCTCCAGAAATCTCGGATGCTCCATTGTTTTCAGGAAGTGATTGGACAACCATTTGGAATGGTAGAGGGATTCCTGCTTGAGTAGGGGGTTGGACTAGACTAGAGGACCTCCAAGGCCCCTTCTACCTCTGTTATTCCATATTCTGACACTCATAAATTAGAAATGCTACCCAAGTCCCCAACGCTTTAAGGCCAGGCTGTCTTCTGCCTACTCTGAAGGTCAAGAGGAGTCTAGGAAACCTGAGAATCCGTTCCACCATCTGCCAGAGAAGATGACACGTGGCTGGGATCCTCCCCCTGGAATATCCAGATAGTGAAGCTTCTTCCTAAAGTGAAAGGTAAGGTGTCTCTCAAAAGGTTTTAAAAGTCTGCGCAAAACTGGGAAGACGGCATCAGAAGCCTGAGGCAAGCTGCTTTCCGAACCTCTTACGTGTCTGTGAGCATTCAAAGTTACAATCATTAAAAGTTACGTTACAGAATAGAGCTGGAGCCTTCTGCACAAGCAAGAGACCCCGTATGCCAGGGCTCTTCAAACTTGGCCCTTTAATGACTTGTGGACTTCAACTCCCAGAATTCCTCAGCCAGGCATTGAAATGTCTGTCCTCTAGTCCAGTGATGGCGAATCTTTTAGAGACTGAGTGCCCAAACTGCAACCCAAAACCCACTTATGTACCGTTGGGTGCCGGGTGGGTGTGGCCCATTGGGTGGGCATGGCTGCGGTGGTAACGGCAGACTGGGTGGGACTAAAAAGTTCAATCAATCAATTCCAACTTTGTGAGATCTTTTTTTTTTCCCTGCAAGAAGTTGAAATTGATTGATTGATTGAACCTTTTTTTTTTTTTTGCACACAGCGGCAGAGGCCTAAAGCGAAAAGGTTTTATAAAACCCAGCTGAAGGCCTAGGACTGGGGCGATGGAGTGCATGCCCACAGAGAGGACTCTGCATGCCACCTGTGGCACAGGTGGCACCATGGCTCTAATCTAATGAAGAGAAGGATAAGGGTGGGGGCATGATAGCAGTCTTCCAGTATCTCAGGGGCTGCCACAAAGAAGAGGGAGTCAAGCTATTCTCCAAAGCACCTGAAGGCCGAACAAGAAGCAACGGATGGAAACTAGTCAAGGAGAGAAGCAACCTGGAACTAAGGAGGAATTTCCTGACAGTGAGAACAATTAATCAGTGGAACAACCTGCCTCCAGAAACTGTGAATGCTCCAACACTGGAAGATTTTAAGAAAAGGCTGGACAGCCATTTGTCTGAAATGGTATAGGGTTTCCTGCCTGAGCAGGGTTTTTTTTATTTTTTTAATCCCATTTATATCCCGCCCTTCTCTGAAGACTCAGGGCGGCTTACAATCTAAGCACAAATCAATGTACTTAGCAATAGCCTTCATTCTATGTATATGCCTGCTTATTAGGGCTTTCGCCCCCCCCAAGCGGCATTGGACTAGATGATCTCCAAGGTTCCTTCCAACTTATTACTATTACTATGATGGACTGATTACAGATAGTCCTCAACTTATAACCACAACTGAGCCCAGAATTTCTGTTGCTAAGTGAGACCCTTGTTAGGTGAATTTTGCCCCATTTTATGACCTTTCTTGCCACAGTTGTTAAGTGAATCACTGCAGTTATTAAGTTAGTAACACAGTTGTTAAGTGAATCTGGCTTCCCCATTGTCTTTGCTTGTCAGAAGGTCGCAAAAGTGGATCGCATGATCCCCAGGACACATTAACCGTCATAAATACGAGTCAGTTGCCAAGTGTCTGAATTTAGATCACATGCCCACAGGGATGCTGCAACGGTCGTTAAGTGTGGAAAACGGTCACAAGACACCGTTCAGTGCCTTTGTAACTTTGAACGGTCACTAAATGTGTTGTTGTAATTCAAGGACTATGTGTATACGCCATCAAGTGGGTGCTGACTCTTAACAAGATAGATTTTCTTTTTTTAAAAAAAAATGTAATGTTTTTCATAGAAAATAGAAATCAAAATGAAAAGAAAGAAACTAGAAAGAAAGTGAAGTTAAGAAATGGTGATTTCCAATCTTAGATCTTTACCCTCTTAGATATTAGCAAGTCCCTGCAGACCCGCATTTCATCCACGACTTTCTTAATCTTCAAATCCCTAAATCATCAAGGCCTTTTTAAAATCCCTTCAGCAAAACCTCCGTAGAGGTTTCCAATCTTTCAGGAAAGTTGTATTGTTTCTTTTCTTTTTTCCCTGACGAAACAGGTGAATTTTGCCATGTAAGCAAAGTCTGACATTTTCCCCATGCCATTCCTCCATTGTGGGAAATTCATTGTTCTTCCATCACTGGACACACAATTGTCTTTGTGTCCTTTTTTACTGGTGTGTTGTGTGAAGTCTCCCAAATGAAGTTAGTGTGCAGCTTAATGCTTCCCACTAACTCCCAAAATAGGTTAACTTAGTAACCTAATTAAGCATGCCATGCAAATCCATTGTTTGCTTGTCTTTGTCTGTGTGTGTTTTTGTGTGTGTGTGTGTGTGTGTGTGTGTGAGAGAGAGAGAGAGAGATGCTTTTTAGCTGTTGATTACAATACAACTCAATAGCTCCATCTTGTGGTTAAGAAAAGGAATTTGACCTGCCACAACTCTAGTGAATTCTTCCAGCTTTTTCTAAACTGGCATCTTCCAGTGCTGATGATCTATTCCAGGGCTAGGCAACCTTGACTCTTTTATGACTCGTGGACTTCAACTCCCAGAATTCCTGAGCCAGCCATGCTGAGGGAAAAGGGAAAGGTTTCCAAGCTGAGCCATGCTGGCTCAGGAATTCTGGGAGTCATAAAGGAGCCAAGGTTGCCTACCCCTGGTCTATTCCATTGATGCACCCATTGCATCAAGTTATGGGTCCTTCAGGTCCTAAAGCCACCTGAATAGAATAGAATAGAATAGAATAGAATAGAATAGAATAGAATAGAATAGAATAGAATAGAATAGAATAGAATAGAATATATGGAATGGAATAGAATGGAATGGAATGGAATAGAATAGAATAGAATATATGGAACGGAACGGAACGGAACGGAACAGAACAGAATAGAATAAATGCAGAACTTAGCTTTGGCTAAGGGAGATACGATAGCAGTGTTCCAGTATCTGAGGGGCTGCCCCAAGGCAGAGGGGGCCAGGTTGTTCACCAAAGCACCAGAGGGAAGGATGAGAAACAACGGTTGGAAACTGATCAAGGAGAGAAGCAACCTGGAATTAAGGAGAAACTTCCTGACAGTGAGGACAATCAACCAGTGGAACAGCTTTGCCTCCAGAAATTGTGAGTGCTCCATTGCTGGAGGTTTTCAAGAAGAGACTGCACAATCAACTGTCTGAGATGGTATAGGTTCTCCTGATTGAGCAGGGGGCTGGACTAGAAGACCTCCAAGGTCCTTTCCAGCTCCTATTCTATTCTATTCTCTATAAAGATTCTATTCTGTTCTATTCTATTCTATTCTATTCTATTCTATTCTATTCTATTCTATTCTATTCTATTCTATTCTATTCTATTCTATTCTATTCTATTCTATTCTATTCTATTCTATTCTATTCTATTCTATTCTATTCTATTCTATTCTATTTCTATGCTACGCTAAAGGAACCAGAATGATGGGAACTGAAGCCGTTCTCTTGGGGCAAGAGGGGGAAACCCCCCCCCCCCTGAATAAGATGAGCAAAGTGAGACTTGATGAAGACAGTAGCTTTTTCTTTTCTTTTCCACAGGGAGATCAGCTCCATTTCTCAACTTTCTGGGTTTTTAGACAAAGACCTTTTCATTTCCTTGGACTTTTTCAATGGCTCTTTCATGCTTAACGGAATTCGTTTCCAGCCGCTTTTCTCTGCCTTTCCTGGCTTCCTCGTCTGAGGCCGCTTTCGGTCCATGCATCGTTTTAAGGGCACAAATCTGCCCATGGTGGGTCCTTTCAGCGGATGGCACTTCGACGTTTCTCGGGTGGAAGAGCCACTTTAAAACAAATATGTTGGAGGATAGGCTAGAAATTCTACTTTGTTGTTGTTGTTCAGTTTGCCAAGTCGTGTCTGATTTGTTTAGCAGACTTCAAAGTGAGGATGGCACTGGAAAAAGTGACTTACGACCGTTTTTCACACAACTGTTGCAGCATCCCTGTGGTTGTGGTGATCTAGATCCAGATGCTTGGTGTTCTGTACCAGCCTGCTACCGGCCCTGCAGAAAAGGCAGGGACAACCCCTTTACAAACGGCAAGAGGCTGGAATAAAGCCTGCCAAATTTATTAACATAAAACAGAGCAAAACAAGACACCAACCATGAAACAGGAGCTATGAAACAGGAACTATTCAAGTGGTTGCCTTCAGCAAACCAGCCCTCCCACGCTTTCCCCTTTTATACAGTTCAGGGCGTGGCTTCTCTCTGCCTCCTTCCAAGGTGCCCCATTGCCTTCCTCTGTTTACTCCTGATTGATTGCCTCCTGCATCGGGCGTCCTTGAACAGGGCCAGCTGTGGGTCATCTTCATCCACACTGTCAGGCTGACACAGCTGGGTCTCCGTCGTGACCAGGTGGGAGGGGCCTGGCTGAGGGCTCTCATCACCAAGATCTTCAACCCCCTCAGCAAGCTCTTCAACACCCCCCTCCTCCTCTGAGTCATCCGACCCAACTGCTGAACCCACAGGCTGACCCTGAATCACAACACTTGGCAGCTGACTCATATTTATGATGCTTGCAGTGTCCTGGGGTCACGTGATCCCCATTTTGTAACCTTCTGAGGAGCAAAATTAAGGGGGAGGCCAGATTTACTCAACCATGTTACTAGCCTGGTTTTGTCCCATTTTACGACCTTTCTTGACACAGTTGTTAAGTGAACCTCTGCAGTTGTGAAGTTTGTAACCTGGGTTGTTAAATGAAACTGGCTTCCCCATTGACGTTGCTTGTCAGAAGTTTACAAAAAGGGATCACGTGACCCCAGGACACTGCCACCGTCATAAGTATGAGTCAGTTGACAAGTGTTTGAATTTTGATCATGTGACCAGGGGAGATGTCGCAACGGTCATAAGTGTGATAAATGGTCAAAAGTCCCTTTTCCCAGTGCCGCTGTAACTTTGAATGGTCACTAACTGAACTGTTATAAGACGAGGACTATCTGTACCATTTGAAGTTTCCAGGTAGGGGATATTTATAGAGAAAGAAGTTCTATGTGTTTTGAAGTGTTTATCTTTAGCAAATTACTTTGAGGGCACCAACTAATCCAACTAGCCAACTCAAACCCAAACCTTAAAAGGTTTTGTCTTGTTTGCTATTCTTTCTAAATAATAATAATAATAATAATAATAATAATAATAATAATAATAATAATAATAATAATAATAATAATAATAATAATAATAATAATAATTTAATTTCTATACCGCCCTTCTCCCGAAGGACTCAGGGCAGTGTACAGGGCAATACAATAAAATACAACATACAAAAATTAAAAAAATATTAAATATTACAGCCCAATTCAATACAATTAATACAATAACATTAAAATACCCCTAAACCCATCAGACCAGGCCGGCTTGTTCAAATAAATATGTTTTTAGGTCACGTCGGAAGGAGCGAAGGTCGGGAGCCATCCGGAGCTCCACCGGTAAACGGTTCCACAGGTCTGGCGCACCCACAGAGAACGCCCTCCCCCTGGGGGCCGCCAGTCGACACTCTTTGACCGACGGCACCCTAAGGAGGCCCTCTCTGTGGGAGCGCACTGGACGAAGGGAAGTTGATGCCGGCCGCAGGTGCTCCCGTAAGTAACCCGGACCCATGCCATTTAGGGCTTTATAGGTCGTAACCAGCACCTTGAATCTTACCCGGAGGACAACCGGAAGCCAATGCAGCTCGCGGAGTAGAGGTGTTACATGGGAGTGTCGGGACACCCCCACCACAACTCGCGCGGCTGTATTCTGCACCAGTTGGAGCCTCCGAGTAGTCTTCAAGGGCAGCCCCATGTAGAGAGCGTTGCAGTAGTCCAAACGGGAGGTCACGAGTGCATGAGTGACTGTGCGCAAGGCATCCCGGTCCAGATAGGGCCGCAAGTGGCGCACCAGGCGAACCTGGGCGAAGGCCCCCCTAGTCACAGCTCCTATATGATCTTCCAAAGAGAGCTGTGAGTCTAGGAGGACACCCAAGTTGCAAGCCCTATCTACAGGGGGTAATATCTCACCCCCCATAGTTAACGATGCACTTTTCACCTGAAAAATTATTTAGGCTGGCAGTGAAATGAACTTTGCTATTGCACATGTCATCTTGACTTACAACCATCCTTTTTGTGACTGTTCAAAATTACAATGGCACTGAAAAATGGGATTTATGACCATTTCTCACACGGTTTTTTTTAAAAAAAATTTACTTATGACCATTGCAGCACCCCCATGGTCACATAATCAAAATTTGTAGGCTCGGCAACTGTCTCCTATTTATGACCGCTGCAATGTCCAGGGGCCATGTGATCCCCTTTTGTGACTTTCTTACAAGCAAAGTCAGTGAGGAAGCCAAACTCATTTAACAACCAAGTTGCTAACTTAATAACTTCAGCGATTCATTTTTTAAAAAGTGACAAGAAAGGTCATAAAATGGGGCAAAACTCACTTAACCGCTGTCTCGTTTAGTGACATAAATTTTGGGATGCAATTGTGGTCAGACTTTCGAGGAATATTGGTACCTCTTTTGTTTGCCTATTGACAGGTCAAGTTGTTGATCCAAGCTGGTCACAGGAAGTTCCTGAATAAAATGATCCTTGAATCTAAAATTCTTCTCGTGCCATCTCAACAGAAGGCACGTTTCGTTTCTGGGCTGCTTCTGATTGGCAGGAACTTCTAAAATATTCATCAGGACCCTGAGAATATGGAAGCTATTTGTAGCCATGCTGAGCTGGGGCCATTTGATCCTCCATCGTCCTTTTTACTGGTAAAGCAGATACTATTGACAAGGTGAAGAAGCAAAAATGCTTCATGAAGAGCAGTGATTTTTTTTAGCAAGGGAGCCTCTTCTGCCATATCAAGAGAAGGAATTCTGGGAATTGAAGTCCACACTCCTTCAAGTTTATTTATTTTATTTTATTTATTTTATTTAATTTTTATACCGCCCTTTTCCCGAAGGACTCCGGGCGGTGTACAGGGCGAGTTACCAAGGTTGAGAAAACACTTGAAACGTTTTATTTTTTTTTTTTTGTCAAGCTAGTGAAGCCCACGAAACAAACTGGCATGACGTTAAGTTGCTGTATGTCATGAAATGAACTTGTAAAAATTCCATATACTGTATTTGATTCGACAATATCCCTATGATTTAAGCATCATGCTTTATTTTTAGAGCATATTCTTTTGGCCAAGTTTTAAAATCAGCTACAGGTTGTCCTTAACTTATAGCCATTTGATTAAGAACTATTCAAACTTACCATGGCGCTGAAAAAAAAAGTGATTTATGTAAGTAGCTCTATTTTCAAGATGGCGGACGTGTTGGGCTGAGCTCCGCGAGCTCCAGTTGTTGGGCGTCCCTTGGGAGCCCCCCAGGGGTCCTTTTGAGCCCCTGGGTAGGGGATTTGGACTATTAATTTTAGAGGCAAAGAATGAGGTAGCTTGCTGTTCGTTTTCTCCCGTCTGTGAGTGGCTGTTTCCATCTGCTCCGTCTGCTGCTTCGCCCGCTGTTTCCATCTGCTTCGTTCGTGCTGCCGCTGTGTTTGCTGTGTTTGGTCTCGGCCTGCCGGTTTCTACAGCCTCGGCGTCTCCGGGCTGCTTCGCCTCGACGTCTCCGGGCTGCCTCGGGCTGTTCCTGACGGGTTGTAGCTGGTGGTGACGGCGTTCTCTGCTGTTTCGGGCAGCAGCGCTGTTGCTTCTGGCCGACTCTCGGCGGTTTTCAGCGGCGTCTCTGAGGTTCCAGCTGATCGGCGGCGGCCTCGGAGTTCCAGCTGATCGGCGCCTCCATTTTGGCGCTTCCGTGTTGGCGGCGATGTCAGCGGCGGCCTCGGAGTTCCAGCTGATCGGCGGTGGCCTCGGAGCTCCAGCTGATCGGCGCCTCTATTTTGGCGCTTCTGTGTTGGCGGCGATGTCAGCGGCGGCGGCGGCGGGGATCTCTCTGTTGGACCTGCCTCGGGCCGCTTTCGGCGGCTGCGGCGTCTTCGGGCCGTTTCGACGGCGGAGGGGACGACCGCCGGTCAGCTTGGTGGCAGGGATGTCCCTGGTATTGTTTTTTCGCGCCGCTGCCGGCGGCGGAGGTGGCGACGGTGACGGCGTCCTCGGGCTGCCTTGGGCAGTGGAGAGGACGACCGCGGCGACGGCGGCGGTGCTGCTGCTTCGTTTGCCTTGTTCCGGCCTTCGACGGTGATGGCGACGACGGCGTTTTCGGGGCTTGCTGGCCCGTTCCATCGGCAGCGATATGGCGGTGGTCGGTGCTTTTCCATCTGGTCTGCGATGGCCGTAGCAGCTCCGGTGGACTGCCAATTACTAACTCTCCATCTGCCTCCCTTTTCCCCTCTGGACTGGGACGGACCTGGGTGCAAGCCGCAGTGGGAGAGCGGCCTGTTTTCACATCGGCACTCCCATAGAGGTGGGAGCTCTATGGGTTATGCCCCACCCAGGGTGTACATTCTGGACCATCCCCCTGGTTCAGACTCTCGACCTGTCGTGGGAGGACGGGTTGGGGTCTGCCCCCGGGAGTATCCAACCAGGTGGCAGTAGGTTGGTCGATGGCCCGAATGTTTCACTTCCTTCCTTTAGAACCTCCTACTGGACTTTTCCATTATGGGACTGCCTTATCTGGACTTGTTGGACTTATGTATAGATACTCCAGCACGGACTTGCTCGCCCTCAGGGGTGCCCCCCTCTCCTGGGTGCGTCCCGCCTTTTTTGCCTCTCCCAGTCTCAATGAAGGGCCCAATTATTGGGACCCTGAGAGATGGCCGGGTAAGGTCAGGGGCTCTCGATCCAAATTTAACAGGAGGCCCCTGGTTACTTTTTTAGTTAAATTTTTTAGGGGGTTAGGGAGAGGGGCGGGGGGTAATGGTTGTTTGACTATGGGGGGTGGCCATACAACCATGGTGCAGGCCAGGCCTGGGTCTGACTGCGTTCGGGGGGAGCGGGGTGTGGTTACATCTGGGGCTCAGGAGCGGGTCGTGGGATTACCGATTCCCACGACACTGGGGTATGGCAGCAGGCGTATGGACAGAGGGCCGTATCGTTACCGGGAGGGCCGTCCCCGCTGTTTACAAGCGGTGAGGCGCTCCGACCCTCTGTTTCTTCCCCGAGGTGCCGGGAGCGAGGATGCGCAGCCTCCTGAGCTCCGGCTGGTGTACCTGAATGCCAGGTCCGTGGTTAATAAGGCTCCCCTTGTGCGGGATTTGGTGGAGGGTGAGCATGCGGACCTGGCTTGTATTACCGAAACCTGGTTGGGCCCAGAGGGTGGGGTCCCTTTGGTTGATCTTTGCCCACCAGGTTTCCGAGCGTTACACCGGCCCCGGGCTCAAGGTAGGGGCGGGGGAGTGGCGGTAGTTATCAGGGAGACCTTATGTCCGCGGGAGACCACCGTCCCTCAGATAGTCGGGTGTGAGTCTCTCTTTTTGAGGTTTGGTTCGGGGGCGCAGTTGGGCTTGCTGCTGGTGTACGTTTCGCCTAGTCACACAGCGGCAGCCCTGCCTGAGCTACTCGATGTCCTCTCCGGTTTGGTGATTGAGTTCCCCAAACTTTTAGTTTTGGGTGACTTCAATCTACCATCCCTGGGAGGGTCATCTGAGTTGGCTCGGGAGTTCATGGCTTCCATGACGGCCATGGACCTGACGCAGGTAATTTCTGAACCAACTCATGAGGGAGGCCACACCCTGGACCTAGTTTTTTTATCTGGACGATGGTTGGATGATCTTGGTGGGGGCTCTCCATTTATCATGCCCCTGTCATGGACGGATCATCACCTCCTGCGGCTGGTCTTCCGTTTTACCACCCCCCTCCGTGGGGATACGGAACCAATTAGATGGTACCGCCCCAGGCGCTTAATGGACCCCGATGGGTTCCAGGCAGCGCTGGGATCCCCACCTGCCTCCGTCGCTCACAACTCGGCGGATGCCTTAGTGGAAGCCTGGGAAAGGGCAGCCACTGAGGCACTGGACCGAGTTGTACCCTTGCGGCCCCTGACCCGGTGCAGATCCCAACGAGCTCCATGGTTCTCCGCGGAGCTCCGGGAGATGAAGCGTCGGAAACGGGGCCTAGAGAGCTGCTGGAGGTCCAGCCGATCCGAATCCGACCGATTGCGGTTAAGAACCTATATTAGGTCTTATCTCGCTGCGATGAGGGTGGCGAGGTGTAATTACTTCTCCACCCTCATCGCGTCCGCAGATAATCGCCCGGCCGCCCTGTTTAGGGTGACTCGCTCACTTCTTAATCAGGAGGTGAGGGGGGATCCCTTACAGGGTCGTGCCGAGGAGTTTGGTCAGCATCTGTCGGATAAAATCGCTCGGATTCGGACCGGTTTGGACTCCAGCTGGGCAGAGTCTGACGATCAGGACACGGGCGGTCTTGTCAATGTTATCTGGGAGGAGTTTGATTCTGTGACCCCTGATGAAGTGGACAGGATTATGGGGAGGCTGAGCTCCACCACATGTTTATTGGACCCGTGCCCTTCCTGGCTGGTTTATGCAGCTAGGGAGAGGACACGAGGCTGGTTCCAGGCGGTGATATCTGCTTCTTTGAGTGAGGGTAATTTCCCCACCGTCTTGAAGGAGGCGGTGGTGAGACCCCTCCTCAAGAAGCCTGCCTTGGACCCAGCTGTGTTGAACAACTTTCGTCCAGTCTCCAACCTTCGCTTTCTTGCGAAGGTTGTTGAGAGTGTGGTGGCGCATCAGCTCCCTCTGGTCCTGGATGAAGCGGATTATCTGGATCCGTACCAATCGGGTTTCAGGCCCGGGTACAGCACGGAGACGGCATTGGTCGCTCTGGTGAATGATCTCTGGAGGGCTCGGGATAGGGGATGTTCCTCTGTCCTAGTCCTATTAGACCTCTCAGCGGCTTTCGATACCATCGACCATGGTATCCTGCTGCGGCGTCTCAGGGGATTGGGAGTGGGAGGCACAGTTCTTCGGTGGTTCTCCTCCTATCTCCTGGGACGTTCGCAGTCGGTGTTGGCAGGGGGGCAGAGATCGGCCCCTAGGTCTCTCGTTTGTGGAGTTCCTCAGGGGTCGGTTCTCTCGCCTCTCCTGTTCAACATCTACATGAAACCGCTGGGTGAGATCATTCGTGGTTTTGGAGTTGGGTATCATCAATATGCTGATGATACCCAACTTTTTATTTCTACCCCAAACCACCCCAGTGATGCCCTCGCTGTGATGTCCCGTTGCCTGGAGGCGGTTCGGGTCTGGATGGGGAGGAACAGACTTCAACTCAACCCGGACAAGACTGAGTGGCTGTACATTCCGGCATCCCGGGACATTCAAAATGTTCCATCCCTTTCTATGGGGGGTGAGCTGTTACCCCCCGTGGATAGGGCTCGCAACTTGGGAGTCCTCCTAGATTCACGACTTACCTTGGAAGATCATGTAGCAGCTGTGACTAGGGGGGCTTTCGCCCAGGTTCGCCTGGTGCGCCAGTTGCGGCCCTATCTGGACCGGGATGCCCTGTGTACGGTCACTCATGCGCTCGTGACCTCTCGCCTTGACTACTGTAATGCTCTCTACATGGGGCTTCCCTTGAAGACCACTCGGAGGCTCCAACTGGTACAGAATGCGGCCGCGAGAGTTGTCTTGGGAGTTTCCCGGTACTCCCATGTTACACCTTTGCTCCGCGAGCTACATTGGTTACCAGTTGTCTTCCGGGTGAGGTTCAAGGTCTTAGTGATGGTTTTTAAGTCCCTACATGGCATGGGTCCGGAATACCTCGGGGACCACCTGCTGCCGGCGTCAACTCCCCTCCGCCCTGTGCGTTCCCACAGAGAGGGCCTCCTCAGGGTGCCTCCGGTCAGAGAATGCCGGCTGGTGGCCCCCAGGGGGAGGGCCTTCTCTGTGGGCGCCCCGGCTTTGTGGAATCAACTGCCGGTGGAGCTCCGGATGGCACCGGATCTCCGCTCCTTCCGGCGCGGGTTAAAGACCCACCTGTTTGAACAAGCTGGCCTGGCCTGATGGGGAGTTAATTTGGGTTTTAAATATTTGTATATTTTATTGTTTTATCTTGGGCATTAATTTAATTCTATTTTAACTTTTGTAGTTTTGTATTTTTATCATATGCCCTGTTCACCGCCCTGAGTCCCTCGGGAGAAGGGCGGTATAAAAATTTAATAAAACTGAAACTGAAACTGAAACTGATCATTTTCTCCCAGGCGCAACCATTTGCGGCATCCCTGTGGTCACGTGATCCAAAATTCAGACGCTTGGCAAATGACTCACATTTATGACGGCCACAGTGTCCCGGGTTCACCTGATCCCCTTTTGCGACTTTCTGACAAGCAAAGTTGCCGGAAAACCCAGATTCACTTCTTAACAAATATACTACTAACTTAACAACTGCAGTGATTCACTTAAAAACTGTGGCAAGGAAGGTCGTAAAATGGGACAAAGCTCACTGCCTCGCTTAGAAACAGAAATTTGGGGCTCAGATGTGGTTGTAACTCGAGGATACCTGTAATGTATATCCACAGCAGGATAATTTGAACCTGATCATTTGCACTTCGAGTGAGAACTCTTGAGTTGCTTTATTTGGTCGTCATCAGTCAAGGACTACCAGTATTCTCAGTGTTCTGTCAACGCTGGATTTGAATATTTGTTTGTTTGTCTGGTTTGTTCATGGAGGCTTGAGAGCAACTGAACATTCCTGGTTTCTAAAAGGGAGGCGTTTCGTGAAGGTTTAAGGGTTATGGCAATTTCTTAGCTGTATCTTTGAGAAAAAGTCAATTTAAAACACAAGAAGACTCATTAGTCAGTGCACCAGTACTACAAAATCCATGTTGCAAGTACTATAAAGCCTATCCTACATGGTCCTCATCACCCAAGAGAGGAGAGACAGCAGCGTAGAAAGGCATAGAATCATTTGATATACAGTTCAAACATGATGGATTTGGAACGAATTCTTTCATTCGGCAGCGTCATTTGACGGATTGCTGACATCATCCATGTAGCGTGTAGCATTTCGTAGCACCCCATAATATTCTCGGCATGATCTTGTTATTGCTCATCCTCATATTCAAGAGGGGTGGGGTTTTTTCCCCCCACATTATAATGAGGCATCCTGAGTTTAATTAACTTGCAATAACTTTTAATAAGAGTTCAAATCTTTCCACGGTGCTTGCCTTTGATTGCTTTGAACAGGTTCCTATCAGACGTTGCAGTTCCTCATTGAGGACTAGAAACCTTAATTAAAGACATTTCTGGTTCCTGAAAACATCGCTCAAAGAGGGGCCCTGCCCTGTCAGCGTCGCTTGGGATGGTCTTAGAGGTCCTTACTGTTAGCATGCTTGGCAGTACCTTGATTGGAGTATTGTTTACTTCTTGATTGATTAGCATAGAGTAACTCCAAGATTAACATCAGACAAACAATCAAGAAGTAAACAATATCCCAATCAAAGAACGGCCAAACATGATAACAATAAACAGCCCAATCAAAGGACCTCTAAGACCATCCCCACCAACACTGACAGGACAAGTCACTTTAATATAAACCGAGATCAAACCCCGATCCTTAACAGCACTGATGAAGTTACGTAGTTGGGTAATGAAATGTCTGCAAGGAAACCACCAAGTTCAGAAAGCACCAAGGACTCCATAGTCGTCCTCCTCCTCCTCCTCCTTCCCAACTCCACACACCCTACTCCCTTCTAGCACTGATGACGTTACCTAGCTGGGTAATGAAATGTCTGCAAGAAAACAACCGGAGCTCAGAGCACATCAAAGTCTCCTCATTTGAGCCCTGAGCTACAAACATTATCTTTTATTGATACCTAGTTCCAGTGCTTTTTTTGTAAAAGAAAAAGGTGCCGGAACTCACACAGGTCATCCAACCCGCCTTGCCTACCCTACAAGGTTCCATCCAAAAAAGGTGCCGGAACTCTGTTCTGAGCGTTCTATGAGAAAAAAAGCCCTGCCTAGTTCCTTAGTTTAGTTGTTCATCATACAATTTAGCCTCCAGCCCTGATCAACTCTTATGGTCTTCTCTGTGCTCTTTCTGAGGTCTCAGCCTCTTTCCTTAAGTTTGCTCAAGCTTCTCGTTCTTTGAATCTTTCCGGAAAATCAGCAGCATAAAATAACTCTGGGGAAGGAAAAGGGGAATCTGGAAGCATTCCGGGTGAATAGAGATTACCAGGATTTAACAAGGAAGCAAAACCCAGGGCACCAAAGCAATCATCAGAAAGTGCCATCAAGATTTGATTTGGATTTTTGTTGCGCTCAAAGCACAGGCCATTCCTTTACAATGCAATTTATGTTGCTAATCCGTGTGTGATATGCCATACGCCAAATAAATGTTGTGCTGTTAGCTGCGAAGTCGTGTCTGACCCATCGCAACCCTATGGACAACGTTCCTCCAGGCCTTCCTGTCCTCTACCATCTTCTGGAGTCCATTTAAGCTCACGCCTACTGCTTCAGTGACTCCATCCAGCCACCTCATTCTCTGTCGTCCCCTTCTTCTCTTGCCCTCCACCTTTCCCAGCGTTAGGCTCTTCTCCAGTGAGTCCTTCCTTCTCATTAGGTGGCCAAAGTATTTGAGTTTCACCTTCAGGATCTGGCCTTCTAAAGAGCAGTCGGGGTTGATCTCCTCTAGGACTGACCGGTTTGATCGCCTTGCAGTCCAGGGGACTCGCAGGAGTCTTCTCCAGCACCATAGTTCAAAGGCCTCAATTCTTTGGCGCTCAGCCTTTCTTATGGTCCAACTTTCACTGCCATACATTGCAACTGGGAAGACCATAGCCTTGACTATACGCACTTTTGTTGACAGGGTGATGTCTCTGCTTTTTAGTGTGCTGTCTAGATTTGCCATGGCTTTCCTCCCCAGGAGCAAGCGTCTTTTAATTTCTTGGCTGCAAGTCCCCGTCTGCGGTGATAGATAAATAAATAAATAATACAATGCGATTTTTCTCTGAGATTTCGTTTCTACTTTGGATCACTCGCATTTTCTGCCTCAGTTCCATGCTCTGTTACTCCTAAGCTCAGTATCCATGTACAGGTAGTCCTCGACTTACAACAGTTCATTTAGTGACGGTTCAAAGTTACAACGGCACTAAAAAAAAAGGGACGGATGACCGTTTTTCACAGTCGCAGCCTTTCTAGTCTCCCCGCGATCATGTGATCCACATTCAGATGCTTGTTAACTGGTTCATACTTACGACCGTCGCAGTGTCCCCTGAGGTCATGTGATCCCCTTTTATGTCCTTCTGA
Source organism: Vipera berus (assembly GCF_964194415.1). Lineage (NCBI taxonomy): Eukaryota > Metazoa > Chordata > Lepidosauria > Squamata > Viperidae > Vipera > Vipera berus. The sequence continues at coordinate 7,176,531 of NC_138204.1, forward strand.
TAAGCAAAGTCAATGGGGGGAAGCCAGATTCAGTTAACAGCTGGGTTACCAACTTATCAACTGTAATGATTCACTTAACACCTTAGGGCTAGAAAGGTTGTAAAATGGGGCAAAAGTCACTTAACAAACTTCTCACTTAACGACAGAAATTTTGGGCTCAGTTGTAGTCGTAAGTCGAGTCAACTTACAACACCTCTTTAGTGACCATTCAAAGTTAATAACAGCATGAAAAAAGGTGACTTATGATCGATCCTCACACTTACGACCACTACAGCACACACAGACACACACACACACACACACACAATTACAAGTTTCAAATTTGATTGCTTGGCATTGGCATATGGTAGTATGGCAGTAACTGTGAGAGGGATCTCGGAGTCCTAGTAGACAATCACTTCAATATGAGCCAGCAGTGTGCTGCAGCTGCCAAAAAAGCCAACACAGTGGTAGGCTGCGTTAAGAGAGGGATAGAATCAAGATCAAGTGAAGTACTAATACCACTTTACAATGCTTTGGTAAGGCCACACCTGGAATACTGCATCCAGTTTTGGTCACCACGATGTAAAAAAGATGTCGAGACTCTAGAAAGAGGACAGAGAAGTGCAACAAAGAAGATCAGGGGACTGGAGGCTAAAACATATCAGGAACGGTTGCTGGAATTGGGTATGTCTAGTTTAATGAAGAGAAGGGCGAGGGGGGACATGATAGCAGCCTTCCAATATCTCAGGGGCTGCCCCAAAGAAGAGGGAGTCAAGCTATTTTTCAAAGTGCCTGAAGGCAGGACAAGAAGCAACGGATGGAAACTAATCAAAGAGAGAAGCAACCTGCGTCCAGAACTTGTGAATGCTCCAACACTGGAAATTTGTAAAAAGAGATTGGACAACCATTTGTCTGAAATGATATAGGGTTTCCTGCCTGAGCAGGGTGTTGGACTAGATGACCTCCAAGGTCCCTTCCAACTTTATTATTATTATGTAACTTTTATTCATTAAACATGAAACTCAGTCAACCGAACACTCAAATTGACCGGCACTAATGGTTGACACGGGTTGCTGCCAGCATCCTAGGTATCAACCAGGTATTATTATTATTATTATTATTGTTGTTGTTGTTTGTTTGTTTATTTATTTATTATGATTGCAGCATTCTGGGATTATGGGACTGTCATTCTGCCACTTTCCCAGCCGGTTTCCAACAAGCAAAACTGATGTGGGAAGCCGGATTCGCTTAATGACTAGGTGGTTCACTTAACGAGTGCAGTGATTTGCTTAACAGCCACAGCAAAAAGAAAAAAAAGGTCATAACATTGGGCGGGACGCAAAGCAGCTGCCTTGCTTAGCAAAGGAAATTCTGGTTCCAAATGTGGTTGTAAGTCAAGGACTACCTGTATATATTCTTTCTTGCTTTAAAACTATTTAAAACAGAAAATCTGGGTGCCTCATTGGCTCAAACCACCCAGGTGTGTTTGTGTGTGTGTGTGTGTGTGTGTGTGTGTGTGTGTGTGTGTGTGTGTGTTAATTAGGAAAAAGAGAAAGGCGCTTCTCCCTTTTAGCCTTGTTCCTACAGCTCTGATTGAGGAGGGAAACGAGTTGCCGTGAACTGCACTTAAAAGCATAAATTGCTGCTTCACTCTGCACCTTCCTTGCTGGCCAAATCCCTCCTGGTGGGAAGACAAGAGAGGCCTTTTTATTTGCCCATTTGGCAACCGAGAAGGTTTCCTGGCATCTTTCACCGGTACTTCCTAGCAATTCCCAGCGCTCTGTCTGGGCCATTGCAAAGCATAGCTTCAATCCGCTATGCTGTGCTGTGCTGTACATTTCCCTGGTGTGATGCGCAAAATGGTTTGTTTTCCCCCATGCTGGACAACCGGAGCAAAATCGCTTAAATATTTTTCTGTGCCTTGCTAGAAGAGAAATGTCGATAGCTCAGGGATGAACTGTGCCGTCCTTGGTGCTCTCTGAGCTGGGTGGTTTTCTTGCAGATGTTTCATGACCAAACTAGGTAACATCATCAGTGCTAGAAGGGAGTGGGGTTTGCAGAGTGAAGAAATCAGAATGGGAGGAGGAGGAGGAGGAAGGAGGAGGAGGATTGTGGGGTCCTTGGTGCTCTCTGAGCTGGGTGGTTTTCTTGCAGATGTTTCATGACCAAACTAGGTAACATCACCAGTGTTAGAAAGGAGTGTGGTTTGCAAAGAGGAGGAGGAGGAGGGGGGGAGAGGAGGAGGAGGAGGAGAATTGTGGGGTCCTTGGTGCTCTTTGAGCTTGGTTGTTTTCTTGCACATGTAACATCATCAGTGTAAGGTCGCGTGCTTCACATAGAGACGGACACAGAGCTGGGGTAAAGATGAGTTTATTCTGAACAGAACGAACTGGGGAAACAGGGAAGCCTGGCGTCTATTTGTACCTGCCCAGGTGGATGGCATCCAATCAGTTCAAACCTGGGCTTCCTGCCAGTGCAGGTGACAATGGGTGTAGATCCTGGCTTCCCACCAGGCTGACCATGCCTGGGGCTGTCAACAGCTTAACTCATTAGGCTTATCCTGAGTGAGCAGTTATCGCCCGGAGCTGTCCAACCCCTCTGCTGATCTGCACCATCAGCCTCCTGCTGTGCTGTCCTTTGTGTACGCTGGGAGGCATACACTGCAATCAGTACCAGAAGGGAGTGGGGTTTGCAGAGAGGAGGAAAGGGTGGGGTCCTTGGTGCTCTCTGAGCTGGGTGGTTTTCTTGCAGACATTTCATTACCCAAGTAGGTAACATCATCAATGCTAGAAAGGAGGAGGAGGAGGAGGAAGGAGGTCCTTGGTGCTCTCTGAGTTTGATGGTTTTCTTGGAGATGTTTCATGACCAAACTGGGTAACACCACCAGTGTTAGTAAGGAGTGGGATTTGCACAGAGGAGGAGGACCATACAGTCCTTGGTGCTCTCTGAGCATGGTGGTTTGCTTGTGGATGTTTCATGACCCAACTAGGTAACATCATTATTGTGGTGGGTCACACAGTCAACCAGATGTTTAGACTGGGCTTGACATTTTTATCCAGTAGTTGCTTGAGGGTGTTAATGATATCCTTGCAGGATGGAAGCTGTTCCAAATAAAGCTGCCTTTTGCAATTGACAGATGGGGAGTTTGTCAATGCCAGTGCTGTTCAAGTGGTGCTCCAGATGTTTTGGGATTGCACTTAAGGCGCCACTGACTCTTGGTCCTTAGGCCTGAACCCCGACCTGGGGACTTTTGCCAATCACCGGGAGACTGTGAATTCTAGTTTCACTTTAGGCAGGAAAGCCACCTGGGTGACTTTGGGCCAGTCATTCACTCTCAGTCCAACCCACCTCACAGGGCTGGTGTTGCGGGAAAAAGAGGTGGAGGAAGGAGCATTAGATATGCCCACTGCTTGAGTTATTCATGAAAATAATAAAGGCAAGATAAATAAAATAAAAATGTTCAATAGCAGCTAAATTAAATGTTAGGAAGGACTTGCAGCGTGCATATCAGCATTTACCTGGATGTTCCCCCCCCCTTTGAGGTGTGTATCTGTTATCAGAAGTGCCAAATTCAAATACTGATGTTTTCGGTGCTATAATTGACACTGTACTCATGTTTTTAGAATCCCATTTGATGCTCCTGGTTTATGGTACATAAAAAAAGCTAGAAATGATCTTTTTTTTTAAAAAAAAGATATTTAAATATGAATACTGTATATGACTAATGCATTAAACTATGAAATCAAATACTTCTCAAACCTACAGAGGAAGCAGTTTTCAGGATTATCCTGTATGGACTGGCTTGGTTTTAAATCAAGACAATGAAGAGAATCAACATATGCAATAAGGGAAAATCTCAAGATAAGGATGAAAACATATAAAAAATTTTTTTTTGTTCTTTCAGAGTCCTGAATACTTCCATTTATTGCTGAGCGGAAACCCTTTATAGATATTTTTGCATGAAACTGACAAAAAATGAACTTATATTTTTGATGATCAGACAGGCTCAATGATAGAAATAAAAGATTTATGTTGTAACCATACAAAAGGAGGTAAGTTTATAATTGCATGTATAATTGCATTTGTTACTATAGAAGATATACTATACTATAGAAGGGGCTGCCACAAAGAAGAGGGAGTCAAGCTATTCTCCAAAGCACCAGAAGGCAGGACAAGAAGCAACGGATGGAAACTAGTCAAGGAGAGAAGCAACCTAGAACTAAGGAGAAACTTCCTGACAGTTAGAACAATTAACCGTTTTCTTAGTTTTTGTCTTTTTTTTAAGAAAAAAATCTGAAATAAAATTACACAACCATGTACAGGAGCATCTGCAAAGTGTATTGGTTGGAAACATGCAGAAGAGGTGTTCATCCTGCAGTGGGTAGACAATGGCTAAAATGATTATGATGATGAGAATAGAATGGAGCTAGAAGGGACCTTGGAGGTCTTCTAGTCCAATCCCCTGCTCAAGCAGAAAACCCTAAACCACAGGTCTGCAACCCGCGGCTCCGGAGCCGCATGCGGCTCCCAGTCCTCTGCCATGTGCAGTCCAAAAAAAAAAAAGTGGGACTAAAAAAGTTCAACCAATCAATTCAAATATGCAGGGTAGGTGCATATGTCGCCTTGGCTCCACTCTTCAGTCAAACCCTGTTCTGCACATGCGCGCATGTACGCGCATGCGCACACAGTTTTTGCGGCTCCCAGTTTTTCCTTTTGTGAGGGAACCGGTTCCGAGTGGCTCTTTCACTGTTTCAGGTTGCTGACCCCTGCGCCTAAACCATATCAGACAAGTGGCTGTACAGTCTCTTCTGAAAAACCTCCAGTGATAAATGTCTATGGAGATTCTCAGTCATCCAGGTCATGGTTGTCCCAAATACTCCACAACGTCTGGAGGCAGGTTGTTCCACTGGTTAATTGTTCTCACTGCTAGTAAATTTCTGCTGAATTCCAGTTTGCTTCTCTCCTTGATTAATTTCCATCCATTCTTTCTTGTCCTGCCTTCAGGTGCTGTGGAGAATACGTTGACCCCCTCTTCTTTGTGGCAGCCCCTCAAATACTGGAAGACTGCTATCATGTCCCCCCTCGTCCTTCTCTTCATTAGACTAGCCAAACCCAAATCCTGCAGCCGTTCTTCATATGCTTTTGTCTCCAAGCCTTTAATCACCTTAGTTGCTCTTCTCTGCATTTTTTCCAAAGTCTCAACATCTTTTTTTGTAACGTGGTGACCAAATCTGGATGCAGTGCAGGTAGTCTCCCACTCACAACGGTTCGTTCAGTGACAACAGAACTCAAAACATGACATGATCGTCATTTTTCACACTTAGGGCCTTTGCAGCATCCCCCTGATCACGTGATCAAAATTCGGACGCTTGGCCAATGGCATGTACTTATGACGGTCGCAGGGTCCCGGGTTCATGTGATCCCCTTTTGCGACCTTCTGACAACCAGAGTCAATGGGGAAGCCAGATTCACTTCATAATCATATTACTGGTTTAATAACTGCAGTGATTCACTTAACGACTGTAGAAAGTGTGGTCGTAAAACGGGGCAAAATTCACTTAAGAAATGTCTTGCTTAGCAACAAAAACATGGGGCTCAGTTGAGGTTGTAACTGGAGGACCACCTGTATTCCAGGTGTGGTGTTACTAAGGTATTATAAAGCCTTCCAACTGATCACCTGAAAAACTTGGGCTGTTGTGAAGGGTTGCTGCTGTTCCACCTATGCCCCGCCCCCTGCCTATGCCCTGCCCCTGCCTATGCCCCGCCCCCTGCCTATGCCCGGCGGCCACTGAGACTGACGCCATCAGCTAGGCAGGAATGTGGCCCGCAAGCCATAAAATGCCCAGCCAGACCCACCCAAGTTCCAGAAGTCAGATTTTGCAGAAGGTCGTGGAGAATCACAGGGCTGAAATCTGGTGGCACTTCCAGATCCAGAGAGACAGGGAGGTACAGTGCGAGCCAATCAACCAGACATCATGGCAGCAGACAAGGACCGGCAGACAGCGCTGGGGGTGGAAGTTGCAGAATGGACCTCATGCGGCAGAAGCCGCACAGGAAAAAGGTCCAGAAAAATATCTCCCAAATGCAGCCCTATGCAGCAAGCAGCAGCTTCGAATGCTACTAACTGCTTCATTCTATGGCCCCTTTACCTGTATCAACCCAGTTGTTTGTGTCCATCCGTTCATCCATCCTTTTCTTTCTTTCTTTCTTTCTTTCTTTCTTTCTTTCTTTCTTTCTTTCTTTCTTTCTTTCTTTCTTTCTTTCTTTCTTTCCTTTCTACCGGTGTCTGTCTGTCTGTCTGTCTATCTATCTATCTATCATCCATCGGTGTCTGTCTATCTATCTACCTATCTATCTATCTATCTATCTATCTATCTATCTATCTATCTATCATCTATCTATCTATCTATCTATCTATCTATCTATCTATCTATCTATCTATCTATCTATCATCTATCTATCTATCTATCATCCATCTATCGGTGTCTGTCTGTCTGTCTGTCTGTCTGTCTGTCTATCTATCTATCTATCTATCTATCTATCTATCTATCTATCTATCTATCTATCTATCATCCATCTCTCTATCCGTGTCTGTCTGTCTGTCTGTCTGTCTATCTATCTATCTATCTATCTATCTATCTATCTATCTATCTATCTATCATCCATCGGTGTCTGTCTGTCTGTCTGTCTGTCTGTCTGTCTGTCTGTCTGTCTGCCTGCCTATCTATCTATCTATCTATCTATCTATCTATCTATCTATCTATCTATCTATCTATCTATCTATCTATCTATCTATCTATCTATCTATCTATCTATCTATCTATCTATCTATCTATCATCCATCTCTCTATCTATCGGTGTCTGTCTGTCTATCTATCTATCTATCTATCTATCTATCTATCTATCATCTATCTATCTATCTATCTATCTATCTATCTATCTATCTATCTATCTATCTATCTATCTATCTATCGGTGTCTGTCTGTCTGTCTGTCTGTCTGTCTGTCTGTCTGTCTGTATCTATCTATCTATCTATCTATCTATCTATCTATCTATCTATCTATCTATCTATCTATCGGTGTCTGTCTGTCTGTCTGTCTATCTATCTATCTATCTATCATCTATCTATCTATCTATCTATCTATCTATCTATCTATCTATCTATCTATCTATCTATCTATCTATCTATCTATCTATCTATCTATCTATCTATCTATCTATCATTGTCTCTCCCCCCTCTCCCTATCTCTATCCACCTATCTCTGGATAGACAGATAGATAGGTAGACAGACAGACAGATAGATAGATAGATGATAGGCAGACAGACAGATACACCGACCAATTTATGCACCTGGGTGTATGTATGTGTCTGTCCTACAAAAGCAACCCAAGTCTTGGCATAAAATTCTTCTAGTTTAACCCTTGCTTTGGACTCACGACTTCCCCAAGCCTTCCTCTTAACAACCTCTGCTTCCTCTTTCTTTTCCCCATCCGAGGCAGGAAGTGTTTCAACCGTAATTGCTTGGCTGGGTTTCGATTGGGTAGCGTTTCCCCAGCTCCGGCATTTCCAGGTAAGTGGACTCCTACTCCCAGGATTCTCAGCAGAGGGCCTGCCGGCTGTGGATTTCTGGGATTTGAAGTCCCGCCCACCTGGAAACAGGTTTCGGAAACCCCCACGCAAGTGAGACACCCCCCCTCCCCCCAAATTTCTGCCAGTGGGCAAATCCTCTCCGGAGCCAACCGGTGACCGCCTCCTGCTTCCGCGACGCACGTGTGGTTGTGAGATTCTCTTGTTAGCCCTCCTGCTTGTGATTCGTGGGGAACCTGCTTCTGCCGCCCCCTCCCTTTCATTCTGTGGCTTCAGCGGAAGCTTCCCATTGGCAGACGGTCTGCAACCCCGCCGCACCTTCGCTTTTCGGAGACTCGCGCGTCACGTAGTTACCGAATTAACCCTTGCTTTGGACTCACTTATCGCATGAGACATCCTCCCCAGCCCCCCCGCCCCTTAACCAGAGAAGTGGGGTTCGCAACACACACTAAACACATACAAAAATCCCAAGTGGGGTTTACATGAACCAGATTTAGGCTTTATATATATATATATGTGTGTGTGTGTGTGTGTAAATTTTTTAGATTAAATAGACTAAATAGTTAACAAGCATTTAACATTATATATATATATATATATATATATATATATATATATATATATATATATATATATATATATATATATATATATATATATATATATATATATATATATATATATATATATATATATATATATATATATATATATATATGTTAAATGCTTGTTAACTATTTAGTCTATATATATAATGTGTGTGTGTATATGTATGTATGTATGTATGTATGTATGTATGTGTATGTGTATGTGTATGTGTATGTGTATGTGTATGTGTATATACAAGATCCATAATTGCCTTTTATCTGTTTGTGTCTTGTCTCTTTCCTTCTCTGTCATCCGTCCGCCCATCCATCCATCCATCGATCGATCGAGGCATCCATCCATCCATCCATCTCCCCTTTTGTATCCATCCATCCATCCATCCATCACCCACCCACCCACCCACCCATCTCCCCCTCTCCATCCATCCATCCGTCCATCCATCCTTCCTTCCCTCCGTGGATGTTAATCTCAACTCTGCAATCTTGCGCAAATCTTATCTGCCAATATATTTGAACTGGACTGCCGCCCCAAAGAAGCACGAAGATTGGATCCGGGGTTCTTTTTTCCCGCGAGTAGCGTGCGTGCGTGTGTCCGTGAGTGGGGCAGGTCACCTGCAGCCCCAGGGGTGCTCCTCTTCCTCCTTCTCTTCCTCCTCCTCCGATCAAGCGTCGCCCCCCCGCCCCCCCACACCTTCAGCGAGCGGCGCGGGAAGAGTTAACGGCGGGCGCGGGGGGTCCGGGAGGAGCTGCGCAAAGCAGGCGGAGGGGAGGCCGGGCAGATTGCGGGCGCCGATCCTCGCCTCCTCCGCGCCGCCGCCGCCGCCGCCGCTGCTTTGGCCAGAAGCGAGTCAGCCGCCGCGGCCGCCGCAGTCCCGCCCGTCACAGCCGCTGCCATGCAGCTGCCCCGCTCCGGCCCCGGGCAGCAGCGGCTCTGCCCTGCGCGGCTGCCCGGCTCGCGCCCGCTCTGAGCCCGCCATCAGCCTCGCCGCCGCCGCCGCAGCTGCAGGATGGTGCAGAAGTCGCGCAACGGGGGCGTGTATCCGGGCAGCTCGGGCGAGAAGAAGGTGGGCTTCGTGGGGCTGGACCCCGGCGCCCCCGAGTCCTCCCGCGACGGGGCCCTGCTGATCGCCGGCTCCGAGGGCGAGGGCGGCGGCGGCGGCGGCGGCGGCGGCGGCGGCAAACGCGGCTCGATCCTCAGCAAGCCCCGCTCGGCCGTCAGCGGGAAGCCGCCCAAGAGGAACGCCTTCTACCGCAAGCTCCAGAATTTCCTCTACAACGTGCTGGAGAGGCCCCGCGGCTGGGCGTTCATCTACCACGCTTACGTGTGAGTAAAGGCAGCCCCGGCCGGCCAGCGGGCGAGCGGGGAGGCTGCGGCGCGCCCGGCCCCAGCCCAGCCCAGCCCCGGCCGGCTATCCGCAGCCTCCCCGCTCGCCAGAGAATCTTTCCTTCCTTCCTTCCTTCCTTCCTTCCTTCCTTCCTTCCTTCCTTCCTTCCTTCCTTCCTTCCTTCCTTCCTTCCTTCCTTCCTTCCTTCCTACATCCTCCTTCCTTCCTTCCTTCTTTACCTTCCCACATCTTCCTTCCTTCCTTCCTTCCTTTCTTCTTCCTTCCTTCTTTCCCTTCCCTTCCCTTCCCACATCTTCCTTCCTTCCTTCCCACATCCTCCCTCCTTCCTTCCTTCCCACATCCTCCTTCCTTCCTTCCTTCTTTACCTTCCCACATCTTCCTTCCTTCCTTCCTTCCTTCCTTCCTTCCTTCCTTCCTTCCTTCCTTCCTTCCTTCCTTCCTTCCTTCCTTCCTTCCTTCCTTCCTTCCCTTCCCTTCCCTTCCCTTCCCTTCCCTTCCCTTCCCACATCTTCCTTCCTTCCTTCCCACATCCTCCTTCCTTCCTTCCTCCTTCCTTCCTTCCTTCCTTCCTTCCTTCCTTCCTTCCTTCCTTCCTTCCTTCTTTCCCCTTCCCTTCCCACATCTTCCTTCCTTCCCACATCCTCCTTCCTTCCTTCCTTCCCACATCCTCCTTCCCTCCTTCCTCCTTCCCTCCCTCCTTCCTTCCTTCCCCACTTCCACCATCCCATCCCTCTCCTTCTTCCCATCTCTCTCCTCTCCTTCTTCCATCCCTTCCTTCCTCTCAGGTTTCTCTCCTCCCTCCCTCCTTCCCTCCCTCCCTCCCTCCCTGAATTCCAGCCTTTTCCATCCCTCCTGGCCTCTCTATCTCCATCCCTCTATCAAGAGCGGCCCTGGGGATTCCCCTTTATTGCAAACATCCCTCATCCCGCTTTGCCTCTTCTGCTGCTCTGCCATCCTTGCCAGCTTCCCCATCCATCTCTTTTTCCCTAGTCACCCCGTTCCAGCCCCTTCCTCCCCTTAGGTCTGTGCTTCAGGAGCCAAAGGAGAAACGCTCCCCTTCACAGTTGGTATCCCCCACTATTCTTTTCCTCTCCCCCCCTCCCTCCACATGCAGGTAGAAGGGCCATTTAGCAGGTAGCTACATGTTCAAACTTCAGAGGGGGGAACTACACTATTTCAATCCTGGTTCTAGGAAACCTTGCTTGCTCCCAAGGATGCACAAACCCTCCATTACTGCTTGGTCCGTAGTTGAGGGCAACCAAGATAGGGAAGAAATAAAGCAGAAGGAGGGAAGGGAAAAGTAAAAAAATAAAAATAAAAATAAAAAAGCCACTTTCCTAACACTTAATAAAGAAATCTGAGAATAATGTTTTACAGAGGGGATGTCCCACCCAGGCAACTTTAAGACTTGTGAACTTCAGCTCCCAGAATTCCCCAGCCAGCCAGCCAGCAATTCCCCATCCACAAGTCTTCTCCAACATTGGATCTCCATACTTTACAGTAAAATGATAATCAAGCAACGAGCTTAAGTTAAGGATTGAATTTATGCAAACCTAAATTGGAGCCCATTGCTTGTGGAATTCGGTATATTTCTGGTCACAGGGCCAGATTGCCACAGTGTGAGTAATTTCTGGAAATCTGCTTAAAGTCCCTACCAGGTAATGTAGGGCTGACTTATGTGGCTTTAAGTAGAAAGAGTGGTCAAACACAAGGCCTGTGTTCATGGACAAAACACTACCTTAAATCTTTGGGAGAAAATTTCTGTAGCTCAGGGTTGAACTGTGGGGTCCTTGGTGCTCTCTGAGCTTGATGGTTTTCTTGTAGACGTTTCACTACCCAAGTAGGTAACATCTTCAGTGCTAGAGGAGACGGGGGAGAGGAGGAGGAGGAGGAGGAGGAGGAGGAGGAGGAGGAGGAGGAGGAGGAGGAGGAGGAGGAGGAGGAGGAGGACTACGACTGTGGGGTCCTTGGTGCTCTCTGAGCTTGGTTGTTTTCTTGCAGACGTTTCATTACCGAAGTAGGTAACATCTTGAGTGCTAGAGGAGAGGGAGGAGGAGGAGGACTGTTGGGTCCTTGGTGCTCTCTGAGCTTGGTTGTTTTCTTGCAGACGTTTCATTACCCAACTATGCTCGACTTGCTTGCTGGTGCTCTTTATCTTTCATCTTTATTTATATTTATTTAAATCTTTACCTTTGTTATTTCTACAAGTAACTCGATGTGGCGAACATACCAAAGAATCCATCCTTCCTATTTTTCCCTACAACAACCCTATGAGGTGGGTTGGGCATTGAGTGGGGACTGGCCCTAGGGTGGAACTAGGACTCAGAGCCTCCTGATGATTGGCCCAAAGTCACTCAACCGGCTTTCATGCCTAAAGCAGGACTAGAACTCACAGTCTCCTGGTTTCTGGCCTGGTGCCTCCAACAGTAGATCCAACTCGCTCTTGTATTAGAATGTTCAGGAAATGCTAAACCTTTAGAGGGAGGGTCTTCCAACTTGGCCTTTTTATGACTTGTGGACTTCAACTCCCAGAATTCCTCAGCCAGGGTGTCTGTTTGCGCTTCTGCGTACAAGTGTGCCCATGGAAATGTGCATGAGTAAGTAAGTTTTTACTAGGAATTTGAAATAGTAGCTATGAATGGAAAATATTGTATCTTGAGGATTCCTTGGATCCCATGAGTTAGTTTTACAGATTCTTACTTAAATTACAGTTTCTTGTTCAAACTGAATATCATAGAAAAATCATTTAGTCTTCCTTCCTTCCTCCTCCCCTCCCCTCCCCTCCCCTCCTCTCCCCTGCCCTCCCTCCCTCCCTCCTTCCTTCCTTCCTTCCTTCCTTCCTTCCTTCCTTCCTTCCTTCCTTCCTTCCTTCCTTCCTTCCTTCCTTCCTTCCTTCTCTCCCTCCCTCCCTCCCTCCCTCCCTCCCTTCCCTCTTTCCTTCCTAAACAACCTTAACAAAATATGCTGATCTGGGTACCCTCTGTTTTCATATCAAATTTGTGGTCTTCTGTTGGCAGTGATGTCAAGAACATCCATTTGGGGCTGTTACGTGCTGGATATCTGCCAGTTTGCAAAGAGGGCTCCAGAGAAATGTTTTATTAACTAATTCCAAAGAAGTTGTTATTCCTGAAGAAAGAGAAATAAAATAAAATAAAATAAAATAAAATAAAATAAAATACCGTAAAATAAAATAAAATAAAATAAAATAAAATAAAAACTAAACTCAGGCATTCGGCAGAGTGATTCGACTGCAAAGCTTTTAAAGTATTTCAGTGGAAAATGTTTTAAAAGCTTTGCAGTTTAAGCTGCAATTCTTCAGTCTGAGGGAAAAAAAAGACGGTCAGCTGCTTGCATGCCAGTTGCTTTTCATTGCACAACAATGCGGGTAGTCCTTGACTTACAACAGCTCATTTAGTGACCATATGAAGTTACAACGGCACTGAAGAAAGTGGCTTATGACCGTTTTTCACACTTATGACCCTTGCGGCATCGCCGTGGTCACGGGATCAAAATTTGGATACTTGGCAAGTGACTTGTACTTAGGACGGTCATGTGATCACCTTTTGCTATGGTGCTTTTTGACAAGACAAGCCAACATGCTCAAAATTCAGACGCTTGGCAACCGACTCACGTTTATGACCGTTGCAATGTCTCTGGGTCACGTGATCCCTTTCTGCGACCTTCTGACAAGCAAATTCAATGGGGAAGCCAGATTCGCTTAACAATCCTGTTACTTGCTTAACAGCTGCAGTGATTCGCTTAAAAACCGTGACAAGAAAGGTCGTAAAATGGGGCAAAAGCCACTTAACTGTCTTTCTCTTAGCAAGAGAAATTTTGGACTCGGTTGTGGTCGTAAATCGAGGACTGTGTACAGTGCTTCCGTGATGGAGGAGTTGGGAATGATAAGGAGGGGGAAATCCATAACAGCCGTAGATCTGCTCTTGTATACTTTGTTACATTGCTGTAATAATCATGCATGGGTTGAAAATACATAGAGTGGAAATTTTGTTTCCTTTCACAGGTGTGAAGGAACATACTTGCTTTTGTAAAATGAACCATCTGGTAGAATCCAGTTTTCAGAGTTCTTGTCTAAAACAAACACACAACCAAACATTGCAATCCTAAGAACATCAGAAGACTGGTATTAGAAACTTCCTGACAGTGAGAACAATCAACCAGTGGAACAGCTTCCCACCAGAAATTGTGGGTGCTCCATCACTGGAGGTTTTTAAGAAAAGGCTAGACATTCATCTGTCTGAGATGGTATAGGTTCTGCTGCTTGAGCAGGGGGCTGGACTAGAAGACCTCCAAGATCCCTTCCAGCTCTATTCTATTCTATTCTATTCTATTCTATTCTATTCTATTCTATTCTATTCTATTCTATTCTGTTCTGTTCTGTTCTGTTCTGTTCTGTTCTGTTCTGTTCTGTTCTACTCTACTCTACTCTACTCTACTCTACTCTACTCTACTCTACTCTACTCTACTCTACTCTACTCTACTCTACTCTACTCTACTCTACTCTATTCTATTCTATTCTATTCTATTCTATTCTATTCTATTCTATTCTACAATCTGTTTATTCTATTCTATTCTAGATTTGGAGAAAACTCACCTTGGTCTAGCACAGTTTTTTTCAACCTTGGCAGCTTGAAGATATGTGGACTTCAACTCCCAGAATTCCCCAGCCAGCACGGAGAAAAGAATCCTAGGCTCACGGCACGTCTTAGCTCTTTAATTCTATCACTGTCTTAAGACAGCACGTGTAACTAGGTTACTTAGAAATCCATTCAAATATTTTAAGTTGAGGATTCCTTAATGCTCTGAGGTTGTTTGTTTGCTTGCAGACATTTCACTACCCAGCTAGCTAATATCATCAGTGCCAGAAGGGGGTGGACAGATGAGACAGATGAGACAAAAGACCAGCAGAGTAGATTGATGAAGGCCAACTCACAGTCAGAAGACGTGATTAGAACTGTTTACTTGCACAACCCGCGGGTAGACTCAACCATAGTTTTTAACTAGGAAACTGTGAGTATCCTAAGCCAAGCTAAATCCCAAAAGCTGGAAGCCTGACACTAGAGTAAATCAGACATCAACAGCCACGCCGAGATAAACAACATCTACATACCATTATGCAGACTCTGTAAACCGCTTAGAGAGGGCTGTAAAGCACTGTGAAGCGGTATATAAGTTTAAGTGCTGATGCTATTCAAAAGAGGCAGTAAAAAAGCTGAAAAGAGTGGGGGGGGGGAAAAGACCAAAACACCTCCTCGCCAGCAATCGACACCGAGATAAGCAGAGATTAAAACCAAGATTAGTACTAGACCAACAATCAAGCAGTGAACAATACACCAATTCTAGAACTACCAACTCAGGCAAACAAACAGAGAACAATAGCCTAATCAAGGAATCACCAAGAATACTTCCACCGGCACGGACAAGGCAATCCACTAGTATATAAAAAGTATATATAAAAGTAGAGCAAACCCCACTCCCTTCTAGCCCTGATGATGTTACCTAGTTGGGTAATGAAAGGTCTGCAAAAAAACCACCAAGCTGAGAGAGCACCAAGGGCCCCACAGTCCTCCTCCTCCTCCTCCTCCTCCTCACAAACCCCACTCCCTTCTAGCCCTGATGATGTTACCTAGTTGGGTAATGAAAGGTCTGCAAAAAAACCACCAAGCTGAGAGAGCACCAAGGGCCCCACAGTCCTCCTCCTCCTCCTCCTCCTCCTCCTTCTCCTCCTCCTCCCTCCACATTCTGTTCTAGCCCTGATGATGTTACCTAGTTGGGTAACGAAAGATCTGCAAAAAACCCACCAAGCTCAGAGAGCACTAAGGACCCCATAATCCTCATTCTCCTCCTCTCCACAAACAACCCTCCCTTTTAGTACTGATGTTACCTAGCTGAGTAATGAAATGTCTGCAAGAAAACCACCAAGCTCAGAGAGCACCAAGGACCCCTCCCTCCCTCCCTCCCTCCCTCCCTCCCTCCCTCCCTTCCTTCCTTCCTTCCTTCCTTCCTTCCTTCCTTCCTTCCTTCCTTCCTTCCTTCTCCTCCTCCTCCTCCTCCTCCTCCTCCTCCTCCTCCTCCTCCTCCATTCTAACTTTGTTAATCATTTCATGGTTTAGCCCAGGGGTCAGTAACCTGAAACAGTGAAAGAGCCACTCGGAACCGGTTCCCTCACAAAAGGAAAAACAGAGCCGCAAAAAATATGTGCACATGGCTTGACTGAAGAGTGGAGCCAAGGCGAGATATGCACCTACCCTGCATATTTGAATTGATTGGTTGAACTTTTTTAGTCCCACTTTTTTTGGGGGGGACTGCACATGGCAGAGGACTAGGAGCCACAGGAGACGGCTGAAAGAGCCGCATGCGGCTCCGGAGCCGCGGGTTGCAGACCTGTGGTTTAGCCTAAGGCGCAAACCCTGCTTATTTGTTAATTTCAAGATTCACTATATATAAACCCAGAAGGTCGTTTAATTCTGTAAGCAGCTAGATGTGCTACACAACACACAGTGGTTGTGGGTATCAGCCTTTCCCCTAACTTGGTTCTTTCCATCTTTGATGCTGGCTAGGGGAAACCATATTAGGCAGACTAAATCTTTGTCTGTGATGTGTCTTGAGGTTCTAGTAGAAAACCAAATTAGATTTGTCCATCGTGAAATCTCGATCTATCTTTAGCTGTCCTTGGTGCCTCTATCAAAACTTTTCGATCTATGTTGAATCAGGCTGCCTGGGAATTATGAGAATTGAAATCCCAAACCTCTGGAAGGTATTATTGGGGGGGAAAAAATCTGTGCAAGGGAACTTTTGAATTTATTTTATCCTTTCTACCTCTTCCATTTTCCTCTCCTTTCCACCTTACCCTCCAGACTCCAAAATTTATGATGGCTTGCAAAGCTAGGTCACGCAGACGTGAGTATATTCAGTAGCATTTCTCTGGCTAGGCTCCAACACCGAAAAACAGAGCAGATTTATTGTTGTTGTTGTTAGCTGCGAAGTCGTGTCCGACCCATCGCGACCCTATGGACAACATTCCTCCAGGCCTTCCTGTCCTCTACCATCTTCTGGAGTCCATTTAAGCTCACGCCTACTGCTTCAGTGACTCCATCCAGCCACCTCATTCTCTGTCGTCCCCTTCTTCTATTGCCCTCGATCTTTCCCAGCATTAGGCTCTTCTCCAGTGAGTCCTTCCTTCTCATTAGGTGGCCAAAGTATTTGAGTTTTAGCTTCAGGATCTGGCCTTCTAAAGAGCAGTCAGGATTGATCTCCTCTAGGACTGACCGGTTTGATCGCCTTGCAGTCCAAGGGACTCGCAGGAGTCTTCTCCAGCACCATAGTTCAAAGGCCTCAATTCTTTGGCGCTCAGCCTTTCTTATGGTCCAACTTTCACTGCCATACATTGCAACTGGGAAGACCATAGCCTTGACTATACGCACTTTTGTTGACAGGGTGATGTCTCTGCTTTTTAGTGTGCTGTCTAGATTTGCCATGGCTTTCCTCCCCAGGAGCAAGCGTCTTTTAATTTCTTGGCTACAGTCCCCATCTGCAGTGATCTTGGAGCCCAGGAAAATAAAATCTGTCACTACCTCCATTTCTTCCCCATCTATTTGCCAGGAATTGAGAGGGCCAGATGCCATGATCTTGGTTTTCTTAATGTTAAGTTTCAACCCAACTTTTGCACTCTCCTTCTTCACCCGCAACAAGAGGCTCTTTAGTTCGTCTTCACTTTCTGCCATTAGAGTGGTATCATCTGCGTATCTTAGGTTGTTGATATTTCTTCCGGCAATCTTAATTCCAACTTTTGATTCATCTAGCCCTGCCTTTCTCATGATGTGCTCTGCATATAAGTTAAATAGGCAGGGCGACAGTATACAGCCTTGCCGGACTCCTTTCCCAATTTTGAACCAATCAGTGGTTCCATGTCCAGTTCTCACTGTTGCTTCTTGACCCGCATATAGGTTTCTCAAGAGACAAATAAGATGGTCTGGTACTCCCATCTCTTTAAGAACTTGCCACAGTTTGTTATGATCCACACAATCAAAGGCTTTAGCATAGTCAATGAAGCAGAAGTAGATGTTTTTCTGGAACTCCCTAGCTTTCTCCATGATCCAGCGTATGTTGGCAATTTGATCTCTAGTTCCTCTGCCTCTTCGAAATCCTGCCTGTACTTCTGGTAGTTCTCGATCCACATACTGCTGAAGTCTAGCTTGTAGGATTTTAAGCATGACTTTACTAGCATGAGAAATGAGTGCAATGGTGCGATAGTTTGAACATTCTTTGGCACTGCCTTTCTTTGGAATTGGAATGTAAACTGATCTTTTCCAATCCTGTGGCCACTGTTGAGTTTTCCAAATTTGCTGGCAAATTGAGTGTAGCACTTTTACTGCACTGTCTTTTAAGATTTTGAATAGCTCAGCTGGAATACTGTCACCTCCACTAGCTTTGTTGTTGCTCAGCTTTTCTAAGGCCCACTTCACCTCACATTCTAGGATGTCTGGCTCGAGGTCAGTGACCACCTCATTGTGATTATCATGGACATTAAGCTCATTCTTATATAGTTCTTCTGTGTAATTTTGCCACCTCTTCTTAATCTCTTCTGCCTCTGTTAGGTCCCTGCCATTTTGGTCCTTTATCATGCCCATTTTTGCATTAAACGTTCCCTTCATCTGTCCAATTTTCTTGAAAAGATCTCTGGTCCTCCCTATTCTATTGTTTTCTTCTATTTCTTTGCACTGTTCATTTAAGAAGGCATTCTTATCTCTTCTAGCTATTCTCTGGAATTCTGCATTCAATTGGGCATATGTATGTTTTTCTCCCTTGCCTTTCGCTTCCCTCCTTTCCTCAGCTATTTGCAAAGCTTCCTCAGACAGCCATTTTGCTTTCTTGCATTTCTTTTTCTTTGGGATGGTTTTGGTTGCTACCTGTTGTACAATGTCGCAAACCTCTGTCCATAGTTCTTCAGGCACTCTGTCTATCAGATCTAATTCCTTAAATCTATTTGTCACCTCTACTGTATATTCAACAGGGATATGATTTAATTCATACCTGAGTGGCCTAGTGCTTTTCCCTACTTTCTTCAGTTTAAGCTTAAACTTTGCAAGGAGAAGCTCATGGTCTGAGCCACAGTCAGCTCCTGGTCTTGTTTTTACTGACTGTATAGAGCTTCTCCATCTTTGGCTGCAGAGCATATAGTCAATCTGATTTCTGTGTTGACCGTCTGGTGATGTCCATGTGTAGAGCCGTCTCTTGGGTTGTTGGAAAAGAGTGTTTGCTATGACCATCGTATTCTCTTGACAAAATTCTATCAGCCTGTGCCCTGCTTCATTTTGTACTCCAAGGCCAAACTTGCCTGTTATTCCAGTTATCTTTTGGCTTCCTACTTTAGCATTCCAATCCCCCATGATGATAAGGACATCATTTTTTGGTGTTACTTCTATAAGGTGCTGTAGGGCTTCATAGAACCGGTCAATTTCATCCTCTTCAGCACTGGTGGTTGGGGCATAGACTTGGACTACTGTGATATTGAATGGTTTGCCTTGGATTCGAACTGAGATCATTCTGTCATTTTGAGGATTGTATCCCAGTATTGATTTTCCTACTCTTTTATTGACTATGAAGGCTACTCCATTTCTTCTGAGGGATTCTTGCCCGCAGTAGTATACCTGATGGTCATCTGAATTAAATTCACCCATTCCTGTCCATTTTAGTTCGCTGATACCTAAGATGTCGATGTTCAGTCTTGTCATCTCTTGTTTGACCACGTCCAGCTTTCCTTGATTCATGGATCTTACATTCCAGGTTCCTATGGAGAAAAAATCTTTACAGCATCGGACTTTCCTTTCACCACCAGACATATCCACAGCTGAGCGTCCTTTCGGCTTTGGCCCAGTCGCTTCATTCTTTCTGGCGCTACTAGTACTAGCCCTCTGCTCTTCCCCAGTAGCATATTGGACGCCTTCCGACCTGAGGGGCTCATCTTCCAGCGTCATATCGTTTTGCCTTTTGGTACTGTCCATAGGGTTTTCATGGCAAAGATACTGGAGTGGGTTGCCATTTCCTTCTCCAGTGGATCACGTTTTGTCAGAACTCTCTGCTATGACCTGTCCGTCTTGGGTGGCCCTGCACGGCATAGCTCATAGCTTCATTGAATTACGCAAGCCCCTTCGCCACGACAAGGCAGTAATCCATGAAGGGGCAGATTTATTACTGAGTCACAAAGAACTACAAGTGTGTAAAAAACATGACTGGTTATGAACAAGTCAAAAGTCAAAAATAAATATGCCATGACTTTCCACTAGTTCTGTCTGTCCTACTTTTCTTGAAACCTAGCCACTAATACATAGCTGTGCTATGGGCTTGCTAATTTACAGTTGCTGTATTTCAGACTCTTGCTATGCTCAGGAGCCCTGTGCAAAATTGAAATTAAAATTGTTTAAATTCTCCCACAATCCCTTGTTCCAGATGGCTGTTCTACAAAACACATCTCGGGTTAAGTACAAATCTGAGTCCTGTTCTGGAGTTCATCTTCCTTATTCATCAAGATTTCTTTGTCTTGATCCTGGTTTTGGGTTACCGGTGGTCCTTGACTTACAACAGACATGTCAAACACAAGGCCCGGGGGCCAGATCCGGCCCGCAAAGTGGTTTCATGTGGCCCCCGAAGCCATCCTGGAAACAGTGAGGGAACGGCCCCCACTGTCTTGGCCCTGGCCCAGAGACCCTCCTTCTGCCAGAGACCCTCAGATCTGTCCCACTCCTGCCCGGGCCCCCGTAGGCACCCTTGATGCAAACGATGTAGAGCTGGCCACGCCCACCCAGTAGGCCATACGCACACTAGCCACGCCCACCCAAGTAGGCCACACCCACCCAGGCCATACCCACCCAGCCCCCCCCCCCCCGAGGGCAACCTCAATGCTGATGCGGCCCTCAATGAAATTGAGTTTGACACCCCTGACTTACAACAAAGATGATCGGGGGACTGGAGGCTAAAACATATAGGGAACGGTTGCTGGAATTGGTTATGTCTGGTTTAAAGAAGAGAAGGACGAGGGGGGACATGAGAGCAGTCTTCCAATATCTCAGGGGCTGCCCCAAAGAAGAGGGAGTCAAGCTATTCTCTAAAACACCCAAAGGCAGGACAAGAAGCAACGGACGGAAACTAACCAAAGAGAGAAACAACCTAAAACTGAGGAGAAATTTTCTGACAGTTAGAACAATTAACCAGTGGAACAACCTGCCTCCAGAAACTGTGAATGCTCCAACACTAGACGTCTTTAAAAAGAGACTGGACAGCCATTTGTCTGAAATGGTACTATAGGGTTTCCTGCCTGAGCAGGGGGTTGGACTAGATGACCTCCAAGGTCCCTTCCAACTATTATTATTATTATTGTTGTTGTTGTTGTTGTTGTTGTTGTTAACAGTGCATTTAGGGACTGTTCAAAGTTACAACAGCACTGAAAAAAGTGACTTTTGAGTGTTTTTCACATTTATGACCATTGAAGCAGTCCCATGGTCACGTGATTTGCATTCGGTTGCTTGACAACTGACTCATATTTATGACGGTTGCGGTGTTCCGGAATCATGTGATCCCCTTTTGCAACCTTCTGACAAGCAGAGTCAATGGTGAAGCCAGATTCAGTTAACAACCGGGTTGCTAATTTAAAAGCTGCAGTGATTCACTTACCAACTGTGGCAAGAAAAATCATAAAATGGGGCAAAATTCACTTAACAAATGCCTCGCTTAACAACAGAAATTGTGGGCTCAATGGTGGTCGTAATGCATTTAGTTCATGAAGAGCATTTTCTCTGCGGAAGGTGTACTTGTCCTGTCCTGTTAGGATCCCGATTTTTTAAAAAAAGCACCATCACTTCTGTGTGTTTTCAATATGGCTGTGTGTTAGGGTTAAGCTAATGGGGTTGGCTATGAGTAGGACTTGGAAAGGAGACCACCAGGAGATCTCAGAACTATAAGTTAGTTTGTGGGTTGTATCTGAGTAAGATGTGGAGAGGAGGCCACCAGGAGGTCTCAGAACTATAGGCTAGATTGTAGGTTGGCTCTAAGTAAGGCGTGAAAAGGAGACCACCAGGAGATCTCAGAACATAATATTTTAAACTGGACTCCTTACTGGCTTTTAGAAAAAATTGCATTATTGCTTTTTCCAGTCCTATCTGGTGACAGCCCATAAACAGCTGAGACAATTTTTACAGTTCAGTTCCAAAAAAATAATTCCTGAGGGAATGAAGCTAAAGAGGAAAAACTAGGCTGAAATGCAGGAGTGGGCAGTTATAGTCCCTTTACGACCTGTGGACTTCAACTCCCAGAATTCCTGAGCTAGCCATTCATGGTTGCCTCAGGAATTCTGGGAGTTGTAGTCCACAGGACTTAAAGGGACCATAGCTGTTCACCCCTCTGAAATGTAATGTTCCTTCTTCTTTGCAGCCCGGTCAGGTAAGGTAGGGGTCTTCAAAACTTGGCCCTTTTATGACTTATGGACTTCAACTCCCAGAATTCCTCAGCCAGGCATGTGTCACGCGTGCCTGGCTGAGGAATTCTGGGAGTTGAAGTCCACAAGTCATAAAAGGGCCAAGTTTGAAGACCCCTGAGGTAAGGAAACAAATCTGGAGGCAGGACTGACATAAACTCTTCCCACTAATTTGCATGGAGGTGACTGGAGACAAATGAGATTAAAAACAGTCCAGGTATAGTTGCTAACCATCAACTTGAAACTTGGCAGGGACTTAACAAACTATTGTTTAGTGACTGTTCAAGTATCAATGCCACTGGAAAAAGTAGGACTGATTCTCTCATTTATAACCGATGCAGCATCTCCATGGTTATGTAATCAACAATTGGGTGCTTGCCAACTGGCATGTATTTACAACAATTGTTGTGTCCCAGAGTTGTGTGATCACCATTTATGAACTTCCCAAGCAGCTTCTAACAAGCAAAGTCAATGGGAGAATCCAGATTTACTTGCCAACTGCATGATTCACTTCACAATTGCATTGATTAGCTTAACAACCGTGGCAAGGAGGTCGTAAAATTGGGCACGACTCACTTAATGACCACTTTGCATAACAACATCAGTTCTGCTCTCAGTTGTGGTCATAAGTTGAGGACTTCCTGTACTGTTTTCAGACGGCTACCTCGAGTTTTTATATTTTGCTTTGTGGACGTCTTGGCAAATTACTACTCTGGGATGCCCTTCATAAGAACAGTTAATAGCAGTCAACTGAAATAAATGCTGTTCTTAATTTTAATGCCTGTCTGCTTGCCAGGAGGCCAGAAGGAAAATGGTTGAATTTGCTCATTGGATTCATTCGTTTTCCTTTTTACTTCACGTCTGTTTGTGTTTTCGTTTGCTGTGCTGTGCGAAACATGATGGATGGTTTGTGTGTACCAACAGTGTGCTTACCAAAACATGATTGGTGGTTTGCACACCATTGGATCCTTAATAAACCGTGACTGATGGTTTGCACATCAGCAGCATGCGTGGCATGTGGCGTGAACCCAGCCAATGGAGACGTATTCAAATGATGGTTTAATGTAGCATGTGAAAATCGTATGTGTGGGTTTCTTTCTCTTTAAATCTTATTGACTTGGGAGATGGCTGTCTCGCCTGCAGGCGCATATCTCTCCTCCTGTTTGTCTCCCTCACCACAGCCAGACTGAAAAAGGCAGTTTCTGTGGTTCAGGAAAGACCAGAATCTGGGTCTCTTCACCCCAGTGTCTAATGTTGATGGAGAGAAGAGATGGGTGATGGTGGCAGTAATGATGGCTAGTACTGCAATTTTGGAAAGATTTTACTCTTATTTGCTAACACCTCAATAAAATCTTCCTCCCCCATTCTCCATTTAGGAGGAACAAAGAGAAAATGGAGGCCTCTACTTTTGCAACTTCCATTATTTGAAGAGTCTGCTGGATGTTTGTCCAGAAAGGAACATTTATTTAATTATCTCCTTGCATTAAAGTAAACCCGGCCAGCAACTTTGGACAGAGATAAATTGTCCTGTCTGGCTTTAAAGTCTGCAACACTCAGCAAAATGTCAGATCTCATTAGAGTTCCCTTTTCTCTAACCATGGTCGGAGGTGGTTCTCCAAGAAGATGGAAATGGTGCATCTTAATGGAATAATAAAGGGACGTGGTGGCTCAGTGGGTTAGGACGCTGAGCTTGTCGATCAGAAGATCGGCAGTTTGGCGGGTCGAATCCCGAGTGCCGCGTAACAGAGTGAGCGCCTGTTACTCGTCCTAGCTTCTGCCCACCTAGCAGTTCAAAAGCACGTAAAAATGCAAGTAGAAAAATAGGGACCACTACGGTGGGAAGGTAACAGCGTTCTGTGCGCCTTTGGCGTCTAGTCATGCCAGCCACATGACCACGGAGACGTCCTCGGACAATCGTTGGCTCTTCGGCTTTGAAACGGAGATGAGCACCAGCCCCTAGAGTCGGAAACAACTAGCACGCATGTGCGGGGGAACCTTTAACTTTACCTTTTTAATGGAATAATAGAATAACAGAATTGGAAGGCACCTTGGAGGCCATCTAGTCCAACCCCCTGCTCAGGCAGGAATCCCTATACCATTTCAGACAATTGGCCATCCAATCTCTTCTTAAAAACTTCCAGTGTTGGAGCATTCACAATTTCTGGAGGCAAGCAGTTCCACTGGTTAATTGTTCTCACTGTCTGGAAATTTCTCCTTAATTCCAGGTTGCTTCTCTCCCTCATTGGTTTCCATCCATTGCTTCTTGTCCTGCCTTCAGGTGCTTTGGAGAATACCTTGACTCCCTCTTCTCTGGGGCAGCCCCTGAGATATTGGAAGACTGCTATCATGTCACCCCTCGCCCTTCTCTTTATTAAACTAGAGACATATACCCAATTCCAGCAACGGTTCCTTATATGTTTGAGCCTCCAGTCTCCTGATCATCTTTGTTGCTCTTCTCTGCACTCTTTCTAGAGTCTCAACGTCTTTTTTTTACATCGTGGCAATCTTCTAAGAATGTGATTGGCAGTCTTAGCAAGTGGACTGCCTGCTGTCTGATTTCTGCCCATTATTTAAAAAGTGCCTTTCTCTCTCTCTCTTTAAACCTCTCCTTTATGTTTGTGCAAGACAGGACAAAATAACCTCACTTTGCACTAGCATGCGTCTCTCTCTCTCTCTCTCTTGTCCCAAACTGTGTCAGAAACATTCTGTCCTAACTGAGATCTAGGACAAGAAGATAGCTCTGTGTTTCACACACACAACCGGGGGCGTGAAAAGGATTTTGAAACCACAGTCAGCGCTGTCATACCTTTGTTAAACAGGCCATTGCAGTTTTAGGTTGCATCAATGGATAATTTCCAAATGACTGGACGTAATCCCTTTTAAATACTTTTTTCTGCATGTGTCCAAACACTTTATCAAGAGCAGGGGGTTGGACTAGAAGATCTGAAAAATAGCTTTTATCCGTGGGCTGTTAGGCTTTTAAATGGGACATAATCTTATGCAGAATTGACTTGGGAGACCGGTGTGTGGTGTAGTTGGTTTACATGGTGTGGTGGGATGGAGGGTTTGTTGTCACTGTGTGTTGGGGGGAGAGAGCACGGGGGGAGGCTCAGCTAATCTCAATGTACACATGTTGTACTTTGACAATAAAGGTTTATTTATTTATTTTATTTATTTATTTATTTATTTATTCCCACTTTATTATTCTGTTATTCTGTTATTTAGTTCCAAGAGAAACGAAGAAGTCAGAAATTAAGTTTGAAAGAAAGAAAGAAAGAAAGAAAGAAAGAAAGAAAAAGAAAGGGAGGGAGGAGGGGAGGAAGGAAAGAAGGAAGGAAAAAGGGGAGGGAGGGAAGAAGGAAGGAAAGAAGGAAGAGAGGGAGGAAAAAAGGGAGTGAGGGAGGAAAGGAGAGAGGAAGAAAGGAAGGAAGGAATGGGTGCAGAGAAAAACAGAGAAAGACAGAAGGCAAAATTGGGCATTTTTCACCTTAAGAAAACTGAGCTAGACCTAAAAGGATCTTGAAAGTGCGTGATAGAAAATGAGATTCATAGGACCTGATAAAAGCCACGGTGGTGTCAAAATGATGTCACGTGGATCATGACATCATCATGAAAATGACATAGGATGACATCATGACCCCGTGGACCTGTTCTCTCTATTTCCAGAACATAGAACATAAAACTTGTTCTGCTGGATCTGACTGATCCAGTCCAGCCATCTATAGGCAATCCTGCAGTTACAACCACATTGGAGTCCAAAATGTCCATTGCCAAGCAAGACAGTTGGGAAACGAGTTTTGTCCCATTTTACGACCTTTCTTCCCACAGTTGTTAAGTGAATCATTGCAGTGGTTCAGTTAGTAACCCGGGCGTTAACCGAATCCAGCTTCCCCATTGACTTTGCTTGTCAGAAGGTCGCAAAAGGTGGTGACAAGATCCCAGGACACTGCAGCTGTCATGAATTTTGATCAAGTGAAAATCAATCAATCAATATTAGATAAAATAACACAAAATCAAACCAAACCAAATTTTAGTTTAGTGTGCTGCGGAAACCCACCTTGAAAACATTGCTTTGGGATGCCATGCTCCAGCGTGGAAATGAAACTATGTCCAAGCTTCAAGCTGAAGTTTCTTACCAATCTCTGAACCTACAAGTGGGAATTAAACTTTAAAATTAAATTAAATTCCAGGATCTGAGGGGCTGCCACAAAGAAGAGGGGGTCCAATTATTCTCCAAAGCACCTGAGGGCAGGACAAGAAGCAATGGATGGAAGCTAATCAAGGAGAGAAGCAACCTGGAATTAAGGAGAAACTTCCAAACAGTGAGGACAATTAACCAGTGGAACAGCTTGCCTCCAGAACTTGTGGGTGCTCCATTACTGGAGGTTTTTTAGAAGAGATTGGACAACCCTTTGTCTGAAATGGTATAAGGTCTCCTGCCTGAACAGGGGGTTGGACTAGAAGACCTCCAAAGTCCCTTCCAGCTCAATTCTGGTTGATTGATTGATTGAATTTCTGTTGGTGTGATTTGAAAAATAAAAATAAAAATCAAGGGCGGTAGTGAAGTTGGAGCAAGAGTTGCAGAAACACAACTTCTGTAGAAATCTGAAAACTGCCCTGTGCGTATGAGCAAACCTTGATCCTTCCAATAGATACTGATTGAATGCCGGTGCATATTCCTTGTCGAACTGAGTTCATTGCCAATTAAGCATTATAATTCTGTGCCTGCAGGGAAATAGTCCCAATCCATCTTAAAATTCAGCTGTGATTATGCACAGTCAGAGCCTGAAGGGGACAAGAGAGTGTCTCATGATTGCTGGAGGACATATGGTATGTGGTTAATGGGAACTTATGGCTCTGGACGAAATGTAATTTCCATTTTTTAAAATTAGGGCCTCCAAAGCCAAGGATTCAAAATCGTGGTTGGAGGTTTTTTTTGTTTTTTGTTTTAATAGCCGTGTGGTTGAGTTTAGATTATGTTGCCCATGGAGATTCTCAGTCATTCCAGGTCATGGTTGTCCTAAAGGTGTTTTTTTTCAGGAGTCAACTGGACTTCCTTGTTTGTCTTTGAAGATGTTTCGCTTCTCATCCCAAGAAACTTCTTCGGCTCTAAGGAGAAGCTTCTTGGGCTGAGAAGCGAAACGCCTTCAAAGAAAAATAAGAAAGTCCAGTTGCCTCCTGAAAAAAACGCCTTTGGAATTTAGATTATGTTACGGTGCATTGTGTTAACCCAATTCATGTCAGCGTGTATGTGTGTGTAAAGATTCATTGGCTGCATAAAGTGTTAAAACTAGTCAAAAACAAGATGGGCTATTTTGTTGTATCGTGAATGAGGGGTATAGCCATTGTCTGACCAATCTGTTGATTCATATTATGGTTTCTAGGAACATCAAGCCATGGTTTATTAAACTCAGTGTAGGGTTTAGCATATTTATGAATCCAGGCTGGGACAGTGATGCAGACAATCCTTAACTTATGACCCCCATTGAGCCCAACGCTTACACTGTTAAGCAAGACAGTTGTTAACGGAGTTTTGCGCCATTTTACAACCTTTCTTGCCACAGTTGTTAAGTGAATCACTGCAGTTCTTCAGTTAGTAATTGGGTTGTTAAGTGAATCTGCCTTCCCCATTGACTTTGCTAGTCCAAAAGTTCCCAAAGGGGATCACATGACCCTGGGACGCTGCAGTGGACATAAATTTGAGCCGGTTGCCAAATGCCTGAATTTGGATCCCATGACCTTGGGGATGCTGCAACGGTCGTAAGTGTGGAAAAACGGTCACAAGTCACTTTTTCAGTGCCCTTGTAGCTTTGAACGGTCGCTAAATGAACGGTGGTAAATTGAGGACCACCTGGATTACATTCTGTTAAGCCAGTTAATGTCAGAGCACATGTGAAAGGTTCAGTGTCTGAGGTGCAAAGTCAATGGAGGAAGCTAGATTTGCTTCACAACCTCATGTTAATAATAATAAAGTTGGAAGGGACCTTGGAGGTCATCTAGTCCAACCCCCTGCTCAGGCAGGAAACCCTATACCATTTCAGACAAATGGCTGTCCAGTCTCTTCTTAAAAACTTCCAGTGTTGGAGCATTCACCACCTCTGGAGGCAGGTTGTTCCACTGATTGATTGTTCTAACTGTCAGGAAATTTCCCCTTAGTTCCAGATTGCTTCTCTTCTTGATTAGTTTCCATCCGTTGCTTCTTGTCCTGCCTTCAGGTGCTTTGGAGAATAGCTTGACTCCCTCTTCTTTGGGGCAGCCCCTGAGATATTGGGAGACTGCTATCATGAGCCTTGGTGGAGCAGTGGGCTAATGCCTCCTTAAGTAACACCAGCTGCCTGCAATTAGTGCAGGTTCGCATCCCACCAGGCTCAAGGTTGACTCAGCCTTCCATCCTTCCAAGGTAGGTAAAATGAGGACCCAGATTGTTGGGGGCAATAAGCTGACTTTGTAATAATGCCGCTTGGGGTGTGTGTGAAAGCCCTAATAAGCAGGCATATACATAGAATGAAGGCTACTGCTAAGCTTGTAAGCCGCCCTGAGTCTTCGGAGAAGGGCGGGATATAAA
Organism: Vipera berus; assembly: GCF_964194415.1. Classification (NCBI taxonomy): domain Eukaryota; kingdom Metazoa; phylum Chordata; class Lepidosauria; order Squamata; family Viperidae; genus Vipera; species Vipera berus. Next base: position 7,205,104 of record NC_138204.1, read on the forward strand.
TGGAATTAAAATAAAAAAATAAAATAAAATAAATAAATGTCCCCCCTCTTCCTTCTCTTCATTAAACTAGACATACCCAATTCCAGCAGCCGTTCCTGATATGTTTTAGCCTCCAGTCCCCTAATCATCTTTGTTGCGCTTTGTTGCGCTTAAGAACTGCTGTGATTGGTTTAACAACTGCCTCTGATGACCTTGGTTTGCTTAACAAAGTAAGGTCGCAAAATGGGGCAAAACGGCCTTGCTTACCGTTGGAAATTTTGGACTCCACTTCGATCGTAGGCTGAGGACCACCTATAGTACTTTTCCTTTGAAACCTTTGATCAAACTTGGCCGAGGTTGATTTAAACTGTGCAACTTGGAAAATCCCTCCCTCCTCCAGGATTGTCCCCCCCTGCCTTCAGTAATTATTTAAATTTTCTTTCTTCTTCCTTTCTGCATCCTGGGGACAAGCAGAAGGAGTTGATTCATCCTTGGTTTATAGAGCAAGGAAAATGAAGGGGGAAAAAAATGGACTGACAGATGGCAGTCTTCGCGTTGCTCAGAGGCAGGAAGTGGAACCAACCTGCTGTAAGGAAACGGTGTCCTTCCTCTGAGAATCTCTTGTGAACCCACAGTGTTTCTCTCCGAGGAGGCTGCCTGTTGTATCTCAGAAGGATTAGCTGTCCAAGTGGTTAGCTGGAAAAAGTGGATGTGATTAAGCAAGAGTGAACGACTCCCAAGACACAAATACAGAGACGACTTGATGAGCCTCTGTTCTGTGCTTGTTTTCACGAGGAAAAAAAATATATTCATCTTGAGAACGCGTGGGATAAATAGGGATGGGACCGAAATCTCAAGAGAAGACAGTTTGGTGTAATGGTTAAAGGCAGGGGGTTGGAAAATGAGAGACTGTGCATTTGTGCCTAAGGCAAGACTGGAACTCACAGTCTCCTGGTGATTGGCCCAAAGTCATTTCTAAGGCAGGACTAGAACTCATAGCCAGTTGGTGATTGGCCCATAGTCACCCAGCCAGTTTTCATGCCTAAAGCAGGACTAGAAATCACAATCTGCTGGTGATTGGCCCAAAGTCACCCAGCCAACTTTACTGCCTAAGGAGGGACTAGAACTCACGATCTCCTGGTGTTTGGCCCAATGCCACCCAGCTGGCTTTCATGCATAAGGTGGGACTAGAACTCCTCATGATTGGCCCAGAGTCACTCAACTAACTTTCATGCCTAAGGTGGGACTACAACTCACAGTCTCCTGGTGATTGACCCAGACTCATTCAGCCGACTTTCATGCCTAAGTGGGACGATGACTCACAGTCACCTATTGATTGGTCCATCATCACCCAGCTGGCTTTCATGCCTAAGGTGGGACTAGAACTCACTGTCTCCTGGTGTTTAGCTTTTTGCCTTACGTAGATCAATTAAAGTTTCTTGTGAAAATTAAAACATTTAATTTGTGAAAATAGGCACATTTCCTATATAATAACTTTGTTTTTATCCCATGGGACTTAACTTTTTTTAATTTGGTCCCTCTTTTGTGACCTGTTTCCCCAGCACTTATGAGTCAGTAGAAGCTGTGCATGATCATAGATCTTCAACAGTCTCACAACAAATTAAGAATTTAATTGAAGCAGCATTTCTCTGCTTATTGCTTTTATGTAAGGAGAAGGATTAAATTAATTCTAGAAACAAACCATCTGTTTAATGCTTGAGACTTGAATTTGGGACTCAAGGGACAGTTTATAAATCTCTTTTGGAAACTGTGCATTGCCCAATGACAATGTGAAGCTGAATAAAGGGTGGAGCAAAATGCTAATATAATTGCTCAGATCAAAATTTGGGAAATGAATGAAATGTGTCAGTTAGCATCTTTTGGCTCTATGTGGGGGTGACCTTAAATCAATGTTACTCAACGGTAGCCATTTAGAGATGTGTGGACTTCAATTCCCCAAATACAGTGCTGGCTGGGGTATTCTGGGAGTTGAAGTCCACACATCTTAAAATGGCTAAGGTTGGGAAACACTGCCTTAAACCCTGAAATCAGAGACTCATATGCCAAGATAAATTGAGTTATATATCTTATACATACAACTCTGTGAGGTAGATTGGGATAAAGGTTGTCCAACGTACCTTAAGTAATACATTCTGTTTTTGTGAGATTATTAAGTCTGACTCCCTCCCTCCCTCTCTCTCTCCCTCCCTTCCTTCCTTCCTTGATCAAGAGATTGCAAGAGTGGCTGGGAAACTGTCACAGAACACTCAAAATGATCAGAACAGCAGCCTACCAGTGTCATTCCCTTGTGTAGGAAAAAGACTGGTAGAGTCAGGAGGAGGAGTCAAGTAAGGAATTAGTGTAGTCTCTACATAGTCACAAGAAGTCGGAATCCACACACACCCTTGATTGTCATTGAATCTTATTTACTTTTACTCAGATGCAAACCGTTAGTCTGAGTAGATTCCTGTGCATAGGCTTGAGCCAGTAAATCAGTAATTCTGAACCCTTTGAATGTGGATCTCGCTGTTTCTGCCTGATCCATGGAAGCCATGGACCCTGGTTTTTGAACATATTTTGTTAGCCCATTTGGGATAAGACACCATTTTGTCCAATTGATGGTAATGACAACAAGAATTTTAATAGTATAACATAGTCCTCGACTTGCAACCACGACTGAGTGCAAGATTTCCATTCCTTAAGCAAGACTCACTGGAGAAGAGCCTAATGCTGGGAAAGATCGAGGGCAATAGAAGAAGGGGACGACAGAGAATGAGGTGGCTGGATGGAGTCACTGAAGCAGTAGGCGTGAGCTTAAATGGACTCCAGAAGATGGTAGAAGACAGGAAGGCCTGGAGGAATGTTGTCCATAGGGTCGCGATGGGTCGGACACGACTTCGCAGCTAACAACAACAAGCAAGAACAGTTGTTAAGTGAGTTTTGCCCCATTTTACAATTTTTCTTGCCACAGCTGTGAAGTGAATCACTGATATTAGCAATATGGTTGTTAAGGGAATCTGGCTTCCCCATTGACTTTGCTTGTCAGAAGGTCGCAAAATGGCCACAAATATCGTGGAAGATTGCAAAAGGGGATCACATGACTCTGTGTTATGTGCCCCTGACTACTTTCCTTCATGACCAAGGCAAGTTTGCCTGACCAATAACCAGCCAAGACACAGTGAAGGCCTTTTGTTTCATTTATTGCAATAAGCGGGGAGAGAAGCTATCAAAGCTTGGTTCTCTCCAAAGTTTCAACCCAAAATATTCCCTTCTTTATACAGCCTTGTCCTGGCCGCCACATCCCTCCTCTTTCCCCACTGGCTGAGGTACTATGAGGTTACACTCTTTCCGACAGCCTCCTACCTATTTCCTGCTACTTACTAAATCATACATCACATGTAGATTAATAATATAAAATATTAGACATATTCAATTGTTGGTTTTGAGTTCTGGGCTCCTAAGAACAAGTTTAGTTAAGTTTTCCTAGCTAGCCTTTTCCTCTTACAGATATTTTTATATCTTGTCTTCTTCCTTTCCCACTCTTAAAACCCAGCTAATTTTGGCCTACGTATTTATCTTACATCCTGCCTTTATGCTATCCTTTCCTGTTTCCCAGCCCTTATAGTTTTTGGTAAGCTTGTTTGTCCAGGCAGTAAGTTTCCACTTCAATTTTAAATTTCTCTTTCAATATTAAATTTTGAAGACCTTTCCTTGACTTCTATCACCCAGGACACCGCAACTGTCATAAATATAAGCCAGTTGCCCAGCCTTCGAATTTTGCTCATGTGACCGTGGGGAATGCCGCAACGTTTGTAACTAAAAAATGATCATAAGTCACATTTTTCAGTGGTGCTGTAACATTGAACTGTCATTAAATAAATGGTTGAAATTGGAGGATTACCTAAAGAGGTGGATTAATGCTAAACAAGCCTTGCATGTCTTGTGGAAATGGTAGCTGATGTGTTGAAATTTTTTTAATTTTTTTTATTTTATTTAATTTGTATACCGCCCTTCTCCCGAAGGACTCAGGGCGGTGAACAGGGCAATAAATACTAAAATACAGAAATACAAAAATTAAGAAGAGATTAAACCATAATGCCCAATATCACAAATAAATTACATAAAAACAGTGATAAAACCCAAACCCATCAGTTGTGTGTATTGTGTGCACACAACCGGTCTCTTTTCTTTTCTTTCTACACATCTTTTCATGAGTGGGATTGTTTCTATCTTTGAAGATCTTCCGTCTTTGGGAGGGTGTGGGAACATGAAGAGAAAAAGATTTGCCTTAATGTGAAAATAAGGGAGAAGTAAAACCGTGCGCACATAAATAGGAGGGTAAATCATGTTTTATTGCTACCTGTCCAGTTGAAATATTTACAGCCATTTGAAAAAAAAAAGATTTTTTTTTGCTGCGAGGAGACATTAGTGACATTTTAAAATCCATTTATGACCTCTACAGTTCATAAATATCTTGGATTTCTCTTACTACCTGAAGATGAAAACGCCATGTTAATGTATTCTCATCTTTTCTCTCATCGCATGGGAGAGCTGCAGACCTACGGATTGGACTGGAAAGTTACCTTGGCAACCAGGATGCACACCGCAAGTTTACTGTTGTCAAATTATCACAATTAAGACAGAGCGTAGTTTGATTCTGTGAATGCTCAGAGGCTGGATTTTAAGAGTTCAGATGCTACATTGGCCCTGGAGCTCTCTGCCCAAACCACTTGGCAACCTGAAAAAATATTACACAAAGTGGATGGGAAGAACAATTTTTTTTAAAAAAAATAGATTGGGATATTTTTTTTTTGCAACACCAGTTTTTAGGTCTAAATTAGAATCTGGGATTCAAAGTGGAGGTAGGATGTTTGTGCTAGCTGACGTTGCTTCAAAGTGGTCATCAGGGTGCTAATTAAAAAAAAAAGCAAAATAATGCAAATTTCTTGAAGCTGAAAGCTGCACTCCTTGGTTATTAATTTAACAGAAGTTGTGAGCCGATTTGGACTAGTGGTTAAGGTACCAGGCTAGAAAGCCAGAGACTGTGAGTTCTAGTGCCATCTTAGGAATGAAAGCCAGCTGGGGGACTTTGGGCCAATCCCCAGGAGACCGTGAGTTCTAGTGCCATCTTAGGAATGAAAGCCGGCTGGGGGACTTTGAGCCAATCCCCAGGAGACCGTGAGTTCTAGTGCCATCTTAGGAATGAAAGCCGGCTGGGGGACTTTGGGCCAATCCCCAGGAGACCGTGAGTTCTAGTGCCATCTTAGGAATGAAAGCCGGCTGGGGGACTTTGGGCCAATCCCCAGGAGACCGTGAGTTCTAGTGCCATCTTAGGAATGAAAGCCGGCTGGGGGACTTTGGGCCAATCCCCAGACCGTGAGTTCTAGTGCCATCTTAGACATGAAAGCTGGCTGGGTGACTCTCAGTCCAACCCACCTCACAAGATTGTTGTTGTGGGGAAAATAAGAGAAAATAAGAGAAAATAAGAGAAAAAGGGTGTGTTGCATTTTGAGTTATTTGGAAAAATAATAAAAGTAGGAAATACATAGATGGAGAGAGAGAGAGAGAGAGAGAGAGAGAGAGAGAGAGAGAGAGAGAGAGAGAGAGAGAGAGAGAGAGAGAGAGAGAGAGAGATCTAAAAGTGAATCAAAATGACCACAATTCAGCCCCAAATTTCCACTGCTAAGCCAGATGGGGGACTTTGGGCCAATCCCCAGGAGACCGTGAGTTCTAGTGCCATCTTAGGAATGAAAGCTGGCTGGGGGACTTTGGGCCAATCCCCAGGAGACTGTGAGTTCTAGTGCCATCTTAGGAATGAAAGCCGTCTGGGGGACTTTGAGCCAATCCCCAGGAGACCGTGAGTTCTAGTGCCATCTTAGGAATGAGAGCCGGCTGGGGGACTTTGGGCCAATCCCCAGGAGACCGTGAGTTCTAGTGCCATCTTAGGAATGAAAGCCGGCTGGGGGACTTTGGGCCAATCCCCAGGAGACCGTGAGTTCTAGTGCCATCTTAGGAATGAAAGCCGGCTGGGGGACTTTGGGCCAATCCCCAGACCGTGAGTTCTAGTGCCATCTTAGACATGAAAGCTGGCTGGGTGACTCTCAGTCCAACCCACCTCACAAGATTGTTGTTGTGGGGAAAATAAGAGAAAATAAGAGAAAAAGGGTGTGTTGCATTTTGAGTTATTTGGAAAAATAATAAAAGTAGGAAATACATAGATGGAGAGAGAGAGAGAGAGAGAGAGAGAGAGAGAGAGAGAGAGAGAGAGAGAGAGAGAGAGAGAGAGAGAGAGAGAGATCTAAAAGTGAATCAAAATGACCACAATTCAGCCCCAAATTTCCACTGCTAAGCCAGATGGTTGTTAAGTGAGTTTTGCCCCATTATATGACCTCTCATGTCACAGTGGATAAGTGAATCACCGCACTTGTTCAGTTAGTAACACGGTTGTTAAATGAATCTGGCTTCCCCATTAACTTTGCTTGCCAGAAGGCTGCATAACAAGATCCCACGATCGGGGACAGGCGACCGTCATAAATATGAGCCAAGTGGCCAATCGTCTGAATTTCAATCACGTGACCACGGGGATGCTGCCGTGGTCGTAAGTGTGATAAATGGGCATAAGCCACTTTTTTCCAGTGCCGTTGTAACTTCGAACGGTCACTAAACAAAGTGTTGTAAGTCGAGGACTAGCTGTATTTTTTGGGGGGGGCTCAATTTCCCCATTTTTATCAAACCATGTTTCTCAGCATCCGTTCATTCTCGATCTCATTTTGCGAGTGGCCGATTCCCAGAGCATTCAGCTTATTTTTTTATTTTGTTTATATCCAGCCATAACCATGTGGGTGGAGACTTGCTCTTCCAGACAGTTTTGCTTCCTTTGGTAGACACTGATTTTTTTTTTCCTAGCAGACTTCATTACAACCCGTTATTTTTCTACCAGCAGTTACAGATCTTTAATTTTCTCCATCCGGTCTCCTGTTTTGGCTAAACAGATGCTCCATATATCTGGAAACCGCTCAGGTTGAAAACATGATTTTATCTATGGAAATTGTCATGCATCCCAGTCATAGTTGCCCCAAAGGAGCTTTTTCAGGAGGCAACTGGATTTTTTTTTCTTTTCAAATTCTCAACCAAGAACCTTCTGACTGGATGGTGGGGAATGGAAGGATTTATACTCCTTGCAGACAGCTGGTCATTTGCATCCTTTTAGAGGGTCGTTGAGGACACTTGGAGGTTTTTCTGTGTCCTCAAAGTCACCTGAGTGGTGCAAATGGGTGAGGAGCCATCTTGGATCCGCTGAAAGGACAGTGTTGTAGACTGGAGATAGTTGATGTCGTATCCCTCCACCTCCGTTGAGAGAGGGCTGTTCCGTTTTGACCTAGATGGCCTCTTCGACCCCTCTTTCAAACCAGCGGCCCCCTCTGTCCAATGTTAATCTGAGGGTCCCTTGGTGGAGCAGTGGGCTAATGCCTCCTTAAGTAACACCAGCTGCCTGCAATTAGTGCAGGTTCGAGTCCCACCAGGCTCAAGGTTGACTCAGCCTTCCATCCTTCCGAGGTAGGTAAAATGAGGACCCAGATTGTTGGGGGCAATTAAGCTGACTTTGTAATAATGCCGCTTGGGTGTGTGTGTGAAAGCCCTAATAAGCAGGCATATACATAGAATGAAGGCTACTGCTAAGCTTGTAAGCCGCCCTGAGTCTTCGGAGAAGGGCGGGATATAAATGGAATTAAAATAAATAAATAAATAAATAAAAATGTGGACTTTGCTGTCTTCGAAAGAGCGGCCTTTGTCTTTCAAATGCAGATGGACTGCTGACTCTTGTCCTGATGGGTTTGTTCTCCTATGTTGCGCCAGGCGTTTGTGAAGTGGTCGTTTTCTTTCCCCAGTGTACAGATCTGCACATGGCTCACTGCACTGTACTGCATGTACCACGCAAATGACCAGCTTTCTGCAAGGAGTATAAATCCTTCCGTTCCCCCACCATCCGGTCAGAGCTGAAGAAGCTTCTGGGATGAGAAGCGAAACGTCTTCAAAGAAAAATAAGAAAGTCCAGTTGCCTCGTGAAGAAGCACCGTTGGGAGAACATGATTTTAGGAAGGGCATGTCCAGGCACATTCCCATCCAAACATGAATCCCACATCTCAGGCTGTGTCAGCCTTCCTAATTGGATCAGACGGGAAACATGACCATATAAGCTGATTCCACAGCTAGTCCTCAATGTACAACATAATTGAGCCCAAAATTTACGTTGCTAACTGAGACATTTGTGAAGTGAACCTTGCCCCCATTTTATGACTTTTCTTGCCCCATTGGTTAACCAAATCTCTGCAGTTGCTAAATGAGCATCATGGTTGTTAAGAGAATCTGGCTTCCCCATTGACACTGCAACCGTCATAAGTGTGTGTCAGTTGTCACACATCCGAATATAAATCACATGACTGTGGGGATGCTGCAACAGTTGTAAGTGTGAAAACGGTCATAGGTCCCTTTTTTCAGTGCTGTTATAACTTCGAATGATCACTAAATGAATTGTTGTAAGTCGAGGACCACACCTGTACTTTATTGCAAGGCTACATTAAACGGAATCTTGCAAGTTTGAAAGTGCAGTCTCCCACTATCTCTTTTGACAGCCTGATAAGTTAAAATCATTTCTGAGTTTTTTTTCAGCGGCCTGTTATGAATAGGCAGCAACTGGTACAGGTAGTCCCCGAGTTGCAACTATTCATTTAGTGACCACTGAAAGTTATAATGACACTGAAAACAATGATTTATGTCCATTTTTCACACAAATCATTGCAGCATCTCCATCGTCACGTGATCAAAACTCAGACTCATATTTATGACGGTTGCAGTGTCCCGGGGTCACGTGGTCCCCTTTTGCAACCTTCTGACATGCAAAGTCAATGGGGAAGACAGATTCGTTTAATAACCGTGTTATTAACCTGTTTAGCAATGGAAATTTTGGGCTGTGGCTGTAAGCCGAGGACCACCTGTAGCCACTGAGAATGTGGCCGGGATAAACTGCTGAGAGGGACAAAGCGAGAGGGGAGCAAATATTATGAAACAGAAGCAGGTGCTCCTGAATCTGCAATACATTAGAGGTTTGCAAAGACATTTTATTTTCGCTCGAATTTAATAAATCAGCCGACGAGCCCGGGTGATTAATTGCGGCTTTCAAGAGTTCTGAATTTCTCCTTTGTTCCTGTTGCTGAAGTGCAGCTTTGTGGTGGTTTGACTAGTCAAACACCATTTTATTATATTCTGTTGCCGTTGGCGTAAAAGGAAAACATCTTTCCTCCCGCCTCTAATGCAAAATGCATATAGTTCCAAGATTTTAGCAGAGGAATTGGCACATCCCTCTGGCAGATGGCTGTCCGGACTCATCCAATAAAGAGAGGGAGGGTAACATCGCACCCGTGAAGCGCCCTCTTGCAAATGATGTCACGAAATGAATGATCCATCGTTCTCACTATTTTTACGCAGACGTCTCAATCCACACGAGCTCTTTGGGTTTTGTACTGTGTGAATTATGCGTGCAGTCCTCCTCTTAAAACCACTCATTTAGTGACTGTTCAAAGTGGCAACGACGCTGGAAAAAGCGACTTACGATGGATTTTCACACTTAGAACACTTGCAGCCACGGTCATGTGATCAGAATGAGCTTGGCAACTGGCTCATACATATGACGGGGCCGTGTGATCATCTTCTGAAAAGCAAACTCAATGGGGAAGCCAGATTCACTTAGCAACCGTGTTACTAACTTAACAGCGATGGGGATTCACTTAAAAGGCTGGCAAGAAAAGTCGTAAAATGGGTCAAAACTGACTTAACAACTGTCTCGCTTTGCGACAGAAATTTTGGGATGCAGTTGTGGTCATAAGTTGAGGACTACCTGAACTGTCTATATCTATGGTAGGGTAATTTGATCCTGATCATTTGCACCTTGAGTGAGAACTCTTGAGTTGCTTTGTTTGAGCAGCTATTTCCCCCCCCCCTCCCCATGGTATTCTCAGGAACAGGGGTCTTCAAACTTGGCCCTTTTATGACTTGTGGACTTCAACTCCCAGAATTCCTCAGCCAGGCGTGTGTCACGCGTGCCTGGCTGAGGAATTCTGGGAGTTGAAGTCCACAAGTCATAAAAGGGCCAAGTTTGAAGACCCCTGCTCAGGAGTCTTCTGCAGCACCAAAATTCAAAAGTGTCACTATAGTCCTTGAATTATGACCACTCATTAAATGACCATTTGAAATTACAATTTGATTGGGGAAAAAAAGACTTATGAATTAGCCCTTGCTTTTATGACTGGCATGGTGTCCCTGTGGTGATGTGAGGTGCCAATCACCAGGAGACAGTGAGTTTTAGTCCTGCCTTAGGCATGAAAGCTGGTTGGGTGACTTTAGGCCAATCACCAGGAGATGGTGAGTTCCAGTCCCGCCTTAGGCCTGAAAGTTGGGTGGCCACTTTGGGCTAGTCGCTGGGAGACGGTGAGTTCTAGTTCCACCTTAGGCATGAAAGCTGGCTGGGTGACTTTGGACCGATCATCAGGATACTGTTTATTCTAGTCCCGCCTTAGGTGGGAAAACCGATTGGGTGACTCTGGACCAATCACCAGGAGGTGGCGAGTTCTAATTCTGCCTTAAGCATGAAGCCAGGTGGATGACACAATCTCTCAGCCCAACCCACTTAACAGGGTTGTCGTGGTGGTGAAAATAGGAGGAGGAAGGAATATAGAATTAGATATGTTTGCTGCCTTGAGTGCTTTTTTAAAAAAAAAATAAAAGCAATAAACACAGGATATAAATAAAATAATAATAATTACAACCGACCACCCTCGGGGGCATCAGCTGGGCTGCAGTTCCAACAGTTTCTGGTTGAGGAAGGCTGGTGTCTTCAATTTTAGTCCACGGAGGGAGCCATTAGCTGTTTCTCCATTCAATTGGAAGACCTGCTTAGCCAGTTGCTGGTGGGCAATTCACTCGGGGGGGGGGGGGGAAAGATGTGTATCCAATGTGGAGGTGGAGGATGGTTTGTAGACCCCACCATTTGTCTTCATTTCCCCCCCTCTTCTGTGAGTAAACAGGTTTGAAATTCCCAGGTGAGATCTCTAGCATGACTAATCCCTACAGTCAAAAATCTTTCATCACCGTCTGTGGGGTTTTGCTTTTCCATCACAACGTTCCCTTAGGGAGAGAAGACAAACGTTTGCTTTCTTCTCTTGTATTTGCACAGAGTTGACCTTTGGGCCAATCACCCGGAGACTGTGAGTTCTAGTCCCGCCTTAGGCATGAAAGCCGGCTGGGTGATTTTGGGTTAGCCACCAGGAAATTGTGAATTCTAGTCCTTCCTTAGGCACGAAAGCCACCTGGGTGACTTTGGGCCAATCACCCGGAGACTGTGAGTTCTAGTCCCGCCTTAGGCATGAAAGCCGGCTGGGTGATTTTGGGTTAGTCACCAGGAAATTGTGAGTTCTAGTCCTGCCTTAGTCACGAAAGCCAGCTGGGTGACTTTGGGCCAATCACCCAGAGACTGTGAGTTCTAGTCCTGCCTTAGGCATGAAAGCCGGCTGGGTGATTTTGGGTTAGTCACCAGGAAATTGTGAGTTCTAGTCCTGCCTTAGTCACGAAAGCCAGCTGGATAACATTGGGCCAAACACCAGGAGATTGTGAATTCTAGTCCTTACTTAGGCACGAAAGCCACCTGGGTGACTTTGGGACAATCACCCAGAGACTGTGAGTTCTAGTCCTGCCTTAGGCATGAAAGCCAGCTGCGTGATTTTGGGTCAGTCACCAGGAAATTATGAATTCTAGTCTTGCCTTAGGCACAAAAGCTGGCTGGATGATTTAGGGCCAATCACAAGGAGACTATTTATTTATTTTTATTTTTTATTTTATTAAATTTATATACTGCCCTATTCCCGTACAACTCAGGGCGGTTTACAGGGAAAATTAAAAGCATAACATAGAACTATGAGTTCTAGTCCCACCTTAGACATGAAAGGTAGTTGAATGACTTTGGGCCAATCACCAGGAAAATGGAGATCTAGTCCTGCCTTAGGCATCAGAGCTGACTGGGTGATTGTGGGCTAACCACCAGCTGGCTGTGAGTTCTAGTCCCGCCTTAGGCTTAAAAGTCAGTTGGGTGGCTTCTGGCCAGTCAAGTCTCTTTCAGTCCAAACCACCCCTCAGGATTGTTGTGGGGAAAATACGAGGAAGAAGGAATATTTGACTTGCTCTGTGCCTTGAGTTATTTATAAAAATAATAAAAGGCGGGATAAAAATTGAAAGTGAGAAGGAATTTATGACTGAGTGAATGAATGAAAGAAAGAAAATTAGCTTTAGCTTTAGGCTTTGGTTTCCTAGTTTGTTCTAGCTTGGAGGGTAGCTATTGTGAGTTGCATTCAAGAATATAAAAAGTAGAGTTGTCCTAGACCAGGGGTCGGCAACCTTGGCTCTTTTAGGACTCGTGGACTTCAACTCCCAGAATTCCTGAGCCAGCCATGCTGAGGGGAAAGGGAGAGGTTTCCAAGCTGAGCCATGCTGGCTCAGGAATTCTGGGAGTTGAAGTCCACGAGTCATGAAGGGGCCATAGTTCCCCCACGCTGGCTCAGGAATTCTGGGAGTTGAAGTCCGCGGGTCAAGAGGGGGCCATAGTTCCCCCATGCTGGCTCAGGAATTCTGGGAGTTGAAGTCCTCGAGTCATGAAGGGGCCATAGTTGCCCCATGCTGGCTCAGGAATTCTGGGAGTTGAAGTCCACCAGTCATGAGGGGGCCATAGTTCCCCCATGCTGGCTCAGGAATTCTGGGAGTTGAAGTCCACGAGTCATGAAGGGGCCATAGTTCCCCCACGCTGGCTCAGGAATTCTGGGAGTTGAAGTCCACGAGTCATAAAAGAGCCAAGGTTGCCTGCCCCTGGCCTAGGATGCTGGCATGCATTTTTATCACTTGTCCCTCTATGGATGCCCATGCTTGCCCGATGCTGACTGGCAGATTTTGGAGTTGCTTATCTTCAAATTTCCCGAGCCAGATGTAACCAGAAGCACATCTGCACTTGATGTATTCCTGCGTTGCTGATTCAGAGCCTAAAACAAAATAACAATTTATTCTTCTTCTCGAGCAACTTGTTTGTCTGCCGCAGTGGCCTCCCCAGAGGCGTCAACAATCCTTTGGGGTGTGGGAAGGAAATATTAAAATGTTTATTTATATTCATTGTTTCCTCTAAAAGAATAAGAAACAAATTCGGTTCTTTCTAGAGTCTCATGTACAGTATATTACAAATTATATATTTGGGGGTAAACCCACATATATAATTATCAATATATTTTTATACATATATATATATGTGTGTGTGTGTGTGTGTGTGTGTGCTCTTCTCTCTCTCTCTCTCTCTGTGTGTATCATCCTTGATTTATGATTGTAATGGAATCTGAAATCACAGTTGTAAGTCATGCCAGTTGTTAAATGGGTCATGATGTGATTCTCCCCAATTTTATTACCTTTTTTGTGGCGGTCATTAACTGAATCCAACATCCACAATGGGCTTTTTTTTTGCCAAAAACTGGAAGTAAATACTGGTTTCTAGTAAAAAAACAAAACAAAAATCATAAGTCACAGTCACATGACCTGAGGAGAGACCGGGTCATTGCAACTCAAATCTGTGTCTATCTATCTCAGGGCTTTTCAACCAGTGGTACAGGTACCACCTGTGGTACATTGGCACCTGGCAGGTGGTACACGACCATCCTACAAAAGTGGTAGCGGGAGAGGGGAATGAGCTGAACCTGTGGCAGCACCGCACAAGCCTGAGTGAGAGATGGCTGGAGCTGCAGGGCTGTCAGGACTCAGCAGAAGTGCCAGGATCAGCGCCAGGCTCCAGCTGGAGCTCAGTGCTGATCCTGGTGCTTCTGCTGAGCCCAGAAGAAGCACCGATCAGCTGGAATGTTGCAGCATCTCCAGGGTCTTGTGATTCAGATGCTTGGCAACTGATTCATATTTATGACGGTCACAGTGTCCCAGGGTCATGTGAAGTGACCAAAACCTGCTGCAACCACTCAGGGGGGGATAAAAACCAAACACTCCCCACCCCACCCCCGCTGCCAATCCTCAACAGAAATGCCCACAACAATGAAAACCTCGGACAGGAGGAAGAGCGCCGCCGGGCAGGCAGGCAGGTTTCTGTTCTGTACCAGCCTACTACCGGCCCTGCAGAAAAGGCAGGGACAACCCCTTTACAAAAAGGCAAGAGGCTGGAACTAAGCCTGCCAAATTTATTGACACAAAACAGAGCAAACAGAGCAAAACAAAAACACGAACCATGAAACAGGAGCTATTCAAATGGTTGCCTTCAGCAAACCAGCCCTCCCACGCATTCCCCTTTTAAACAGTTCAGGGCGTGGCTTCTCTCTGCCTCCTTCCGAGGTGCCCCATTGCCTTCCTCTGTTTACTCCTGATTGACTGCCTCCTGCGTCGGGCGTCCTTGAACAGGGCCAGCTGTGGGTCATCTTCATCCACGCTGTCAGGCTCACACAGCTGGGTCTGCGTAGTGACCAGATGAGAGGGGCCTGGCTGAGGGCTCTGCGAAGCCACAGAGCTGTCCTCTGCAGGCTCTCCAACACCCCCCTCCTCCTCCTCTGAATCGTCCGACCCAACTGCCGAACCCATAGGCTGACCCTGAATCACAACAGTGTCTTGCTTGGCTGTGGCTTGTGGGGGGCACTTTTTTCAGTGCCATTGTAACTTCGAACAGTCACTAAGTGAACTGTTGTAAGTCGAGGACTACCTGTACTTCATCACTTTTTTCCTTTTTGTTTTTTTTGGTCAGGTTTTTGACACCTTGCTAGATACCTGGTGGTACTCGGATGTTGCCATATCCTAAAAGTGGTACAATGGGTGAAAAGGTTGAAAAGCCCTGATCTATCTATCTATCTATCTATCTATCTATCTATCTATCTATCTATCTATCTATCTATCATCTATCTATCATCTATAGTAACTATCCATCCATCCATCTATCTATTGGTACATGTTTTAAAATGATTTGCTGATAAGTTGTGCAGTTAGAGGCATCCGTGAGAGTCAAAAAAGTCAAGATGGAGGCTGTGGTTTTGTAATTGAAACCCCATCCTTTTTTTTATTGTGGCAATGGATAGCTAAATAGCTGTGGAGATTCTCAGTCATCCAGGTCACGGTTGTCCCAAAGGTGATTTTTCAAGAAGCAACTGGACTATCTTGTTTTTCTTTGAAGATGTTTCGCTTGTCATTTAAGAAGCTTCTTCAGCTCTGACTGGATGTTGGGGATTGGAAGGATTTATACTCCTTGCAGACAGCTGGTCATTTGCCTTCTTTTAGAGAGCTATTGAGGCCACTTGGAGGTTTATCTGTGTCCTCAGGATCACCTGAGTAGTTCAAATGTGTGTGGAGCCTTCTTGGCTGCAGGATGTTCTTCTGCCTTGGGTCCCTTCACCGCTGAAGACAGGCGCAGGCTGTTGGGGGTGAGTCTGTGTTGTCTGCATCTCAAAGTGAAGTGCAAATGGCTCCTGTAGTCTGCAATGTTTTCTGGAAATCGGTTCACGCTCCCGCACCATTTGAAGGGCGTTCATTCCAAAGTGCATGGCTAAATGTCTATAAACTATGAAAAAGCACACCAAGGTTTAACAGCAAATAGACTTTGCATGTTGTACAAATGCAGATGTCTTTTCTTGGGCTAAACGAATTATGTGAACCTTTCTCAACTATTTTTTTTATTATTATTTCTCTTTGTCCTTCAGCCGGGTAACTTGAATCTTAGATAAAATGCTTTGCAGATCTGCTTTATCTTTGGCCATCCCGAAAACGCCAGATGTGATGCTTCAAAGTGGAGTCTTTGAAGGCGAACCCAGATACTGTCACTTCTTGCCAGCTTCTGTTTCTCACTTCTTAAGATGATCTAATTCTTCACACAATTTCCGTGATGTTTTGAAGTGGAATAATAACTTCATTAAAACCCCTGCTCCAACTTCTGGGTTATTAAAAAGCTGCAGAGAATCTTGCAGTGAGTGTCTTAAGGGCAGATGGCTGTCCAGTCTATCAGACGCAGACTGGAGTGTGATCTTCACAAACAGCTACTGCTCCAAAAAAGTGAAGCAGTGTAATGTGTGTCCTTGATTAATAACTATTACATTTTTAATATCTGAAATTAGTGCCTGTTTTTGGTACAATTATTCCATGCAAAAATAAAATATCTGTTGAAAGGTACTTTATAATTCAGCTTTTTCTAGCCTTTCCAGCATGCTTGCGTGGCCATTCTTTAACTGCATAAATTGGGTTCATATATCCAACACATCTCCTCCTATTTTCCCCACAACAACAACCCTGTGATGTGGGTTGGGCTGAGAGAGAGGGAACTGCCCCCAAATCACCCAGCTAGCTTTCATGACAAGGTTGGACTTGAACTCATAGTCTCTGATGTTTCTATTCTGGTGCCTTCACCACTAGTCCAAACTGGCTCTGATAATCTTAACTCACAAAGTAGGCTATAATAAGATGTTGAGACTCTAGAACAGGGGTCTTCAAACTCGGCTCTTTTATGACTCATGGACTTCATCTCCCAGAATTCCTCAGCCAGGCACACTAGAGAAGACCAGCGTACAGTGAAGAGCAACAAAGGTGATTAGGGGACTGGAAGCTCAAACATACTAAGAATGGTTGCAGGAACTGGGCATGTCTAGTCCAATGAAGGTGTCATGGTTCCGGCTAATGAAACACTTCAAAGAATCTTCAGGCATGGTTTATTCTAAAAAGTCTATAATAATGAGAACAAAGCGTCGTCACTCATGGATGGATGCCAAAATCTGAATTCTCCTCCCCTGAACACATCGTATTAAACACAATTCACTTCCCTCCGTCACAAAGAAGAGGGGTACAGCCTATTCTCCAAAGCACCTGAGGTCCAGACAAAAAGTAGCAGTTGGAAACTTATCAAGGAGAGAAGCAACCTAGAACCACGGAAAAAATTTCCGGACAGTGGGAACAATTAATCAAAGGAACAGCTTGCTTCCGGAAGTTGTGGGTGCTCCAACACTGGAGGATTTCAAGAAGCGATTGGACGACCATTTGTCTGGAATGGTGTAGGGTCTTCTGCTTGAGCTGGGGTTTGGATTAGAACAGGAGTCCCTAACACCTAGTCCGTGGACTAGTACCGGGCTGCGGCATGCCAGCAACCGGTCTGCCCAAACAAGCAAAGCCCCATCCGTGAGATGTAGGCAGCACACAAAACCCAGATTGTTGGGGGCAATAAGCTGACTTTGTCATAATGCCGCTGGGGGCCCCCCGGAAGCCCTAATAAGCAGGCATATACATAGAATGAAGGCTATTGCTAAGCACATTGATTTGTGCTTTAGATTGTAAGCCGCCCTGAGTCTTCGGAGAAGGGCGGGATATAAATGGGATTTTTTTTTAAAAAAACACTCCCTTCGGACCATGGAGAAACCTCTCTCCACGGAACTGGTCCCTGGTACCCAAAAGGTTGGGGACCTCTGGATTAGAAGACCTCCAAGGTCCCTTCCAGCTCTTGTTATTTTATATTCTGTGTTCTGGAATCTCTGTAAATTTCTGCAGTGGCCTCTAAGAACTTTAATACTGAAGTACCTTTGTTGTTGGTCATTTTAATACCCATGAAGAAACTTACAATACAATACAATAACAGAGTTGGAAGGGACCTTGGAGGTCTTCTAGTCCAACCCCCTGCTCAGGCAGGAAACCCTAGACCATTTCATTCATTTCATTTTATTAAATTTATATGCCGCCCTTCTCCCTGAGGACTCAGGGCGGCTCACAACAATAAAATTTTTAAAAAACATAGAGTAAAAAAATTAAAAGAGAATTAAACAATAAAGGCAAAATTACAGAACAATTTAACCCAATAAAAAGCCTAATTAAAAATCATAGTCAGTCCAGGCCTGCTTGTTGGAACAACCACGTCTTCAGGTCACGGCGGAAGGACCGAAGGTCAGGGGCCATCCGCAGCTCTGGAGGCAACTCATTCCAGAGGGTCGGCGCACCCACAGAGAAGGCTCTCCCCCTGGGGGTCGCCAGCCGGCATTGCCTGGCCGACGGCACCCTGAGGAGGCCGCCTCTGTGGGAGCGAACTGGGCGATGGGAGGTAGACATTGGCAGCAGGTGGTCTCGCAAGTACCCCGGGCCTAAGCCATGCAGGGCTTTAAAGGTTATTACCAGCACCTCGAATCGCACCCGGAGGGCAACTGGAAGCCAATGCAGCTTGCGCAGGAGTTGTGTAACATGGTAGTACCGAGATACTCCCATAAGCACCCGGGCGGCCGCATTTTGCACCAGTTGAAGCCTCCAGGTGCTCTTCAAGGGCAGCCCCATGTAAAGAGCATTGCAGTAATCCAGGTGAGAAGTGACGAGGGCGTGGGTAACCGTGCATAGGGCATCTCGGTCCAAAAAGGGGCGTAACTGGAGCACTAGGTGAACCTGTGCGAAGGCCCCCCTGGTCACAGCCGTTAGATGATCTTCCAAATTAAGCCGTGAATCCAGGAGGACACCCAAGTTGCGGGCCCTTTCTGAGGGGGGGCAATACCTCCCCCCCATCAAAAGAGATGGAACTTGTTGGACAATACGTGATGCCATTTCAGACAAATGCTTATCCAATCTTTTCTTAAAAGTCTCCAGCGTGGCAGCACCCACAACTTCCGGAGGCAGGTTGTTCCACTGATTAATTGTCCTCACTGTCAGGAAATTTCTCTTTAGTTCTAGGTTGCTCCGCTCCTGGATTAACTTAAGAGAAGCCAATTTATAACCTAGTCTTTTGGGGAATTATAAGCCTGAATAATCGCTGTAATGATTTTGCAAAAGGCAGAACAGGATCCCAGATCGGGACCAGGTGTTCCACAAACAAACAAATGAAAAAAGGTGAAATAAAAGGCCTCCTTTTAATAGTTTTCAAGTAAAGGACGAATTATTGATATTTGATTGTGTCTGGAATACAATTAATGGGACACTGGGGAGATTTAAGCAGATTTTTTTCCCCCAAGTGTGCCATAAATGACAATTTTGTTTGTTTTATTGCCTTGAACTGTCTTTCCGGAGCCAAATATTTTTGATGATTTTTCTGCAGTTCATCACTGTGTCAGCATTCCAGCTGATGCTAACCCGAACGGTCACGTATTTGATGGCGCAACCGCTTTAGATGAAAAAGCACTAAATCTTGGAAGCTTTCATGCTCCCTTTTACGATATTTCTGCTGTGGAATCTGCGTTTTTTTTTTCCTTTTGCTGATTCATACGATCTTCTGGTTTTCAGATCGCCTCCGAGGAGTGTCCTGTTCTTCAGACAGGGACGTGGTGGCCAGATTTTTTGGGTTGTTTTTTTTTTGTTAATCAAATAATGCTTTTACTCATGGCAACCTTCTCACCAAAAAGTAATGGCATTTGGGAATCTTGGACAGCAAACTGATTAATGGTATTAAAGCCATACAGGTAGTTCTCGACTTATAAGCGGTTGTTTAGTGACCGTTTGAAGTTACGATTGACCTGAAAAAGGAGGTCTTGAATTTGAAGCTCTGATGCTCAGAACATGTACAAAGATTTGCAGCATTTTGTGGTCATGTGACTGCATTGCATGGTGGTTTTGCTGAAAATGGTTAACACGTCCAGCGTGTGGCAAAACCGCAACCATAGTTAACTATTGAATCACTTTACAACTGTGTTTGCTTACCGACTGCGGCAAGAAAGTTCGTAAAATCAGATCGGTTACATAACTGACCCATTTTATAACTGTTATGACATCTGAACATAATGGGCAGGTTTCTTTACAGTCATATATTGAGGAATCCCTGTTTTTAAATAACAACATTAACCCTCTTTAAACTCTTCAGAATTAATCAAACTGAAAGGACGTTTTGCAAATATATTGGGCTGCCCAGATTTGACCCCAAATGATGGACTAGATTGATTTTTGGCCTACCTCCAAGGAAAGAAAGACCCCTGTGAGGTAGGCCAGAGATCAATCTAGTCCAGGAGTGTTCAACTTTGGCAACTTTAAGATTTGTGGACTTCAACTCCCAGAATTCCTTCTGTCTTAAAGTTGCCATGTTTGGATATCCCTGATCCAGTGCATCATTTTGGGTAGAATGCTGAACACCACAATGCATTTCCAAATCTCTCCCCTCTCGGGTCCTTTGCCATCTTCCCGAAACCCAAAATGATTCATTCTAAGCAAAATTCTCATTTTGAGGAACTGCTCTGAGGCTGAGAGATATGAAGGAATGTCTACATCCATCAGTCAGCAGATGGTCATTGCTAATTTATCACGTAGTCTCCCTTGGTTCTGCAAATAGCCTGGGAAAAAGAAATTCAAAACATTCTATCCTGTCTCTATCTTTGCTCGAAGCTTTGCAAAACGCCTCAGAGGTACATGGAGAAGATGCTTTAGTCTCCTAAAGGCTTTCCTTGCCTTTTTAAAAATCTCCTTGAGATCTACGGTATCTCTTTTGAGATGCAGCTATCGGATCACAGATTATAAAGAGCAATAGATTCCTTTTCCTTCCTTGCTTGCAGGCTTTCAACCTCTACATTCGAAGTCAAATTGGAAGTCAAACTGCTTAGCTCAGTGCCTCAGTGGGTGGAGGAGACCCTGGGAATTATAGTAGTGTAGTTATTAGGTTGCAGGCCATAGGTCCCTTTATCCAGCGCCACCATAATTTTGAACAGTCCCTGAACAAATAGTTGCAAGTCAAGGACTATCTGTATTTACTGAACCATATAATAATAGCAACACTAAACCCATTAGATATTAACATAAATAAAATATGAAAGGCCTTATTTTTGAACAAATAAAAATAATAATGGAGAGTGACGTTTTGAATTTTGCAAATATTTTCAATAGCTAGCAAATAATTTTGATTTCGTGGGCTGCTGTGGGCATCTTGGGGGGACCATATTTTAATTTAAAATTTTTAAAGTTGGATCACATGACCTTGGGGGATGATGCAATGGTTGTAAGTGTGTGGACTTAAGAAACAGTGACATAAGCAGGGCAAGAATACTCGTGAACTGCAATACACTTTTAAAGTATTAAGAAGAGACTGGACCGCCATTTGTCTGGAATGGTATGCAGGGGTAGGCAATCTTGGCTCTTTTGTGACTCGTGGACTTCAACTCCCAGAATTCCTGAGCTAGCTTGGCTCAGCTTGGAAACTCTCCCTTTCCCCTCAGCATGGCTGGCTCAGGAATTCTGGGAGTTGAAGTCCATGAGTCATAAAAGAGCCAAGGTTGCCTACCCCTGGTAGGGCTTCCTGTTCGAGCAGGGGGTTAGACTAGAAGACCTCCAAGGTCCCTTCTAACTCTGTTGTTCTGTAAATGCTCCGCTGTGTGATGGTTAGTTTCCTCTTTAGAATCCCAAAGGTGCTTTTTCAGGAGACAACTGGACTTTCTTTTTTTTTCCTCCTTGAAGACGTTTTGCTTCTCATCCTAGAAGCTTCTCCAGCTCTGACTGGATGGTGGACGATGGAAGGATTTATACTCCTTGCAGACAGCTCGTCATTTGCATCCTTTCAGAGAGTCGTTGAGGCCACCTGGAAGTCCTTCTGTGTGTCCTCAAGGTCACCTGAGTGGTGCAAATGGGTGTGGAGCCTTCCTGGAACTGCTGAAAGGACCGTGTTGTAGACTGGAGATGGATGATGTCGTATCCCTCCCCCTCTGTTGAGAGAGGTCTGTTCAAAATTCAAAATTGAACAAAAAAGTCCAGCTGTCTCTTGAAAAACCACCTTTGGGACAACCATGACCTAGATGACTGTGAATCTCCCTAGACATTCCTTTTTGGAGGTAATTTTTTTTAAAAAAAATCACCTTCAAATTATTAGGGCGCCAATCGCACACACGTCGAGAATCTCATCAATATTCGAAGGTGAATTAGCAGTGATGCTGTTCCAAGCCAGACAAATGCTTTAATGCGGTTTGCATAGGCTGAGGTTTTCATGTTTTCTGCACAGAAGGTGCCATGTCTTGTGGCTTCTTCTGCTTGCTTGCTTGACTCATTCTGCTGGTTGTTGATGTCACTTTTGGAAAAGCAAGGGTGGTTTCATAATAGCCGGGCAACCAGTTGCTGGAAATCTTGTTGTGTCATAGATAAAAGAACATTGCTTCCATGTTTGCTCTGGTGAAAGTGTTTTTTTTTCCCTGATCCTCTTCTGAAGCATATGAAAACCGCTGATGAGCTGCAATCATTCCGAGGTAGCCTGGCCATGTCTTATTTACAGCGATGGGAACTGTAATGAGCACATCCATCTTGGAAAGGCAGCCTAGACCAGGGGGTAGGCAACCTTGGCTCTTTGATGACTCGTGGACTTCAACTCCCAGAATTCCTGACCCAGCTAGGCTGAGGTAAAAGGGAGAGGTTTCCATACTGAGCCATGCTGGCTCAGGAATTCTGGGAGTTGAAGTCCATGAGTCATAAAAGGGCCGAGGTTGCCTACCCCTGGCCTAGGCCTAGGCTGCTTTATGACTCGTGGACTTCAACTCCCAGAATTCCTGAGCCAGCCAGGCTGAGGGAAAAGGGAGAGGTTTCCAAGCTGAGCCATGCTGGCTCAGGAATTCTGGGAGTTGAAGTCCATGAGTCATCAAAGAGCCAAGGTTTCCTACCCCTGGCCTAGGAGAATAGTAGCATCATCCAGGGAGCAAGTTTTTGGGAAACAGACAGCTGATCAGGCTTTCAACGCTTGTGTCTGGGGGTCCATAAAACCTGTGAAATCCAGAATGTGTTGAGCGCCGATGTTCCATTTCATCTCCCAGTTGAAGAGTCAGAAGAATACTTTTGACCTCCCTGCAGTATTTTAAGTGCAAAACATCTGAGATGGAAAGGGTATTTTGAATCTTCTGAGCTGCAATGTTTAGAAATTGGGATGTCTTGCACAGCTCCAGTTGTTTCTTTGTGTGTGCACGGATGCATTCACTTAACACCTCCCTTGCCATAGATAGCACACCTCCCCTTTGTGTATTTATATTTATGTCTTTTTCTGAAGTAGGGAAGTATACAGGAATGTATGTGTGTTTATACAGCATACTCTGTGTGTGTGTTGTTTTCCCGCGCTTCCATTCAGTTGTGCCTGATTCTCAGAAATTGCTTGGAAAGGAACCTGACGTTTTCTTGGCAAGGTTTTTTTTAGAAGGGGTTTGCCATTGCCTCATTTCTAGGGCTGAGAGAAAGTGACTGGCCCAAAGTCACTCAGCTTGTTTTGTCCCTAAGGTGGGACTAGAAGTCAGAGTCTCCTGGTGATTGGCCCACAGTCACCCAGCTGGCTTTCATGCTTAAGGCGAGAGTAGAACTGGCGATTGGCTTGAAATCAACCAATCAATCGGCTTTCACGCTTAAGGCAGGATTAGAACTCATAGTCTGCTAGTAATTGGCCCAGAGTCACCTAGCTGGCTTTTGTGTCTAAGATGGGACTAGAATTCACTGTCTGCTGGTTTCTAGGCCAGCATCTTAACCGCTAAGCCAAATTGTCTCCCTCATGGATGCAAACATGACATAACTCCATCTCCTTTGCCCAGGAGTTGTTTTCATTACTTCTCAATCTGGGCTGCATGTCATATTTAATCTGGAGCTAAAATTTGGACAAGAAATGGCTGGGATCATGTAGTACACCTAGCCAGGTCAGCTACGACAGAGGTCCCCAATCCCTGGGCTACAGCCCAGTAACTGTCTGTGAGCTGTTTAGAACTGGTCCACCTGAAGTGGTGGGCGATCACGCACCCAGATCCCCACTTGTGCCCGCCGCTCATACGTGTGCCCGCCACTCAGACAAATTAGTCTGCAGGCTCATTTGCCTCCCTGCTCATGCAGAACCACCCTCTCTTTCCCCACCCCTTTGCCGGTCCACAAAACCGGAAAAGTTGGGGAATTCTGAGCTAAAACATAAGGTGGGGAGGAGGAGGAGGAGCAGGGAGGAGGAGGAGGAGGAAGAGGAAGATCTGCAATGGAGAGAACAGTTAGACCAAGGGCCTTCAAACATGGCCCTTTTATGACCTGTGGACTTCAACTCCCAGAATTCCTCAGCCAGCGTGCCTGGCAGAGGAATTCTGGGAGTTGAAGTCCACAAGTCATAAAAGGGCCATGTTTGAAGGCCCCTGAGCTAGATAAAAGAAAGCTAAGTCTACAGTAGAAACGTAATTGGAGTTAGTGTCTCAGTCAAAACCCTCACTAGTTCTCATGAATATAAAGGGCGTGAGGGGGAACGTGCGTTCAGGCTTGGGCTGTTTTGTTACTATACAGATAGTCCTTGACTTATGACCCCAATTAAGCCCAACATTTCTGTTGCTAAGCGAGACAGTTGTTCAGTGAGTTTTGCTCCATTTTACAACCTTTCTGGCTGCAGTTATTAAGTGAATCACTGCAGTTATAAAGTTAGACACACGCGGCTGTTAAGTGAATCTGGCTTCCCCATTGACTTTGCTTGTCGGAAGGTGGCAAAAGGGGATCGTGTGACCCCGGGACAACACTGCGGCTGTCATAAATGTGACTCAGTTGCCAAGCATGTGAATTTTGATCACCCGATCGCTGCAAAGGTCATAAGTGTGTAAAATGATCATAAGTCACTTTCTTCTGTGACCATTGCAAGTACAAATGGTCACTAAATGAACTGTTGTAAGTTGAGGACTCTCTGTAGCCTAATAATAAAAGTAGTGTTAGCATGCAGCACCAGTTTCCTACTCTGGTCTACCTTGAAGGTTTAAATAAGTTTAAAACTATGGTTTAAAAGGTTGAAATGGGTTAAAAATGGGTTTAAAAAGTTTAAAAGAGGTAGGTTAAAATACAATATTAAAAGAGGTTAAAAAGTTAAAATAAAAATAAAGTAAAATAAAATAGAACTTTTACTTTTGGAGGAGCTCTTTACAGCCTTTGCTGCCTCTCCACCATCTTGGCTCCACCATCTTGAAGGTAGTTGAAATAAATACTCCATTTATACCAAATGCTAAGCTTGGTTAGTTGGTTTTGTGTGTGTGTGTGTGTGTGTGTGTGTGTGTGTGTGTGTGTGTGTGTGTCTTGGTCCAAAATGCCAACCCAAAGTTTTGGTTTCCAATATTGTGTGTGAATACGTATTAACTCTTTAATCATATTAAGCAGCTTATATGAAGCAAACCTGTCATTTGTGGCCTGGAAGAAAAATAGAACCCAACAAGTCTGCCACCGGCTGAATTAATGTTTTTTTTTCCTTCTCTTTCTGTTTTATTTTGTTTCTCTGCCGTCCAGTTTCCTGCTAGTTTTCTCCTGCTTAGTCCTCTCTGTCTTTTCCACCATTGATGATTATGAAGAGAGTTCTGAATGGGCCCTTTACAGCCTGGTAAGTGGGAGGCCAAACGTCTAAGACCAAAATCCAGGAAGGGGAGCTATTCATTTGGTGAATAAGAATGGAACGGGACGGAACAAAATAGAATAGAATAGAACAGAACGGAATGGAATGGAATGGAATAGAATATATGGAACGGAATGGAATGGAATAAAATAGAACAGAACAGAACAGAACAGAACAGAACAGAATAGAATAGAATAGAATAGAATAGAATAGAAAATGGAACGGAATGGAATAAAATAGAACAGAACAGAACAGAAGAGAACAGAATAGAATAGAATAGAATAGAATAGAATAGAATAGAATAGAATAGAATAGAATAGAATAGAATAGAATAGAATAGAACAGAATAGAATAGAATAGAATATATGGAATGGAATGGAATGGAATGGAATGGAATAGAATATATGGAATGGAATGGAATGGAATGGAATAGATGAATGAAATGGAATGGAATGGAATGGAAGAATGGAATTGAATGGAATAGAAAAAAATGGAATAGAAGAATTGGATGGAATGGAAGAGAAGAGAAGAGAAGAGAAGAGAAGAGAAGAGAAGAGAAGAGAAGAGAAGAGAAGAGAGGAATGGAATGGAATGGAATGAAATGGAAGAATAGACTATCCTATCCTATCCTATCCTATCCTATCCTATCCTATCCTATCCTATCCTATCCTATCCTATCCTATCCTATCCTATCCTATATAGAATAGAGTAGAGTAGAATAGAATAGAATAGAATAGAATAGAATAGAATAGAATAGAATATTTTAATGGCCAAGTGTAATTGGACATACAAGGAATTTGTCTCCAGTACATAAGGTCTCAGTGTACATACACACAACAAAGTAACATAATCATAAGATACCAGTAAGAGAAGGTGGTAGAAAAGATGAGAAGGGTAATAGTAATACAGCCATATTACATGGGTAAATATCCTTAGATATAAGACAGTACTGTGGGAATTAGGTTTTTCCACAGAATGATGGCACAGGGGAAAAAAAATCTTTGTCTCTAATTGTTTTGGCATGCAGTGCCCTGTAGCATTATTATACCTACAATACAGGGTATTATATCAAGTATACAGGTAGTCCTCAACTTACGACCACAATGGAGCCCAAAATTTCTGTTGCTAAATGAGGCAGTTGTTAGGTGAGTTTTGACTGCATGATTCATTTAACAACTGCAGTGATTCGCTTAATAGCTGTGGTAGGAATGGTTGTAAAATCAGGTGCGTTTCCCTTAACAACCACATCGCTTAGCAACGGAAAACCTGGCCCTAATTTGGTGATAAGTTGAAGACTACCTATCTATGTGTGGGTGGGCAACATAAACAATCCACTGAAAAGATTTTTCTTTGGGATTTTATAAAGCTGAGAAGGACAAGATTGAAGTAGGTTGCAAATTAAAAAACACACATCTGAAGTAGATTTTATAAAAACTTTGGGATTATTCCAAAAAGCTCCCTTGCCGTGAACAGTTTCAGATGTACCAGAGTTTCTTGGAAAACAAAAAAATGAACAGACCATTGTTGTGTCAGGATTGTCATATGTTGTTATGCTACTATACTAACGAGCTCTGTCTCTCCTGCAGGAAATTGTCACGATTGTGGTCTTTGGAGTAGAGTACTTTGTAAGAATCTGGGCCGCTGGCTGCTGTTGTCGGTACCGAGGCTGGAGAGGAAGATTAAAATTCGCCCGCAAGCCCTTTTGTGTGATCGGTAAGAACCGTTTCATTGCTAAGTTGGTCGATGCTAAGCTCAAATCTCCCTTCAGGAGAGGATCAGAGTCTCGCTAGAGAGGGCAGGACTGCTTTTGCTAGAATTTGCAATCAGTGTGGAGCTGTTGTCTCAACAAAACTGGGGTGCACCAGTTTGGGGAACTGCTGATCTTCAGGACAAAGCTCAGGTGGAGGTGAAAACGCAAGAAAAGTTGGGGTTAAATGATTCTTGTACTGTATATCCCGGGATGGGGAAATGGAGAAACATTGGACTCAGCAATGTTTCTGTGGTGGAAAGTAGTCTGGATTCCCAGGAGGGAGGGGCTGTGTTACATAGGAGCAAGACACAATGCAGCTTAGATAGTTTGTGTATGAGAAAGAGGGTGAACATGGCTGTTCCCTGCTACTGTATCTTTTGTGGGTTTTGGAGCCTAGCTTGACCTTCCTTCCTTCCTTCCTTCCTTCCTTCCTTCCTTCCTTCCTTCCTTCCTTCCTTCCTTCCTTCCTTCCTTCCTTCCTTCCTTCCTTCCTTCCTTCCTCCCTCCCTCCCTCCCTCCCTCCCTCCCTCCCTCCCTGGACTATAGTTCAGATTCCCGGGAGGGAGGGGCTGTGTTACATAGGAGCAAGACACAATGCAGCTTAGGTAGTTTGTGTAGGAGAAAGAGGATGAAGTTGGCTCCTCCTTGCTAGTTCCCAGAGTATATGTTTTATTGTGCAAATAGTCTGCTTAATCTGGCAAATTTCTGTGTATAGGTGAGGAACAATAAAGGAAACTGCTTAGAAGAATCTCATGGTCTTTCTTGATTTTTGGAGTCCCTCCCTCCCTCCCTCCCTCCCTCCCTCCTTAAAATGTAGTCCAGATTCCCTGGAGGAGGGGCTGCATTCCAGAGGAGCAAGAAACAATGCAGCTTAGATAGTTTGTGTATGAGAAAGAGGGCAAAGACAGCTCCTTCCTAACAGTTCCCAGAATATGTTTTATGGTGCCAATAGTCTGCTTTACGTTGGCCAGATTTCTGTCTATAGGTGAGGAACAATAAAGGAAACTGCTCAGAAGAATCTCATTTGTCCTTGGTTTTTGGAGTCTGGCAGATTCTTTGATATAGTCCTCTTCCTTCTATACAGACATCATGGTGTTAATCGCCTCCATCGCTGTGCTGGCGGCTGGCTCACAGGGGAACGTTTTCGCCACCTCGGCTCTCAGAAGTTTGCGCTTCCTGCAGATCCTGCGCATGATTCGAATGGACCGCAGAGGAGGCACCTGGAAGCTTCTGGGATCAGTGGTGTACGCCCATAGCAAGGTCTGAGTGGGCTGAGGTCAATCTGAGCAGCCAAATTGGTTGCTGTTTTTGGGAGACAGGTTGGACTTCAATTCCCAGAATTCTTAGGCAGCACAAAGGATTCTGGGAATGGAGCTGAACGGTCACTAAATGAACTATTGGAAGTCGAGGACTACCTGTGATTCATTTAAGAGTAGCAGTGATTCACTTAACAACGGTGGCAAAAAATGGTTGTAAACTCAGCTTTGCTCCACTTAACGACTGCCTTGGGTTGCAACGGAAATTCTAATCTTAATTGCGGTCGTAAGTTGAGGGTTATTTGTGTAATGATTTTTCTAAAGCAGAGTTCCCCAACCTTTCTGCTGGTTCCACATGTGCGCTCACCACTTGTGCAAAATGGAGCACGTGTGTGCGTGGTTGCCCGCCACTTCTACAGCTTTGTTCCGATTGGCTCAAGACCTGGTAGCAGGGATTGGGGATGCCTGATCTAAAGTTATTATTTATTATGCCAAATTTTTATCTTTTATCTTTTTTCTCTCTTTCTATGTATGTGTGTGTATATGTATATGTATATGTATATGTATATGTATATGTATATGTATATGTATATGTATATCTATATCTATATCTATATCTATATCTATATCTATATCTATATCTATATCTATATCTATATCTATATCTATATATACATACCGAGCCTGTTGATAGGGCTCGCAACTTGGGTGTCCTCCTGGATTCACGGCTGGATTCACGGCTCAGTTTTGAAGATCATATAGGAGCCGTGACCAGGGGGGCTTTTGCCCAGGTTCGCCTGGTGCGCCAGTTGCGGCCCTATCTGGACCGAGATGCCCTACGCACAGTCACTCATGCGCTCGTGACCTCCCGTTTAGACTACTGCAACGCTCTCTACATGGGGCTGTCCTTGAGGACCACCCGGAGGCTTCAGCTGGTGCAGAATGCGGCCGCGTGAGTTGTGATGGGGGTTTCCCGATACTCCCATGTAACACCTCTACTCCGCGAGTTGCATTGGCTTCCGGTTGCCCTCCGGGTGAGATTCAAGGTGCTGGTGATGACCTATAAAACCCTAAATGGCTTGGGTCCAGGATATCTGAGGGAACACCTCCTGCCAGCATCAAGTTCCCTTTGTCCAGTGCGCTCCCACAGGGAGGGTCTTTTCAGGGTGCCGCCGGTTAAAGATTGCCGGCGGGTAACACCCAGGGGGAGGGCCTTCTCTGTGGGTGCACCTGCCCTTTGGAACCAGCTGCCCGCGGAGCTTAGGACTGCCCCTGACCTCCGTTCATTCCGCCGGGACCTGAAGACCTGGCTCTTTGAGCTCTCTGGCCCAGGCTGAGAATTTTAACTTTAACTGGGTTTTTTTTTTATTTTTCTCTCAGGGACTGATTTAATCTTTTTTAATTGCTTTTAACTTTTCTATTGATTTTTCTTTTAAATATCCTGTAAACCGCCCTGAGTCCTTCGGGAAAGGGCGGTATATAAATCTAAATAAATAATAATAAATAAATAAATATATCTACAGTATATGTATATGTATAAAATTGGATGGGTTCTGAACAGTTAAAGCAAATATAAAAGGAGAAGAAACAATACAGCAATATTTTAAAAAAACCAATACGAAAGCCTATAAAACAGATTACATTCAGGGAAAGAGTAATTACATAGCTGAATTTGAGACAAGACTCAATAAAAGTTGAATGTTTCCTATTCTTTGGAACTATGTATCTATGTATGCATGTAAAGCAATGACTAGGCAGTGGATCTGCCATGTCCTTTTTATTGCTAAAAAATTAGTTTTTGAATCTTGAAAAGTTAAATTTATGCAATCTCATACTGAAAGAATTGAAGCCCTGGTATTAAGTACAGCTCACTACAGATGTAGATTATGCATCGATGATTACATTTCCTTATAAAGCAAAGCGCTTATATTTCTCTTCTCTTCTCTTCTCTTCTCTTCTCTTCTCTTCTCTTCTCTTCTCTTCTCTTCTCTTCTCTTCTCTTCTCCTCTCCTCTCCTCTCCTCTCCTCTCCTCTCCTCTCCTCTCCTCTCCTCTACTCCTCTTCTCTTCTCTTCTCTTCTCTTCTCTTCTCTTCTCTTCTCTTCTCTTCTCTTCTCTTCTCTTCTCTTCTCTTCTCTTCTCTTCTCTTCTCCTCTCCTCTCCTCTCCTCTCCTCTACTCTCCTCTACTCTACTCTACTCTACTCTACTCTACTCTACTCCTCTTCTCTTCTCTTCTCCTCTCCTCTTCTTCTCTTCTCTTCTCTTCTCTTCTCTTCTCTTCTCTTCTCTTCTCTTCTCTTCTCTTCTCTTCTCTTCTCTTCTCTTCTCTTCTCTTCTCTTCTCTTCTCTTCTCTTCTCTTCTCTTCTCCTCTACTCTACTCTACTCTACTCTACTCTACTCTACTCTACTCTACTCTACTCTACTCTACTCTACTCCTCTTCTCTTCTCTTCTCCTCTCCTCCTCTTCTCTTCTCTTCTCTTCTCTTCTCTTCTCTTCTCTTCTCTTCTCTTCTCTTCTCTTCTCTTCTCTTCTCTTCTCTTCTCTTCTCTTCTCTTCTCTTCTCTTCTCTTCTCTTCTCCTCTCCTCTCCTCTCCTCTCCTCTCCTCTCCTCTCCTCTCCTCTCCCCTCCCCTCCCCTCCCCTCCCCTCCCCTTCCCTTCCCTTCCCTTCCCTTCCCTTCCCTCTTCTCAAGAGTTACTGTGCACATTTGGGATGAAAAAAAAGCTGTTTTGAGCATGGCAAACAGAAGTTGGAGGAGAAACCTGGATGCACAATGGATGCCTTTGTTCTTCCTGCTTACTGAAGCATGGAAGCGTCACATGCCCAGAGATCAGTTTCCCCTCAATTAAGCTTTTTTCTCCCTATTTATTATCGCAACTGGCATCCGGTGCCTATAATCCCTTGGTCACTCAGCTGCCTGAATTGCCATTAACCCTTCTTTAATCGTGGCGTCTATCTTTAGATCCTTTGATTGTCAGCTATTGCTGGAGAGCTGTTTATGGGCTAAGCCTATTTTGAGGTTATTTATCTGTGTCTGGATCTACCCCTCGTTCTGTGCTTTGTGTCGCTCTGGTTGTGCTGGGCGAGGGTAGTAATTATGATGTAGACCTCCAGATGCAGTGGCCGAAACTTTTACTTGCACATTTGAATCTGTAACTGATGCCTCTGAAATCTGCTCCAAGTTCACATCAGATGCATTTTTTAAAAATCCCACCTTTATGACTTCATAACGAACTCAGGGGGGTGAATATACCCAATACTTCCTCCTCCTCCTCCTATTTTTCTCCACAACAACAACACGGGGTGGGTGGGGGGGATGGGTTGGGCTGAGAAAGACGGATTGGCCCAAAGTCACCCAGCTGGCTTTCATGCCGAAGGCAGAACTAGAACTCACTAGAAAACACTGTCTCCTGGTGATCGGCCCAAAGTCACCCAGCTGGTTTTCATGCCTAAGGCAGAATTAGAACTCACCATCTCCTGGTGATTGGCCTAAAGTCACCCAGCTGGCTTTCATGCCTCAGTTGAAACTAGAACTCTCAGTCTCCTGGTGATTGGCCTAAAGTCACCCAGCTGACTTTCATGCCTAAGGCGTGACTAGAACTCACCATCTCCTGGTGATTGGTCCAAAGTCACCCAGCTGGTTTTCATGCCTAAGGCGAGATTAGAACTCACAATCTTCTGGTGATTGGCCTAAAGTCACCCAGCTGGCTTTTATGCCCAAGGCGCGACTAGAACTCACAGTTTCCTGGTGATTGCTCCAGTCACCCAGCTGGTTTTCATGCCTAGGGCAGAATTAGAACTCACCATCTCCTGGTGATTGGCCTAAAGTCACCAGCTGGCTTTTATGTCTAAGGCAGAATTAGAACTCACCATCTCCTGGTTTCTAGACCAGTAACTTCATCTCTAAACCAAATTGCCTGTGCCATATGTGTGTCCCTCCCATTTTTCTCATGGCACCAGTATCCCAGCAATATTTTTTCCTCCCTTCATTTTTCTCTTTTGCTGTTTGCAGGAGTTGATCACGGCTTGGTATATCGGATTCCTGTGCCTAATTTTAGCCTCCTTCCTGGTGTACTTGGCTGAGAAAGGAGAAAACGACCATTTTGATACCTATGCAGATGCTCTGTGGTGGGGCCTGGTGAGTATCTTTTGCTTGCCAGTTTCAGGCCACGAATTTCTGGCTATCAACGTAGCTGTCACGGTTCCGACAGATGAATCTCTTCAAAAGAACTTCGAGGCATTGTTTACCTTAAAGAATCTTTTATTCGAGGAACAAAGTATCAGCACTACGTAGTTAAAGCCAAAATCTGAATTCCTCTCCTCTGGGCACAAAGTAGCAAAGCACAATTCCCTCCTCCAATTAACAGTCATAAATCACATTCCCCAATTAGCTTGAAGCGGGGGCTTTCTCCCCAGCTTTCCAGCCTGCCAAATCTTTATCAACTCTGGGCACAATAACCTTGGGTTCCCACGGCTGAGTTATTATTGTTATGACTAGTTGGACTCTCATCCACATTCCCCCTCCCAGCATCAACGAACTCTAAAAGCGATAGAGAAAAAATGGCTACATTTCCATCTCTTGTCAAAGCCAGAACATCTGATGTTAGCAGCATTGACAGTAGCATCAGAAGTACTGGAAGTCCTCAACTTACAAGCATTCCTTTAGTGACCATTCGAAGCTACAATGTTTTTCACACTTATGACCTTTGCAGCATCCCCATGGTCACGTGGTCAAAATTCAGATGCCTGGCGACTGGCTCATATTTATGACGGTTAGAGCAGGGATCCCCAAACTCTCTCCACGGAACTGGTCCCTGGTGCTCAAAAGGTTGGGGGCCCGCTGGTTTAGAATGTCCCAGGGTCACCTTCTGACAAGCAAAGTCATTGGGGAAGCCAGATGGACTTAACAATCGTGTTAATAACAACTGTTTAGTCGTTAACTCATGTTCCACTCTTCATGATCCCATGGACCACAACATTCCTGCCCCCCTGTCATCCACTGTCTCTCATCTTCATTGCATCAATGACACCATCTAACCTAGGAGGCCCCAACCTGTGGGCCACGGCCCACTACTGGGCTGTGGCCTACTGGCCACCGGGCTGCGGAACAGGCTGGCCAGTACGAGCATGTGTGTCTGTGTGTGCACTCACCCTCACTCATGCTAGCGTTGGCGCCGCTATGCAAATGGGGCGCTGCACAGCAAAAATGGGGCACCACATGGGGAAAATGGGGCACTGTATAAAGAAAACGGGGCAAAAATGGGGTGCCATGTGGGGAAAACGGGGTGCCGTGCAGTGAAAACGGGGTGCCATGTGGCAAAAACGGGGCAATGCTAGTGCCTGCACAGCAAAAATTGGGTGGTGCTAGTGAGTGTCACCAGGGCGCTAGTACTGCCCTGTTTGCATCACGTGTGCTCATGGCCCCGTTTGTGTGCATGCATGTGCCTAAAATGCTTCCCCCTGCCTTTCCCTCCGGGTCACCAACCGAGAACGGCTGGAGACCTCTGATCTAACCATCTCCTCCTCTGCCATCGCCTTCTCCTTTTACCTTCTATCTTCCCCAACATAGGGGTCTTCTGTAAGGTAGAGGTCCCCAACCTTTTGGGCACCAGGGACCGGTTCCATGGAGAGAGGTTTTATCACGGACTGGAGGGTGCGTGGTTTTGTTTGCTGCCTCCATCCCGTGGATGGGGCTTCACTTGTTTGTGCAGACCAGTTGCTGACATGCAGCCCAGTACTGGTCCAGGGACTGGGGGTTGGGGACCCCTCCTCTAAGGAGTCCTCTCTTCTCATTAGGTGGCCAAAGTATTTGAACCTCAGCTTCAGCATCTTATCTATCACTCGCCTTTATACAATCTCAAAAGCTTGTTTTTAATGCCTAGGCCAGGGGTAGGCCATCTTGGCTCTTTTATGACTCATGGACTTCAACTCCCAGAATTCCTGAGCCAGCATGGCTCAGCTTGGAAACCTCTCCCTTTCCCCTCAGCATGGCTGGCTCAGGAATTCTGGGAGTTGAAGTCCACGAGTCATAAAAGAGCCAAGGTTGCCTACCCCTGATCTAGGGCATTTCAGTTTATTAGTTAAGCATTACCTCAGGGATAGGCAACCTTGGCTCTTTTATGACTCGTGGACTTCAACTCCCAGAATTCCTGAGCCAGCATAGCTCAGCATGGAAACCTCTCCCTTTCCCCTCAGCATGGCTGGCTCAGGAATTCTGGGAGTTGAAGTCCACGAGTCATAAAAGAGCCGAGGTGGCCTATCCCTGGCCTAGGTTGACTTAAATACAGCAGATCGTTTTGATTGTGCTCCTGCGCCAATATTGACCTTGAAGATTTCACGCAACCATCTTTGTTTTCGTCCAGATTACCCTGACCACCATTGGCTATGGGGACAAGTATCCGCAAACCTGGAATGGGCGTCTCCTGGCAGCAACCTTCACTTTGATTGGGGTTTCATTTTTCGCTCTCCCAGCAGTAAGTAAAGTCTTCTCCTTTCCTTGAAAATAAAGCCAAATCATATCCGGGGTTGTGACTCACTCTGGATGGAAAGCATCATGGATTGCCTCTGATCTAAGAATAGTTTCCAAGCCTGGATCGTGCCATTTTTGTTGGAAGAAAGAACTGTTTTACTCAGTGATGAAGTTGAACGGGTCTACAGGTAGTCCTTGACTTACGACCGTTCGTTTAGTGTCCATTTGAAGTGACAACGCTGCTGGAAAAAAGTATCCTCACATTTAACAAACGACTCGGCCTCCCCATGGATCTGTGATTGTGATCCAGGCACTTGTCAACCATCCCACATTGGCGATGGCCTCAGCACCCCGCCATCATTTTGTGACCTTCGTTTAGTGACTGTTCGAGGTTACAGCAGCACCAAAAAAACCGACTTGCAAACTATTTTTTTGCACTTTCAATTAGAGCAGCACCTCCACGGTCACTCGATCAAAATGTGGGCGCTTGACAAATGGCATGTGTTTAATTGACAGCCGCAGTGTCCTGGGGTCATGTGATCTCCATTCATTTTTTTCCTAGCTAGCCTCCAACGAGCCAGCTCAACGGGGGAAACTGGATTTGCTTGTTGTTGTTAGTTGCGAAGTCGTGTCTGACCCATCGCAACCCTATGGACAACGTTCCTCCAGGCCTTCCTGTCCTCTACCATCTTCTGGAGTCCATTTAAGCTCACGCCTACTGCTGCAGTGACTCCATCCAGCCACCTCATTCTCTGTCGTCCCCTACTTCTCTTGCCCTCCATCTTTCCCAGCATTAGGCTTTTCTCCAGTGAGTCCTTCCTTCTCATTAGGTGGCCAAAGGATTTGAGTTTTAGCTTCAGGATCTGGCCTTCTAAAGAGCAGTCGGGGTTGATCTCCTCTAGGACTGACCGGTTTGATCGCCTTGCAGTCCAAGGGACTCGCAGGAGTCTTCTCCAGCACCATAGTTCAAAGGCTTCAATTCTTTGGCGCTCAGCCTTTTTTATGGTCCAGCTTTCACTGCCATACATTGCAACTGGGAAGACCATAGCCTTGACTATATGCACTTTTGTTGACAGGGTGACGCCTCTGCTTTTTAGTGTGCTGTCTAGATTGGCCATGGCTTTCCTCCCGAGGAGCAAGCGTCTTTTAATTTCTTGGCTGCAGTCCCCATCTGCAGTGATCTTGGAGCCCAGGAAAATAAAATCTGTCACTACCTCCATTTCTTCCCCATCTATTTGCCAGGAATTGAGAGGGCCGGATGCCATGATCTTGGTTTTCTTAATGTTTAGTTTCAACCCAACTTTTGCACTCTCCTTCTTCACCCGCAACAAGAGGCTCTTTAGTTCTTCTTCACTTTCTGCCATTAGAGTGGTGTCATCTGCATATCTTAGGTTGTTGATATTTCTTCCGGCAATCTTAATTCCAACTTTTGATTTATCTAGCCCTGCCTTTCTCATGATGTGCTCTGCATATAAGTTAAATAGGCAAGGCGACAATATACAGCCTTGCCGGACTCCTTTCCCAATTTTGAACCAATCAGTGGTTCCGTGTCCAGTTCTCACTGTTGCTTCTTGGCCCGCATATAGGTTTCTCAAGAGACAAATAAGATGATCTGGTACATCTGGATTTGCTTAGCAACCACCTAATCAGCTTGAAACCTTCAGTGATTCACTTAAAGACTGTGATAAGAAAAGATGTAAAATCAGGGACCACTGGCTTAAAATCCACCTTGCTTGGCATAACAAAAACAACAACAACAACAATAACTATAGCAACAACAACAATAAAAATAATACTTTTTTGTGCCTCCCATCTCCCATACAAGATGGACTTTGGGCGGCTCAGATGTGGTTGTATGTTGTGATCAAAATTGTGGTCATTAGTCAAGGACAACCTGTGATGTTTCAATCACACATCCAAGTATTGCGTAATCTTGATTTGTGGCCTTCAGGGAAGACTTGCTTTCTTGTATTTTGTTATTGTGGGCTTTAGTTGGATCGAATGTGATGAACTAAGATTCATTGTCCCTAAATATCTAGGACAGGGGTAGGCGACCTTGGCTCTTTTATGACTCGTGGACCAACTCCCAGAATTCCTGAGCCAGCCATGCTGAGGGGAAAGAGAGAGTTTCCAAGCTGAGCCATGTTGGCTCAGGAATTCTGGGAGTTGAAGTCCATGAGTCATAAAAGAGCCAAGGTTGCCTACCCCTGATAAGAGATCTTTTCTTTGCATGTGTATAATTCCCCAAGGAATACAGCCTGGGATCTTCAGAAGGAAGGAGTAGAAGGGAAAGAAATAATTGACAAACCTACTGGGAAATAATACTGTACTTAATATAAAAAAATATAGAAACCAGCCAGCATCTGATATAATATATCAATATATTGAACCAGCCAGCATCTGAAATAAGAGCAGTTATGGATAAAGTGTTTCGGGTGAATTCATGGATTGCCAGACAGAGAAAGTTGCCTAGAGATGTGGTGGTTTATTTTGCAAAAAGAGAAATTAGAGATCAAGTTATACAAGCTGCCTATGATGTTAAGGTTGTGATTGCTGAACAAGAAGTCTTGGTTTTAAAAGAAATTCCTCCAAGGATTTTAAGGGGAAGAAAGGACTATACATTTCTTGTGCAAGAGCTCAAGCAAAGAGATATAAGGTTCAGATGGGAGATTCCAGAGGGGCTGATGGTGATGTATGAAGGTAAAAGGTATAGGCTGACTACTGTGAAACAAGCACGTGATTTCTACAATAATGTCTTAAAAGCAACCTCATTAACGCTCTTGGAAGCTGGAAAGGGATCTGGAGAAGAAGAACAACAAGAGGAGGAAACAGAGGAAAATGGTGCTGGAGGAGATCAAGCTACAATCTCTTTGGATGATCCTAGAGAGCAAAGAGTGACGCGTGCTGCTTTAAAACGAGCAAAGAAAATAAAAGAACAAGATCAGCAAAAGTCTTCAGATTCTTCACATCGCATTCATAGCCAAGCTGTGGGAGGAGCACGGCCTAAAGTAACCAGTCCTATCAAAGCTGTGGTCCAAGAGCTTCTCGAGGATATACATGGCAACTAAATTTTTAACCTGGAATGTTAATGGACTAAACTCACCGCAGAAGAGGAAGAAAGTTTTTCAATATTTAAAACAATTTAAGATAGATGTTATATGCCTGCAAGAAACGCATATTAGAGTTTTGGATCAAAAGTATTTATTGAACTCGAGGCTGGGTACGCAATTTGTTGCTTCTGCAGAGAATAAGAAAAATGGAGTGGTTGTTTATGTTAAAAGTGCCTTAACAGCGGACCTAATTGAAGCAGATAAGCATGGAAGATATGTTATGATCGAGCTGTTGTTTGAAGGTAAAAAGACGCTTTTAGTTGGATTATATGCTCCAAATCAACAACAAGCTGACTTTTTTAGTTTACTTCATACAAAGCTTACCCAGTTGGATTATAAATCCTTTATTTTTATGGGGGACTGGAATGGAGTTATGGATGTACAGTTGGATAAGGCTGGAGCCTTTAAACGCATTCCAAGTCACGCTAGACTGCCTAAATCTTTTTTTGAAATGAAGGATGACCTGGAATTGCGAGATATTTGGCGTGAGAGACATTTGCGGGAGAAGGATTATACATTTTATTCTGATAGACACCAATCTTTTTCGAGGATTGATTTTATTTTGTTGACTAATGATCTTCTTTTGAGAACTAAAAAGGTGAAAATCTGCGCAAGAATTATCTCTGATCACAGTCCAGTGTGGTTGGAGATTGATAAGGAAAGAGGAGATAGACGCTCATGGCGCGTAAATGAGAATTTGTTTAGAAATCAGAGAAATGTGGAAGAATGCAAACAGCGGATGAAGGATTTTTTTGAGATGAATATGAATAAGGGTACCTCTATGGATATGGTTTGGGATGCTAGCAAGGCCTATATGAGAGGGGTGTTGATATATATGAATAATAGACATAGACGTGCAGTGGAAACTAGAAGGAAAGAACTGGAGAATGAAATAAAGGAAAAAGAAAAGGCTTTGATTTTGAACCCAGAGGAGGTGAAGATCAAGGAGGCTATTAGACTGTTACGAGGACAATTTGATAAATTAATGGCTGATCAAGTGGCGACCAATCTGCGGTTTGCTAGGCATAATACTTTTTGCAATGCTAATAAGCCAGGCAGATGGTTGGCTTATAGACTGAGGAAAAAACAAAGGGCATCTAATATAGATAAGATTGAGCATAAAGGAAGGGTTGTGTATCAACAGAATCTTATTAAGGATGCCTTTGTGGATTTTTATTCGAAATTATATACTAAAGAGGACATTAATGCAAAAGATATTGATACGTATTTGGAGAAGGCTAGCATCCCGGTTCTTACGCAAGTACAAAAAGAGGGGATTAACCAACTGATTACAGAAGAAGAAATTTTTACAGCTATTAAGGAACTGAAGGTGGATAAAGCACCAGGCACTGATGGCTTGACTGCGGCCTATTATAAAAACTTACAATTAGAGATGATAAAACCGTTAAAGGAACTGTTCCAGACAATCCAGAGGGGGGGAAAGGTGCCCCCGTCTTGGAGAACAGCTTTTATCTCTTTGATTCCGAAGGAAGACCAGGATGCTACTTTAGTTAAAAATTACAGACCGATATCGCTTTTAAATACAGATTATAAGATATTTGCTAAGGTTTTGGCTAATAGACTGATGAGGGTTCTGCAACAGGTGATTCATGGGGACCAAACGGGGTTTATTAGTGGAAGACAAATGAAAACCAATGTGAGACATATAGTTGATGTGTTAGAGTTTTTGGAAAGGCACAACCAGATCTCTGCTGCGCTAATCTTTTTAGATGCTGAAAAGGCTTTTGATCAATTGAACTGGCAATTTTTGTTGAAAGTTTTAGACAAAATGGATTTTGGGGAAAAAATTTTACAACCGATTAGGGCATTATACCAAAAACAAACTGCCCGAATTATAGTTAACAATAGTTTGACAACAGTATGTAATATTGAGAAGGGCACAAGGCAAGGCTGTCCGCTATCGCCCTTGTTATTTATATTAACATTAGAGATACTATTGGTTAAGATTCGGAATTCGGAAAAAATTAAGGGGATACAAGTTGGAGATCAGGATTACAGATTGAGAGCATTTGCAGATGATCTGGTTGTTACAGTGACCCAGCCAGAGAACTCTGTTGTGGACCTGATGGAGATAATAACACAATATGGGAAGGTTTCTGGATTTAAAGTAAATATACAGAAAACTAAAATTTTGGCTAGAAATATGACAGTTTCGCAGAAGGCTCTCTTAGAAGGATTAACTGGATTTGAGATTGTTAAAAGGGTTAAATATTTGGGGGTGATTTTGTCGCCCTCTAATACAAAGCTATATAAAAATAATTATGAAAAGTTATGGGGGAAAATTCAAAAAGAACTGGAGAGTTGGGAAAAATTGCAATTGTCTTTGTTGGGACGGATTGCAGCAGTGAAAATGAATGTCCTGCCCAAATTTTTATTCTTATTTCAAATGATACCGATTCTTAAGAAAGACTCTAACTTGGAGGAATGGCAGCGTGGTATCAATAAATTTGTGTGGGCAGGGAAAAAGCCACGAGTTAAACTTAAGATTATGCAGGATACTCGTGAGAGAGGTGGCCTTAAAATGCCTAATTTTAAATTATATTATGAAGCTGCTGCACTAGTAGGAATAAGTGATTGGATTAATTTGACACAATCGAGGTTATTAAATCTTGAGGGCCATGATCTGTTGTTTGGCTGGCATGCATATT
Organism: Vipera berus; assembly: GCF_964194415.1. Taxonomy (NCBI): domain Eukaryota; kingdom Metazoa; phylum Chordata; class Lepidosauria; order Squamata; family Viperidae; genus Vipera; species Vipera berus. Next base: position 7,245,683 of record NC_138204.1, read on the forward strand.
TGCTGTATGATAAGAAGGTAGATACTGTGTTTAGGATGCATATTTTAAGACAGGCATTGCTGAGAGTTTGGAAGAAGTATAGACATAAGTTAAGCAGCAAGATACCATTGTGGGCAATCCCAAAACACGCAATAGAAAATATACATGCTGGTTTCAAACATGATGAGACTACTTACAAGGAAGGAGGGAGGGGGGGAGGGGGGGGAAGGGGGGAGGTAGGGAGGGGAGGTAGGGAGGGGGAAGGGGGTTTTTTAAAGGAAAACTCTATTTTTAAAACTTTTCAATAAAAAAAAAATATAGAAACATTATTGAGACTCTAGAAAGATTGCAGAGAAGAGCAAAGAAAATGATTAGGGGACTGGAGGCTAAAACATATGAAGGACGGTTGCAGGAATTGGGGATGTCTACTTTAAGGAAAAAAAGGATTGGGGTGACATGATAGCAGTGTCCCACTATCTAAGTGGCTACCATGAAGAAGAGCGCCCGAAGGCAGGACAAGAAACAACGGGTGGAAACTCATCAAGGAGAGAATCAAACCTTGAACTGAGGAGAAATTTCCTGACAGTTAGAACAATTAACCAGTGGAACAGCTTGCCTCCAGAAGTTGTGGGTTGTGGGTTTAAAACCTCACTGGAGGTTTTTAAGAAGAGATTGGACAACCCCCTTGTTTGAAATGTGTAGGTTCTTGAGCGGGGTACTGGGCTAGAAGGCCTCCAAGGTCCCTTCCAACTCTGTTATTTGGTTAATTTAATTTAATTTAATTTTCAGGGAATTTTAGGTTCCGGCTTTGCGCTGAAGGTTCAAGAGCAGCATCGTCAGAAGCACTTTGAAAAAAGGAGGAATCCTGCAGCTGGCCTTATTCAGGTAAGCAGAGAGAAGGGGTGGGTGGGAGGGTGGGGCTCAGGGAAAGTCGGATCTCTGAGGAGAGAGAAATGGATCAAGAAGGTGCTGAAAGAGAATCGATTCACGCTGCAAAACCTTCTAGAGCAGGGGTGTCAAACTCAATTTCATTGAGGGCCGCATCATCACTGCGGTTGCCCTCAAGGGGCCGGGTGGGTATGGCCAGGGTGGGCGTGGCCTACTGGGTAGGCGTGGCTAGAGTGCGTATGGCCTACTGGGTGGGCGTGGCCAGCTCTACATCATTCGCATCAAGGGTGCCTATGGGGGCCTGGGCAGGAGTGGGACAGATCTGAGGGTCTCTGGCAGAAGGAGGGTCTCTGGGCCAGGGCCAAGGCAGCGGGGGCCATTCCCTCACTGTTGCCAGGATGGCTTTGCGGGCTGCATGAAACCACTTCGTGGGCCAGATCCGGCCCCCGGGCCTTATGTTTGACATGTCTGTTCTAGAGCATGGTCTCCAATCTTGGCAACTTTAAGCCTTGTGGACTTCAACTCCCAGAATTCCTCAGCCAGCCAACTTTTAAGACTTGTGGACCTGAACTGCAGTGATTTGCTTAACAACTGTGGCAAAAAAGGTTGTTAAAATGGGGCACGGTTCGCTTAATAACCACTTTGCTTAACAACAGAAATTCTCATCACGGTTGTGGTTGTAAGATGAGGACTACCTGTAAGTTAAAGATTAGGACAATGTGGTTTCTCCCCTGCAAAGTGGACAGCCCTTAGACTTAGATGCCGCTTCACAGGGCTTTACAGCCCACTCTCTAAGCAATTCACAGAGTCAGCCCCCAACAATCTGGGTCTTCATTTTACCGACCACAGAAGGATGGAAGGCTCAGTCAACCTTGAGCCGGCCAGGATTGAACTGCTGGCAGTGGGCAGAGTCAGCCTGCAATGCTGCATTCTAACCACTGCGCCACCAGCAAGTTAACTTCATTATTTGCTTGTTTTATTTTTTTTGAAATCACATCTGCCTCTCCTTCCTATTTTATCTCAGGCTGCCTGGAGGTTCTACGCCACCAACCTCACCCGAACCGATTTGCACTCTACCTGGAATTACTATGAACGAACTGTCACCGTTCCCATGTACAGGTAAGCGTTTCCTCTGGGTCCATGATTTCTCCACAAGTAGTCCTTGACTTACAACCATTTGTTTAGTGACCATTCTAAGTTACAACGGCAGTAAAAAAAAGTGATTAATGACTGTTTTTCACACTTGTGACCGTTGTAGCATCCCCATGGTCACGTGGTGAAAATTCAGACGCTTATAACTGACTCATATTTATGACGGTTGTATGACCCTGGGACCATCTGCGACCCTCTGACAAGCAAAGTCTGCGGGGAAGCCAGATTTATTTCTGTTGTCTTCTTTATTTAACAGCTGCCGTGATCCGCTTAATAACGGTGGCAAGAAAGGTTGTAAAATGGGGCAAAACTCACTTAACTGTTTTGCTCAGCAACAGAAATGTTGGGCTCAATTGTGGCCGTAAATCGAGGACTACCTATACTTCTGTCCATTTTGCTTATTTTTTTTTGTTACATTCAAGACAAACTGTTCTGTTCTCATTGTGTGTGTGTGTCTGTGTGTGTTTTAAAAACTCACTGGGAAGTTCTGTTTTCGGAAGTCACTTTTTTGTTTTCAAATGCTGGGTTTAGATTTATTTCTCCATTGCTTCTATTGGTTTATATTAATTTGTTTTTCTTTTCTTGCACATTTATGTTTCTCCGTCTTGCGTTGGCCACCGTCTTTATTTTTCTACACCTGTTCTCGGTGGGTTTTATTTTCTGACAATTGCCATGTCAGAAACCTGAAGACGATCTGAAAGGCTGGCCTTGAAAAGTAGGTAAAAAATAAATAAATAACCCCATTTTCCAGTTCTTTCCCATGACTTTTCTCTTCCTGTAACATTTAGCATTTTGACCTGTACTGTTTTTGTCCGTGATGTGGAAAATGAATTGTAGAACATCCTTTCTGATTCCTTCCCTGATCAGCCTAGAGCAGGGGTCTTCAAGCTTGGCCCTTTTATGACTTGTGGACTTCAACTCCCAGAATTCCTCAGCCAGGCACGCAGGCTGAGGAATTCTGGGAGTTGAACTCCACAAGTCATAAAAGGGCCAAGTTTGAAGACCCCTGGCCTAGAGTTACATTTCTTCACCTCAGCAACTTTAAGATGTATGGACTTCAACTCCCAGAATTCCAGAGCCAACGTGAGCTGGCAGGGAGACTTGAAGCCCATACATCTTAAAAGTTGCTAAGGTTGAGAAACAGTGGCTTAGAGTAACTAAATAATTTCAGTTTCTGACAAGAAATTTAGTGGGAAGCAGAACACACAGAGAACACGGTTTCCAATTCTTTGTGAAAATAATCTTCAGGCAGAATGATGGTCACAGCATAAAGCAGACCTCTCTAGCATGTGTCTTCCAGGTATATAGGAACTGCAGTTCCCAGAATTCCCTGGACTGTGCTGATTGGGAATTTGGGGAAGAAAGAACCCCCTGATTGGGAGAGAACAAGATTGGGGAAAGTAGTCATAGATTTATCGACTCAACTGCACTAAGAGAACTTTAGCTGACTATAGAAATGGTTGTAGTTGATTGGTGATAATGGATACTTGTAAATTCTTTCTTTTGTTGAATGAGCAAGGAGCAGAATCTGACTCTTTGGATGTAGAAGCTAAGCAATTTCAGGCCTGATTAATATTGGATGGGAGATTGGAAGATTGGAAAACCATCAGAAAATTAGAAATTAGAAAAAAAATTAGAAATTGGGGGGGGGGGGAGAAAAATCCCCAAGAAGTGACAATGAAACAAAATGAACAATATCACAACATTTATTAGAGAGCAAGTGTGATGTAGTGGTTAAGGTAGTGGTTTAGAAACCAGGTGACGGTGAGTTCTAGTCCATCTGTAGGCATGAAAGCCAACTGGGTGACTTTGGACCAATTCTCAAGGAATGGTAATTTCTAGTTTCACCTTAGGCAGTAAAGCTGGCTGGGCGACTTTGGACCAATCACCAGGATATGGTAAGTGTCAAGGTTCCAACTAATGAAACCAAATAAATCAGAACACCGAGGCTTGAAGTTTCCTCAAAGAACATGTTTATTGGATACATAATATCGGCAGGGTCAAAAGTGAAGCCAACTCTAAAATTCTCCTTAGGGATTCAGTGTAACTAAATGTAATAGTTCCCTCCGCTCTGCTATGCTATTGAACACGCTACCCAATAAAAGCAATTGACGGGCTCCGTGAAACTTCTTCTCTCCACTTTCCAGCTCCTGTGGGAATGACCTTGGTTCCCACGGGACCGCTCCGTGTTTAGTCTAGTAATGCTGTTGTTTTCCTTCTCCCTCCCCCGCAAAAACCTGTGGCAACTTAGATAATCTTTATTGTCATTTTATACTGTGGGCACAACAACACACATCAAAAATGAAATTTAGTTACCCCCTCTCAAAGTGAAACACATACATGACACACATCTAAAACATACTATATACAACCTATGTATAGACCCACACCCCTACATATAAAAAGGTAAATGTTCCCCCGCACATGTGTGCTAGTCGTTTCCGACTCTAGGGGCCGGTGCTCATCTCCGTTTCAAAGCCGAAGAGCCGCTTGTCCAAGGACGTCTCCATGGTCATGTGGCCGGCATGACTAGATGCCAAAGGCGCACGGAACGCTGTTACCCTCCCACCGTAGTGGTCCCTATTTTTCTACTTGCATTTTTATGTGCTTTCGAACTGCTAGGTTGGCAGAAGCTGGGACGAGTAACAGGCGCTCACTCTGTTACGCGGCACTCGGGATTCAACCCGCCAGACTGCCGACCTTCTGATCGACAAGCTCAGCGTCCTAACCCACTGAGCCACCGCGTCCCCCCCTACATATACATAACAATAAAATATTAAATACTTGAATATATAACAGATATATAATATATAACGGAAGGAGAAAGCCTGAGAGTTCACAAGGTTAATGCTGTATGGAATGAAACTATGGCTGAATCTGGATGTTCTGCTACGGATACCACGAAGCCCCCTCCTCCCAGAAGGGAACAAGGAAAACAGGTCGTGAAGAAGATGAGTAGTGTCCCAGATAATCTTACGGACCCTGCTCAAGCAACGCTTATGTGCCACGTCCTGGATGGAAGGGAGGGAACTGCCAATGATCTTTTTGGCCATCCTCACCACTCTCTGCACCGCCTTCCTGTCTGAAACGACAAAGATGGCTTCACCCAGGTTCGTTTCAGAAGTTGACAGTAAGTTCTAGTCCTGCCTTAGTCATGAAAGCCACTGGTGAGTTTGGGCCAATCATGAAGAGAAGGTAAGTTCTAGTCCTTGACAAGGCTTCAAGCTCACTTGGTCTTCAGCTGACCTGAATGAACCTTTATTGTCAAAGTACAACCATGTATACATTGGGATTTTCGTTTCTCCATCTATGCACTTGAAAGTAACACCTCCCACACCCCGTAATCTAAAGGCAAGTTGAAACACAGAGGCACGTAGCTGCCAAAGTTTCATTCTTGACAGGTATAGGGTTTCGTCCTTGAGCAGGGGGTTGGACTACAGGACCTCCAAGGTCCCTTCCAACTCTGTTATTTTGGTTTTGAGTTACAACAGCTAACAAGGAGGACATCAGATTGAAGAAACTGGTCTAGGTGGTGGAGGCGTACACCAGAGCTTTACAGTCAGATGTGCGTGCATTTAGGGTTTATGGCTGCTGTCCCAGTCACACACAGCTGATTCTGTGTGGCTTACAACAATAAAAATCTGGAGCATGAAAACCATAAGGCACCACCCTTAACTCCTTCCTCAAGCCCCCCCACCCCCACCCCCCATGGCAGCAGCAAACCAAGCAAATCAACCACTTGATCTGCTCCATTCTCCATTCGTGGTCCTCAAGCTCACTGACAAAACCATGACTTCAGGACCTTTTGGAAAAGCCACAAGGTGCTAAATGCAGGTCATCCTCCACTTACAACCACTCATATAGTGACCATTCGGAGTTACAAGAGCACTGAAAACAGTGACTTATGACCATTTTTCACACTTAAGACTCTTGCAGTATCCCCCATGGTCACGTGATCAAAATTCAGACTCTTGGCAACTGTCATGTACTTATGACGGTTGCAGTGTACAGGGGTCACGTGATCCCCTGTTACGACCTTCCGACAGGCAAAGTCAGTGGGGAAGTCAGATTCACTTAACAACCTTGTTACCAACTTAACAACTGCAGCGACTCACTTCTCAACTAGGGCAAGGAAAGTCATAAACTGGGGCAAAACTCAACAACTGTCTCACTTAGCAAGAGAAATTTTGGGCTCAATTGTGGTCCTAAGTCGAGGACTAAGCTTACCTCCTTCCTCTGTTCAATCAGCTTTATTTTTCATCTTCCAAATTGGGGCTGCGGCAGTATACACACATTGCCTTTATTTTGTGTTTTAGCTGTTTGTTGTTTTCTGTGTTTTGAGTTGTAGATTAGGCTACGTAGGAACTTTTATTGTAAAGCTAAACGCCACACATTCTTATAAAAACCTTAAACAATAATTTACATGCATGCAAATAATGCAGTTTTATACCTTGAACAATAACCTTGATTTTTTTTTTCACGAGGGCTTTATCAGATAGGACTTAAAACTCAGAATTGCAATTGAAATGAGCGAGCAAAAGAATTTTCTTTTTTTTAAAAAATAGAGCAAATAGCAATTAGCTGGTGAAATGAATCTGGATATTTTTGGCTAATAAGAATACCATTGGAGAGGGGCTGAGGAAACGGCTATTGGAATGTGCTGGTTTCCTAAATTATAACACAGCCATTGCGTGTTTTTTTTTGATAATAAGAGATGGTCATCCAGGGAATGCAGAGACAAATTATGGGAAACTCCCAACAATAGACCCATCTGGAGATTTTCCAAAATCCTCCTTGTTGAGAAACAGGCTGTGTAATTTGTCGGCAAATGACTCAGTATGGAATCTCGAGCTTAGAAAATTTGGGATATTTTCAGGGATGCTGAGTAAATAGGATCGGTCTGGTTTCCAGATCAGTGGTTTCCTTAATGTAGAGCCATTCTTGGAATAGCAATCTGTAAGCTTGACTGCTTCAATCTGAAAATAGCCTGAGGTGCCTTTAAGAAAATTAAACGAACAAACAAGGTCTTGGTGGGGTTTTATAAGGCCAGGCAGATATAATGTCTTCTGGTTTTCTCTGTCCATTCTCATTAAAAAAAAAAGGCTTTAGACCTGTGGTGGTGAACCTATGGCACACATGCCACAGGTGGCATGCAGAGCCCTCTCTGTGGGCATGCGCACCGTCACCCCAGTCCTAGGCCTTCAGCTGGCTTTTATAAAACTTTCTCGTTTTAGGCCTGCGCTGCTGTGTGAAAAAAAAAAAGGTTCAATCAATCAATCAGTTTCAACTTCTCATGGGAAAAAAAAAGATCTCGCAAAGTTGGAACTGATTGATTGAACTTTTTACTCCCACCCAGTCTGCCGTTACCACTGCAGCCACGCCCACCCAATGGACCACGCCCACTCAATGGGCCATGCCCACCCAATGGGCCACGCCCACCCGGCACCCGAAGATACATAAGTGGGTTTTGGGTTGCAGTTTGGGCATTCGGTGTCTAAAAGGTTCGCCATCACTGCTTTAGACGTTTGTTTCAGAGGGTGTAAGAGTGAGCAGCATGAAAACACAGGTAGTCCTCAACTTACGACCACAGCTGAGCCCAAAATTTCTGTTGCGAAGCAAGACATTATCAAGTGCGTTTTGTCCCATTTTTACGACCTTTCTCAGTGCAGTTGTTAAGTGGATCACTGCAGTTGTTAATTTAGCAACCTGGTTGTTAAGTGAACCTGGCTTCCCCATTAATGTGAAAAGGTCGCAAAAGGGGATCGCGTGACCCCGGGACACTGCAACCGTCATAAATATGAGTCAGTCGCCACAAGCGTCTGAATTTTGATCCCATGACCACGGGGAGGATGCAATGGTCGTAAGTGTGGTCATAAGTCACTTCTTCCAGTGCCGTTGTAACTCCGAGCAGTCACTGAATGAATTGCCATAAGTCGAGGACTATTGTATTATGAATGTGCGCACAGAATAGAGTTGGCATTGCTGTGCCTTTGATGGAGGTTTTTGCAGGATTCTGTGATGCCTCCATTGGAGCCTGAATCTGCACAGGAAAATGAGCAGGAACGGGGCGCTATGGAGGGTGAGAGAGAGGTGTCTGTGGCTTCAGAGGAATGTGGGGAAGAGCAGGCCGAGGCAGGCCAGGGCCCTTCAGGATTGGGACAGGATGAACAGGGGAGACAGAGTTCAGGTGATGAGCAAGGTCCACCCCCACCTGATCCTAGAGCACGGAGAGTGGAGAGAAGGAGGGAACAACACATGCAGGCCTGACTACTCAGGTGGAGAGTGCCCCGCCCCTCTCCACAAGGTATACCTGGGGATTGAAACTTAAGGAGATGCTGTGGGGAGAGGCATTTGTCGGGAACAAACGCTGATTCCTTGGGAGTTCTGTGTCTTGTTGCTGTTCTCTTGATCTGTGATTTCTGCTCGGAAACCTAGAAACTCCGACCATTTGACTGACTGACAACGTTGCTTGGATGTTCAAAGACCTCGGACTGTATTTTGGCTTCTCTTCTGAAACTGCTCAGGCAAGCTTGTATTCACACAGACGCCTTAGGTTTCTGGTGTATGTGTCATTCCTTGCTATCTCCGTGGCCTTGAGTAAATTCCTCTTCTAATCAGACTGTACGTGGAACTACTTGCAGCCAGAGACGGCTGAAGGTGTGTGTGTGTGTCTTCCTTGGTTTGGAGGCTTGCCAGAAACGTGGGAGCATTTGGAGAAAATTTGGAGCAGTTAAAGGGCGGTTTGAATTGCCAGCTGACTCTGCGTTGCCTCTGTGCTGTGCCTTGGGTCATCACAGATTCTCTGTTTTATATATGCAGCTCTTTCTGCTGGTGGGGGGGGATAAAATCTGCAAGGTATCAATAGAAGAGAATATTTGTGGCTCATGGTTGGGGTTTTATGGTCTATGTTCCGTAAGGATAGACAACAGGTCCTTGGGGGGCGGAGTCATGAAGCCATTGCATACCATTTGCATGAAGATGCCATGATCCATGCAACCTCGTTCTGACATCATTGTGGCTTTTATCAGGTGTGCTTAGTGTCTTTTGAAGGAGGAATGTCTCAGGGGTAATTAGCTTCTTTCCTTGCACAACTTTGTTTTGCAGTTTTTAAAGAGGTAAAGGTAAAGGTTCCCCCACACAAGCATGCTAGTCGTTTCCGACTCTAGGGGCCGGTGCTCATCTCTGTTTCAAAGCTGAAGAGCCAGCGCTTGTCCGAGGACGTCTCCGTGGTCATGTGGCTGGCATGACTAGACGCCAGAGGCGCACGGAACACTGTTACCTTCCCACCGTAGTGGTCCCTATTTTTCTACTTGCATTTTTATGTGCTTTCGAACTGCTAGGTTGGCAGAAGCTGGGATGAGTAACAGACGCTCACTCTGTTACGCGGCACTCGGGATTCGACCCACCAAACTGCCGACCTTCTGATCGACAAGCTCATTGTCCTAACCCACTGAGCCACCGCGTTTTTAGCGTATAGCAAATTGCTTTTTACATATGAATGAATAATTCATTTTTGAATTTATTAGATTTTTTTTTAATCCTGCCTTTTTAACTTTGTAAGTAACTCAAGGTAACAAGCATATCTAATACTCCTCCTCCCTCCTCCTGCTTTCCCCCACAACAACAACAACCCTGTGAGGTAGGTTGGGCTGAGAAAGAATGACTGGCCCACAGTCACCCAACCGGGTTTTATTCCTAAGGCCGGGCTAGAATTCACACTCTCCTAGTGATTGTCCCAAAGTCATCCAGTCGGCATTCATGCCTAAAGCAGAACTAGAACTCACCATCCCCTGATGATTGGCCCAAATTCACCCAATTGGTTTCATGCCTCGGGTAGGACTAGAATTCACAGTCTCCTGGTTTTTAGCCTGGTTCCTTAAGCACTAGACCAGGGGTAGGCAGGCAACCTTGGCTCTTTTATGACTCGTGGACTTCAATTCCCAGAATTCCTGAGCCAGCCATGCTGAGGGGAAAGGGAGAGGTTTCCAAGCTGAGCCATGCTGGCTCAGGAATTCTGGGAGTTGAAGTCCACGAGTCATAAAAGAGCCAAGGTTGCCTACCACTGCACTATACCAAACTAGCTGTCTTTGCACCTAAGCAGCACGGTATCCTTTTCAGTAAGAGCAAATGTAATCTTGTCTCCTTGTTTAAAAACAAAAACAAAATCAGATCAGGAATCCTGGATAAGGCCCAAATCATCCCTATCCTTCTGGATGAGTGTGTACCAAGATGATGCCCTTCAGTGGAGGCCAGTCAGACGTGAAAGATTTCAGCACAGGGAACCTTGGTTCATGGAGAGTTTATCAGATAATCACAGACCGCTGTGTTTCTCCTGGCTTATTTCATTCTTTTTTGCTTGCTTCGGCAGCCCGGATATGCCAAGATATGTATTTGGAAGCGTTGATATAATCACTTTGCTCACGATTAGCAAGAAACCAGCCCTTGATCTATTTTTATAGAGCTTCTCAGGCACCTAAGCTAAGCCGAGCTCTGAATAATTGATTGGGGTGGTGAATTTTTAATCTCCTTCAGAAGTCCTCAGTAAGACTTGTTGTGATCAAATTCACTTCTGGGCCAAAAAGGCTGCATTTCTGCCGGGGCTCTGCTGATGTCCCTTGCTTTTCTGGTTGCACTGGTAGAGAAGACTTTGAATAGCGAGATGGGCAACTTATCAATTTAATAAAAAAAACAAACAAACAAGCTTGTAAGCCACCCTGAGTCTTCGGAGAAGGGCGGGATATAAATGGAATTAAAATAAATAAATAAATAAAATAAATAAATAAATGCATAAATTGGACAGGTGAATCCTTGCCAACTGGTAGATGTGACCGGATGGACATGGTTTGTATCAATGTTTAAAAGCTCTGAGCTATGCTTTGAGAGTGTTTCCAAATTATAATTTCAGGAGCTGTTCTGAGCAATGTTTGAATGGGAGACCACTAGGCGATATGTATTTGGCAGTCACAGAATGTATGATTTTTTTTGTCATTAAGTCGATCCCCAACTCAGCGCAAGATTCCCACAAACCACCCTTGACTCCTACAGTTTTAGATGGATCATCCCACTGAATGGCTATTCTGAACAGCAGGATATTCCTACTAATATTCATCAGGACTCTCTTTCCTTAAAAAACAACAACAAAACTTGAAAGGGCATAATATTCCAACCAAGAACGTGGTATGAGGATAACAGAATAACAGAATAACAGAATTGGAAGGGACTTTGGAGGTCTTCTAGTCCAAACCAACCCCCCTGCACCCCACTCAAGCAGGAAACCCTGTACCATTTCAAGACAAGTGGTTGTCCAATCTCTTCTTAAAAACCTCCAATATTGGAGCAACCACAACATCTGGAGAGCATTCACACAATGCCACTCTACATCAGTGCAATGTGCTCTAGAATAGAATAAAATACAGGGAGTCCTTGACTTACAACCATTCATTTAGTGACCATTCAAAGTTACAACAGCACTGAAAAAAGAGACTTACGAGCGTTTAACGCCCATTGCAACGCCCCTCTCCTTGCTCACATAATCAAAATTCAGACGCTTGGCAACCGATCCATATTTACGACGGTTGCATATTTATGATAGGGGTCACGTGATCTCCTTTTGGGACCTTCGGACAAGTCAAGTCAGTGGGGAAGCCAGATTCATTTAACAAAACCGGGTGATTGACTTAACAACTGCAGCGATTCCTTTAACGACTCTGGCCAGGAAAGTGATACAATGGAGCAAAACTCACTTGAACAACTGTCTTGCTTTGCAGCAGAAATTTTGGGCTCAGTTCTGGTCATTAAGCGGAGGACTACCTGTATGAATTTTCTTAAGAAAGAAATTTCAAGGTGTCTCCAGGAATTGGGTTCTGCTCAAGGAAGACTTTATCGTAAATGTGTTGTGTGTGAACACAGTTGTGCAAACTTTCCTTCTTTGGGGGTGGGGGGTGGGGTAAGGAAAAAGCAGTGTGTGAAAGAAGCCATGAAGCCACCAGGTGGTCAGAAATGGAGGACAATATCACCTGGATTTCCTTCCCAGGTATGAAAGAAGTCATGACGATGCTTCAGCAGACGTTGTCTCTGGAAACACCCCCGTTGTGGCATTCCATCATTATTTCCCACTCGCCAGATTTTATGGGCTTCATTTTCCTCCTAGTAATTAGGTTTAATAAAGCTTAACGTGAGACGGGAGAAGATTAATTAATGCTTGTCAGCCCCTGGAGAGCTTTTTCATCACAGGCGGCGTTTTCAACCTTACGAAGCAATCCACTTAGGATGTACGTTAAGCAATTTTTGCAGCTTTCTTTTAATAAGTCACCACAGAGTCAGTTAAGGAGCTGCATGATTAAGGTAAATAAAATCTCCATAATACACGCACTGTGTCTGTGCTCTAATCAAGGAAACGGGGAATCTTTTAAAGTTTAAAGTTTCTAGCCCTGGTATTAATGCAGCAGGGGACTAGAAGCTAGTTAATCCTTGGACAAGGGACTTCCTGATTTAAAGAAAAAAACAGATTGGGTAGGTTCGGAATTAGAATTTTGAGTTGGAGCATTGAGTCCAACTCTGCTTAGTGCAGTAATGTTAATGCTCTAGTGATTAAAGCCAGGAGACAGTGAGTTCTAGTCCCACCTTAGGCATGAAAGCCAGAAGGGTAGGCAACCTTGAGTCAATCACCAGAAGACAGTGAGTTCTTGTTCTGCCTTAGGCATGAAAGCCACTGGGTGACTTTGGACCAATTACCAGGAGACTGTGAGTTCTAGTCCCATCTTAGGCATGAACGCTGCCTGGGTGACTTTAGGCAATCACAAGAACACTGTGAGTTCTAGTTCCACCTTAGGCATGAAAGCTAACTGGATGACTTTAGGCCGATCACCAGGAGATGGTGAGTTCTAGTTGTGACTTAGGCATGAAAGCCCTCTGGATGACTTTGGATCAATTACCAGTAGACTGTGAGTTCTAGTCCCGCCTTAGGCATTAAAAGCAGCTGGGTGACTTTGGGCCAATCACCAAGAGATGGTGAGTTTTAATCCTGCTTTAGGCATGAAAGCTGAGTGGGTGACCTTGGGCCAGCCGCCCCCTCTCTTTTCACTGCCATACATTGCAACTGGGAAGACCATAGCCTTGACTATACGCACTTTTGTTGGCAGGGTGATGTCTCTGCTTTTTAGTGTGGGTTTTTTTTTGCTTCCCTCCCCCCTAAACCTCTAATCTGGTTTATTTCTTGCTACCCTCTCATCAGCCTGGAGCTCAGCAGAAGATCTGTGGGCTCCATCTTCATCTACACGAGGGGTTAGAAGGGGAACTCATCAAATTTGCAGATGACACCCAGTTGGGGAAATTGGCTAATGCTTTGGAAGATAGGCTTAAGATCCAGAAGGATCTCGACAGACTTGAACACTGGACCCTGTTCAAGACAGTTACTCCATCTTGATATTTGGTTCATTGTCAGGATTGATTGAGTTCCACCTAAACCATATTGTACCATACCAGCTTTTTTTTCTGCAGAAATGATAGCTTGTCAGTGATTAGTGTTGATAAATTGGCCAGCTCTTGCAGATTAAACCGTAATGTGACTTTTTTTTTTTGGATTTGACTTTTATGTATGGAACAAACCCAGCCATGATGTGGGTCAGTGGCTTAGCTTGTTGTGATTAATCAGAAAAAAAACCCAGAATAAGAGAGTTGGAAGGGACCTTAGAGGTCTTCTAGTCTAACCTCCTGCTCCTAACCTCCTAAGGAAATTTCTCCTTAGTTCTAGGTTGCTTCTCTCCTTGATTAATTTCCATCCATTGCTTCTTGCCTTCAACATAGGTAAGAAATCTTTTGCTTAGGAGATGTGTGACTGCTATAATGACATGGCTGAATGATTGAATAATTGAAGGTTAATTAGCTCAGCTCATATTTTGATAGTCTGGTTATCAGAGGTTTCTAACATTGGAGATGAATGTAGGGATGTGCTGGCCATCCAGCAGTCATAGATGGATTCTGTGACTGATCTGAGGTGGGAGATATATCAAGACTCAGAGGCCAAAAGAGAGCCTAATGAATAAAACCACCACCACCATCACAACAGAGTTGGAAGGGACCTTGGAGGTCTTCTAGTCCAACCCCCCGCTCAAGCAGGAAACCCTATACCAGGGGTAGGCAACCTTGGCTCTTTTATGATTCATGGACTTCAACTCCCAGAACTCCCAGCTATGCTGGCTCAGGATTTCTGGGAGTTGAAGTCCATGAGTCATAAAAGAGCCAAGGTTGCCTACCCTACTATTTCAGACAAATGGTTGTCCAATCTTTTCTTAAAAACTTTCAGTGTTGGAGCATTCACAGCTTCTGGAGGCAAAGCTGTTCCACTGGTTAATTGTTCTCACTCTCAGGAAATTTCTCCTTAGTTCTAGGTTGCTTCTCTCTTTGATTAGTTTCCATCCATTGCTTCTTGTCCTGACTTCGGGCGCTTTGGAGAGTAGCTTGACTCCCTCTTCTTTGGGGCAGCCCCTGAGATACTGGGACACTCCTATCATGTCACACTGCTAGTCCTTCTCTTCATTAAACCAGACATACCCAATTCCAGCAACCGTCTGTTTTAGCCTCCAGTCCCCTGATCATCTTTGTTGCTCTTCTCTGTACTCTTTCTAGAGTCTCGATGTCTTTTTTACATTTTTTACATTGTGGTGACCAAAACTAGGAAAGAGCAAGGAAAGTGAGAATGTATTTGTCATCGATATGTAGCTTGTGGGTGGAAAATGAGAACACGAAGTCTTTTGGGGGAAGGAAGAATGTAATGTAATGAGTGTAAATCTTGCACACTCTCTCGTATACCATAGTAACTAAGCCTTATCTATTTTACATGGCTTATTCCTCTAATAAAATAACTAGCTATGTTTAGCCCTGTTTCACTAGGAGCCTGACAGATAGGTATGAAAAGAGCAGGATGAAGATACTGCTCTGAAAAAAGAAAAAAACATTTTTGCAGGAAAGCTGAACAGGACATTGAGGGCTAGGGCAGGGGCAGGCAACCTTGGCTCTTTTATGACTCGTGGACTTCAACTTCCAGAATTCCTAAGCTAGCCATGCTGGCTCAGGAATTCTGGGAGTTGAAGTCCACGAGTCATAAAAGAGCCAAGGTTGCCTACCCCTGGACTAGGGTATTCCCCAATAAATAGGTGTTTAAAAAACTTGAACTTTGTCCTCCATACAGCTAGTCCTTTGCTTACAACCATTTGTAAACTTTAGCGATTGTTTGAAGTTACAACAGCACTGAAAAAGGTGATTTACGATGGGTCCTCATACTTAAAACTGTTGCAGGATCCCCAGGGTCACATGATCCAAATTTAGACAGCTGGTAACCGGCATGTATTTATGACAATCGTGGCATTCCAGAGTCACGTGATCTCCATTTGTGACCCGCTCCCACTGCCTTTCGACTAGCAATCAATGGGGGAAATCTGGATTCACTTAACGACCACTTGTTTCACTTATTTGCTGAACAACCATGGCAAACAGTCCTGAAGTTGGGCACGACTCATTTAACAACTCTTTTCGGAAGAGCCGTGGGGGTGCAGTGGTCAGAGTGCGGTATTGCAGACTGACTCTGCTCACTGTCAGCAGTTCAATCCTGCCCGGCTCAAGGCTGGCTCAGCCTTCCGTCCTTCCGAGGTTGGTAAAATGAGGACCCAGATTGTTGGAGGGCCATATGCTGACTCTGTAAACTGCTTAGAGAGGGCTGTAAAGCATTATGAAGCGGTATATAAGTCTAAGTGCTATTGTTATTGTTTTGCTTAGCGACAGAAATTCTGGTCCCAATCATGTTTGTAAGTTGAGGACTACCTATATAACAGAATAACAAAGTTGGAAGTGACCTTGGAGGTCATCTAGCCCAACCCCCTGCTCAGGCAGGAAACCCTGTACCATTTCCGACAAATGGGTGTCCAGTCTCTTCTTAAAGACTTCCAGTGTTGGAGCATTCACAACTTCTGGAGGCAGGTTGTTCTAACTGTCAGGAAATTAATTGTTAATTGTTCTAACGGTCAGGAAATTTCTCCTTAGTTCTAGGTTGCTTCTCTCCTTGATTAGTTTCCATCCGTTGCTTCTTGTCCTGCCTTCAGGCGCTTTGGAGAATAGCTTGACTCCCTCTTCTTTGGGGCAGCCCCTGAGATACTGGAAGGCTGCTATCATGTCACCCCTAGCATACCCAGTAATACATTCTAATACTGTTGAGTTTGTGTTCTTAATTATGACTCTGAAGTAGGGTATGGTTCAGTTTTTGGAGCCTCAAATTGCACTTGACATGGTTGATAAGTTTATTAAAAATATTTATAACCTGTCTGTCAAAGTATAATCTCTCAGGCACGTTGATACTCACCAGCTGATTCATGTATGGAATTTGCCCAGTCAATGGGACCTAATTGCCTCTAATGCTAATTTTCCTTGTTCTTTTTTCCCCCTCCTCCTATTTCATTTGAAAATATTGTTTATGTATTCCTTTTCCTTCCTCCCCATTTTTCCTCTCCTTTTTCTGAAAATACTTGAAAGCTCACAAACGCAAACCTATGGTGCCTCCAGGTATGCAGTGCATGTGAATGGGTGTTTGTATGTCATGTTGTGGCTCTCCTTTTGTTGTTGTTGTTGTTGTTGTCAGTTTGTTTGGGAATGAAACTCACTCAGCTTTTCTGTATTGCGTGTAAAACAAGAGCCCCTAAATGGCAAAGCTTCTCGACAAAATAAGGCAAAAATCACCTCGTGTGGATCATCAAACCAAGGATTGTGTATTCTTTTACATGCATATCAAATTGTGCTGGGCATTGTGACCACAGAACTATCTGAAGGGTATGGTTAAAAAAATCAAGATGGAAACTTCAGACACGCCATGGTGGAAGCCATCTTGACTTTTTTTGACTTCATCCTGTGACCCACAGCTTAAGAAAAGATATTTTCAAGCTACTGTAGAAGACAGCAGGTGAGTACAGTGGTGGAATTCAGTTGGCTTAACCCAGCAAATATTTGAATTATTTTGAATTTACACAGCTATTTCTGGTCACTGGCTTTCCCTAAATTAGAAGAATACTTGATTTCTGCCATTAGCCTGGCCTGGCACGATGTAAACACAGATATTGGTCCATTAGCCATCAAATTACTTTCACTCTAGAGCAGGGTTATCCAAACCTGGCAATTTTAAGACTTGTGGACTTCAACTCCCAGAGTTCCCCAGCCAGCACGAGGAATTCTGGGAGTTGAAGTCTGCAAGTATTAAAGTTGCCAAGTTTGGAGACCTCTGCTCTAGGTAGCTTTGTTTCCTACAAACTTCTTCATTGTCTCCCATATTTGCTCAGTTGATGGCTTTTCTACCCCACTGCACACTTCCCTTTTTCTCCTGCCTCCATCCATAATCTTTAGCCTTATTTCCTTCCTCTGTGTAGTCACTGGGGTTATATCAACATGCTTAACTAGATGTTAATTGTACGGCTACTGTCCTAAGTTTAGTAGCAATAGAAGGGAATGTTTGTACCATGTTTTCCCGAAAATAAGACCCCCCCCAGAAAATAAGCCCTAGCCTGATTTTCTGGGTATGCGCCTAATATAAGCCTTACCCCCAAAATAAGTCCTAGTTAAGAGTCTGCCTACTCCGTCCCACTGTCTGGTTGCTCGCTGTTGCAATGGGGCAGGAAAGCACGTGTCGTACTGGTGCTACTGCCACAAGATGAGGTGAGGCAGGTGGGGAGCTGCCCCATACACCCCCACACGCTTACTTCAGGGCCCCCACAGCCAGGCCACTCCCCCACCTGCCTCGCCTCAACTCGTGACGGCAGCACCAGTGCGGTCAACCAGATGGTGGGATGGAGTGGGCAGGTGGCCGCAAACTAAGACATTCCCCCGAAAATAAGACTGGGTCTTATTTTCCTTTCTAGCCCTGATGATGTTACCTAGTTGGGTAATAAAATGTCTGCAACCAAGCTCAGAGAACACCAAGGACCCCACCTGTGTTAACCTGTGTTATTTTTTCTGTGGCATGGCCTGAAGTGTGTGGAGTCAAGAGTTTGACTGGGTTGGCAGCTGAACTGTATTTAGAACACCTAGAAAAGTAGTTAATTAAGTAACTAGGCTAAATGTGTGTGGGAGCAAAGCCTTAGCTTATTAAACTATCTTGTGCTAGCTGGGTCAGCCTTGCAAGGTAGTCCAGACAAGAAGCTCGCCCAGAGGTATAAGCTCTACTATATTGTAAGGTTGCATTAACAGAATTTTTCAACCCTGAAAGTATTTTTTCTCTTCCCCCCTCACCTTTACAGCCTAAGTAACTAGGGATGGTTCCTTCTGATATGTTTCCATGTCCCCATTGCCTCTGCAGACTCAGCTGCCTCTTATCCACCATTTCCCTAGCTGCTGCTTTCCCCCTGTCTCCCAAGGTCATTCCCATATGCCGTTACAGCTGTACTCTGGTGCCATCCAGTCCACTTCTCTCTCTCTCTCTCTCTCTCTCTCTCTCTCTCTCTCTCTCTCTCTCTCTCTCTCTCTCTCTCTCTCTCTCTCTCTCTCTCTCTCTCTCTCTCTCTCTCTCTCTCTCTCTCTCTCTCTCTCTCTCTCTCTCTCTCTCTCTCTCTCTCTCTCTCTCTCTCTCTCTCTCTCTCTCTCTCTCTCTCTCTCTCTCTCTCTCTCTCTCTCTCTCTCTCTCTCTCTCTCTCTCTCTCTCTCTCTCTCTCTCTCTTATCTATTTACTGGGCAGAAAACAATAATTCCCCATTCCATCTGAGGGATGGAATACAACGATTTCTTTGCAATTACTGTAAGAGGTCAGGAAGTGCAGTATTGGTGAGTGGAGACCTTTTAACTGAAGGTAGGGCTCGTACGCTAGTAATTGATCTAGATTTCCCATATATATGCCGTGAGGAACACTGTTACCTTCCCACTGAAGTGGTACCTATTAATCTACTCACATTTGCATGCTTTCGAATTGCTAGTTGGGCAGAAGCTGGGGCAAGGAACGCAAGCTCACCCCATCACATAGTGCTCAGGTCTCAAACCTGAGCTGTCAAATTTTCACCAGACAAACTCAGCATCTATAACTGCTGAGCCATCCGCACCTACACACACACACACACACACACACACACACAGAGAGAGAGAGAGAGAGAGAGAGAGAGAGAGAGAGAGAGAGAGAGAGAGTATATGCATCTCTCTATAGATAGATATAGGTATACTATTAAAACAGCCAGCAAACAATGTACAACTGTTATTCTAAACCAGACATGTCAAACACAAGGCCCGGGGGCTAGATCCGGCCCGCGAAGTGGTTTCATGCGGCCCGCGAAACCATCCTAGAAACAGTGAGGGAACGGCCTCCACTGCCTTGGCCCTGGCCCAGAGACCCTCCTCCTGCCAGAGACCCTCAGATCTGTCCCACTCCTGCCCAGGCCCCCATAGGCACCCTTGATGCGAACGATGTAGAGCTGGCCACGCCCACCCAGTAGGCCATACGCACTCCAGCCACGCCCACCCAGTAGGCCACGCCCACCCTGGCCATACCCACCCGGCCCCCTGAGGGCAACCGCAATGCTGATGTGGACCTCAATGAAATTGAGTTTGACACCCCTGGTATACAGCCAAATGGAGCTAAATATCTTTTGAACACTCTCCCTGCCCCGCTACACGCTGTGTGTTCCTGAAATAGAAAACTCATCAAACTATACTTTCTTATCTATTGAGTTTGTATGAATGCTAAACTGGGCTAAAAATGGAGCTGAGATCTGGCAGATAAATCCAGGACTCTAGTGCAGTGTTTCTCAACTTCAGCAGCTTTAAGATGTGTGGTGGACTTCACTTTCCCAAATTGCCCAGCCAGCATGCTGATACAACAATAAACCAGAAGTTACAGCCTGGCCTCTAAAAACATTATGGTATCATCTCAATCGGGTCTATTGTATTTGAAGGCAGTAAGGAATGCCGCATGACTCATGACATGATATAATGCAAATCAGGCTTTTAGTATAATTTGTGTGATGATACCACAACATGGAAGATGTCATTCTGATGCCTGTGTGGCTTTGACCAGACACATATAAGTGTACTGTCCTTTTTAAGATATTGTCCCTGGATTGAATCAGTGCTTTTTCTAAATATGGAAAGTTTAAGATGCGTGGAGTTCAGCTCCCATGGCTGGGGAATCTTTAAAGTTCCTTGCACACAGCTGTCATTTGCATTCTTTTAGAGAGTCGTTGAGGCTACCTGGAGATTTAACTGTGTCCTCAGGATTATCTGAGTAGTGCAACTGTGTGTGGAGCCTTCTTGGCTGCAGGATGTTTTTTTGCCCTGGGTCCTTTCTCCCTTGAAGACGGGCGCAAGGCTGTTGGGGATGAGTCTGTGTTATCTGCATCTCAAACTGAAGCGCAAATGGATCTTGTAGCCTGCAATGTTTTCTGGACATCCGTTCATACTCCCACACCACCCAGTCAGAGCTGAAGAAGCTTCTTGGGTGAGAAGCAAAACGTCTCCAAAAAACGACGACAAGGAAATCCAGTTGCCTCCTGTAAAAGCACCTTTGGGACAACTGTGACCTGGATGACTGAGAATCTCCATAGACCCGATAGTAGTCAATGCTTTGCAAGAAGGCAAAAAGTCAAAAGCCATTATTCTACTTGACAAAAGAATAGTAATAAGGACAGGTTCACAGGTGGGAAGTAGGCCTTGTCTATAGACTGTAATCATCCCCCTGGTTCTGGTAGCTTCGGTTGCCCAGCTTTAGGCTCCTTTTTTTGGGGGGGGGGGCTGAGTGGCCTTGTTGGAAAAAGGCCAAAAACCTGTGGGGACCCGGCAGGATGGGTGGGGGGCTGGGAGTGGGCTGTAATGTATTGGGCTTTGTTTAAACTGAGTGTACCATGTGGTTTTGAATGCTGGAAGGTTTGCTTAAGCAAGAAGCTGGCTAACGGCTCCCAGCTCCTCAGACAACCCGTCTCCGGAAATGCCATTGGCTGCCTCTAGGGCGGCAATAGGATGCTTTAAACCTATTGGCCGCCACCTAGAGGCCAGGGTATAAATTGCTGCATCGCAGCCCTGTTTTCCCAGTTCACTTCCTGCACTTCGAATAAAGCATGTTCCTGCCTGAACTCACTCGCCTCGTCTCTTCCTTCAAGAAAAGAACCCAGTACACAACAGGGGTGCTGTAGCATCCCTGTGGAGGTCTTCAGGGTGAACAACTGCAGGGACACTTCAGCAGTTGTAACTTAAAAACTGGGTCATAAGTAGCCTTTAGGGTTGGAGTGGGAACTGTGTAACTTTGAATGTTCACTAAGTGAACAGTCGTAAGCCGAGGACTGTGTGAATTCATCTCCTTGCTTTTCACATTCAATATTTACTGGTCACCTTGTCATCTCCTTTTGGTTGTACACAGATATAAATTTCTGTCAGATGCAAGGCAGGGCGGGCCCTTCTCAAACTCTGTCAGACCTGGGTTTGCAAAGACTCGCCCCCCCCCCCCCGCACACACCCCACCCCACAGCAAGCTGAAAGGTCATAGAGAGATGAATGTTACTGTTGTTTTTGCTCATTCTCCCCATGGATAAAGATAGGTGCACATCTGCAAGACGTCATACAGATAATCCCTGTGTTCATGGGACACAAGGGAGGAAACATCCTGCAGAAAGCACAGTTCCACACAGACCTTTCAGCAGTTCCAAGAAGGCTTCACACCCATTTGCCCTACTCAGGAGACCCTAAGGACACAATGACTCTAAAACAGGCATGTCAAACTCGCGACGTCAGCTGACGTTGTGCGACGTATGGCGACTTTTTCCCCATTGCCGGCAATGGGGTGGACACGGTTTTGGCGTGATGCATCCAGCCCGCGGGCTGGCAGTTTAAGATGCCTGCTCTAAAAGGATGCAAATGACCAGCTGTCTGCAAGGAGTATAAATCCTTCCATTCCCCACCATTCAGTCAGAGCCGGAGAAGCTTCTTGGATGAGAAGCGAAATGTCTTCAAAGAAAAACAAGGAAGTCCAGTTGCCTCCTGGAAAAAGCACCTTTCGGACAACCATGACCCGGATGACTGAGAATCTCCCTAGACAGATAGTCCTCAACCTACGACCACAATTGAGCTCAAAATTTTTGTTGCTAAGCAAGACAGTTTGAGTTTGACTACGTCATCAGCGTACAACCATTTGTTTAGAGACTGTTCAAAACGGCGCTGGAAAAGCTAACTGATGACCGTTTTTCGTACTTATGATCTTTGCAGCATCTCCACAGTCATGTGATCAAAATTCAGATGCTTGGCAACTGGCATGTAATTGTGACAGTTGCAATGTTCTGGGATCATGTGATCCCCTTTTGCGAATTTCCAACAAGCAAAGTTAGCCGGAAGCCAGATTCACTGAACAACCGTGTTGCTAACTTAACAACTGCAGTGATTCACTTAACAAGTGTGGCAAGAAAGTTTGCAAAACTCATTTAACAACTGTCTTGCTTTGCAATGGAAATTTTGGGCTCAATTGTGGTCATAAGTCAAGGACTACCTGTAGAGACAGCTTTGGTCAGATGATCTAACATCTCTCTTTGACCTTTGCTGACTCTCCTGCCTCCTGCCTCCTCACTCTCACTTTTCCTTTTACACCGGCTTCATCACAACCAATAGCCAATATCTTTTTGTGGTGTGTGCATGTGTGTACTTGTGGGAGTGTATCTTCTTTCTACCACCCACATTGTGTTTCCTTTGTAAATGATTGCTTTGAGGCATGATCAGCGATATTGACTTTGCCTGATTATTGTGTGTGCTTCCGGTAACAACTCAGTGTGTCTTTCGCTGAGCACTGTCCAAGACTTTGTTTTATATACTTTAATCAATGTTTTCAGATCTGGACTGCCAAACTACAGGCTATCATTAGGTGGCAGGAAAGGACCACATCTGTGGTGTCCCATTATCAGCATCTAGTGGTCATTTGAGGTTTTGCAACCCAGAGCTGGTAGCCTTAGCTTTCAAAAAGAAGTCAGATTGTCTTGATAGTAACTGATGAAAAAAAATATCTCTGTGTTCAGGGCCTCAAATAAAGCCTGCAGACCAGGTGAAATTTGTTAAATTTTTCATGTTCAGCTGCATGTTCTGTGTTTTATTCTGGTGATTGTATGATTCCTTGTGCCCAGTTTTTCTTATTCAAAAGCATGGTATATCTAACAAAATCACATCTTCTGGAAGGAATGTGAATAAAGTCTCCAGAATCGAGACAAAATGAAGAAAGTTATATGAATTCTCATTAAGTTTATGTCATAATGAAGGTGTTGGTCATTTACGTGTTACCCTGCTTTTTTGCAACAATCTGGTATGGTCGGGACTAATTCATTTAAAACAAATTTGGGGAGGGGGGCAATTTGTTAACTGGTTTAATGAGCCATTCAGTCTTGCTGATGAATTTCAAGGTAAGGAATGAATGAATGGTCAGCTAATGATGTTCACATTATATTCCAAATCTGAATAATGAATCGGTTCCTGGACATGGTGAAAAAAGAAGTTCATGCAAGGAAATTCAGTCTATTTTTCAGGAGTTTTCAAACAGTGGGCTGTGACCACCACCCCCAGGGGGTGGCAAACAGATTTGAGGTAGAGGTCTTGCACAGTATCACACTGTGGCTGAAAATATTGGGGATCATGCAGTCTGGACAGAACGAGAGTGATCTAGCAGGGATCAAGCATTTCACTAGGGTTAGAATGCAGTTCTGCAGGCTACTTCTGCTGCCTGCAGTTTGGCCATTTGCTTCTGACCAGCTCAAGGTTGACTCAGCCTTCCATCCTTCCGAGGTCGGTAAAATGAGGACCCAGATTGTTGTGGGGCGGGGGGGGCAAGATGCTGACTCTGTAAACCGCTTAGAGAGGGCTGTAAAGCGCTGTGAAGCAGTATGCAACTCTAAGTGCTCTTGCTCTTGCTATATATCGTACTATATACTACCATCATATATTTCCCTGTCAGTCATCCATGGTGGGACACCTCCCTCCTTTCTCATGCTAGTTTTAGCTCATCCTGCTTTTGGAGAACATCTAGAAATGGACAATTCCTAATTCACCTCCTGTTCTTCTGTATTTGTAAGATATGGTACAGACACACAAACCCAGGGGAGGGAAGAATTTTCCACGAGGTGGTTTCCCTTGTTTTCTCTCTTCTTCTCCCTCTCCCTCTCCTTCTCCCCCTCCTTCCCTCTCCTTCTCCCCTCCCTCCCTTCCTCCCTCTCTCTGCCTGAAATTGATTTTGTCCTTTTTTCCAATTTAGGCTCATTCCACCTTTGAATCAGCTCGAGCTCCTGAGAAACCTAAAGAGCAAATCAGGATTAACTTTCAGGTTAGTAATGGCCATTAGACTGACTTCTGGGAAAATAAGCTTAGCAGCTGAAACAGGATTTTTATGGTTTTATGCAGAAGTTCTTGAAAACAAAGTTGTAAATCCCAGCGAAGGGGAATTGTAGAGAACCACGGAGGTGAGTGGTTGGAGAGGAAAGAGGGACAAATATGAATTAAGTCTGGGATGGGAAGATGTTGGAGAGAAACCTCCTCTGATTCTCATTGGTATAAGACAGGGGCAGGCCACCTTGGCTCTTTTATGACTCGTGGACTTCAACTCCCAGAATTCCTGAGCCAGCATGGGGGAACTATGGCCCCCTCATGAGTTGTGGACTTCAACTCCCAGAATTCCCGAGCCAGCCATGCTGAGGGGAAAGGGAGAGGTTTCCAAGCTGAGCCAGGCTGGCTCAGGAATTCTGGGAATTGAAGTCCACGAGTCATAACAGCCAAGGTTGCCTACCCCTGGTATAAGACAATGTTCCCCAACCTTCCACCATTTTAAGATGTGTGGACTTCAACTTCCAGAATATTCCAGCCAGCAATGCTGAGGTAGCCCTTTGAGATAAGCTAAATCAGGAAACAGACCCCATTAAGAGCCCCTGCAAGTCTGCTTTATGAAAATAGCTTATAATAACGGACTTTTGAAACCCTTACAGCAATTGCCCCCATAGAGAGTCAAGGAGTGCAGTTTTAAGTTCCTCTCTCATCCCTCCTACTTTCTCCAAACTTAATTCACGTTTTGCTACTAGCTTCTGTATTTCTTTTCAAGGTCATCTCTGACTGAATTTCAAGGTCGTCTCTGAATTCCGGTTCAGCCATCTCTCCTTCTACTTCCCTTGCGTAAGCCAGTGGGCTTAAATAGCTACTGCAAATGTCCATACTCTGCCTAGGGCAGGGGTAGGCAACCTTGGCTCTTTTATGACTCGTGGACTTCAACTCCCAGAATTCCTGAGCCAGCATGGGGGAACTATGGCCCCCTCATGAGTTGTGGACTTCAACTCCCAGAATTCCCGAGCCAGCCATGCTGAGGGGAAAGGGAGAGGTTTCCAAGCTGAGCCAGGCTGGCTCAGGAATTCTGGGAATTGAAGTCCACGAGTCATAACAGCCAAGGTTGCCTACCCCTGGTATAAGACAATGTTCCCCAACCTTCCACCATTTTAAGATGTGTGGACTTCAACTTCCAGAATATTACAGCCAGCAATGCTGAGGTAGCCCTTTGAGATAAGCTAAATCAGGAAACAGACCCCATTAAGAGCCCCTGCAAGTCTGCTTTATGAAAATAGCTTATAATAACGGACTTTTGAAACCCTTACAGCAATTGCCCCCATAGAGAGTCAAGGAGTGCAGTTTTAAGTTCCTCTCTCATCCCTCCTACTTTCTCCAAACTTAATTCATGTTTTGCTACTAGCTTCTGTATTTCTTTTCAAGGTCATCTCTGACTGAATTTCAAGGTCGTCTCTGAATTCCGGTTCAGCCATCTCTCCTTCTACTTCCCTTGCGTAAGCCAGTGGGCTTAAATAGCTACTGCAAATGTCCATACTCTGCCTAGGGCAGGGGTAGGCAACCTTGGCTCTTTTATGACTCGTGGACTTCAACTCCCAGAATTCCTGAGCCAGCATGGCTCAGCTTGGAAACCTCTCGCTTTCTCCTCAGCATGGCTGGCTCAGGAATTCTGGGAGTTGAAGTCCACGAGTCATAAAAGAGCCAAGGTGGCCTACCCCTGCTCTAGGGCATTTCAGTGTATTAGTTAAGCATTACCTCAGGGATAGGTAACCTTGGTTTTTTTATGACTCGTGGACTTCAACTCCCAGAATTCCTCAGTCGGCACGGCTCAGCTTGGAAACCTCTCGCTTTCTCCTCAGCATGGCTGGCTCAGGAATTCTGGGAGTTGAAGTCCACGAGTCATAAAAGAGCCAAGATTGCCTACCCTTGAACTAGGCTAAAAGCTAATCTATGTGGAGAGTGTCCCCACCGTCTATTTTGTTTGCTAATGTTCGATCCTTAGAGCCTAAAATGGATTACATGAAGCTAGATTTAAGAACAACCCGGGGGGCGGAGTTTGCTGCTGGTGAGAAACTGCTGTGTCATCATTGCAACAGACAATTGGTTAAAGCATTCTGTTCCGGATAGTGATGTTACCTTGGGTGGATTCTTTTGAGAGCATTTTTTTAACGTGTGTCAGTGTGTTCACACAAAAAAGTGACAATAAAGGTTATCTTGTCTTAACCCGTTTGGGTCTTGGGTCTTTTTTGGGGGGTATCTTTGCACTGGAATAGAAGAACTCGCTGTGGCCAGCTCTCCATGGCCAGCTTGCAGTGGGACAAGTCACCATGGGACAACTCAATACGAGATAACTATAATATTATTATTAATAATATTAATAATGTTACTAATAATATTAAGAGACGAATGAATCTAGACAACAGCTTTCTTACGTTACGTTGTCCCATGGAGACTTGTGCTATGGTGAGTTGGCGGTAAGATGGTGGGAGCGAGTTGGTGTAGACCCTCTTTGCATGAGCCTATAAGTCTTTCCTCTGTTTTGTTACTCAGTTTTGTTTGGAGTTCCTGATTCATGTTTTTCCTCACTGCAGACGTGGCTTCATTGCTCAAATTTCTATTTAATTCTTCTAATTTTAACTGACTTGTATTACTTTTTTTTTTACTTTTTATCTTACGGTAAGCCGCTGGATCAATGAGATGGACAGCATAGAAATTTAATAAATATAGGAAGTCCTCAACTTAACAACAGTTTGTTTAGTGACCACTCAAAAGTTGCAGTTGGTACTGAAAAAAAATGACTTAGGACCAGTTTTCACACTTATGAATGTGGCAGCATCCCCGTGGTCACATGATCCAAATTCAGACGCTTGGCAACTGACTCATATTTATGACCGTTGCCATGTCCTGGGCTCATGTGATCCCCTTTTGCGACCTTCTGACAAGATTCGCTTAACAACCATGTTACTAATTTAACACTTGCAGTGATTCACTTAATAACTGTGGCAAGAAAGGTCGTGAAATGGGGCAAAAGTCACTTAACAAATGTCTCGCTTAGCAACAGAAATTTGGGGCACGGTTGTGGATGTAAGCTGAGGGCTATCTGTAAGTGAGTAAATGAATGAATGAATGAATGAATGAATAACATACTTACTGTAGCCTTGGTGGAGCAGTGGGCTAATGCCTCCTTAAATAACACCAGCTGCCTGCAATTAGTGCAGGTTCGAGTCCCATCAGGCTCAAGGTTGACTCAGCCTTCCATCCTTCCGAGGTAGGTAAAATGAGGACCCAGATTGTTGGGCGCAATTAAGCTGACTTTGTAATAATGCCGCTTGGGGTGTGTGTGAAAGCCCTAATAAGCAGGCATATACATAGAATGAAGGCTGTTGCTAAGCTTGTAAGCTGCCCTGAGTCTTCGGAGAAGGGCGGGATATAAATGGAATTAAAATAAAATAAATAAAAATACTTCTGTTTCTCTTTAAGGAAAGAACAACAGCCAGAATCATCTCCAAGGTCTGTATATTTTACCAAAATTTATCCTTTATGCCTTTCCACTTCACTCTCTTTCTTTTTATGTCGGTGTGCCCGTTCTCTTTATGTCATGTGTGTGATGCATCCTAGCAACAAGGATCTGAGAGCCATTCAAACAAACATTGTGAATGTTCAACCCGCTCGCATCTCGTGCTAGGAAACCATGTCCACATGCCGTGTATGGACAACCCGTAGCAGTGGGTCTTTGATCCTCTTTTTCTGCCTTTCCCGTGACAATACGACTTTTAGCAGGGGGGAGTTGTAACACAGGTTCTGCAGCCGCCTCCAGATTACTGCTGAGATCTGGCACTGCATTATCAAAAATGAAAAAGTACAAGGAAGATCCAGCCCTTGTAGGAGAGCTGGCATAATGGGTCTCGATTCCCTAAATTAAGGACTTAAACCAGGCTCCCCAAGTGGTTGTATTCCAGGTGTGTTGGGCTGTGCCCCATCTGTCTTCAGCTCATAATCATGGTGGCTGAAGAAGGATGGGAGTTATAGTGCTGCTCAGTGGGAGAACACCAGGCTGGGAAAGGCGATTCCGAAGTGACAACGAAATGGTGATCATTTCCCATAATCCTCTCTTCCCTCACCTGTATCTCTTTACCTTTCTTTTGGTCCCAACAACAGTGAAAGAAAGGACTTTCATATAACCACCAACATTTGTCACGCGTCCCCGTTTCTGAGCAAAGAAAGGCAGGGTTCTCTCCGGCTACATCAGTTCCTTGCCAACTTTGTTCCAAGCACCTAGGGTCCCCTGACTATCCGCCTTCCACGTTGGGTGATGGTTGGCGGAGTGCTGAAAATCAGACTGCAGGTTTTAGTTCAAGCGAAAGGCCTAAATATCTATGGGAGGCAGCTTTGCTAATAGAACTAATCCTAGTTCCAGTCAGGCTTTCGTCTGAACCCACGGTAACATGAGGTGGAGCCACAGCAGCTCAACCGCTTCAAATGTGGATCGGGCAAAATGGCTGCCGTTAGGTCTCTAGCATTCATGAACAGTGGGTCGAATGAAGGCTCAGTGGGTAGAGCCCAGGGGTAGGCAACCTCGGCTCTTTTATGACTCGTGGACTTCCAGAATTCCTGAGCCAGACTGCCTCAGAAATTCTGAGAGTTGAAGTCCACGAGTCATAAAAGAGCCGAGGTTGTCTATCCCTGGTATAGCCCAATGTTTTTCAAACTTGGCAACTTTAAGAAAGTGCGGACTTCAACATAGTTTCCTTCCTGGAGTTGTGGGTGCTCTATGGCTGGAGGTTTTCAAGAAAAGTTTGGAGATTCGTTGTCTGTGATGGTAGAAGGACACCTGCCTTGACCATGGGGCTGGACTAGAAGGCCTCTTAGCTCCCTTCCAATCCTATGATTCTGTGTTCTATCTCAGTGACTCTGGAAGGTGTTGAGTCAGTAAGCAGGCTGCATTTATACCTCCAAAGATTGTAAGCTAAAGTCAAGACTTCTTCAAGATAAAAATTCTTAATATTCTTAATTTGCCTCTTTCTGCCCTGACTTGAAGATGCTAGTGCATTGCATATAGATTCAACTTAGCTACAGTGACAGATCAGGACTATCTAGTTACAGGTAGTCCTTGACTTACAACCATTCGGTTAGTGACCATTTGAAATTATCACGGCACTAAAAAAGTGACTTATGACTGTTTTTCACTCTTATAACCCTGGCAGCATCCCCATGGTTTCTGGAATCTCAATTTTACCATGGGATAGGAAGGCACCATCCCCACCTCTTTCTTGATTGTTCTGATCACTTTGTCTACTTTCTGGGGAAAACTGGATGAGTCATAGAAAGAGTTTAGACTATCTGTTGACCTGATCCTGGCTAGTCTTGATGGAGAGATCCATTTTGGGTCACCACATTACCAAAAAGATGTCGAGACTTTGCAAAAAGTGCAGAAAAGAGCAACTAAGATGATTAAGGGCCTGGAGGCAAAAACATATGAAGAACGGTTGCAGGAATTGGGTATGGTTAGTCTAAAGTAAAGGACTAGGGGTGACAGGATAGCTGTATTCCAGTACTGGAGGGGCTACCGCAAAGAAGAGGGGTGTGTGTGTGTGTCGTCTTATTTTCCAAAGCAGCAGAATGCAAGACAAGAAACGATGGATGGAAACTAATCAAGGAGAGAAGCAATCTGGAATTAAGGAGAAACTTCCTAACAGTGTGGACAATTAACCAGTGGAACAGCTTGCCTTCAGAAGTTGTGGGTGCTTCATCTCTGGAGGTTTTTAAGAAAAGACAAGACAGCCACCTGTCTGAAATGGTATAAGGTCTCCTGCTTGAGCGGTGGGTTGGACGAGAACAGGGGCCCTCAACCTTGGCAACTTTAAGACTTGTGGACTTCAATTCCCAGAATTCCTCAGCCAGCAAAGCTGGCTGAGGAATTCTGGGAGTTGAAGTCCACAAGTCTTAAAGTTGCCAAAGTTGAGGACCCCTTGACTAGAAGACCTCTAAGGACTCTTCCATCCCTACTCTGATTGAGAATGGACCTTCTGCAGTCTTGTTAGGTGATCATCTCTGGATAATCATGATAGATGATCCACTGCAAGTAGTCCCCGATTTACAACCTCATTTAGCGACTGTTTGAACTTACAATGACACTGAAAAGAGTCACTTACGACCATTTTTCGCACTTATACCATTGCAGCATCCCTGCGATCACGTGATCAGGATTTGGATGCTTGGCAACTGGCGTGTATTTATGATGTTGAGGTGTCCCAGAGTGATGTGATCAGTTTCTGCAACTCCCTGACAAGCCAAGTCACAGGAAACCACATTCACTTAACAACCAGCTGATTCCTTTGACAACTGCAGTGATTTACCTAACCATAGCAACAACAACAACAAAAAAAGGTTGAAAAATCAGCCACGATTCACCTGGCTGCTGCCTCACTTAGCATAGGAAATTTTGTTCTTGATTGCGGGTTGTTAGCTGAGGACTGCCTCCAAAAGGTTCATTGCCATGCACGGTTCCCTTTCCTGCTGAAAAGTGTGGGCAGTGTTTCGTTTTCTCCAAACTTTTAGTCGTGCGTACACGTATGTGGGCATCTCCTATTCAGCTCTTAGACAAATGTCTGTCTGAAATATACGCAGAATTTTAATAGATGTGGAGAAATTGTTTTGATTCTAGATCAGGGGTCTTCAAACCTGGCCCTTTTATGACTTGTAGACTTCAACTCCCAGAATTCCTCAGCCAGGCATGCTGGCTGAGGAATTCTGGGAGTTGAAGTCCACAAGTCATAAAAGGGCCAAGTTTGAAGACCCCTGTTCTAGGTCAAGGGATCTCCAAATGTGGCAACTTTAAGACTTGTGAACTTCAACTCCCAGAGTTCCTGAGCCAGCCATGCTGGGAGTTGAAATCCACAAGCCTTAAGGTCGCCAAATTTGGAGACCCCTGTTCTAGACATAAACAAGGTTTTGATCCACTTTCTGGAATCTTCTGTGCAGGAAGTGAACAATGGGTGAAGTGAAGACCAGCTGGTGGTGAAGCTCCAGTCCACAAATGCAGTCCTCAAAACAAAAAAACAACAACAAAAACACTTTTGACAAAATTGGTTTTATTTTGGTTATTGCTTTTTGAGCATTTTAATATACTCATAAGGACTGGCCAAATTAGATAGCCTGACTCATTGGTCTGGTGTGCTATGAAGATAAGCTG
Organism: Vipera berus; assembly: GCF_964194415.1. Classification (NCBI taxonomy): domain Eukaryota; kingdom Metazoa; phylum Chordata; class Lepidosauria; order Squamata; family Viperidae; genus Vipera; species Vipera berus. The sequence goes on from NC_138204.1 coordinate 7,277,196, forward strand.
GTATCATAAATTATTTGATGTGGATCTCTAGATTGATGCTTTCTAGAATCTATTAGAACAGGTTACCTGAAATAACATGATGGTCCTTGAGCCAAGCCAGATGCTTTGTAAAAGATACGGAATATCCTGTAGAGCAAGGGTGTCCAACTTAGGCAATTTTAAGACCTGTGGACTTCAACTCCCAGAATTCTCTAGGTTGCATGGGTGGCTAGGGAATTGTGGGAGTTGAAGTCCACAGGTCTTAGTTTCGACACCTCTGTAATAGATGAAGCCATGCTGGCTAAGAATATTTGGAGTGAAATCGAATGAATCCAGAAGTATCGGGATGGGAATGGGTAATTTAATAGAAAATTAAATTAGTGCTTCTCTGACTCCCTCTGTATTAAAAACAATCCCTAGTGTGAATGTATTTTAGCTATTTGATAATTTCCACTTTTGGGGGTACATCATCCAACTTCCCTGGAATACCTCTTTCCAGGATCCTGGGGGTGCTTTAATCTAACTAATTTTTAGAGGCAATTACTATCTTTTTTGGGAAAAAAATAAAGCATAAATCAGTTAAAGAAGAATTGCAAACTAGGCTACTACTAACACTGCTAATAAATTTCCATATTGTAATCCCAAATAACAACCTCTTATTAGGTCTCTCGAAATAAATTGTTAAGACATAGAGGCTTTTTTTTTGTTTGTAAAAATTGCTTCTGCATGTTTTCCAATCTAATCTAATCTAATCTAATCTAATCTAATCTAATCTAATCTAATCTAATCTAATCTAATCTAATCTAATCATATATTTTAATTAATTAATTTAACTTAAATCTATTTCATTTTTGGATTGAAGTAATGAACAGAAGTTAAGATCAAGATTAGCTTTACTTGAGGTTTTGTTGGGTTTGGTTGAATATTTGATAGGCTGCATAGAGAAGAAGGGGTCAAGCTATTCTCCAAAGCACCTGAAGGCAGAACAAAAAACAGCGGATACAAACTAATCAAGGAGAGAAGCAACCTAGATAGAACTAAGGAGGAATTTCTCGAGCACTTGCCTTCAGAAGTTGTGGGTGCTCCATCACTAAAGTTTTTTTAAGAAGAGATTGGACAACCATTTGTCTGATATTATGTGCTCCTGCTTGAGCAGAGGGTTGGACTAGAAGACCTCCAAGGTCCCTTCCAACTCTGTTATTCGGTTCAACATAGCCCTCCCCCTTGCTTCTAGAAAACGTGTCTGCTTGGGTAGGAGCCATCTGGTCTAACTTTTTTACTCTCCCCTCATTTCCAGTCAAGCCACTTCGTGCAGAAAATCTTTTTGTGGATGCTGCTCAAGAACCTCTAGGTACCACAGCAATCGCTTTGCACCGAACCGATCCAAAGCTGCACGCTCATTCTCTCTCTCTCTCTCTCTCTCTTCTCTCTGTGTCTTTTTTTCTTTTCTTGCTACCTTCTGTTCTGCCCATTCATCTGCTTAATAGAGGTGAGCTGTGCTCAGTGAAAGACGTTGGCAGCATCTTTCTCTTCCCGGCAGACGGAAAAAATGCAGGGTCTGCCAAAGAGGCCGATTTGCTTCGGGGAGTGTAACTTAGCAAAAAATGTTTTCCAGGCAGGAGAAAAGCAAAACATTTAAGGGTTCAAGGACAACTGGTATTAATTTGCAAAGCAACAACGCCGCACTCTGATCTGCCGCGTAATTCACGTTGTCCTCGACCTATGACCACAATTGAGCCCAAAATTTCTGTTGTTCAGTGAGGCATTCGTTAAATGAGTGTTTCCACACACACACACACACACCGGTTTTATGAATCTTTCTTGCCACAGTTCTTAAGTGAATCACTGCACTTGTTAAGTTAGTACCACGGTTGTTAAGCGAATCTGGCTTCCCCATTGCATGCCAGAATGTCACAAAAGGGGATCACATGACTCCGGGACACTGCGACCGTCATAAATATGAGTCAATTGTCAAGCGTCTGAATTTGGATCACCTGACCCTGGGGATGCTGCAGTGGTCATTAAGTGTGAAAAAGGGTCTTCACTGCTGTGGTAACTTTGAATGGTCACTAAATGAGCTGCTGTAAGCCAAGAACCCCCTGTATTAAAGGGAAAGTTTGTTCTTTTATGCTTTTGTAGTTCCAATACAGCAAGTCCTCAATTTATAACCATTTGTTTAGTGACTATTCAAAGTCACAACAGCACTGAAAAAAGTGACTTGTGACTAGTTCTCACACCTTGAGCTGTTGCAGAACGCTGTGGTCACATGACCAAAATTTGGACACTTGGCAATGTCACAATATGACAATCACAGCATCCTCAGGGGTCATGTGATCATCATTTGCGCTTTTTTCACCTAGCTTCCAACAAGCAAAATCAACGGGGGAAGCAGGATTTGCTTAACAACCTTGTGATTCATATAACAACTGCAGTGATTCTCTTAAGAAGAATGGTAAAAGGTTCATAAAATCAGGCGTGACTCATTTAACAGCTGCCCTGCTTAACAACTGAAATTGTGATCCCAATTGTAATGGTAAGTCACGGACTAGGCTAGGGGTAGGCAACCTTGGCTCTTTTATGACTCGTGGACTTCAACTCCCAGAATTCCTGAGCCAGCCATGCTGAGGGGAAAGGCAGCGGTTTCCAAGCTGAGCCATGCTGGCTCAGGAATTCTGGGAGTTGAAGTCCACAAGTCATAAAAGAGCCAAGATGGCCTACCTCTGCCCTAGATAATTCTTGTTTTAGAAGCTAAAAAATGGAGGGCTTTTCCCTCCTATGGATCTTCAAGCACAGAGGTCCCCAACCTTTTGGGCACCAGGGTCTGTTTCAGTGGAGAGAGTTTTTTCTGCAGGCCGGAGGTTGCATGGTTTTGTGTGCTGCCTGCATCGCGCGGATGGGGCTTTGCTTGTTTGTCTGGACCGGTTGCTGGCACGCCGCGGCACGGTACTGCTCCACGGACTGGGGGGTGTCAGGGACCCTGTTCTAGCACAATGGTCCCCAACCTTTGTGGCTTGACAGCCCGGCTGAGTGGGGGAGGAGGGGAACTGGGCTGCACAAGCGGTGGGCTGGCGTGGGTGCGTGGGTGCGTGTAGCTTCACTCATGCAAGATAGAACAAAAAGTCTTTGGGGTGCGGTTCTGTGCCCCTTCAGGCTTCTCTGCACCAAAAGCTTTTGCAAAGGGACTGAAGGCCTGAAGCAGCACCAGATCGTTCACCTGAAGGGCAGAGAAGTCTTTGCGGGCGAGGTTTTCGCACTCCTTCAGATGCACCGAGGCTGCCCGATGCCCCGAAAGTGGATTGGGTGTCTTGCGCAGGCAGTCTCAATGACCACAGCCCTCTCATCCCACTCAGCCTGTGCTCTCACGGCTCTGCTTTTGGAGCTTCGGGAGCCGGTGGCTTGGTGGCCTGGCTGAGGGAGGAGGACAGGGGAACTGGGGCCACGCTAGCAGCAGGCCGGCACACAGTGTGCGCACGCAGCTCCACTCACACAAGAAGAGAAGCCTTGGGGGCACCACTTATGTTAGTGTAGCTGCGCGTGTGCGCCCCAGCCTATCGCTTGTACGGCCCAGTTTCATATAGGCTGTGGACCAGTAGTGGGATGAAGTCCAGGGTTTGGGGACCCCCGTTCTTACTTCTACTAAGGAGGAAGAGATACATTAGTCTGAATTTACTTTAACTGCCAGGTCCCCCTTTAGTGGGAATTGGGCATGACTTCAGCTGTGGCAAACCAGGGTTCGGACATGGTTGTCAGATCATGCAGTGTTGGTTATCTGGTTGACTCTGAGAGAGTTAAATCAGCTTGCTTCACCTGACGTGATTGGTAAGGAAAACGTGCGCCCCGTAACTTTGACGAGATCTAAAAAAACTATTGTGACCAAGCTCCTTCCTTTCTGTAAAAGTCACACTCTTAGGATGCACATCTGGTAGCGCTTCAGCTGCTAATTCTTCCCTCCGTGTGGCGGGTTTTTGTTTTTTTCAGTTGAGGGTGGACCTGTTGGTGCAAGGCCCTGTGAGATAGTCACAAATGCTTGATTGGTTGATGAGTGTCCATTTTGGAAATCCAGCTTGGTTCCTGAAGGCATCCCAGATTAACTGAAAACGACAGAAGCTCTCTCTCTCTCTCTCTAAAATATACCTACCTAATTTTTTTATTGTCATTTTTTTAATGTTATAGCAAGAAGGACCTACGTTACAAAGGTGCTTTTCTTGTTTCTTTTTTTTTTTTAAAAAGGGCAACTGTTCTTTGTTTTCCCTTGAAGACATTTTGCTTCTCATCCAAGGAGCTTCTTCAGTTCTGACTGAATGGTGGAGGATGGAAGGATTTATATTCCTTGCAGTCATCTGGTTGTTAGCACTCTTTCTGAGAGTCGTTGAGGCCACTTGGAGGTTTATGCTAATGACCAGATGACTGCAAGGAATATAAATGCTTCCATCCTCCGCCCTTCAGGCAGAAGTGAAGAAGCTCCTTGGATGAGAAGCGAAACGTCTTCAAGGAAAAACAAACTCTAGTTGCCTTTTGGCACAACCATGGATGACTGAGAATCTCCTTAGACAGGGACAGAGGCAAAATGGTGATGGGGCTATTCTAAATAATAGAAAGGAAGCCAGCATAATCAAAGCTTAAATTTATTCTTGGCATGGCTGGGAGAGGGTGTCCTAGAATCTTTGAATTTGGGTTGGGCTAGTCTAAAGAAAAGAAGAAATAGGGGAGACACGATAGCAGTAATCCAGGATCTGAGGGGCTGCCACAAGGCAGAGGGGGCCAGGTTCTTCACCAAAGCACCAGAGGGGAGGATGAGAAACAGTGGTTGGAAACTGATCAAAGAGAGAAGCAACCTGGAATTAAGGGGAAACTTCCTGACAGTGAGGACAATAAACCAGTGGAACATCTTGCCCCCAGAAATCGTGGGCGCTCCATCGCTGGAGGTTTTAAAAAAGAGACTGGACAATCACCTGTCTGAGATGGTATAGGTTCTCCTGCTTGAGCAGGGGGCTGGACTAGAAGATCTCCAAGGTCCCTTCCAGCTCTATGCTATGTTATTTGTGTGTCCGTGTATGCTTGTCAGGTTTGTGAATCTCCTTCAGCCATCTGCCAGGAATGTGCCAATTCCTCTGTTAAAATCTTGGAACTATATGCATTTTGCATTAGAGGCGGGAGGAAAGATGTTTTCCTTTTTCGCAAATGGCAACAGAATATAATAAAATGGTGTTTGACTCGTCAAACCACCACAAAGCTGCACTTCAGCAACAAGAACAAAGGAGAAATTCAGAACTGTTGAAAGCTGCAATTAATTACCCGGGCTCGTCAGCCAATTTATTAAATTCGAGCGAAAATAAAATGTCTTTGCAAACCTCTAATGTATTGCAGATTCAGTAGCACCTGCTTCTGTTTCATAATATTTGCTCCCCTCTCGCTTTGTCCCTCTCAGCAGTTTATCCCGGCCACATTCTCAGTGGCTACAGGTGGTCCTCGGCTTACAGCCACAGCCCAAAATTTCCATTGCTAAACAGGTTAATAACACGGTTATTAAACGAATCTGTCTTCCCCATTGACTTTGCATGTCAGAAGGTTGCAAAAGGGGACCACATGACCCTGGGACGCTGCGACCGTCATAAATGGCTTTCATTTCCAAAGAGAGTTAGCAGTAGGCGTCACCATTTTTCATATTCTTAAACACAAATGGCATTCTCCAAACATTCCCTGGGATATTTTTAAATAAGGAGCTGGCTCAAGGTTGACTCAGCCTTCCATCCTTCCGAGGTAGGTAAAATGAGGACCCAGATTGTTGGGGGCAATTAAGCTGACTTTGTAATAATGCCGCTTGGGGGGGGGGCGAAAGCCCTATTAAGCAGGCATATACATAGAATGAAGGCTATTGCTAAGCACATTGATTTGTGCTTTAAATTGTAAGCCACCCTGAGTCTTCGGAGAAGGGCGGGATATAAATGGGATTTAAAAAAAACACACCATTTCCTCTATTCCTATGGATGTATTCTTCCACTTTTTTTTTGACATCGAGGAATGGATGGAAGCTGATCAAAGAGCGCTTCAACCTAGAATTAAGGAGAAATTTTCTGAGAACAATTATAGGTAGTCATTGACTTACAACAATTCGTTTAGTGACTGGTTCAGAGTTACAACATCACTGGGAAAAAAGTGACTTACAACCAGTTTCCACGCTTATGTCCACTGCAGCATCCCCAGGGTCACCTGATTTGCATTTGGATACTTGAGAACTGATTCGTATTTATGACAGCCGCGGTGTCCCCCTTGGTCACGTGTTCCCCTTTTGCAACCTGACAAGCAAAGTTAATGGGGAAACCAGATTCACTTAACAACCGTGTTACTAACTGAAACAGCTGCAGTGATTCGCTTAACAACTGTGGCAAGAAAGCTTGTAAAATGGGGCAAAACTCGCTTAACGGCCGTTTCGGTGAGCGATGGAAATGTTGGGATCAATTGTGGTCATAAGTTGAGGACTACCTGTATTACATTATGCAGTTTTTCCGTTATGCAATTCACTTAATTCACAGTGTGAAATAGCCCCATGAAGTTCTTTTATGCTCACCAGGTTTAGGAATCAAAGATGACAGGCATGAGGCATGAGATAGGATCATTAGAAATCATGTCTTGTGGAAAATAGGCGACTGGTATAATACCAGAAGCCATAAAATAACAACTTATAGAAAAATAATACTTTTAAAATATTTTGCCTAGGTTACCCATACAGTGCACTAAAAATGATGCTGCAAATCTTCCTAATGTTGTAACTTAAGTCAGTGTTTCTCAATGCTGGTGGCTTGAAGATATGTGGACTTCAACTCCCAGAATTCCCCAGCCATGGAGAATTCTGGGAGTTGAACTCCACACAGACAAGGCCAGACAAGGAATAACGGATGGAAACTAATCAAGGAGAGATTCAGCCTAGAAATTTTCTGACAGTGAGCACAATCAGTTTGCCTCCAGAAGTTGTGGGATCTTCATCACTGGAAGCTTTCAAGAAGAGACTGGACTGCCATCTGTCAGAAATGGTATAGGGTCTCCTACTTGAGCAGGGGGTTGGACTAGATGACCGACAAGATCCCTTCCAACTCTGCTATTTTATTCTGTTCCGTTCCGTTCCGTTCCATTCCATTCCATTCCATTCCATTCCATTCCATTCCATTCCATTCCATTCCATTCCATTCCATTCCATTCCATTCTATTCTATTCTATTCTATTCTATTCTATTCTATTCTATTCCATTCCATTCCATTCCATTCCATTCCATTCCATTCCATTCCATTCCATTCCATTCCATTCCATATACTCTACTCTACTCTACTCTACTCTACTCTACTCTACTCTACTCTACTCTACTCTACTCTACTCTACTCTACTCTACTCCACTCCACTCCACTCCACTCCACTCCACTCCATTCCATTCCATTCCATTCCATTCAATTCCATATGTTCTATTCTATTCTATTCTATTCTATTCTATTCTATTCTATTCTATTCTATTCTATTCTATTCTATTCTATTCTATTCTATTCTATTCTATTCTATTCTATTCTATTCTATTCTATTCTATTCTATTCTATTCCATTCCATTCCATTCCATTCCATTCCATTCCATTCCATTCCATTCCATATTCTATTCTGTTTTATTCTATTGTATTTTATACACCTTCAAGTTGCCAAGGTTGACAAACTGTGACTTAAGTTGTCACATCTCCCCTGTAAGTACTTTTATCCACACTAATACACAAACCTAATACACATAAATGTTTATTGGCCCCATGAGAGATATTATTCAAAGTGTCTATGCAAAAAAAAAGCTTTGCATAAATTAAAACTTCTTTTAATTTAGGCTTCATTTCTTTTGTCTTCCTCTTCATTCACTTGTGCTTTCCAATATCACCATCTTTCCAAAGTCTACCTCAATGTTGTAGCTATTTAGCTCAGATTGTAGCTATCTGGCTAAAGGACGCTTAATGTGACATTAGGTACAGCTAGTCCTTGACTTACAACTATTTGTTTAGTGACCATTCAAAGTTACAATGGCACTAAAAAAAGTGGCTTATGACCTTTTTCACGTTTATGACCGTTGCAGCATTCCCTTTGTCACATGATCAAAATTCAGACACTTGGCAACTGACTCTTATTTACGACGGTTGCAGTGTCCCGGTGTCATGTAATCCCCTTTTGTGACCTTCTGACGAGCAAAGTCAATGGGGAAGCCAGATTCACTGAACAACCGGGTTACTAGCTTAACAACTGCGGTGATTCACTTAACAACCGTTGCAAGAAAGGTTGCAAAATGGGGCAAAACTCACTTAACTGTCTCATTTAGCAGGAGAAATTTTCGGCTCAATGGTGGGTCGTAAGGGGACTCCAGTTTCGAGTCTTCTGGATGTTTGTGCAACTTCCAGATTTCCCAGTCAGAGGGGAAATTTTAAGAATCCAAATTGGATTCTGAAAAGCATGGATTTTAGCATCCTTGGATCCCTGACAGTGTGTTCAAATTAACAAGGCTAGGCAGTAAAGCTAGGGATTTCTGCATGCAAGACTTGTGCCTTGAGAAATGATCTTTCCCTTATCTGAGGGTTTCCTAACCTTGGGCATTTCCAGGAGGGTGGACGTGAACTCCCAGAATTCCACAGTCAGCGTGACTATGGATGAGAATTCTGGGAGTTGAAGTCCACCCACCTGGAAATTCCCAGGATTTTAACTGTAATATCGGTAAATGAGGTCACATGATACTAGCATGATGTCTTGTTTCAGAGCCCGCCTGCACCCTGAGGTAAGAAATAAAAGAGAGGACTTTGGCAAGCAAGGATGTTCATTGCACGCTAGTCCAATTTAGTGACCTATGGTTTGTCAGTCATTTTCCCTGGATTGGTTATCCAAAGCCAGTTATGGAATCCCCAGGAAGACAGCAGAGTTCAAACCAGCTTTGTGAGCAATCATAGGTTTATAATCAAGCTGCCCTCAAGATTTGGGCTTGCTGGGTGTTATGGGGGATGTAGGAGAGTGGGGTGGGGTGGGGGGTTGGAAAAAGCTGTCCTAAATAGTGTAGATCTCTCTATATTATAGATTTTTCTATACTCCTTTTTTTTTACAACTAGGAAGCGAAGTCAATATTGTATAGCAGGAAAGCAAACCAGCGTTTAGAACTGGTGAAGAGTATGACTGGCTAGTGTTTGTGAGGATCAAGATGATTTTGTAAAAGGTCTTCAATCACATCAGGCGTGTTTGAATCAAGTCAGAGGAAAACCTGCAGTAGGAGTGTATCTCTGAATGTCCAATGAATGTCTCCATCAGTGGAGAAATGGATATTGTGTGGCAAGGAAGCAAGTAAGATACGGAAATCGCCTTATGCTTCTCCATTGTATACAAAGGCATTAATCACCAGGAGGTATTATGTGGCCAGTTACATCTTATTTGGACCTCTGAACTCGGTTGGTTCCTTGCAGACGTTTCATTACCCAACTAAGTAACAGCATCAGTGCTGGAAGGGAGTGGGGAATGGAGGAGAAGGAAAAGTAGAGGAGGAGGAGGAGGAGGACTAACAACAACAACAACAGTAATCATCATCATCATCGTCTGAGGCCCTTGGTGCTTTGTGAGCTTGGTTGTTTCCTTGCAGATGTTTCATCGTCCAACTAGATAACGTCATCAGTGCTACCCTAGTTGGTTAATGAAAAACAGCCAAGCTCAGAGACCACCATGGACCGCACAGTCCGTCCCCCACTCCTCCTCCCTGCAAACCCTCCTCCCTCCATTTGTCCCGGTGTCTAGTTGTCTAGTTGTTGTACAATGCCCTACAGGGCCACCCTGAGGGAAGGCGTTGACATAGTTTATATCCAGGATATGAGTGTTGTGATTCAGGGTCAGCCTGTGGGTTCGGCAGTTGGGTCGGATGACTCAGACGAGGGGGAGGAGGGGGGTGTTGAAGAACTTGCTGATGATGGCTTTGAGGCTCCGCAGAGCCCCCAGCCAGGCCCCTCCCACCTGGTGGAGACCCAGCTGTGTTATCCTGACAGCGTGGATGAAGATGACCCACAGCTGGCCCTGTTCAAGGACGCCCGACGCAGGAGGCAGTCAATTAGGAGTAGACAGAGGAAGGCAATGGGGCTCCTCGGAAGGAGGCACAGAGAAGCCACGCCCTGAACTCTTTATAAAGGGAATGTGTGGGGAGGGCTGGTTTGCTGAAAGCAACCGCTCAGATAGTGTTTCAAAGCTCCTGTATCTTGGTTCGTGTCTTGTTTGTTTTTGTAGTAAATAATTTGGCAGACGTAAATCCAGCCTCTTGCCGTTTGTAAAGGGGTTGCCTTTTCTGCAGGGCCGGTAGCAGGCTGGTACAGAACAATGAGAGAGGTCTGCAAGATGTCTTCTCAGTCCTCCTTCTTGCTTGCTCACAGGAGCCAGGTTCTTTAAAGTGGAAGAGGGGCAGAAATGGCTCTTGACAGGCATATCTCGGGGAGCGAAAATCAGAAATCAAAGGCCAGGTTTCGACAGTTGGGTGATTCCCCTTGCACGGAGCTGCTCGGACCCAGTGCTTCGTATCTAAATCTTCATGACCGACGTTCCATCTGCACTCTACAGTATTCCATCTGACCGGACCACCTCCTGTTTTCCCATTCATTCATCCCCTCGGTTCTTTCTCTTCTTTCTTTCCTTCCTTCCTTAATGGGTGTCCCCTCCATCTCCATTCATTGACCATGGAAACCTTTCCCGAGACGCCTTTTCAAGTCAGCAATGACCCAAAGCCACATCTCGCCACGGCCCCTGCTTCTACTGCTGCTGCTTTGAAAGACTGTTGATTTTTTTGAATGGCTAAAAGGGAGCGCCCCCCTTGTGGTGGTTTTTGGAAGTGACTCCCTGCCCCGCTTGTCTCCCTTTTTTCTTTTGTCTCGTTTTGATTTGTCTCCGTGTCCAGTCAGAAGGTCAGCTTGAAAGATCGTGTCTTCTCCAGCCCCCGAGGTGCCACCACGAAAAGTAAAAGTTCTCCTCAGGGTCCAGGTGTCCGAAGATCCCCCAGTGCAGACCAAAGCGTGGAAGACAGCCCGAGTAAAGTCCCCAAGAGCTGGAGTTTTGGAGACCAAACTCGGGCCAGGCAAGCTTTCCGCATCAAGGGAGCCACGTCCCGTCAGAATTCAGAAGGTGAGGCGGATGATGATCCATGCAAGGCTTGGTCTGTGTATGTCTGGAGATATTTTGTTGGGAGAAAGGAGAAAGCAGCAAATTACAGGTTGTCCTCAACTTACAACAATAACTAAGCCCAATATTTCTATTGCTAAGCAAGGTAGTTGTTCAGCGAGTTTTGCCCCAGTTTACGACCTTTGTTGCCACAAATTATCTTAATTAGCACTTACGGTGCCCTGGTGACCCAGTGGTTAGAATGTAGTATTGCAGGCTAACTCTGCCTACAGCCTGGAGTTCAATTCCAACTGGCTCAAGGTTGACTCAGCCTTCCATCTTTCCAAGCTCGATAAAGTGAGAACCCAGATTGTTGGGGGCAACATGCTGATATTGTGAACTGCCCAGAGAGTGCTGTAAAGCACTATGGGGTGGTTTATAATTCTAAGTGCTATTGCTATTATGATGGGGCCCTGGGGTCACATGATCCCCTTTTGTGACTTTCTGATGAGCAAAGTCAAAGAGAAAGCCAGATTCACTTAACAACCATGTTACTAACTTAATAACTGCAGTGATTCTCCTAACAACTGTGTCAAGAAAGGTCGTAAAATGGGGCAACATTCACTTAACAAATGTCTTATTCAGCAACAGAAATTTTGGGCTCAATTATGGTTGTAAAATGAGGACTACCTACAGCAACTGCAAAATATAATTTCAAATCAGGTAAGCCCAATTCCTCCACTTTCCGTTGCATCTTCTAACTCCTTATCTTTAACTCGTGTTTCTTCCCCCCCCGTCACACAAACCTAGATATATCTTTTTCCCACTGTTTAACTGGGGCATAAGTTATCAAACCAGGTATTGTCTGAAACGCAAACGTCATTCTAGGCAAGACATCCTTTTTCTATTCCTGATTTTGCAGGGAAATGTGATGTGTGCTTTCATCCTCTTAGGATAATACAACTCTCTTTAGTCCTTTTCTTTTAATATAGCATTTTTGCAGTTATAAATTGCACCTTTTAATTTCCTTTTAATTCTGGAAACCATCCAGCGGCCTTTGGACAGCCACAAAATGGATCATTAAATACAGCGAGTAAAAACTAAGTGCTTCTCCAGATGAACTTTTCAGCAGAAAATGCATAAATATGTTTTTCCCAACATCATCTTCTTCATTGCCTGCTTTTCATGCTAATTTGTGTTTCTGTTCTTTCTGCCCCAGCCTGAGGCTGTCCCTGTTGAACATCTGTCTTCTCACCCCTTTCTCCCCTCCTGTAACTAGAAGCATGCCTCCCAGGAGAAGACATGGCTGATCCTGACAACAAGAGCTGCAACTGTGAATTTTTGACAGAAGACCTTACACCGGGTCTTAAAGCCAGCATCCGGGCAGTGTGGTAAGCCGTGGGTCCGTATTACATAAAACTGTGACCACAGGAAGTGGAGCTCAAAAGTCCACTGTTATTAATGAATAAGGGACTGTGCCAACCTCGAAGGAAAGAAATATGAGGGAGAGACTGTGTGATTTGGTGTACAGGTACTCCTTGACTTACGACCACAATTAAGCCCAAAATTTCTGTTGCTAAACACGACAGTTGTTAAATGAGTTTTGACCCATTTTACAAACTTGCTTGCGACAGTGGTTAAGAGAATCACTGCAGTTGTTAAATTTGGAACCCGATTGTAAAATGAATCTGCATCCCTCATTGATTTTGCTTGTCAGAAGGTCACAAAAGATGATCACATGACCCTGGGACACTGCAACCATCATAAAAGCATGCCTGTTACCAAGCATCCAAATTTTGATCATGTGACCATGGAGATGCTGCAACAGTCGTAAGTGTGAAAAATGTGATAAGTCACTTTTCAGTGCTGTTCTACCTTTAAATGGTCACTAAACAGATGGTTGTAAATCAAGTTCTCTTACCTAGACTACCTTGCAAGGTTGACATTTAATAGCTTTATCAGGTATTGAAAGCTTTGTTGTTTAGAACAATGTTTTTCTCAACCTGGGCAACCTGAAGACTTGTGGACTTTGACTCCCAGAATTCCATAGCCAGCATAGAAATTCTGGGAGTTGAAGTCCACACATTTTCAAGTTGAGAAACGCTGGTTTAAGAGGCAATAGATTTCTAGTTTCCCATTGTGACACCATCCTAATACAGATGGACAGTTAGAAAGAATAAACCACTGTAGGTTTCTGCTTGTCACTCTGATTTTTCTGCTTTAGCATCATGCGGTTCCTGGTTTCCAAGCGAAAATTCAAGGAGAGCCTGCGACCATATGACGTGATGGACGTCATTGAACAGTATTCAGCAGGACATCTGGACATGCTTTCCCGGATTAAAAATCTTCAGTCCAGGCAAGTCTTCCCTTTTTCATCTCTGGTGGTTTCTGGTATCTCTTATTACTTGTACTCGACCTAGGTAGGTTTTGGTATTCTGGAGCACAATGTTGAGATGTTCAGTATGCCAGGAAGAGTGAAAGTGGTTGTTTGAATGTGGACAGACCATCTCCTCTGGTCTGCATTGGGCTGTCCTTGAAACTAGCATACTTTTTGGGGTATATGCAGGAAGTGAGAACTAAACCTTAGCAGGAATGGAAATTATATTTGGCATATTGTTTAAATTTTTGTAAAACAAGAAAAAGCAAGAACATCAGCTGGGCAAATTGCTCTCCTGACTGGACAATATACTTGAAAGTAAAGGTAGTCCTCAACTTACAACTATTCATTTAGAGACTGTTTGAAGTTATAATGCCACTAAAAAAGTGAGTTATGTCCGTTTTTCACATTTGCAACCATTGCAGAATCCCCATGATTATATGATCAGAAGTCAGACACTTGGCAACTGGCAAGTATTTATGACGGTTGCGGTGTCCCGGGGTCCCATGATCACCTTTTGAAACCTTCTGACAAGCAAAGCCAATGGGGGAGCCAGATTCACTTAACAACTGTGTTACTCACTTAGCAACTGCAGTGATTCTTTAATAAGTGTGGCAAGAAAGGTCATAAAATGGGGCAAAACTCAACTGTCTCAGCAATAGAAATTTTGAGCTCAATTCTGGTAATAAGTCGAGGACTACCTGTAGTACTTTCTGATTCTGGGAGATTTTAAAATTTTCACCTTTGTAGGAACATTTGTAGAAGTCAAGATGAAGAATGTAGTTGGCTGTTCAAAAGCCTCACCTTCTTATTTTACATATTTTTGTAGCCACCGGGAGCCACTTACTCCATGAATTCGATGAGTCAATTAAAATTTGCGTCTGTATGCATTCTATATAACACAATAACAGAGTTGGAAGGGACTGTGGAGGTCTTCTAGTCCAACCCCCTGCTTAAGCTAAGATCTTGCGCAGAACCCTCAAACTCTTAAGCCTCTGTTGGAGGATCCAAAGCTACCCATAAGAGGTCAGAAGGGAGTTTTTCTTTTTTTGATGTATCCATTCAATTGTGTACGATTCTGGGAGATTGTCCCTTGCGGTTTTCTTGGCAAGTGGTTTGCCATACCCTCCTTCCTAGGGCTGAGAGAACGTTCAACTTTTTAACCTACTTTCAATTTCAGCTGCTGATTCTACAACAGAGTGTAGCATTTCTGTGTTCTCCTTGTCCTCCTTTTACTATTTTTGCAAGTAGGTCTTGTCACTCCTGTCTCTCGTTCTACCCCGTATATATGTGTATTGGCTTTCAAGCTAACGGGTTTGATCTCCCTTCCATTCATTGCAGCAATATGGATTTTTCATTTTTAGAGCCGTGAATGGCCTCGAATACTTCATCAGTAAGAGGAGCACAAAGCTGTGGATTTTGTTGTGGTTGCAATGGGATATTTTCATACATTTTCCAACTTGTCCGTTCATACTTAGCCTGCTCATTGCCAAACAAGGAATCCTTTAACAAGGAGTTCCTTTGGATCCTTCCCAAAGAAGGATTGTTCCATTGTTGCTGAAAAGTCCACCGCTTTTGACAACCATGCCAAATGATTAGATTGTTTCGATACTCTTTTCTTTTTTTTACATTATTATTATTTTATTTATTTATTTATTTTATTTTAATTCCATTTATATCCCACCCTTCTCCGAAGACTCAGGGCGGCTTACAAGCATTATTATTATTATTATTATTATTATTATTATTATTATTATTATTATTATTATTATTATTATTATTATTATTATTATTATTATTATTATTATTATCTGAGCAAAGATAATCGCCCCTTTTTGGTTTCTTTTCTTGGCCGTCTCGATTTCAAACGTTTTCTCCTGCTGCAAAGTTTCCCAAATCAATTCTTTCTCCGACATGTTGCTTCATTGTGTGTTTTGCTGGTGTGTTTGTTTTTTCTTATTTATTTTTGCCAGGATAGATATGATTGTGGGTCCCCCACCCTCTTCAACTCCCCGGCATAAGAAGTATTCAGCCAAAGGATCGCCCCAATACTCGCCTAGGTTAGGATAATAGGCAATTTTGTTCTGAGCTTTGGGTATGCTTCCTGTCGAAACGTTTCATGCCGTGTTCAAGTGGTGCTCTTGATCACCTCTTGCCGATTCATTTCCCTCCGAATGGCTTGCTCTGCTGGATGCGCTTAATTTTTTATTTTTAGAGGCACTGAAAATGGGTCTTCACACCCTGCAGCTTTAGACATGGCCAAGAGCACTTACGCAATAGTCTGATTTTCATTGTGGTGAAATCATTCAAGACGGTTTATGTTTTTTATGCACGGAATGCATTTAGCTGCTGTAATTTCTATTGCGGTGACATGCAGCCTTGGCGCTGATAAACGCCATTCCTTCAGAGAGAGAGAGAGAGAGAGAGAGAGAGAGAGAGAGAGAGAGAGAGAGAGAGAGAGAGAGAGAGAGAGAGAGAGAGAGAGAGAGAGAGAACAATGGGCTCCCGTTAACAGGTAGTTCTTGACCCGAAGGTGCTTTTTCCAGAGGCAACTGGACTTCCTTTGTTTTTCCTTGAAGACGTGTCGCTTCTCCTTCAGGAAGCTTTCTCTAGTTCTTCAGTTCTGCAGAACTGAAAAAGCTTCTTGGATGAGAAGCGACAGGTCTTCAAGGAAAAACAAAGGAAGTCCAGTTGCCTCTGGAAAAAGCACCTTCCAGACATTTGTGACCCGGATGACTGAGAATCACCACAGACAGATAGTCCTCGACTTCCAACCATTCATTTAGTGACCATTCACAGTTAGAATGGCACTGAAAAAGGTGACGTATCACTGTTTTTCACAGTTTACGGCCATTGCAGCATCCCTATGGTCACGTGATCCAAATTCAGTTGCTTGGCAACTGACGGTCGCAGCGTCCCGGGCTCATGTGATTTCCCCTTTTTTGCGACCTTCTGACAAGGAAAGTCAATGGGGAAGCCAGATTCACTTAATAACCGTGTTCCTAACTTAACCACTTAACAACTGTGGCCAGAAAGGTCGTAAAACGGGGCAAAACTCACTTAACAACTGTCTTTGCTTAGCAACAGAAATTTTGGACTCAATTGTGGTCCTAAATCGAGGAGCTACCTGTACAACGATGCTGAAATACATCGGGGAAGAGTTTCAACTAGCCAAGAGTTTGGAAGTTGAGTCACGGCAACTGGACTGCATTTCTGTTTTGGTTTGAAATGTTTCACTGCTCCTCTGAATAGCTTCTTGAAACCCAAAAGAAAAGACCTCCAGTTGTCACAATTCATCTTTCATACAACTCTGCCTGGATGACTGAGAAGCTCCCTCGGCAGACTAGCCAGATGTTCCTGGAACATCAGCTGCAAATGTAGTGAGTGTTTCCTACTTGTTGACCTTCTTTTATGGAAGAGAAGACATATCATATGCATAGATCTTCAACCTGTTACCAAGGTGTTCGCTTAACGACCACTGCAAAACATATTGTATAATTAGTTGCGTCTGGTCACAGGATGCCTGGACTTACAACCGCAATGGCTTAGTGTCATAATTCTGGGTTCAGTTACCACAATAAATCGAGGACTACCTATAGGCATTTTTACCCTACCTCAAATAATAGAAGGAGAGATGAAACAGTGCTACTCATTTGGTTTGAAAGCATGGTCATATTATTTAGGATAGAATAGAGTTTTTTTTCAGGCCTTCTTACTAAAACCCAGCAAGAAAGTTTACCCTTTCGAAGTAATGAATAAGTAATAATAATCCAGTAGCATAATTAGTAAGGGACGCGGTGGCTCAGTGGGTTAGGACGCTGAGCTTGTCGATCGGAAGGTCGGCAGTTTGGCGGGTCGAATCCCGAGTGCCGCGTAGCAGAGTGAGCGCCTGTTACTCGTCCCAGCTTCTGCCCACCTAGCAGTTCGAAAGCACGTAAAAATGCAAGTAGAAAAATAGGGACCACTACGGTGGGAAGGTAACAGCGTTCCGTGCGCCTTTGGCGTCTAGTCATGCCGGCCACATGACCACGGAGATGTCCTCGGACAAGCGCTGGCTCTTCGGCTATGAAACGGAGATGAGCACCGGCCCCTAGAGTCGGAAACGACTAGCACACATGTGCGGGGGAACCTTTACCTTTACCTTTAGCATAATTAGTAATAATCCATTAATATATAAAGAGAGAGCAAACCCCAACTCCCTTCTAGCCCTGATGATGTTACCTAGTTGGGCCATGAAACGTCTGAAAGAAAATAACCAAGCTCAGAGAGCACCAAGGACCACACAGTCCTCCTCCTCCTCCTCCTCCTCCTCCTCCTCCTCCTCCTCCTCCTCCTCCTCCACCCCATTCCCTTCTAGCACTGATGATGTTACCTAGTTAGGTGATGAAAAGTCTGAAAGAAAATAACCAAGCTCAGAGAGCACCAAGGACCACACAGACCTCCTCCTCCTCCTCCTCCTCCTCCTCCTCCTCCTCCTCCTCCTCCTCCACCCCATTCCCTTCTAGCACTGATGTTACCTAGTTAGGTGATGAAACGTCTGAAAGAAAATAACCAAGCTCAGAGAGCACCAAGGACCACACAGACCTCCTCCTCCTCCTCCTCCTCCTCCTCCTCCTCCTCCTCCTCCTCCTCCTCCTCCTCCTCCTCCTCCTCCTCCTCCTCTTCAGTTTGCCCCTCAAGGCAAATTGGTGAACATTTGTGCAACCTTTGACAGATGAAAGGGGTTGGCACCAGTGCCTCGGATGTGCTCGGGAGGCAGTGTTTGGAAAAAAAAACATAATTTCCCTGCTTCTCATTAAGAAAAAAAAATCATTTATCTTTCTTTTTCCCTCTCTTTATTTTTCCCTTCTTGGCTGGACTCCACTCAAGCAATTTTTGGGTTTTGCTAACTGCTTTTGGCAGAGGCGGGAGACACAGATGTTCCTCTTTGCATGTTTCTGTAAGCATGGAATGTAATGTAGCATGAGATAAAATGCACCGTGTCAACAATCCACATTTCTTTCGGGTATCATTTCAAAGAAAGAAAAGCAATATTTCAAAAGAGGTTTTTCCCCCCCCCCTTTGTGCGTTCAGTGGAAATTGATCAGGGTGAAATTAAATATCATTTTTTCCTTGACATGAGTGCATCGGAACAGAATCACATCAATTATTTATTTATTTATTTGGATTTATATACCGCCCCTCTCCGAAGGGACTCGGGGCGGTGTACAGGGCAATTAAAACGCTATAAACAACACACAATGTATAAAAATTAAAATGAGATTAAACAGAATCACAAGAGTAACAGAGTTGGGAGGGACCTTGGAGGTCTTCTAGTCTAGCCCTGTGCGTAAGCAGGAGACCCTATCCTATTTCACGCAAATGGTTGTCCAATCTCTTAAAAAACCTCCGCAACGTCCGGAGGCAAGCCGTTCTCCTAGTTAATCGCTTTTAGGAAATACCTCCTTAATTTTAAGTTGGATCTCTCTTTGATAAGTTTCCATCCGTTACTACTTGTCAAAAGAAAAATAGAGAAATATAACCTCAGGAGCAGAAGGAATGCTTATTTTACGGCCCCTTATTTAAAAATATCTCAGGGAACGTAAGGAGAATGCCACTTGTGTGTAAGAAAAGCAAAGATGTTTTAAGTCCACAACCAACCCGTCTTGGAAATGAAAGCAGAATAACAGACTTGGAAGGGACCTTAGAGATCTTCTAGTCCAACCCCTTACTCAAGCAGGAGATCCTATAGCGTTTCAGACAAAGGGCCGTCCAATTTCTTCTTAAAAACCTGCAGTGATGGAGCACCCACAACTTCTGGAGGCAAGTCGTTCCACTGGTTAATTGTTCTAATGAAACATCTGCAAGAAAACAAGCTAGCTCAGTTGTTCTAATTATCAGGAAATTTCTGCTGGATTGATTCTTTCCCTGATTAGCTGCATCCGTTCATGGTTTAATCTAGGGCAGGGAGCAATGCCAAGGTAATGTCAACAAGTAGAAGAGATGCTTTTTCAGGAGGTGGATTAGTCTTTTCTCTCTCCCCCCCACCCCCCACCTGAGATCCTCTTTGCCTTCTTCCAGGTGGCAGATTGCAAAACAAGGGTAGCAGTTTTGCATTACTCTCTGGCATACAGGTTTGAAATGAGGCCAAGCTCTGCATGAAATCAGCTCACGGTTGCAGGGGTTAGTGCAGGGGTAGGCAACCTCGGCTCTTTTATGACTCATGGACTTCAACTCCCAGAATTCCTGAATTCTGGGAGTTGAAGTCCATGAGTCATAAAAGAGCCGAGGTTGCCTACCCCTGGGTTAGTGGTTAGACTGCAGGCTAATTCTGCCAACTGCCAGGGGTTCGATCCTCACTGGCTCAAGGTTGAGTCAGCCTTCCATCCTTCCGAGGTCAGTAAAATGAGGACCCAGATTGCTGGGGGTGGGGCAAATATGCTGACTCTGTAAACTGCTTACAGAGGGCTGCAAAGCACTGTGAAGCGGTATATAAGTCTAAGTGCCATTGCTAAGTCCTAAGGAAGAAAGGAAGATTAAGGAAGGAAAAGGAAGGAAGGAAGGAAGGAAGGAAGGAAGGAAAAGGAAGGAAGGAAGGAAGGAAGGAAGGAAGGAAGGAAGGAAGGAAGGAAGGAAGGAAGGAAGGAAGGAAGGGCCCTGGTGGCGCAGTGGTTAGAAGGCAGCATTACAGGCTGACTCTGCCGACTGCCACCAATTCGATCCTGACTGGCTCACGGTTGACTCAGCCTTCCATCGTTCCGAGGTCGGTAAAATGAGGACCCAGAAGGAAAAGGAAAAAAGGAAGGAAGGAAGGAAGGAAGGAAGGAAGGAAGGAAGGAAGGAAGGAAGGAAGGAAGGAAGGAAGGAAGGAAGGGCCCTGGTGGCGCAGTGCTTAGAAGGCAGCATTGCAGGCTGACTCTGCCGACTGCCAGCAATTCGATCCTGACAGGCTCAAGGTTGACTCAGCCTTCCGTCCTTCCGAGGTCGGTAAAATGAGGACACGGATTGTTGGGGGCAAGAGGCTGACTCTGTAAACCGCTCAGAGAGGGCTGTAAAGCGCTGTTAAGTGGTATATAAATCTAAGTGATGTTGCTATTGCTATGTCTGATCTAAAAGTATATTGCAGATTGGAGTGCCGCCAAACTCCTGTTGATTTGATAACAGAGTTGGAAGGGACCTTGGAGGTCTTCTAGTCCAACCTTCTGCTCAAGCAGGACACCCTATCCCATTTCAGACAAATGGCCATCCAATGACACCCACAGCTTCTGGAGGCAGAAGCTGTTCCACTGATTAATTGTTCTAACTCTCTGGAAATTTCTCCTTAATTCTGGACTGGTTCTGTCTTTGATTGGTTTCCATCAACTGCTCCTTGTCTTGCCTTCTGGTGCTTTGGAGAATAGGTCAACCCCCTCTTTTCTGTGGAAGCCTCTCTAGGTAGTACACAAAACAACCCTGAACCCTGCTCCGTGGAAAAATGGTTTTCCATGGAACTGATTTCTGGTGCCCAAAGGGTTGTTCTAGATGGCTCACCTTAAGAGAGGGGACCTGTAATATTCCCTCCCTTCCCACTCTGATGGGTTCCCTGCCTTTCCTGCTCTGAAAGAGCCGTGGTGGCCCAGTGGTTAGAATGCCATATTGCAGGCAAACTCTGCCAACTGCCAGCAGTTCGATTCCAAAGGGCTCAAGGTTAATTCAGCCTTCCATCCTTCCGAGGTTGGTAAAATGAGAACCCAGATTGTTGGGGGCCAAATATGCTGACTCTGCAAACTGCTTAGAGAAGGCTATAAAGCACTATGAAGCGGTATATAAGTCTCAGTCCTATTGCTATTGCTAGGCAAGGTGGACCAAGCGTGGTCATCCTTATTGAAGTAAATACCGTAAACGTTATTTTCCTAACTTGACTCCTTCAAGGTCTGCATTTTCTAGAATTTGGATTGCCCGTACCTTTTCGCTTTCGTCATGGAAATGAGATGAGTCGTATGTGTCAGCCTGATTTGTTGCTCACCCCATGTTTTGTGGTGAGATGTCTAACCTTGAAAGTAGAAGTCTCATGGCCACAAATGGCACTCAAGAGATGCTACTTAATATGCATAGTAAAGGAAAAACAGTGTAACTCTTCTACCATTAGCAATGGCCTAGTTAATTCTGTGAAGCCGTGCAATTGTCCCCTTGCCATTGTGCTTCCAAATAAAATTGTGATAAATAGAGATACAGTAACAACCACCATAAATGTGGTCATGAATGGTCAAGGGCCAGAACAAATGTAGGTCCAAGTAATTGCGTTGTTAAAAAAAATGTGCATAGAAGATGTACATAGAAAAGACTTTTTTAAAAAACATTAAAACAGCTGGAACTTTTTTTGAGGCATGTGCAGATGTTATAGAAGTTGCTTCAGGCTGTTTCATTTGTTGAATGCACATAGCCACCTCGCTTCCTGGAAGTTGGACATGGAGCGTGGAGTCCATATGCTTGCAATAGTAGAATAAATATTGCAAAAATAAATAAATAAATAATACACAGCTGCTTTACTGAGTCAAAGAGAAGACATAGCTCTTTTGAAGGATTTGCGCAGCCCACGGCATTGACGTATATGCCACCTTGCTTCTTGAAAGCTGTTCATCCAGCAGCCATTGGGTCTGGAGTCCCAAATGCTTGAAATAGTATACAGCTATTGCAAGATAAATAAATAAATAAATAAATGAAACACAACTGCTTTAATGAGTCAAATAGGGGACACAGCTCTTTTAAAGGATTTGCACAGCCCTTGGCGTTGACATGTATAACTACCTCGCTTCCTAGGAGCTGTGTATGAAGCAGCCATGTGTGCCTGGAGGTCAAATTCGTGCCACAATATACAGATATTGCCAGCCAATAAATAATACACAGCTGCTTTAATGAGTCGAAGAGAAGGCACAGCTCTTTTGAAGAATTTGCACAGCCCATGACAGTGATACACACAGCCACCTCACTTCCTGCTAGCTGTTCGTGAAGCAAAGGTGTGAGCCTGGGGACCAAATGCTTTCCACAGAAGACGGATATTGCAAGTGAACAATACACAGCTGCTTTAATGAGTCACAGAGAGGACCTAGCTCTTTTAAAAGATTTGCATACAAATTTCTGAGCATCCTTCTGCCAAAGTAAGGCAATTTGGTATGACTTGAAACAGCCAGATGACTTGACCCTTCCTTTGCTTTGTGTTAACAATGTGTAATCAAGGGAGCACTTTTAGTTTTTTGAGATGTTCATAAACGTTTCATTTCATTAATCCGTTTCCCCCCTTTCCTTGCCTGACCTTGAACTCATAACTCATTCACGCCTTGTGCATGGAACTCGCCTTTGCTCCAGAGCTGTGGAAGAAGTACTGTTTAAATTCTGCTCCAGACAACAAATTTTGTTACAGAATGATGAATATACTGTTTTGTTTGTGGTTTTAATTCCTGGTTATTGTCATTTGGGGTTTTTAGAAGTTTACCTGTATAAATCTGGCACATTATGCAAAAGTAAAATTGACCGGGGCTAATTAAGTTTTTGAGGTTAAGACAGATGGGTCTATAATAAGGGGGTGGCTCAGTGGGTTAGGATGCTGAGCTTGTCGATCAAATGGTTGGCAGTTTGGTGGGTCAAATCCTGAGTGCCGCGTAATGGAGTGAGCGCCTGTTACTTGTCCCAGCTTCTGCCAACCTAGCAGTTCGAAAGCACGTAAAAAACGCAAGTAGAAAAATAGGGACCACCACGGTGGGAAGGTAACAGCGTTCCGTGCGCCTTTGGCGTCTAGTCATGCCGGCCACATGACCACAGAGACGTCCTCGGACAAGCGCTGGCTCTTCAGCTTTGAAACAGAGATGAGCACCGGCCCCTAGAGTCGGAAACGACTAGCACGCATGTGCGGGGGAACCTTTACTATACCTTTACTTATTTTTTTAACACATATTTAGGCATCCCCAAACTGAAAATGACTCCTGGTATCTTCTCCAATTTGTTTTTTTAAAAATTCTAAATAAAACAACAGCCATGCGTAAAACAATAACTCTGAGGAAATCATAAACCATTTTCCATTCTCCCCCTCTCCTCTGCCAATTTAAGGGGTCTCCTGGAAAAAAACACATAGATTTTAAAGATCATGCAAGGGGAGGTAAGATAATTGCCATATAAAAATTAGAAAAAAGACTTTTCAAAAAAAAGTCTTTAGATTTTTCTAAAAATCTTTAGAAAAAGACTCCAAGAAATAAAATTGATTATGTCCATTAAGTCAAAGCCCATGTTTAAAATTCTGCTAAAGGTTATATATATAGCTTTATAAGTAAAGGGACATGACTGCTGATTTTTAGTAATTCATATTCATGGAAACTTCCTACAGTTCTAGAGAGTTCAGAATATTTTTTATTTTATTTATCGTATTTAAGAAAATGATAGATGACTCCTGCCTAAAGTCTCACCTTCAGATAATTTACAAACTCAGATCTGGACAGCAAAACAGTGTCTCCCTTTTTTGACCATTTTCTGAATTCTTGACTAACAAAGCCCGCAAAAGCATTTTTATTTTTCAAGTGAGCTGATAGCTCTTTGTAATTCTTCCTCTTTTCATTCAAGCCAGCAATCATTTCTTAGCATTCCTCAGAAAATCACTTTGTGGTTTTCAGAAAATTTCATTTTCTGAACAAAATCCTCAT
Source organism: Vipera berus (assembly GCF_964194415.1). NCBI lineage: Eukaryota > Metazoa > Chordata > Lepidosauria > Squamata > Viperidae > Vipera > Vipera berus. The sequence continues at coordinate 7,301,325 of NC_138204.1, forward strand.
AGTAGCGATTACTTTTAATTGTTTATGGCCCAAACTGGGGGAACCAGTTTATACCTTAATGGTTTATCATTTCTCCTTGCTTGCGTACTTTCATTTTGGGAGAGAGGATATGGACATTCTATAATTGCCCCTTTTAATCTTGTTATTAAAATAGAGCTTATGAATTGTAGTTCTGTGAAAAGGCTAAGGACTCAGTCCATAAACTCTCAGGCAAAACTAAGATTCGAGCTGGTTTATTCATGGAAGACAGAGTAGACTCTTAAGTTAGCATTTATCAAATTTAGCAGCTTGAAGATGGGTGGACTTCAACTCCCAGAATTCCTTAGCCAGCAGGGCTGACTGGGGAATTCTGGGAGTTGAAGTCCACCTATCTTCAAGTTGCCAAGTTTGAAATACGCTGATATATAGGTATTAACTGAAGGGCATTATATGTTGTATATGCAAGTATATTGGGTAAAAAATAAGTTTGTTTCCCATCTTTGATAATAGTGACCTGTGCAAAAAGTTAGATTTAGATTTGTGTTTTTTTTCCTGTAATATAAATCATTAAAAAAACCACACATTTTTTTAGGATACATGGCCATGTGAAAAAGCAAAAAAAAAAAAAGGATAGTGAGGAACAAAATAACTTTGGGAAATATTGCAGGCGCTACTGTTTTCAAAATCATTTTTCCCCCTACAACCTAGAATACAGTGTGAGATTCGGATATTGGAAACCACCGAAGTTGATCCAGCATTACTAATTATCCTTATCACATCACCAGCAATGTCAAGTAAATAGTATTACTTATTTGAACTTCCAAATTTATTCTTTGTGTGTGTGTGTGTGTGTTTGTGTGTGCGCGCGTTACTTATTTTAGAACTGTGACATACAATGGAAAACTACCCACGTTCCTGGGCTTCTTTCTGGGTTACTTCTAAACACTTAAAATGAGCAATATAATCCACGTTAAATAAATAGAGACGAAAAACTGAAGAAGGTTTGGAAAAACAATGCAGGTTTGATCTCAAGGGGCAAATTTGCTGTGCATATTGTGCCAGATTTAATCTCTAAGAAAGGGAAACAGTGTTTTGAACTATAAGATGCAAGGAGAAATAAAGAGGCGCATTACTTTGCATCTGAGTAATTACTTACTTGCCTGATGTTATTTTTGTTAAATCATTAGAAAAGTAAAGCTGGTGGAATCCAGGTAGCCCTCAACTTACGACTATTCATTTCGTGACCGTTCGAAGTTACAACAGCAGTGAGAAAAGTGAATTATGCCTGATTTTTAACACTCATGACCTTTGTAGCATCCCTAGGTTCGGGCACTCAGCAACCGGCATGCATTTACGACAATTGCATGCCCCCGGGGTCATGTGATCACCATTGGCGACCTTCCCAGCTGGCTTCCGACAAGCAAAGTCAACGGGGGAGGCCATTGCAGTGATTTGCTTAACAAAGGTGGCCCAAAAGGTCATAAAAATGGGACACAACTCACTTTTCAATTGTCTTGCTTAGCAATGGAAATTTGGGGCCCCACTGTAAGCTGAGGGCTACCTGTATTTGCCTGTCGATCATTGGACAATAAAAGGCTGGAGGAACAATACATGTTTGAAGATCTGGAAGATAAGGATGGAGATCTGATCTCTTTGATTGTAGCTTGCTCATTTGATTTTGTTTTGTTTTGTTTTGTTTTGTTTCTCCTGGGTGGGACCTCTGCTCTCCACAGAGTGGACCAGATTGTTGGGCGTGGACCATCACTGACAGACAAAGACCGCACCAAAGGCTCGGCTGAAGGGGAACTGCAAGAAGATCCAAGTATGATGGGCAGACTTGGCAAGGTGGAAAAACAGGTACGATTCCAACATTATTTGTCCCCTTTCCTGTGAGAGTTCCACTGGCTGCTGATTTGCTTCCGGGTCCAAATCAAGGTGCTGGTTATCACCTTTTAAGCCCTACTGTCAAGTTTCGAAGCATGGTTTTTGCTGGTGCGACAAATATTGCTTCTCAGCTTGCCAACGAACTTGGGCGGGAGGGAGGAGGTTTGGAATGCAGACTTCAAAGATTAAGAAGCCAGACCTTGAGACTCAAGGACGTTACACCAGGTGTCTGGCTAGACCCAGAGACACTTTCTCATAACAGTATTTTTTTCTGCTTGATTGGGCAACGTGACCTGAGGGAGGAAGGGAGGGAAAATTCAATGCTTTTACTATATGGGTTTGGGAGGGGTCTTGCCAGAGCTGGTTTTACTTTCGTTAGTACAGTTTTACATTAAGAGATTGGAATGTCTCAAAGGTGTGTGCTCAGTTGGGTTCATCAGTCAGAACCATGACACCTACCTGGCTTAAGGTCAGGTTATTGGACAGACTGACTTCTACAGTAACATCTATCTGACCCACCAGAGCAGGGAGGCAGGGGATGTTATAGGTCCCCTCTCCTAAGGAGGTCCATCTAGTGGGACCAAGAAGAAGGGTCTTCTCTGTAGTGGCTCCCTCCCTTATTATCTTTGTGGAAATAAGATTGTCCTCCAATTTGACACTCATTTGAAAGGCCCTAGAGTTGGAAGTGGCCAGTGAGTCTGGGGACCCCAGAGTGGAATGGAGCCCATCAAATGGCTCACTTGTCAGCAGGAAATGGAGGGGCGGGGCTATTGCTTTTTTATTGTTTTTATATTGGGTTGTTATCTTTGTAAGCCGCCTAGAGCCACTGAGAGTGAGCTGGGCAGCCATATAAATTTTAATAAACAAACAAAAAACCCATTTCTGCAATATAATGGTTGAAATATATTGAAATGGGGATGCTCTTTTCTCCTTTGTCCCTTCTTCACCTTCACCTTCAGGTTACTGGGTGGCTAGTCAGTCTAGGTCAAGGGCAGGCAACCTTGGCTCTTTTATGGCTTGTGGACTTCAACTCCCAGAATTCCTCAGCCAGCCATGCTGAGGGGATAGGGAGAGGTTTCCAAGCTGAGCCAAACTGGCTCAGGAATTCTGGGAGTTGAAGTCCACGAGTCATAAAAGGGCCGAGGTTGCCTACCCCTGGCCTAGGCCTAGGCTGCTTTATGACTCGTGGACTTCAACTCCCAGGATTCCTGAGCCAGCCATGCTGAGAGAAAAGGGAAAGGTTTCCCAGCTGAGCCAAGCTGGCTCAGGAATTCTGGGAGTTGAAGTCCACGAGTCATAAAAGCGCCAAGGTTGCCTACCCCTGGTGTAGGTATACAGGTAGACCTTGAATAACAACCATAATTGAGTCCTGCAATTATGATTGTAAGTTGTGATGGTTGTAAAGCAGGTCACTATATGATCGGACCTGATCTTAACAATGTTTTCTACAGCAGTCCTTAAGTGAAAACGGTGGTAGTGAAGCCAATCCACTGCTCGCTATGAGGCAGTGTTTGCTGGAAGCCAAGGTTGATTAGACGCAAACAAGAGATGTGAATTAGAGCTAATATGTTTTAAAAAACAATTAATGCTAAGAGTTACTTAAAAAAAACATGGAAGAATTTATAACATTTCCTTAATTTGGATATTTCCCCCAAGAAATTGGAAGTTTGTTACGTCACTCTGGCAGTCAAGGCATCCTTGGTGCTCGCTGAGTGTGGTTGTTTCCTTGCAGACCTTTCATCACCCAACTAGGTAACATCATCAATGCTAGAAGGGAGTGGGTTTGCTCTCTGTTTATACATAAGTGGCTTATCCTAGTCAAGGAACTGCCAGGCCAAACTATTTGTATATAAACAGGGAGCATATTCCACTCCCTTCTAGCACTGATGATATTACCTAGTTGGGTAATGAAATGTCTGCAAGAACACAACTAAACTCAGACAGTACCAAGGACTCCCTCCTCCTCCTCCTCCTCCTCCTCCTCCTCCTCCTCCTCCTCCTCCTCCTCCTCCTCCTCCTTGCAAAGCCCACTCCCTTGTAGCACTGATGATGTTATCTAGTTTGGGTAATGAAACATCTGCAAGAAAATCACCAAGCTCAGAGAGCACCAAGGACCCCACAGTCCTCCTCCTCCTCCTCCTCTTCCTCCTCCTCTTCCTCCTCCCATTCTGATTTCTTCACTCTGAAAATCTCACTCCCTTTGAGCAGTAATGATGTTACCTAGTTTGGGTAATGAAACATCTGCAAGAAATCAACCCAGCTCAGAGAGCACTGCGGACCCCACATTTCAATCCTGAGCTACAAACAACCTCCTTCAGTGTTACTCTGGCAGTTGTTAATCTTTAGGAAACTTGGTGCTGTCCTCGAGATTCTTGATGGCTGAATCAAGGTAGCTGAGATCTAAAATAATGTGGCTAATTGTGTCTTGGGGGTCTGTGGGCCATTTCCCAGGTTCTCTCCATGGAGAAGAAGTTGGATTTCTTGGTCAACATCTACATGCAACGGATGGGAATCCCTCCTACCGAAACAGAGGCCTATTTTGGCTCGAAAGAGCCTGAGCCAGCACCACCTTATCACAGTCCAGAGGACAGCCGGGAACACATTGATAAAAACGGCTGCATTATCAAGATCATCCGCTCAACCAGTTCCATGGGCCAGAAGAATTTCTCTGCCCCACCAGCTACAACGATGCCAAACAACTCATGTCCTCCCTCCACCTCTTGGCAGCACTATCCCCGTCCGAGCTATGGGACATCCCCAGTGGGCGATCCCGGTTCCTTGGTGAGAATCCCACCGCCGCCGTCCCATGAGCGTTCCTTATCGGCCTACAACGGGGGCAACCGAGCCAGCTCCGAGTATGCCAAGAATGAAGATGTGACTGCTAGACACCCCGAAAGTGCCCTGAGAGACAGCGACACCTCTATTTCCATCCCGTCGGTCGACCACGAGGAACTGGAGCGTTCCTTCAGCGGCTTCAGCATTTCTCAGTCCAAAGAAAATTTGGACATCCTGAACAACGGTTGCTACACCGCGGTGGCCAAAATCAGACCTTACATTGCGGAAGGCGAGTCAGACACAGATTCTGACCTCTGCACGCCCTGTGGCCCTCCGCCAAGATCAGCCACAGGTGAAGGGCCTTTTGGTGATCTAGGCTGGTCAACCCCAAGACAGTGAAACCATGGAAAGCCACCTGAAGATAATGTCAAGAACATGAGGCAGTCACAGGTCTACATGTAGGACCTCTTCAGCAGATGGGAAGGTCATGTTCTGGGACCCGGAAGTAGGGGGCACTTAATCATAGTTTACCTTGGGGGTGGGGGAAGAGATGGGGCACCTGTGACCTACAAAGAGCAAGAGAGTCCTGGAACGCGTAACTTGGACATCTTGCAATGTCCATGGTTTTATCTTCATGACTTTCTAAATTGGATAAGTGAAATTCTTTTCATACGCTTGGGTAGATAGCTGCAACTCGTAGTAGCCTTCTCTACTACGCAGGCATTGTGTCAGAGCTTGGTTGTGTCACAGGTAAACAATCAGTTTTGAATGAGAAGACGTTACGGCCCTGAGGTTTCGAATCACACACAGAGACCACGCTAGTGTTTTTTTTTTTAAAAAAAATAATGCTTTCGGAGAAGAAGAAACATATCTATCATAAGTGTTGAGGAATGGTGGCTTAATAATAATAATTATTATTCAGCAGTTACGGAGTGGGAATCTAAAACAGTTCATGCCACATGTCCAAATGGCACGTCCATGAATTCTTAGTAGCAGAAAGGAAAACGGCGTTGAGGTTTTAGATCGGGATTAGGGCCATAACTTGAAAGAAACATGTCTGAATTTTTAAAAAGACAGCAAAATCTCAAAGAGAACCTAGAATCACAGGGTTGGAAGGGACCTGAGAGGTCATCTAGTCCAACCCCCCTGCTCAAGGCAGGAGACTTTATATCATCTCAGTCAATGGTTGCCCAGTCTATTTCTGAAGCAAGGCTGATTTCATTTGAGTTTGATTTTGGTTGTTAAATAAAATATTTGAAGGGTAGAGGCATCAAACCAGTTCTCGGTGTGTACACTCAGAGGTTCAGGTAGGTTTATCTTGCTTAGGATGCTGTGACCACTGTTAAGATGGAAAGCCAAGAATGTGAGAACACTAAACTCTGCGTTTGCATATATCTAGGTTAATATCGACCCAGTCTGTAATGACAGCTTCCTGCTTCGCACCTCCTAATTATGGGTCTCCGCGGGGGACGAGTGACATTTGTCATCATAGAAATGGCACGAGTTGTGGACTTAGGCTGTGATATTTGCGCACCCTTTGGGTAATGATGTAATGATGTCCAGGTCACCCATTTGCCCTCATCCTGGCTTGCTACAGTCACTGTGACGCTTATAGACAGGTTGGCAAGATCAAAACGATGGAAAGAAAAGAAGTTGCGTAGAATCCTACGGCAGGAATCTGAGAATAAGCTTCCGTCCTTGGAAAGATGAGAAGAATTCTTGACGGTAGAAGGAAGAAGAGTTGTTCGGGCGCTAACCAGTAGGTGGTAGGAAGGGATGACCTCTGCAATGCGTTGTGCCTCGTGGCTTTAGCACAATATTTCTCCACCTTGGCTCCTTGAAAGTGCCTGGGCTTCGACTCCCAGAGTTCCCCAGCCATGGGGAATTGTGGGAATTGAAGTCCACACATCTTCAGCTGACCAAAGGTCGAGGAACACTGCTCCACTTTCTCCAAAAACATTTTTTTAAAAAAATCCTTTCAGCGCCTCCCAGAGCAGGATGGATGCTCTCTGGAGTTCTGGTTAATGTTTGCTAAATTTAGGGCTCCTTGCTCCGTTTTTGCCTGGTGGATTACTTCTCAGTTTGTGGTCTGCATTTATCTGCTTGAATATAGCCCCGTTTTCCTTCTTGCTGGACAGTTTCAAAGCCTGGTGTAGCTCCTGTAGAGAGTAAACTGAGAAAAAACAAAGAGATGTGTCCACAACATCCCTTCTAACTAGGGCACAGGTCTGCAACCCGCGGCTCCGGAGCCACATGCGGCTCTTTCAGCCGTCTCCTGTGGCTCCCAGTCCTATGCCATGTGCAGTCCAAAAAAAAAAAAGTGGGACTAAAAAAGTTCAACCAATCAATTCAAATATGCAGGGTAGGTGCATATCTCGCCTTGTCTCCACTCTTCAGTCAAACCCTGTTCTGCACATGCGCGCATCTACGTGCATGCGCACACATTTTTTGCGGCTCCCAGTTTTTCCTTTTGTGAGGGAACTGGTTCCGAGTGGCTGTTTCACTGTTTCAGGTTGCTGACCCCTGAACTCGGGTTATCATAGACATGGGGGCTGGAAAGTCCATTTCTGTCTTCCCCTCGCTTAGATTGACTTGATCGTAGGTTGTCATTTCAAATCCATTTTTCTTGAAACAGGAAACAGCTCAATTCCACGGGTTGCTTTTATTTCCGTCGACTGCCATGTCTGCATGGTAACGATTCACGATGTGAAATTGAATAGTTACTTAATTCTGCAACTTCCAACAGTCAGTAGACTTTCAAGGATACCTTGGAAGTTTCTAAAGGATATCTCTAATCTCTTCTTTCATACCACAGCTCTTGCTGCGTAAACGTTCGAATATTCTGGAAACCGATTGATTAATTTCAAAGGATTTGGGCAGGGCTTTTTTTCTCACAGAACGCTCAGAACGGAGTTCCGGCACCTTTTTTTGGATGGAACCTTGTAGGGTAGGCCAGGCGGGTTGTATGACATGTGTGAGTTCCGGCACCTTTTTCTTTTACAAAAAAAAAGCACTGGATTTGGGTATGAAAGATTCAGAAGTGGGCATTTAATGGGTGGGATCTACTTAATCTTTCATATAACTCACAGTTGAGTGATTTTGTTTTGGGACACATTTATAGGAAGAAAAAGAGAGACTGAATTATGTGAGTCTAAAGCAGCCGAATAAAAATGTAGAAGGTTTTAAAAGCCTAAGTGAAATCTATTGTTCTTTAACGTAGGGGAAATCAGGATCATAGCTGGCATGCACTTTCACTAACCCTTCTCGGTTAATCCTAGAAATCCTACAAATTAATCAGATCTGGATAAATAAGTCAATGAAATGAAAACCCTTTGAAAGCAAGCCCTCTCGGATGGAGCTTGCAAGAAGTTACTATCTCTTGAGTGATACCATGTGGGGGGGATGCCTAATCAGAGTTTACTATAGAGTTGACAATGGTCAATGTGATAAGTAACGGATTATTAAAAACCTGTTGAAATTCCTTGAATGACTAACCTAATCAATTGTGGTTCTTCCTCCCACTCCCCTCTCATGGATGCATAAATTTAGAAGGAAAATTTTAAGAGTGTCTATTTAGTGCATGAATTTAACAACCAACTGCAGCCCGTGATATTCGTCGGCAAGGGATCCACAAGCCCACCAGTATATTTTGGCCTAGGCCACTGTTTCTCAACCGTGTCGAGTTTTAAGCTATGTGGACTTCAACTCCCAGAATTCCCCAGCCAGCAGGCTGACTAGAGAATTCTGGGAGTTGAAGTCCACATAGCTTCAAACCTGACAAGGATAAGCAACACTGGCCTAGCATTAGCAGACGGGGCTGGGCTTTAATCAGGGTGATGTCACCACTCACGACACTGTTGTGTCTGTTAAATAAGCCAATTTATGATACCATCCTGGCAAAAATAAGCTCCAGTTTTACAGCCCGATTTTTAAGACTTGTGGCATGGCAAAGAAGTAGAAGCTGAATGCCTGCCCTGAAATCTTCTTTTTGCCTTCTGCAATGCTCTCATGTTTATTCTGGATAAACTATTGTAATTGTATGTGAGGAAAGACCTTGGGAGACAGACAAAGAGATGCTGATTAGGAAAGAGTCAGATAAGAGATGGCATGGCCCCCAGCTCCATCATGGGTGGAGGAAAAGGCTCAGAAGAGACATTTCCTAGTTTTTCAGGCTGTAAAGGAGACAGTATGTGACTTGTACTTTCAGAGCTGGCAAGACTCTGTCGACATAGCCTTGTAATGAAGTAGAATTAGCTCATCTGGTCATGTTTTCCTGTCTGATCAACCTGGTAAGGTTAAGAATTATACAGGGGAATTGTAGTCATGTTAGTTTGAAGGAGTAAGTAGTTTGAGGCATCACTGTAATGGTAGCTTAGCTTTCCTCAATCTGGTGCCTTCCAGATGTGTCACATTTTGACTCCTGTAATTCCAAACCTGACAGTCAATCTTTGCAACACTGAGGAACGAATCTCAGGTTAATTGCTTCTTGTCTTCTGCAAACTGAGGCCTGTACGAAGCTCCCAGGACTTTGCTTATTCTGGATTATACAATATCTTCTGGATCATTTTGTTTGTCGACCTTTCTTAACAAAGAGAGAGAGAGAGAGAGAGAGAGAGAGAGAGAGAGAGAGAGAGAGAGAGAGAGAGAGAGAGAGAGAGAGAGAGAGGGCCATCTACTGCCAATCATTTTTGATCTGCGATTGACATGAAAGGCACAATGCAATGCAATAACACTGATGGAATTCCAAATTCAACCTTGGCCTTCAGTGGCGCTAGATCACTTGTGTTTGATTGTTGTTGTTTTTTCTTTTCAAGATGTTGACTCCAGGCACAAAATTGTGTGCCTAAACGGTGTGTCCTTCAAGAGACCAACCAAATCTTTTGCTACCTGGTGTTTTTAGTCTTGGGATAATAGTATTCATAACCTGGTTCCTTGCTGAAATGTCCTAGAAAGCTTTTCTAAAAATACCCTTATTTTACACAAATATGTAAAAGCAAATTCTTAGCTTTTGCCTTAATGCATGCCTGCCTAGGCAGAAAACTCTGGTTAAAGCCACCTGTGCTACCAGAGGCTTGCTCAATGCACTTGCAAAATGTATTCTGATGTGTAAAATGCTAGCAAGCAACTCCATCATGCTGGACATAATCGCGTTACCTATCTTAGTCAATTTGGTGGATTTTGCTACCCCATGGATGTTGACCAGAGGGCAATTCTCTTTGAATGGTCTGAATTCTGTTGACTATAACTGGGATAAGATAAGGCATCTCATATTTAATTAAAATTTTAGATAGTCATTGTCCTGTTAAGAGTGCAAACTCAACATGAGAAGAACAAAGGTTTCCTTTGGGCTGCCTACAGTGCCCTAGCAGAGAAAGATCTTTGACCCAGGAATTTAAAAATGGATCTGCCAATCTCTGACACACTATGCTATACTGTAGCTCATATTCACGTGCATTCTGAACATCTGAAGGAATGAAAGAGGGTTTAGTGTTAAGGAAAGAGAGGGACAGAATTCTAGGTAACTAAAACTGTGTTAAAATATTGTCTTTCACCTTCAAGGCTCAATGCTTACATTCTGAACCAAGTCATAAAAGTGACTTATGGTTCAGAGACACACCAAGTTGATGTTTTGCATAAACAACATAGATTCTTCAACATAGTTTCTTCTCACAAATGAATATATGTGTCCCAAGATAATGTTGCAGGATTGAATCTGGGTCAATCACCAGGACCAGAGATTTTGTCTCCTGAGCTTTAGGACTCATACTAGAGCCCATCTTCACGGAACCTCTCTCTAGCAGCACACACTCTGTTCTGGGTGTGGTATTTATATAGTGCCTGCTGTATGTGGCTTTTTAGATGTTGATTAAGGTGTTGATGGCTGGCTATTAAATCATAGGCTGTTGTATGGTAGGCTTACACTGCAATGAACAAGGACATACGTTCAGTTTTGCAGCTAATAAGATTGTTGGACGAGCAGGCACAAAAACAGCCAGGGAAGTGATTGAAGCCTGGGAAACAGGTCCCACATCAGTCAGCAGGAGTGGTGATTTACCACCAGCTTATCAAGTACTTCGGAGGCGAGGGTTTGGCAGCACAAGCAAACAACAGCCAGTGACTTAATAGTCAGACATCAACATCTAAAACAGCTACACACAACAGACACCATATAAATACTACACAAAGAACAGCACACAGTCTGCTAGAGAGAAGTTCCTTGAAAATGGGCTCCAGCTTGGAAGACTAAACTTCTGGTTCTGGTGACCAACCCAGATTGAATCCTGCACAGATTTTCTGAAGGAGATGCATCTTTGGACAACTCCATCTGTAGACACAACAAATTGTAGATACCATGTTTAGGTATGGCTAGAGTTGCCTTGGAGCCTCCAACTGTGGGAAGGAATTGCATCTCCTCTTGACTTTCTTTTGAACAGGGAAGGATTATTTTTTTCTCTCTCCCTCTACTAGTAGATAAAAGTTACCTAACAAATCTGATGAACAACAGAATCTGGAAAGGTACTACATTAGTATGTCTGGTTACAGTCTTCAGGTCAGAAAATGGGCTGATGTCTGCAAAGGGAGATTAGAGCTTTTTGCAGGGGTTAAAAATCACCTTTCTACATTAATAGGCTGTAAGCTGAAGGTGGCTAAACAGGAAAGGACATGGAAGCAAGGAGAACAGCTCAATGAATGGGTTAGCCTAGCATGCAATTTCTGTAAGACAAAGTGCCAAACTTAGAATCATTAAGAACATAACTCGAACTAACTGCCGACGCAAGAATATCCCTGTGTACACACTTACAGACAGTTCTAATCACCACACCTTAAGAATCTAGTTCAGTGTTTTTCAACCTTGGCAACTTGAAGATGTGTGGACTTCAGCTCCCAGAATCCCATGCTGGCTGTGGAATTCTGGGAGTTGAAGTCCACACATCTTCAAGTTGCCAAGGTTGAAAAATACTGATCTTGCGATAGGAAATATGCAAAAAAATAGACACCTCACTCATTGGAGTAACTCTCTTAAAACAAAAGGCTGTACATCAGGGGTCTTCAAACTTGGCCCTTTTATGACTTGTGGACTTCAACGCCCAGAATTCTGGGCGTTGAAGTCCACAAGTCATAAAAGAGCCAGGTTTGAAGACCCCTCAACTAGTCTATCTCATTGCTGGTCCCTTTAGTTGTGCAACTGAAGTATTTTTTGACTCCTTCACCAGACAGGAGAGGCGTAGTTTGGGTGCTGATTGATAAAACAATTATTAAAAAAATATATAGATCCTCTTTCCAGAGGTTGCCTGTCCCCCCCCCCAAGATCTAAAATGGTTGCATCTTCTCACCAAAGTCACATACAACAAACGTGCAATCAAATAATCCCATCATCACCATCCTACAATGTATTCAGGATTGAAACGCTGAACACATCAATTGCATGCCTTGGCTTTGTAAATGACAAAATCCTTCTCTCCCCATCGCTGCACACGAATGCTTTTGTATACTTTAGTCAGATCGATATTTTACCAGAACGCAAAACTAGAGGAATTTGTTTCCTGATTATTATTATTTATTTATTTATTTATTTTAAAAAAAGATCGAAACCACCAATATATATATGGCAACGAGGCCTGCCTGCTGATGTTCTATTTCTATTTATGCACTGGTGTTTCTCATGAGGGCTGTGAATCTATAGAGACTGCATCCTCTTTTAAATATTGCAAAAGGACAGGGACATTGCCTCTAGGAGAAGAGCCATGGAACAATCACCAAAAAAAGAGAAGAGACCATCTATTTCTCACAAGTCTAAAAGCAGGAGGCAAATTTCTTCTGCCTGCTGTGTTTATGTGTGGTGATCTGTTGATGCAACCATGCCCAAACCAACACATCTCTCCTAAATGAGTTGCTTTCTCTAAAAGCAATCTTTGTCAACCACCTGCTTTGGACTACAAGTCCCATTCTCTCTGTTTGGCAGAGCCTGACACCTGCTGGCTGAAGAGGAGAATTGCTCCAGGTCAACCAATTTGGAGACCCCACCACGAAGGTGGCTTTAAAATGTTCCCCAGCTCTTTGTTCCTCTTCTAAAGCATCTTTCAAACTAGAATGATAAGCCATGCCTAAAGACTACACCGCAGTTCATAATTTTGTAAAGCAACAGCTGGCGGGTCTTGTTTTCATTCAGAAACACACTTCTGAATTTTCTTTCTGGAAAGGGATGAAATGCTTTGAGTTACGAGAACTCATCCCTAAACTTTGGTGTTCTTGCAGGAAAAAAAATCGCTTTTGCCTGATTTATTCATAATAGCCTTAGCTGATGGTCATCTGTATACCTTTTGGTCTTAAAAAAAGGACCTCATGAAGGGGAACTAATCTTTCCCCAGATGCGCAGGTCCCCGGCCATGAAGGGCTTTCAAGGTGAAATTAGCACCTTGAGTATGGTCTGGAAGCTGACTTGCAAATTTATGGGACTTTGTGAACTTTTGATACTTGTCTTACTGGCTTCCATGGACCCAGGCCATATACAGTGTAACGCTCCGGGGGGATTGTACCTTGCACCGTTACAGCTGTCAAAGTTCATACGATACCACCTGTGCAACTCCAAGCGCCTGTTTGTAACTTTGACGTGGTTGCATTGATCTCATTCCTTGCTAAAGAAGCACTTTGTGTAGGATCGATCCAGACATTAGACCGGTGTGTGTGTGTGTGTGTCCCCAAACTTGGCCACTTTAAGACTTGTGGATTTCAACTCCCAGAATTCCCACCCTGGCTTGAAGAGAACAAGTCTTAAAGTGGCCAGGTTTGGAGAACCTTGAGTTAGACTGTATGAATTCTTCTTTGAAAAATAAAGACCCGTCTATCTGTTCCATCAGAACCAGCTCTAGTAAGAACATCAGGGGTGTCACAAGGTGTGGTCAAGAGCAGGGGTCCTCAACCCCCAGTCCATGGACCAGCACTGGGCCAGAAATTGATCCGCTCAAACAAGCAAAGCTCCATCTGTGGGATGGAGGCAGCATGTGAAACCATGTCTCCTCCGGTCCGTGGAAAAACTCCTCTCCACGGAACCGGTCCCTGGTGCCTAAGACATTGGGGGCCGCTGGTCAAGAGGATACTTGCAAAGGTGCAATCAAGCTTTACCTGTTATTATGAGCAAGTTAAAAAAAAAGGAAAGGTGGAGCTTTGCACTGTGGCTGCCATTTCGTCTTTTTTTTTTACCCTATCCCATAGACACCTTTGATTAGCAGGAAAGAAAAACCTGTGGATTTCAGACTAAAGAACTAAAATTTAACACGAATGTCATCCGTCTGTGAGCTTAGCAGCTCAGCAGCTTGCAACAGGCAAATAGATATTATGTTAGTAGATGGAAATTTATGTCTGACACACAGATGAAATTAAGGGCTTTGGAGATGTTGGAAGAAACTGGCACGCAGACCATCAGATCAATTGAGTGTGATATTACCAGTAAGATGCAGCAATTTGTAAGCGCTCGGACTTCAGCTCCCAGAATTCCTTGCCAGTGCAGCCACTGAGCAGAGCATTATGAGAGTTGGTCCATGCATCTAGAAGTTTGCCAGTGCTGATGTATAAAGACTGTCCAGTTTTTTTTTCTGGGGAGCCAAGAAAGATTTTGCCAAGAACTGGACATGTGTGAATGTAAAAACATGGGTTCTATTACCAAACAGCGTTCTTCTCAAGAAAAACGAGAAATAAAGTTAAAATAACCTACGTCACGTTTGCAAAGGGAAAATAAGAATATATAGGAATCAAATAAAGAAATAAATGTGCTAATCTGCAATGCTTCCTTAAAAAAATTGCATTTGGAAACATTGCAAACTTAGCCAGAGAATGCCTCTGAAATTAAGCCCTGTTAAGCCATGTTCGGCTACATTTGCCTGTATTTTCAAAATCTTTTGTTTTAAAGGTTTCCTCTGGAAGCATCAGACAAGCACTTTTGTGGACTAGGTTATATGTAATATGAGAAAAATCAAGATATATTGATTGCTAACAATGTTAGGAAAATAACGTGTATCCAATGAGGCAGAACAATGTACAGGTAAGTCCTCGACTTACAAGAATTTGTTTAGTGACTGCTCAAAGTGATAACAGCACTGAAAAAAGTGACTTATGATGGTTTTTCACACAACCATTGTAGCATCCCCATGGTCAAGAGTTCAAATTTCAGCCACTTGGCAAATGACTCATATTTATGACAGTGGCTGTGTTCGGAGTCACGTGATCCCCTCTTGTGACCTTCTGACAAACAAAGTCAATGCGGGAAGCCAGATTCACTTAACAAACATGTTACTAGCTGAACAACTGCAGGGGTTCACTTAACAACTGCGGCAAAGAAAGTTGTAAAATGGAGCAAAACTCACTTAACAAATGTCTTGCTTAGCAACAGAAATTTTGGGCTCAATGATGGGTCATAAATCGAGGGCCAACCTGTATGAGTTTCCATATACGTTGCTGAGAGATTTCGCATGACTTATTTTTATTTCTTTATTTATAAATGCATCTTAGGCATTTATTTCTTTATATCCCACCTTTTTCACAAATAACTCAAGGCAGCAAACATATCCAGCACACCTCCCTCATCCTATTTTCCCCACAACAACAGCCCTGTGAGGTGGGTTGGGCTGAGAAAGATAGACTGGCCCAAAGTCGCCCAGCTGGCTTTCATGGCAATGATTGACTACTTATTCATGCCATGCCAAATGGACTGTGTGAATCTGTAGATGGGAACAGGAATAAACGTTAAAGCTCTTTTTACCCTGTTCTATTCCCAACCATCCAGAATCTGCAACTAATATACATTAACTGTAGTTCAGGGCTCTTCAAACCTGGCCCTTTTATGACTTGTGGACTTCAACTCCCAGAATTCCTCAGCTAGGAATTCTGGGAGTTAAAGTCCACAAGTCATAAAAGGGCCAAGTTTGAAGACCCTTGCTGTAGTTGGATCACAGCATATTATCTCTGGGTCGAAATTAACCCAGAGTAGTGCTTCTCAAGCTTGGTGATTTTAAGGCCTTTAGACTTCAATTTCCAGAATTCCCCAGCCGAAGCATGGTTGGCTGGGCAATTCTGGGAGTTGAAGTCCATGGGCCTCAAAGTCACCAGGCTTGAGAAATATTGATCCAAAAACCTGCCTGTGAGCAACTCATTCTCAACAACTGTATATTCTACAACTGTGGTTGTGATCGCTTCTGTTTGGGGATGTTTGCAGGATATGGTCAAAAAAGTCAAAATGGCAGCCATGGCAATGCGATTGAAGTGTCCCTTGTTTTTATGGGAGCTCCTTCATTTCTTAGTTACCACCTTGTGGACACCACTGCTTCTGCCTGAGGCACCAAGCCAGTTGGTTGAATGGCAGATGAGATCTAATTTTCCCAATTGGTTGATTTGGATGATTATTTGAGATGATTTAAAATGGGTGACTTCCCTAGGGAGAAGTTGGTTCAATGCTGGTTACCGGTCACACTCAGCCGAGCATTATTATCTGGGGTCGCTTGGTGGATCACAAAGTTTCTTTTAATTTGCTGAACCCGTCTTGGCTTTCCTGCACATTTATTCTTGCTCCAAAGAATATTTCATAATGCCTTTGGTACAGATGTACAATTTTATGATTTTCCCCCATTTTTTAAAAATGCATCGAATGGGATTCCCCTTATCTTGTATTATAGCAACTGGACCTTGGTTGAAATTCTCCTTGTAATGTGTAATTTTCCTTGTACATTTCAAAAAAGAAAGAAAAGCGAGAAACAAAGAGAAAACTTGTCTTTGGTTTCATCTTATTTTTTCTCAAACGTTGGGGCGGGGGAAGGAATAAAATCATGTATCTTTGATGGTTCCTCAATTCTTAATCATCAAGCTAAAGAAGAAAGCGTTGGAGCCAAACAACAGAACAAAACAGGAGTTGTGTACATGTTGTGTGTGTGTCTCTGTTGAACTTTAGCCTCTTGGGACATCTGGGGGAGGTGCAGCCCAAAAAAGTCAAAATGGCAGCCAAAATTGCATGACCAAAGCTCCACCTCTTTTTTACATGCCTTCTTGATTTTTTTTGGGGGGGGCTTGCATGTAAAGTGTCCTTAAAAAAGGTAAAGGTTCCCCCGCACATGTGTGCTAGTCGTTTCCAACTCTAGGGGCCGGTGCTCATCTCCGTTTCAAAGCTGAAGAGCCAGCGCTCGTCCAAGGATGTCTCCGTGGTCATGTGGCCGGCATGACTAGATGCCAAAGGCGCACGGAACGCTGTTACCTTCCCACCGTCGTGGTCCCTATTTTTCTACTTGCATTTTTACGTGCTTTCGAACTGCTAGGTTGGCAGAAGCTGGGACGAGTAACAGGCGCTCACTCTGTTACGCGGCACTCGGGATTCGACCCGCCAAACTGCCGACCTTCCGATCGACAAGCTCAGCGTCCTAACCCACTGAGCCACCGCGTCCCTCTAAAAAGTGTCCTTGAGAATGTTAAATCTTTTCATTGGTCAATGTAATTCACACTTATCCTCTGAATCACTGTTTGTCAACCTTGGCAACTTTAAGATGGGTGGACTTCAACTCCCAGAATTCTGGGAGTTGGTCCACCCATCTTAAAGTCACCAAAATTGAGAAACATTGCATTTTTGATCAAAACTGCTCTCTCAAAACAGCTCCTACCAAGAAAAGAAAAGAAAAGAAAGAAAACAAAAGAAAAGAAAAGAAAAAGGGAGAAGAAGATGGGCATATTTTCCCACTAGAGCAAATTGATGGGGAAAAAATACAGATTCCATCTTCTTATCCATCCATGAGGAAAAAAAATGAACTTGGGTGAAAAGTTATCTGCCTTAATTTTATTTATTTATTAGTTTTTTTATCTTGCCTTTTTTACTTTTAGAAGTAACTCAAGGTGCAAACATATCTAATGTCCCTTCTCCTATTTTCCACACAACAACAATCTTGTGATGTAGGTTGGGCTGTGAGAGACTGGCCCAGAATCACCCAGCTGGCTTTCATGCCTAAGGCAGGACTAGAACTCACAGTCTCCTGATTTCTAGACCAAAGTTTTAGCTGAAAGCTAAGTCCCAGGGAGAAATGCAGGTAGTTCAAGACTATCTGTATACTACATGCTAAAAAGAACTGTAGATTCTTTAAATAGGCCATTCAGTTGTGCTAGCTACCCTCAATATATTCTTCTTTAGATGTTTTGGGAAGACATTCCCACGATTCTCAGAACACACGAACAACGTTGGTGCAATAATATCCAAGAGATGGATTGTAATGCAGCTCGTTTGCCAGAAGAGGGCAGAAACGTCCTTTTGTACAACTTGAAAGTCATTTCAGTCTCTGATTTAAAAGATTTAAAAGAGAGAGAGAGAGAGAGATGACAGATGATATATAGATAGCAATATCACTTAGGCTTGTATACCTCTTCACAGTGCTTTACAGCCCTCTCTAAGCAGTTTACAATGTCACCATAATGCCCCCAATAATCTCATTTTATCTACCTAGGCTTAGATAGAGATGACAGATGATAGATAGATAGATTGATAGATAAATAGATAGATAGATGATTGATATAGATAGATAGATGCTAGATATAGATAGATAGATGATAGAGATAGATAGATGATAGAAATAGATAGATGATAGATAGATAGATGCTAGACAGACAGACAGACAGACAGACAGACAGATAGATAGCAATAGCACTTGTATATCGCTTCATAGTGCTTTACAGCCTTCTCTAAGCAGTTTACAATGTCACCATATTGCCCCCAACAATCTGGGTCCTCATTTTATCTACCTAGGCTTAAATAGAGATGATTGTTGTGATTCAGGGTCAGCCTGTGGGTTCGGCAGTTGGGTCGGACGACTCAGAGGAGGAGGAGGGGGGTGTTGAAGACCTTGCTGAGGGGGTTGGAGAGCTTGCTGATGAGAGCCCTCAGCCAGGCCCCTCCCACTTGGTCATGACGCAGACCCAGCTGTGTGAGCCTGACAGCGTGGATGAAGATGACCCACAGCTGGCCCTGTTCAAGGACGCCCGACGCAGGGGGCAGTCAATCAGGAGTAAACAGAGGAAGGCAATGGGGCACCTCGGAAGGAAGCAGAGAGAAGCCACGCCCTGAACTCTATATAAGGGGAATGTGTGGGAGGGCTGGTTTGCTGAAGGCAACCACTTGGATAGTTCCTGTTTCTTAAAGCTCCTGTTTCTTGGTTCGTTTCTTGTTCCGTTTGTTTTTGTAGCAATAAATTTGGCAGGTGTAATTCCAGCCTCTTGCCTTCTTGTAAAAGGGGTTGTCCCTGCTTTTGCTGCGGGGCCGGTAGCAGGCTGGTACAGAACAATGATAGATGATAGATAAATGATAGATATAGATAGCTAGATAAATAGCTACCTAGCTAGCTAGATGATAGATAAATGATAGATATAAGATGATGGATATATATAGAGAGATGATAGATAAATGATAGATGTAGATAGATGATGGATATAGATAGATGATAGATACATAGATAGATGATAGATATAAATAGATGATGGATATAGATAGATGATAGATACATAGATGATAGATTAGATAGATAGATAGATAGATAGATAGATAGATAGATAGATAGATAGATAGATAGATAGATAGATAGATACTGTGTTTCCCCAAAATTAAGACCTGGTCTCATATATTTTTTTGCATCCAAAAGAGGCACTAGGTCTTAATTTCGGAGAATGTCTTACCTTAGGACCACTGCAGCCAGGCCATCCACGGCCCTACACCTGTCGCGCCACTGCTTGATGTCTTCTGTGGCCGCTTGCCGCCGCTTGCCGCCACTTGTGGCCAGATGCCATTGGCACATTGCGCCGTTGAGGCTCCTCCCGGCAGAAGGCCGCATGGTGCTTCAGGCCGCTTCTGTTGCTCACCCACTTTGGGCTGTTTCTGTTGCTTGCCACAGGAGGCCACGTGGTGCTTCGGGGAGGCCACATGGCGCATCCTGCTGGGAGGAGCAGCAATACCGCAATAAGCCACATGGTGTCCAGCCACAGAAGTCAAGCAGTGGTGCGCTAGGTGTCTGGGTGTGGGAGGCCTGGCTGTGGTGGTCCTACCGGTAAGGTAAGCAGGTGCGGGCCGCGTGGGGCAGCTTCACCCTCCTCTACCCCCGCCCTAGCTTGATTTTTAGGGGTGCGCCTCACCTTAAAACTAAGGCTTAGTTTTGGAGTAGGGCTTATCTTAGGCTCACCCCGCAAAATCAGGCTAGGCCTTATTATTGGGCTGGCTCTAACTTTTGGGGAATCACGGTATATGATAGATGCTAGATACAGACAGAGAAACAGAGGCAGACAGACAGATACATGTCAGAACCTCTTAGATGGCAAGGAGCTAGTTTATATTACACAACACAACTCGCTTGTCCTGAAAGCAGGACAAGAAGCAATGGATGGAAACTAGTCAAGGAGAGAAGCAACCTAGAACTAAGGAGAAACTTCCTGACAGTGAGAACAATTAACCAGAGGAACAACCTGCCTCCAGAAGTGGTGAATGCTCCAACACTGGAAGTTTTTAAGAAGAGACTGGACAGCCATTTGTCTGAAATGGTATAGGGTTTCCTGCCTTAGCAGGGGGTTGGACTAGATGACCTCCAAGGTCCCTTCAAACTACTTCTTCTTCTTCTTCTTCTTCTTCTTCTTCTTCTTCTTCTTCTTCTTCTTCTTCTTCTTCTTCTTCTTCTTCTTCTTCTTCTTCTTCTTATTATTATTATTATTATTATTATTATTATTATTATTATTATTATTATTATTATTATTATTATTATTATTATTATTATTTCAACAGAGTTTCTTTTTCAGAGCCATCCTTAGTATCCTGTTTGATCTTCCACAGTTCCATGTAAGAAGTTTAATAAAGTCCTTCTAGGACTGCTAAATTGAAGCTTGTAACTCAACTCATGCCTGCTTGATGACTGCCGCGAAATATAACGTAAAATCGGATCAGTTGTAGGATGACCTGCTTAACAAATGACGTGACTTAAGACTGTAAATTCCATGCTCTCAAGTTGAGGGTTATCTGTAGCTATGATCTGCTAGGAATGTACGTTATTCAATTTCAGTTGGATACCCAGTTTTGGGACTCTGGTGTAGGGAAAAGAATTGAGACCTGGGTCGATAGAGATGCTCTGAACCAGCCAGGCAGCCTCGTCTCTCCCAAAAAACCTTGAGCAACTTCCCGCTGAACTTTTATTCACCTCCTTTTTCTGAATACCAAATACAACATTACATAAACCCCATCAATCTCAAAAAAATAGGATACATAGTGATAATTGGATACATAGTGAGAACTACTCAGGTGCCTATGAGATCATTACAAAAACAAGATACTAAAAGATATATGTGAAAGCTCTATCATAGCGTTTCCCAAACCTCCCACATGCCATCCTGTGCGAACCAGGAGAGTGTGCTCATCACTGTAATTCACGTAGAGGCCGATAAGAAACGTTTGGGAAAGCTGAAGGTTGGGAGGCCAAAAGCTGGCCGTTCCCACACTCTGGGGTGGTCTTCCATTCAAATACTTACCACGTTTGCCCCTGCTTAGCTTCCCAGCACAAAAGGAGTTGTGTGAGAATAAGCTGAAGCTGCCACACCTAAAGATGAAGCAGGCATGGAAGCAGTGTGGACAAAGACCCAGGAATTTTGCCTAAAAGTCCCTTTCCAAAGATAGCTAAGAAGGAAAATAGGTAAAAAGGAACCAGGTCCTAAAGTCACCTGGATAGAATAGACTAGAATAGACTAGAATAGACTAGAATAGACTAGACTAGACTAGACTAGACTAGACTAGACTAGACTAGACTAGACTAGACTAGAACAGAACAGAACAGAACAGAACAGAATAGAAAAGAAAAGAAAAGAAGATAGGATAGGATAGGATAGGATAGGATAGGATAGGATAGGATAGGATAGGATAGGATAGGACAGGATAGGACAGGACAGGACAGGACAGGACAGGACAGAATAGAACAGAACAGAACAGAACAGAACAGAAGATAGAACAGAAAATAGAGTAGAACAGAACAGAACAGAATAAATGCAGAACTTAGGTTTGGCTAAGGGAGACATGATAGAAATATTCCAGTATCTGAGGGGCTGCCCCAAGGCAGAGGGGGCCAGGTTGTTCACCAAAGCACCAGAGGGAAGGATGAGAAACAACGGTTGGAAACTGATCAAGGAGAGAAGCAACCTGGAATTAAGGAGAAACTTCCTGACAGTGTGGACAATGAACCAGTGGAACAGCTTGCCACCAGAAATCGTGGGCGCTCCCATCACTGGAGGTTTTCAAGAAGAGACTGGACAATCACTTCTTCTGAGATGGTATAGGTTCTCTTGCTTGAGCAGGGGGCTGGACTAGAAGACCTCCAAGGTCCCTTCCAGCTCTATTCTATTCTAAATATAAAAATAATAATTATAAATAAACAAATAAAACATAAAACAAATAAACTCAAAGGGCAGACTTGATGGACCACTAGGTTCTCCTGCTGTCAGTTTTTTTTATGTTTCTATACTTCTACGCCTCTTCTCAACTGACCTAGCACGGAGGCAGCCCTTCACAAGTTTTCAAGTTGCAACTCCCAGGAGCAACACTGAAAGTTTTTAAGAAGAAACTGGGCAGCCATTTGTCTGAAATGGTATAGGGTTTCCTGCCTGAGCAGGGGGTTGGACTAGATGACCTCCAAGGTCCCTCCCAACTTCTTTATTGTTGTTGTTATTATTATTATTATTATTATTATTATTATTATTGTTGTTGTTGTTGTTGTTGTTGTTGTTGTTATTATTATTATTATTATTATTATTATTATTATTATTATCCACTGTTGAAACTGCTTTTTGGGTGACTACCTGTTATATTCCACCAAGAGCCTTGGTGGAGCAGTGGGCTAATGCCTCCTTAAGTAACACCAGCTGCCTGCAATTAGTGCAGGTTCTCATCCCACCAGGCTCAAGGTTGACTCAGCCTTCCATCCTTCCGAGGTAGGTAAAATGAGGACCCAGATTGTTGGGAGCAATTAAGCTGACTTTGTAATAATGCCGCTTGGGGGTGTGTGAAAGCTCTAATAAGCAGGCATATACATAGAATGAAGGCTACTGCTAAGCTTGTAAGCCGCCCTGAGTCTTCGGAGAAGGGTGGGATATAAATGGAATTAAAAATAAATAAATAAATAAATAAAATATATTCCAGCCTACTGTTTTCGAAATAAGTTGGGACTACAATTCCTATAAACCCCAGCAAACCCAGCCATGCTATTTGTGAATTTTAGAATGTGCCTCAGCTTGGCTGGCGAGCACCCCACAATTCACTAGCAAGTTGACAAACTGAAGTTCGTTTTACCAGAACTTCTGACTTTGAAGTGAGAAAACTCACATCTCTAAAAACTCTATTTTTCCCGTAAAAACCACAGCTTCTTGAATCACCATCTTCCCATTTATTGATAGATGGTGACTCATGCCTGACCCCACCTGATACACAGTGCGGGCTTCAAAGCAAATGTAAAAGTTCTGGGATTTCCTTGTCTCTAATATGATGGTTGTGAGAAGCTTTGATCTGATTATTTGTTTTCAAGGCCACGGCGTTCTCCTTCTGTTTTTTTCCTTTTTGAAGATCTATGCTGCAATTTCTTCTGCTCTTCCTTCAGGCATAACATAAAAAGGTTGAGATTCAGGGTAAAATAAAACCAAGCAGTATCATGACTCAGAAAAGGTTAGGAATGAAGGCCCAGGTCCTTCACCAAGTTCACGAAGACCAAATATGATTCAGATTTCGGTGTATCAGACAAGGAAAATGCCAAGACCAGAATAAACAGAATAATAGAGCTGGAAGGGAACTTGGAGGTCTTCTAGTCCAACCCCCGACTCATTTCAGATACCATTTCAGACAAATGGCTGTCCAGTCTCTTCTTCAAAACCTCCAGTGCTGGAGCACCCACAACTTCTGGAGACAAGCCATCCCACTGGTTAATTGTTCTCACTGTCGGGAAATTTCTCCTTATTTCTAGGTTGGTTCTCTCCTTGATTAGTTTCCATCCGTTGCTTCTTTTTCCTCCAGCGAAATCTCTCTGGAGGAAGGTGAGAGTGTTGGGATCATCCACACGATTCCAACAACCATTCCTTGCGAGTAGACCGCAGAACCTGCTTTTTTGGTGGCCAGCTTATGAATTGAGGGGTTGGGGATAGGGATTCCACCAAACTCACCCCTCCCCTCCAATTCTGCCCTTTATGGACATTTAGCTCGACTGAGTCTCATTTTTAATTATCTTTTGGAACTGATTGATTGGTTGATTGATTGGTTGATTGTTGCATTAGAGAGATAAAGACCCTTCAGGTCAGCAAGGTTTTCCTATATTTACCAGATATATTTACCTCCACCCCCAAAGGAGGAATCAGCTTGATTTAAAAAAAAACCAAAAAAAAAACAACCCACAGCTTTGAAATATATGAGTTTTTGGATTAGAAGCAAAATGGTGCTCAAATAATGGATATCAGAAAAAGCTGACAACGGATTGGTGGTTCAGAGTGATTTGGAATTATAGCTTTGATTTAATTAGAAGTCATTTTCTCAAAGGAAACTGGACTCTCGTTTTTGGGGATTTTATGACAAGGGGGCCTCAAGACACACTAGAGGGAACTAGACGATAAGAAAAGAATGGAGCAGACTTCTATATAACACAACTTAGAGCACTTTATTTTTTTTGGCCAATCTTTTTGAAAAACAAAACGAAACAAAAACAGACTGGCAGCCCAGGCTAAAACAATCTACTGAAAGGGAAGAAGAACATCACAAAAGAGGGGGCCCATTAAACAAATAACAAGGACCCCAGGTCTGGGTCAAAGCCAGGTTTTCAAAGTTTTGAGGAACCCTGGTGAGAGGGCGCTGCTCTCCTTTCTGGAGAGAAGCTATTGCAGAGTGTGGGGACTGCAACTGAGAAGACACACTTCCTAGGCCCAAGAACAGGGGTAGGCCACCTTGGCTCTTTTATGACTTGTGGACTTCAACTCCCAGAATTCCTGAGCCAGCCACGCTGAGGGGAAAGGGAGAGGTTTCCAAGCAGAGCCATGCTGGCTCAGGAATTCTGGGAGTTGAAGTCCACGAGTCATAAAAGCGCCAAGGTTACCTATCCCTGAGGTAATGCTTAACTAATACACTGAAATGCCCTAGATCAGGGGTAGGCAACCTTGGCTCTTTTATGACTTGTGGACTTCAACTCCCAGAATTTCTCAGCCAGCCACGCTGAGGGGAAAGGGAGAGGTTTCCAAGCAGAGCCATGCTGGCTCAGGAATTCTGGGAGTTGAAGTCCACGAGTCATAAAAGCGCCAAGGTTACCTATCCCTGCCCCAGAAGACCCTGAAGGACCCTGGAATGTTCTCTCTGTGCTGGAAGAAGCAGCTGGAGAGAGCTCTCTCTCTCTCTCAGATATCTAGGCTCTCTGCCATATCAGCCTTTAGAGGTAATAACGAGTATTTTAGGAGCATGGTGGTTCAGGTGGTTAGGACACTGGGTTGCAAGTTAGCAAGCCTGCATTCAAGACCCGAGTGTTACTACCATGGGATTGGGTGAGTTCCTGTCCTTTACTCCAGCTCCTGCTGGGAACATGAAAGAAGCCGACTATTGGGCATCCCCTAAGCAACTGTGATATCACTGGCTAATCCTTTCAGCCTGGAAACGCCCTGGAGAGGGCAGGACAAGAAACAATGGTTGGAAATGACCAAAGAGAGAAGCAACCTGGAATTAAGGAGAAACCTCCTAACAGTGAGGACAATTAACCAGTGGAACAGCATGCTGCCAGAAGTTGTGGCTGTTCCATCACTGGAGGTTTTTAACAAGACATTGGACAGCCATTTGTCTGAAATGGTATAGGTTCTCCTGCTTGAGCAGGGGGCTGGACTAGAAGACCTCCAAGATCCCTTCAAGATTCTATTCTATTCTATTCTATTCTATTCTATTCTATTCTATTCTATTCTATTCTATTCTATTCTATTCTATTCTATTCTATTCTATTCTATTCTATTCTATTCTATTCTATTCTATTCTAGTCTAGTCTAGTCTATTCTAGTCTAGTCTAGTCTAGTCTAGTCTAGTCTAGTCTAGTCTAGTCTGTATTTTGAATTGTACTTGGGAGCTGACTGGCTGATAATGCAGCTTGCATAGCAGTGATGATACATGGGCATGTTACTGCTTGGGAGACCACAGAAATGAGAAATGCTGGTTTCTGGGGGGAAAAAGCCATCATAAATCATGCTTACGTGACCATGGGTTGCTACAAGTGGTAATAAATGCTGGCCAGTTGCCAAGCACCCAAAATGAAATCACATGACTGCAAGGGGCAGGAGCAGCCATTGGAACTTTGAACCTGGGTCATAAGTATTTTTATTTGGGTCTGGGGTAACTTTGACCTCAGCAGCCATTATTATGGAATGCAAGGGGGACACTCCACACTATTATAATATTTATTCAGAAATAAGGTGTTTTTTTTAATTTCAATTAGGTATCCAGTCAGGTGAGCCTATCTTTCCCTTGTAAAAATATTTATTACAGCAATTTTAACAGGGGAAAATAAATTGCGTCTGTATGTGCCTCAATTTTTCTGCAGTTGCAAATTTAATCTTTTCGTACCCACTCCCTACATTATATATGTGACAATATCTGAAATTTATTTTCTTTCCAGGCTGTCAAAAAATTGCTACATCATTTCCCGTGGAATATTAGCTGGAGGCAAAGATGATTTTCCCCCCCATTTATTTATTTTTCTTCAGTATTACTTTTTTTTAAGGTGAATTGTGTTACAACGACATTGAAAAGTTTGAGGGGAGAAATGAATGGCTTGGTAGGAATCGCATTTCAGAATCTATTGCAGGGGTGCCTGCAAGGGTCAAAAGAATCAAGATGGCAGCCACAATCATGTGATCAAACTCTGATCCTTTTTTATAGCAATAGCACTTAGATTTATATACCGCTTCACAGTGCTTCACAGCCCTCTCGATCTGGTTTTTACCTATTGCCTATGGCCCCCAACAATCTGGGTCCTCATTTTACCAGCCTCGGAAGGATGGAAGGCGGAGTCAACCTTGAGTCAGTCAAGATCGAACTGTTGGCAGTGAGCAGTGAATTAGCCTGCAGTACTGCATTCTAACCACTGTGCCACCATGGAAAGGAAGGAAGGAAGGAAGGGAGAGAGAGAAAGAAAGAAAGAAAGAAAGAAAGAAAGAAAGAAAGAAAGAAAGAAAGAAAGAAAGAAAGAACCTGGACCAGAAGCAGTGAGACCCAGATTCTAATCCACCTTTGGTCACAAAGAGGTAGACGCTCCCAGGATGCCTTTGGGACAGTCATTTGACCTCAGCCCCACCTACCTCACAGGGCTGTTGTGAGAATAATCTCAGATCATAGTGATGCTTCTTGAACTCCTAGAAGAAAGGGGAGAATATAAATGTCAGTGTGTTGGCGAGCAAAACAGTGAGAATAACAATGACAACAACCACATTTTTATTTATTTATAGACTGCCTTTATTATATTTACAGAGGTGGTGAATAGACCTAATATTCCTTCCTCCACCTGTTTTTCTCCACAACAACCCTGTGAAGTGGGTTGAGACAGAGCGCTATTTGGCCTGAAGTCACCCAGCTGGCGTTCATGCCTAAGGAGGTGCTAGAACTCACAGTCTCCTGGTGACTAAGCAGATCTTAGTCAGTATGAACACCCTGACGTCCTAACCTGCCCAGTGAAGCACTTCTAACAAGACCAGCTTCCTTCAGGAAAGTCTTAGGAAAGGTAAAAAGAAAAAAAAGTTTGGCTCTTCCTGCCCAAATCCTAGAAACATGCAATAGAAAACATAAATGTTGGCTTCAAACATGATGTGACTACGTATAAGGAGATCTTAAGCTTGGAAAGGAACGTCTGGTGTTTGAAGCCGTACAATCTCTTGCGAGAAGATCGTTCAAACTTGGTTTCAATATACTCAATTACGTTCCAGGTGGAAAGAAGATCAGAAAATTGGTTTCTCAATGACTGATGAAAATTTGATAAAGCAAATTAGAAACCAGGGTCCAGCACATATCAAACGGATTTATCTTGCATTGATAGATATTGACTCAGAAACAGAACTTGTTAAAGATTGTATGATAAAATGGGCCCAGAATATTCAAGAAGTTATTACAATGGACACGTGGGAAAAGATCTGGGTGAGGAACGTAAAATTTACGCAAGCCCAAAACCTAAGGGAGAACTTTTATAAAATGTTTTATAGATGGCATTTAGATCCTAAAAAGCTTGCAAGTATGTATCCGAATTATCAACCTAAATGCTGGAGGTGTGGTGGCGAAGATGCAATGTATTTTCATATATGGTGGACCTGCAAAAAGGTTAAGGCTTTTTGGATAAAAATTTGGTGGAATATGCAGAAGATCTTCAAGCAAAGGATAAAGTTTTGTCCGCAATTGTTTTTATTGGGCATAATTACAGATGCTACTGTTGTGGACATTAAGTTGATGTTGAACTTAATCACAGCAGCAAGACTCTTAATAGGTCAATATTGGAAAAAGGAGGAACTGCCGACTATAGAAGAATGGACTCTAAAAGTTTCGGACCTGGCGGAAATGGCAAAGATTTCGGCTTATTTGAAAGATCATTCGCAACAACGTTATATTATGGAGTGGACAAAGTGGATTGATTATATCCAGAACAAATATGGGACTAAAAAGTTTCACTTAGCATTTGAATAAGTTTTCTTTTCTTTTTCTTCTTCTCTTTTTTATGTAATATCAGTATTGCTTGTAGTCATTTCATATGAGCTAGAGTGCGATAGAATTAGCAGTTTATTGTTGTTAGCATATGGATGTTTATGATTGTTTTTCGTTTTTATACCTTGTATTTAGCTCTGGGAAGTCGGGGGGGGGGAGGGGGGAATGGGAGGGAGGGATAGGGAGGGTTAGGAAGGGGTGGGTGGAGGGAGGGGGGGATTGTTAAAGATAAAATGTACTGTAAAACTTTTCAATAAAAAAAAAGACCAGCTTCCTTCAGGAAAGTCTTAGGAAAGGTAAAAAGAAAAAAAAGGTTTGGCTCTTCCTGCCCAAATCCTAGAAATACCAATCTATAAAGATTGTGCCATTCTGAAGCACAAGGGGTAGCTGTGTGACCATTGATTCCTACACACAGGGAAGGTTTGCATGAAAAATTCCTCTATAAAATGAATGGGGCCAAATCTCTAAATGTGAAAAGGAGCTTATTGTCTGTTCGTTTGTCCTCTATTATGTTCCACGTATTTTCTTTTTTTCTTTTAGTTGCACCCCTACCCAGGCACACACAAACAAATTTTAATATCAGTGCAGTCAACCTAGGGAGACTAGTTACTTACTACTTCCTTAAGTGAGGTCCTGAGTTTCCATACAGATCCAGAGAGCGTTGTGGAGAGAAATAGTTATATAGAGGCCGTCAGGAAATGTTTCTGTTTGGATATAGTTAGTCAGGTCTCTTTTGCCTTTATTTTTTTTCCCCCTTCTTCTTTATGACCACGGACCACAGTGGTACAGAGATCATCGGAACCCAGCATCATTGGGGGAACCGTTGCTTTATTCAATCAAGCAAATACTCCAATTTCAATGTCTCTGGTCTGTCAAAAACGTCTTAATGTTCCACCTTTCTTGGAACAATGATGGTGTAGTCCAGGGGTAGGCAACCTTGGCTCTTTTATGACTCGTGGACTTCAACTCCCAGAATTCCTGACCCAGCTATTCTGGGAGTTGAAATCCACAAGTCATAAAAGAGCCAAGATTGCCTACCCCTGGTGTAGTCTGTAGTTTTCAGCAGTTGTATCTTTGCATAAAAACGGAAGACATTCTGCTCATTTAGGCCTTTTGACATGGAGTCAGTTAACCACATATTTTAAGGTAATGTTGTACCAAACCAAAAACTAGGGTCTGTCACACGCTTAACCTGCCACAAAGGATTCTTGTGAGGATAATGTAATTGGTTGCACTGCCTTTTTGTACCATACAACAGTAGTTTTCTATCTCCTGCAAACTTTGTGTTCTGGTACCAGTGGAACAGAATAGCTCAAAATTGAACTCGGTGCCGTCTGATCATTGTTTGTTTTCTTGCCGATGTCTCATTACTCAACTAGGTAACGCCACCAGTGCTAGTGAATATGGAGTTTGTTCTCTGTTTATATTGAATAGCTTGGCCTGTAGTGTTGGTGGGCGTATTTTTTCTTCTATGGTAGTTCCTTGATTACGCTGTTGTTCACTGCTTTTTTGTCTGGTGTTAATCCTTGCTTCTCTGAGTGTTGATGGCTGGCGAGAAGGAAGCCTGCTGAGGAGGAATCCTGGAAGTTTGGCATGAAGACAAACCAGCCATGAACAGGTACATGAACAACATTTACACAGCATTCATAAAAGACAATAAAAAAGTGAAAAAGAACACCTCTTGACTACCAATCAACAACCAGATGAGCAGGGATTAACACTAGATCAACAACCAGGAAAGAACAACCTAATGAAGGAACTACCATGAAGAAAGCAACACTCCCATGAACGGGGGGGGAGAGGGGGAATACAACATCATCTATCTCCAGTCTACAACACAGTCCTTTCAGCGATTCCAAGAAGGCTCCACACCCATTTGCACCACTCAGGTGACCCTGATGACACAGGTAAACCACCAAGTGGCCTCAATGACTCTCTAAAAGGATGCAAATGACCAGCTGTCTGCAAGGAGTATAAATCCTTCCGTTCCCCACCATCCAGTCAGAGCTGAAGAAGCTTCTTCAAACCCCCCCAACCCCCCCCCAAAAAAACCCACCCTCAATAAAGTCCAGCTGCCTCATGAAAAAAGCACCTTTGGGACATCCAGTGGTGGAATACACACCATCACCCTATACCAGGGGTATGCAACCTTGGCTCTTTTATGACTTGTGGACTTCAACTCCCAGAATTCCTGAGACAGCAAGGCTCAGCTTGGAAACCTCTCCCTTTCCCCTCAGCATGGCTGGCTGAGGAATTCTGGGAGTTGCAGTCCACGAATCATAAAAGAGCCAAGGTTGCCTACCCCTGTGGCCTATCCCATCCCTGAACATGTGCAAGGAAGCAAACTCCTACCCCTCACTCCAAAGGAAAAACAATGGCTTAAATAATCCAGATGTTCAACTGTCATCCTTCATCATGATGTGCAGATTACTACCGCAATCCTATGATTATCCGCTCCGAGGTTTAAGTCCTGTTGGTGTCCAGCAGAGTGGATTTTCATGTAAACCTTTCATGAATCAACTTCCTGCCTGCAAAGCAGAGGCTCCTGTGTTGTTCCTCGAAGGCCATCCAAACAAATCCCCGTAGCTGTTGGAAAACAGCTTGTAAAACCTCGCACGCTTGTGACATCTGTGGTGGAAACATGGAGGAAGGGCTGGGAGGACCCCATGGAGATCTCTGCATTTGCACGTGCCTGGAGTTAAATCTTGTAAGCTGCTGAGTCTCTAAGCTGATCGGTGCAGTGACATCAGCAAACTGAGATTTTCTTACACATTTCTCTGTGGGGCGCATCCCAGCCTCCTGACAGATGCTGTGCACAGTTTGGCAAACCTGCCCAATTGTCAACAAGAACAACAGGACCAGAACAATATACCGGAACTTCGCTTTCAACTTCTCTGTCCTATCTGCTGAAGCTAGGCGGACTGACGGCCTCTTTGCCCGTCAATCTTTATATGATTCATTTAATCTCATGATTCATGGCTTATTCGAGACGTAATTTGTCTTCTCCCTGGGGGAACACGAAGGAAAATTTTATTTTTATTTTAATTATAATAATAAAGTTTGGAAGGGACCTTGGAGGTCATCTAGTCCAACCCGCTGCTCAGGCAGGAAACCCTATACCATTTCAGACAAACGGCTGTCCCGTCTTTTCTTAAAAACTTCCAGTGTTGGAGCATTCACAGTTTCTGGAGGCAGGTTGTTCCACTGGTTAATTGTTCTCACTGTCAGGAAATTCCTCCTTAGTTCCAGGTTGCTTCTCTCTTTGATTAGTTTCCATCCACTGCTTCTTGTCCTGCCTTCAGGCGCTTTGGAGAGTAGCTTGACTCCCTCTTCTTTGTGGCAGCCCCTGAGATATTGGAAGGCTGCTATCATGTCACCCCTCGTGTTTCTCTACATTAAACTAGACATACCCAATTCCAGCAACCGTTCTTTATATGTTTTAGCTTCCAGTCCCCTGATCATCTTTGTTGCTCTTCTCTGTACTCTTTCTAGAGTCTCAACATCTTTTTTACATTGTGGTGACCAGTCATCCAGGTATGGTTGTCCCTCCAAACCTCCAAATGGTTTCGATGACTCTCTAAAGGAATGCAAATGACCATCTGCAAGCAATTTAAATCCTTCCACTCCCCACTATCTAGTCAGAGCTGAAGAAGCTTCTTGGATGAGAAGCGAAACATCTTTTTAAAAAAACACACCCCAGAAAGCCCAGTTGCCTCCTGAAAAAAGCATCTTTGGGACCTGAAGCTGTAACTCGGATTAAAAGCAGATGAGATAAATAGAGAAGATAAACATCATCAGAAACACGATGAAGACTCAAACTGAAGAGCATGCATTGCCATATGAACATAAGTAAACTGGGAATTTAAATATTCAAAGAATCATCTGATTGGGCAAAAAAAGTTGCAGCTACCCTCCCTCAAGGCTTGATGGAGCAAAAAAAGCCTTCAGAGATGTTTTAAAAGAATAAATGGAAGGAACCACCAAGAGAAGCTGGGGAGAAAAAGTTTATTTACATTTTCAGAATGGCTTGCAAACTCCAGGCCTGGAACCTGCCATTAATCCAACAGAGTTTGACCCAAAGCTCATTCAACAGGCTGACTTTCTTGGCTAAGCATCAAGGATTGGAGCTATAGAGTAGTAGCCAAGCGCTTTTGTGAGGTAGGGCCAAAAAATTTAAGATAGCAGCTGACACTGTTCATCCAAAGACCTGCCCCCTTTTACAATGCATCATGGATATCACAGGTTTAAAAGAACGGTAAGGGTCAGCTGCCATCTTGACTTTTTTGGAACCACTTTCTGCGGACCACATCCCTCCATGATTAAATGCAAACATTACACTTCCAGATAACCTTTCACAACCATTGAGCTGTTTGTGAAACAGATTCGGTGAAACCTGGCTCAAAAGCAGTAACTGTGAAAGGGATCTTGGAGTCCTAATAGATCAGGGGTCTTCAAACTTGGCCCTTTTATGACTTGTGGACTTCAACTCCCAGAATTCCACAGCCAGGCCTGCTGGCTGAGGAATTCTGGGAGTTGAAGTCCACAAGTCATAAAAGGGCCAAGTTTGAAGACCCCTGTAATAGATAATCACTTAAACAGGAGATGGCAGTGTGTGTGGGCAGCCAAAAAAACCAAGGCAATCCTTGGTTGCATTAACAGTAGGATTGAATCAAGATCCTTCTTGATTGTAGGTTCTCCTGCTTAAGCGGGGGGGGGGGGGCTGGACTAGAAGACCTCCAAGGTCCCTTCCAGCTGTATTCTATTCTATCACATGAGGTACTAGTACTTCTCTAGAAAGCCTTAGGAAGGCCACACCCAGAATACGTCATCCAGTTTTGGTCACCACAATATAAAAAAGGTATTCAGACTTTGGAAAGAGTGCAGAGAAGAGCAATTAAGATGATTAAGGGCCTGGAGACTAAAACATACGAAGGACGGTTGCAGGAATTGGGTACGGCTAGTCTAGACAAAAGAAGAATTAGGGGTGACATGATGGCAGGTTTCCAATATTTGAGGAGCACTGGAAGGCAAGACAAGAAACAATGGATGAACACTAATCGAGAAGAGAAGTCAGCTAGAACTAAGGAGAAACTTCCTAACGGTGAGAACAATTAACCAGTGGAACTGAACTGCCTACGGAAGTTGTGGATGCTTCATCACTGGAGGTTTTTAAGGGTCTCCTGCTTTTGCAGGGGGTTGGACTAGAAGACCTCCAAGGTCCCTTCCAGCTTGATTCTGTATTCCTTTTTAAGAACAGGCTCTGGTTTTAAGGGTACTGAAAACCCAAGTCTCTCATTTTTTTCAGATTGACTGCTGCCGTCTGCTGTCATGCTAGATTTGTCCCATCTCGAAGAAGGAGTTAGTAAGGAGATGTAACTATACTGATTTTGAGTGTGGTTAGTTTTCCACATTTCTGATTTAAAATAGAGTTCGTTTTTTTAAAAAAAAAAATCTGGAGAAAAATTGAGTTGGATTTTTGGCACGTTATCTGTAGTACGTATCATTTTGTATAGCTTCTTCGTGGATATATCCACTGTTGTGCAGTCTTTTTCTAAAAAAAAACATTTTTGCAAGCAATTTCTCCTAAGACAATGTTGCTTTGCCTTAGTATATTTTCTTCAGCTCATTGAAAAACTGATGTTACTTGCAACTTTTGAACAAGTTGCTTATAGGCATAAATTATGTATGAGCGATTCCCGTAAAATATATTCATCATTTATTGAAGGTCTTATATAGAATTTCCTATCTGTCTATGACAAATCCCTAGCTATATGAATTTCTCTTGTTTTGCCAGGGACATTGTTTTTCTTTTTAATCTCTTTTGTATTATTATTTTATCATTTTTCCCCTCTTGCTTCTGCTTTTTTATTCACATCGCTTTCCTAAGTATACACAGATAGTCCTCATTTAGTGACCACAATTGGGACTGCAACTCAGTCATTAAGTGAAACCATTACTGTGCTTTTTATTGGACTTCAGCTTTGAGGTCCTTAGTGCTCTCTGCGCTTGGTTGTTTTCCTGCAGATATTTCAATACCCAACTAGGTAACATCATCAGTGCTAGGTGGGGTTTGTTCCCTGTTTATTTATAGTAGCTTGTCCCATACTAGCACAGTTGACCCGCCAATCCTGAGTGGTCAATATCGTCTTCTATGGGATTTTAGCTTTTCTTTGCTTTACAGACCAGTGAAGGTCATCAGTGTGAAGACTGGCCATGAAGTTACTTTTTCACCATGATTATAACGGTGGTCATTAAATGACATAGTTGCTAAACGAGGACTACCTGTTTTCCCTTTTATGGAAAACTGTCAGGTGTGGTCATAGTTATCCCAAAGATGCTATTTCATGAGGCAATTGGACTTTCTTCTTGTTTTTTTTTAAGACGTTTCGTTTCTCATCCAAGAGAAGTCCTTAATGAAGAGAAGGACTAGGGGTGACATGATAGCAGTGTTCCAATATCTCAGGGGCTGCCCCAAAGAAGAGGGAGTCAAGCTATTCTCCAAAGCGCCCAAAGGCAGGACAAGAAGCAATGGATGGACACTAATCAAGGAGAGAAGCAACCTAGAACTAAGGAGAAACTTCCTGACAGTTACAACAATTAACCAGTGGAACAACCCGCCTCCAGAAGCGGTGAACGCTTCAACACTGGAAGTTTTTAAGAAGAGACTGGACAACCATTTGTCTGAAATGGTATAGGGTTTCCTGCCTGAGCAGTGGGTTGGACTAGATGACCTCCAAGGTCCCTTCCAACTTTACTATTATGAGTATGGTTATAAGCTTCTTCAACTCTGACTGGATGATGGGGAATGGAAAGATTTATACTCCTTGCAGACAGCTGGTCATTTGCATTCTTTTAGAGCAGACATGTCAAACTCGCGATGTCACGTGATGTCGTGCAACGTATCGGGATGGTAATGGGGTGGGCGTGGCTTCCAGATGTTTTAGATAGTCATTCAAGTTACCTGGAGGCTTATCTGTGTCTCCAGGGTCACCTGAGTGGTGCAAATGGGTGTGGAGCCTTCTTGGAACAGCGAAAACAGACAAGTCAAACACAAGGCCCGGGGGCCGGATCCGACCCGCAAAGTGGTTTCATGTGGCCCGTGAAGCCATCCTGGAAACAGTGAGGGACCGGCCCCCACTGCCTTGGCCCAGAGACCCTCCTTCTGCCAGAGACCCTCAGATCTGTCCCACTCCTGCCCAGGCCCCCATAGGCACCCTTGATGTGAACGATGTAGAGCTGGCCATGCCCACCCAGTAGGCCATACACACTCTAGCCACGGCCACCCAGTAGGCCACACCCACCCTGGCCACACCCACCCAGCCCCTTGAGGGCAACCGCAATGCTGATGCGGCCCTCAATGAAATTGAGTTTGACACCCCTGAGCTAAAAGGACCATGTTGTAGACTGGAGATAGTTGATGTTGTATCCCTCCCCGTCTGTTGAGAGAGGGCTGTTCAGTTGTGACCTAAATGGCCTCTTTGACCCCTCTTTTAAACCAGCGATCCTCTCTGTCCAGAATGTGGACTTTGCTGTCTTCTAAAGAGCGGCCTTTGTGTTTTAAATGCAGATGGACTGCTGACTCTTGTTCTGATGGGTTTGTTCTCCTATGTTGTGCCATGTGTTTACAAAGTGGTCGTTTTGTTTCCCCAATGTACAGATCTGCAAATGTCTCACTGCATTGCACTGCATGTACCATGTTGCTCAGTTTGTGTCCGGGTGTTTTGTCCTTGGGGTGGACAAGCGTCTGGTTTGAAGTGTGCAGGTATGTTGTGTTGGTTGAAGATCCTCCTGAGTTTTTGCGATATTCCTGCAACGTATGGAATGACTACCTTGCTTCGTTTATTGTTTTCTTCGTCTGTTAATGGAGGCGTTCCTGCTAAGTCTTTTTTATCTTAAAAAAGGAAGGGAGGAGGGGAAAAGCAAGAGAGGAAGACGAGGGGGGAAGGAAGAGAGGAGGAGGAGGAGGAAGAGGAGGAGTGACTGAGGATCTCCATAGACATTTTCCTTCTTAAAAGGTAAAGGTATAAAGGTTCCCCCGCACATGCGTGCTAGTCATTTCCAACTCTAGGGGCCGGTGCTCATCTCCATTTCAAAGCTGAAGAGTCAGTGCTTGTCCGAGGACGTCTCCGTGGTCATGTAGCTGGCATGACTAGATGCCAAAGGCGCACGGAATGCTGTTACCTTCCCACCGTAGTGGTCCCTATTTTTCTACTTGCATTTTTACGTGCTTTCGAACTGCTAGGTTGGCAGAAGCTGGGACGAGTAACAGGCGCTCACTCTGTTACATGGCACTTGGGATTCGACCCACCAAACTGTCGACCTTCCGATCAACAAGCTCAGCATCCTAACCCACTGAGCCTCCTTCTTAACTTCCTATTATTATTTGAACCTCCTTCCTTCCCTCTATGACCAAATTAACTTAATGTGTTTCCTTTCATGCTCACCACTCTATTTTGCTTTCATTCAGGATCCATTCATTCCAGGTCCCGAGATTTTTTATTTTACCAAAATATACTTCTCATGTCACCTATTCCCTTTTATGTTTTCTCTAAGATACTCAGCTTTTCCTTCTATATGTAAAAAAAAACTAGGCAGAAACATACTATTATAAACAAATGCTTTCAAATGCTTTCTTTGACATAGGCCACAAATTATCTATTTGTCCTTTTCTGGGTCAAGATTCAGATGTTTGGCAAATGACATGTATTTATGACAGTTTGCAGCATCCCAAACTCACCTGATTGTCATGTGTGGCCTTCCCAGCCAGCTTTTGCCCAGCAAAATCAATGGGGGAAATGCTAGAGTCACTTAATAATCTGTTCTGTCCCAGCCTATGTGAGTCTTTGTTACACTCACAAGGAAAAACCCCTCTTCCAACAAGCAGGCGGGAACCACAAGAAAAACCAACCCCTATTATTATTCACAGAGGTGAGCCAATGTCCAAGGCAAACAAACACAGTCCACAGAAACTTGATCCTCAACACGGTTGCCTTTGGCAACCAGCACCTCCCACACCTTCCCTTTTATTATTCAGCCAAGACGTGGCTTCCTAATGCCTTCTCCTTTGCCTTTGGAACCGCCCCAATGCATTCCTCCATCCTACTCGCTTATCTTCCCTGCGCTTTCGTGCATCCTGGATTAGTTCCAAATGTTTTTCATCACTGTCCAACTCAGACTCCCAGCACAGCTGTGTCTCAGCCTGAGCGCGAGTAGAGGGGCCAGGCTCCTCAGCCAACTGTAAGTCTTGGAGCTCCTCAGAGCCTTCCTCTGACTCTGATGTCACTCCAGGCCCCTCCTCCTCCTCATCTGATTCCTCAGACTCAGCTGCCGGATCCACTGGCTGGCGAGGTATCACAACACAATCTCACTACAGGTGGTCCTCAACTTGCAAGCACAGATGAGCTCAAAAATTCTGTCGCTAAGTCAGAAATTTGTTAAGCGAGTTTTGCCCCATTTTACGACTTCACGTTTTTTAAGTGAATCACTGCAGTTCTTAAGTTAGTAACACGGTGCCAGACGCCTACCTTTCGGCTTTCTTTGAAGCTCACCAGCAACTGCCATAATCAAGGGGGAGGGGGCACTGGGGAGGGGGAAGAGTGCTGGAGGTGTTAAAGAATGCCGTGGGAAATTTGGGCAGTATGGACACTAACAGGATCCAGAGGCACCAAACTGAGCCATTTGCCTACCTTCAAGGACGCCGGCCCTGGGAAAGGAATTTGCCGCAGCGTCTGAGGCATCAATTTCCCAAAATATCAGAACAGAATCTGGGCTTCCGGTTCCGGAATTTCGGTGCTCCCAGACGTGCATGGGATTCGCTCCTCGTGTCGCCTGGATTTCTTCATCAGGGGGTGGAGTGGTGGTCCCTGTAAAGGGGTCAAAAGTTGCCCTGGAGTGGCGATGAGTGGGGGAGAGGTGGCCCTCCCGTTGGCTTGGAGCTACTCTCCGAACCGAAAAAGAAAGGATCGGCCACTCCCATGGCCCATCATTTAGCCGTTTCCTGCCAAAGCCAAAAACACAACAAAGCACTTGAGAGCACTTGAAAACTGGGTGAGAATTGCCTTTTTGTTTTCCTAATTGTCTACTTTCTCTGTCAAAAGCTTCTTCAATTTGCTTCCCCCTGCGAGGAGCAGTGAGGGAAGGGATTTTTTTTCCCCCACCTTCCTTAGCGGCCTTTGTCTACATTGGGAGAGAAAAGAGAAAGCCTTCTACTAAATCATACTGATTTATTGGACTTACTGCCTTTCTACTTTTGGCCCAAAGTTCCTATATTTACAGAAATGGACTATTCTACCTATTAGTCTTAAAAAGGGGACAAAAAAAAAAGAAATAAAAAAGAACAGAATCTGAATGGACTACTTTCCCAGGGGTGGATGTTGGGAATGGCTTTCGATATATGATTTTTGTGTGGTTTGCCTTCAGAACTTGCTTTGCTCACGCTGCACCCGATGTCTCTAGTAAAAGTATCTTTTCTCTAACGCCTACGGAGTCAAGGGTCATTCTTTCTTACCTGTATATCCTTGCTTAATGTAAGCCTGGCTGGATGGTTATAAGTCAAGGATACCTGTATATCCTTGCTTAATGTAAGCCTGGCTGGATGGTTATAAGTTAAGGATACCTGTATATCCTTGCTTAATGTAAGCCTGGCTGGATGGTTATAAGTCAAGGATACCTGTATATCCTTGCTTAATGTAAGCCTGGCTGGATGGTTATAAGTCAAGGATACCTGTATATCCTTGCTTAATGTAAGCCTGGCTGGATGGTTATAAGTCAAGGATACCTGTATATCCTTGCTTAATGTAAGCCTGGCTGGATGGTTATAAGTCAAGGATACCTGTATATCCTTGCTTAATGTAAGCCTGGCTGGATGGTTATAAGTCAAGGATACCTGTATATCCTTGCTTAATGTAA
This sequence comes from Vipera berus, assembly GCF_964194415.1. Taxonomy (NCBI): domain Eukaryota; kingdom Metazoa; phylum Chordata; class Lepidosauria; order Squamata; family Viperidae; genus Vipera; species Vipera berus. The sequence continues at coordinate 7,340,599 of NC_138204.1, forward strand.
GCTTGGCTGGATGGTTATAAGTCAAGGATACCTGTATATCCTTGCTTAATGTAAGCCTGGCTGGATGGTTATAAGTCAAGGATACCTGTATATCCTTGCTTAATGTAAGCCTGGCTGAATGGTTATAAGTCAAGGATACCTGTATATCCTTGCTTAATGTAAGCCTGGCTGGATGGTTATAAGTCAAGGATACCTGTATATACTTGCTTAATGTAAACCTGGCTGGATATCCGTAGTATGCTGAACCACAGCTTTTCACTTACTGCTAAAGGACAGGTGAATTCAGCCTCCAGGTAGTATTAGAACAAGTTCATTTTGGTGCCTGCAAAAGGTACACAATATTAGTGACTTACTTAACTGCAAACTGATAAATTTCATAGATGATGTGTGGAACATCCCACTTTCAATATTTGTAGGGAGTTTGATGCGAGCAGGGAGACAGAAATAGCATTTCTTGATGATAGCAGTGGTCCAATATCTCAGGGGCTGCCCCAAAGAAGAGGGAGTCAAGCTATTCTCCAAAGCGCCTGAAGGCAGGACAAGAAGCAACGGATGGAAACTAATCAAGGACAGAAGCAACCTAGAACTAAGGAGAAATTTCCTGACAGAACAATTAACCAATGGAACAGCTTGCCTCCAAAAGTTGTGGGTGTTCTAACACTGGAGGTTTTAAAGAAGAGATTGGACTGCCATTTGTCTGAAATGGTATAGGGTTTGCTGCCTGAGCAGGGAGTTGGACTAGATGACCTCCAAGGTCCCTTCCAGCTCTACTATTCTAATAATTATACTGTGTTGTATTTTCTCCCCTCTAATCTTGCAGTCTGAATTCCAAGCAAAGCCAAAGCCCTATTTTTACTCTCCCCAAACTTTTCAAAGCATTAATTTTTCTATTCCCCCCCCCCTTATCTCAAAGCTCAAAGTTGTCTGGCTGCCGTTCGGTGGAATTATATTTCTGGCACCAAATAAAAAAAATAGTGCTACATATCTTTTGATGGACTTGTTCTCCTGGATTTAATTAAAACTGTTTTTCAGTCTTTTGTTTCTGAGAAATTGTGGCAGACTCTTTTCCCAGAATGCTTGAGAACTGGATTCTAAGTAATAATCCGCTGGTTCTCATCTTTTTAATCTAGAGGCACCGAACCAGAAGCCCCCAATTATCCTGCAAGTCCTTGGACACACACCCCTCACCATTCCCAGGTGCAGCCCCCCCCAAACCTCAGAAAATTGTTATCACAAACGTATTTTTAATGGAGCAGAATTGGGAAATGATTAAATTCTCGACAGATGGGGAATTAACGGCTATCTTTAATTTTTAATTCTAGGCAAATTAAATAAAATATCCTTTTTCATCTCTTGGTTGGCCTGCAACTTCCCTCGCGTCTGTGAAATCCCAAGACAAGCTGCCCCAGAGGAATTCCTTCATGGTTTTGTTTCCTTCACTACAGTGTTAGGAAAGAGTTGCTTTGCGCCTCAGAAATGGCGGGAGAACGTTCTCCTTCCTCTGGAGAAGGTCAGAGAAATGGTCTTGAGGCAGTTTCTCTGATTACCAATGGGGTGGAGAAATTTAAAAAGCCATTTATAGGTAGTCCTCGACTTACAACCGTTCATTTAGCGACCGTTCAAAGTTACAACACCACTGAAAAATGTGACTTAGGATCATTTTTCACATTTACAACCGTTGCAGCATCCCTGCGGTCATGCGATCAAAATTCAGACGCTTGGCAACCGACTCATATTTATGAGTCAATGGGAGAGCCAGATTCATTTGATAGCCGTGTTACTAACTTAACAACTGCAGTGATTCACTTAACAACTGTGGCAAGAAAGGTCGTGAAATGGGGCAAAACTCACTTAACAAATGTTTCACTTAGCAGCATCAATTATTCGGCTCAGTTGTGGTCGTAACTCGAGGACTGCCTGTATTTCCCTCTGTAATAGATACCTACCCAATCTCTTTCTCTCTCTCTTTGCATGATTTATTTAAATTTACTTTTGATTTCAGCACTGCCCCACTCCAGACTAAACCTGGGTGATTCGCAGCACAAAAAAAGAAAATAAAAAGAAAATAAAAATAATAAGCAAGTGAACAGCTGATACCAAAACATAGGCAACCTATCTCACATACAGTACAACATATGTGAAAGCCAGTTTGGTGTAGTAGTTAAGGTGTTGGTCTAGAAAGCAAGAGATTGTGGGTTCTAATCTCATTTTAGGCATGAAAGCTGGCTGGGTGACTTTCGGCCAATCACCAGGAGGTGGTGAGTTCTAGTCCTGGCTTAGGCATGAAACCCAATTGGATACCTTTGGGCAAATCACCAGGAAACAGTGAGTTCTAGTCCCGCCTTGGGCACGAAAGGTAGCTGAGTGTCTTTGGGCCAGTTTCTCTCTTACCCCCACCCACCTCACAGGGTTGTTGTGGGGAAATAGGAGGAGGAAGGAATATTAGGCATCTTCACCACCTTGAGTTACTTATAAAAGTAATAAAGGCAGGATTAAAATACGATAATTAAATATCAAGTACAGCTAAGGGGTTCCCTACACGCCTAGCCCAGGGGACTTCAGACTTGGCTCTTTTATGACTTGTGGACTTCAACTCCCAGAATTCCTCAGCCAGCGTGCCTGGCTGAGGGATTCTGGGAGTTGAAGTCCACAAGTCATAAAAGGGCCACGTTTGAAGACCCCTGCCCTAACCCAAGACTTTGGGAATAATTACATCTTCAAAGCCTTCTGGAATGCCATTGCGGGGGGGGGGCTATCTGGATCTTGGGGGGAGGGCATTTCCTCCCAGAAAACTGACAAAGCCAGCCTGACATCAAAATGAAATGGAGTTCAACCTGACATCATGGATCAAATGATACAGATGACCTCCTTGCGCCGTTTTGTGTGGCGATACGAAAGGACAAAAGCGTATAATTTACATCATGATTTATATAAACTAACACGAGTGTCTTCTCCCTCAGCCGACCTTCAGGGAGAAGGGCTGTCAAATTAACATCCTCCATTTCTGTTGCATGTCCAAGCTTGGCAAATTCTTGACAGTGACCCATGTAGTTAGCTAAAACCACAAAAGAAGCAGATGGATGAGCTGAGACAGGCAGACGGAGATTTCTCCTCGGCAAAAAATTACATGGAATTAAGACTAACATTGCTTCGGGTACACACAAGTGCAAAAACGTCTTCTCCCTTGCTGGAAACGACTTCTTAGAGGCGAAAGACTGAATAGAATATAGAATAACAGAGTTGGAAGGGACCCTGTTGGTCATCTAGTCCAACCTCCTGCTCAAATAATAATAATAATAATAATAATAATAATAATAATAATAATAATAATAATAATAATAATAATAATAATAATAATAATAATAAGTTGGAAGGGACCTTGGAGGTCATCTAGTCCAACCCCCTGCTCAGGCAGGAAACCCGATACCATTTCAGACAAATGGCTGTCTAGTCTCTTCTTAAAAACTTCCAGTGTTGGAGCATTCACCACTTCTGGAGGCAGGTTGTTCCATTGGTTAATTGTTCTAACTGTCAGGAAGCTTCTCCTTAGTTCTAGGTTGCTTCTCTCTTTGGTTCGTTTCCATCCGTTGCTTCTTGTCCTGCCTTCAGGGGCTTTGGAGAATAGCTTGACTCCCTCTTCTTTGTGGCAGCCCCTGAGATTTTAATGTTAATTTTAATTGGTTTTTTTTTTACTTTTTCAGGGACTGTTGTAATTATTTTTAATTGTTTTTAACTTTTGTATTTCTTGTTTTAAATACCCTGTAAACCGCCCTGAGTCCTGCAGGAAAGGGCGGTATATAAATCCAATTAAATAAATAAATAAATAAATAAATAAATAAATAAATAAATAAATAAATAAATAAATAAATAAATAAATAAATAAATAAATAAATATTGGAAGACTGCTATCATGTCACCCCTCACCCTTCTCTTCGACCCTATCCCATTTCTGACAAGTGGCTGTCCAGTCTCTTCTTGAAAGCCTCAAGTGATGAAGCACCCACAACTTCTGAAGGCAAGCTTTTCCATTGGTTAACTCTTCTCATTCTCAGAAAAATTCTCCTTATTTCTAGGTTGAGTCTCTCCTTGATCAATTTCCATCCATTGCTTCTGGTCCTGCCTTTGGGTGCTTTGAAAAATAGGTTGACCCTCTCTTCTCTGTGACAGCCCCTCAAATACTGGAATACGGCTATCGTGTCCCCCCTGGTCCTTTTTTTTCTCTAGTCTGGCTATAGCCAATTCCTGCAAATGTTCTTCATATGTTTTTTTTTGTCTCCAGGCCTTTAATCATCTTAGTTGCTCTTCTTTGCACTTTTCCCAAAGTTTCAACATGTTTTTTTTTTTTTTGTAATATGGCGACCAAAATCGGATGCAGTATTCCAGGTAAATCTTACTAAGGATATATAAAGTGGTACTAATACTTCATGTGATTTTGAGTCTGTGCCTCTGTTCATGCAAGCAAGGATTGTATAAGCTTTTCTGGCTGCTGCTGCACACTGCTGGCTCATGTTTAAGTGATCGTCCATGAGGAGTCCAAGGTCCTTCTCTCTGTTTCTCTGTGTTTCTGTTTCCCCCTCTCTGTTTCTCTGTGTGTCTGTGTATCTTGGTGGCGCAGTGGGCTAATGCCTCCTTAAGTAACACCAGCTGCCTGCAATTAGTGCAGGTTCGCATCCCACCAGGCTCAAGGTTGACTCAGCCTTCCATCCTTCCGAGGTAGGTAAAATGAGGACCCAGATTGTTGGGGGCAATTAAGCTGACTTTGTAATAATGCCGCTTGGGGTGTGTGTGAAAGCCCTAATAAGCAGGCATATACATAGAATGAAGGCTACTGCTAAGCTTGTAAGCCGCCCTGAGTCTTCGGAGAAGGGCGGGATATAAATGGAATTAAAATAAAAAATAAATAAATAAATCTGCTTCTGTGTCTCTCTGTGTCTGTGTGTCTGTTTCTGTGTCTGTTTCTTTTCACTGTGTGTGTATGTTGGTTTCTCTCTCTCTTTCTCTCTCTCTCTGTTTCCCTTTGTGTGTTTCTCTCTCTGTGTGTTTGTGTGTCTGTGTAAAAAGCCAAAACAGCAATTCCCCTCTTGTGATCAAAGACCATACCCCCTTTTTTAAAAATCTGTGGTGTAAATCCCGCAGCACAGATTAATACTCTAAGAGCAAATGAAATGGACAGTTCAGTCTTGGCTGAGAAAATCCATTTGATCAGCTGCAAAGCGATTTGGATTATTTTGTGGAAGAATCTATGTTGACATGTCCAGCTTTTGTCCCCTGCAGTTTCCTCCCTTAACATTTTGGATGCTGGTTATTTTTAGAGCAACTTAAGCAATTTTCCACCTAAAAGAATTTTGCAATTCAGCCTGGCATGTCCAGAGAAAACGGCCTGTCAATATTGGGAAAATGGATCTCAACCTGGGAGGCTGCCCTTGAAAATCCCATTTTTTTTGTCACAATCCTCCCCTTCTATATGTATTGTACCTTCTATATTCTAGGAAGGAAGGAAGGAAGGAAGGAAGGAAGGAAGGAAGGAAGGAAGGAAGGAAGGAAGGAGCAAGAAAGCAGGAAAGGAAGAAACAAGGGGAAGGAAGGGGAAGTGGGAAAGAGAAAGAAAGAAAGAAAGAAAGAAAGAAAGAAAGAAAGAAAGAAAGAAAGAAAGAAAGAAAGAAAGAAAGAAAGAAAAAAGAAGCAAACTTGTTTTATATTTTAAGAGACAAATACTACATATTCATAGTAGTGTTTTCCAGATAATTAACAAGCAAATCACTTTGCTTTGAATCAGAACAACAGTGGAGTTTTTTTTCATGTGGATTACAATGGAGGTTGTTTAGTTAAATGCATGGGCTACAAAAAAAGGCATCCTAATTTTGAGCAGCTATGGAATAGTTGAGACAGTTCTGGACCAGAAGCAGTGAGATCCAGATTAATAATCCACCTTTGGTCACAAATAGGTAGAAGCTCCCAGGATGCCTTTGGGTCAGTCATTTGACCTCAGCCCCACCTACCTCACAGGGCTGTTGTGAGAATAATGTCAGAGGTTAATCATATTGATGCTTCTTGAACTCCTAGAAGAAAAGGGAGAATACAAATGTCAATGCGTTGGTGAGGAGAACAGTGAGTATAACAATGACAACAACCACATTTTTATTTATTTATATCCTGCCTTTATTATATTTATAAAAGTGGTGAATATACCTAATATTCCTTCCTCTTCCTATTTTTCTCCACAACAACCCTGTGAAGTGGGCTGAGACAGAGTGATTGGCCTGAAGTCATCCAGCTGGCTTTCATGCCTAAGGAGGTGCTAGAACTCACAGTCTCCTGGTGATTGGCCCAAAGTCACCCACCCAATTTTCATGCCTAAGATGGAACTAATACTCAGTTTCCTGGTGATTGGCTCAAAGTCGCCCAACTGTCTTTCATGCCTAACGAGGTGCTAGAACTCACAGTCTCCTGGTGATTGGCCCAAAGTCACCCAGATGCCTTTCATGTCTAAAGTGGGACTAGAACTCAGCATCTCCTGGTGATTGGCCCAAAGTCACCCAGATGCCTTTCATGTCTAAGGTGGGACTAGAACTCAGTGTCCTGGTGATTGGCCAAAGTCACCCAACTGTCTTTCATGCCTAAGGCGGGACTAGAACTCAAGTTTCCTGGTGATTGGCCCCCAAATCACCCAATTGCCTTTCATGCCTAAAGCAGGATTAGAACTCAGAGTCTCTTGATTTCTAGGCCAACATCTAAGCACTCGTTCAAGCTGACCACATCAAAGTAGCCTGCTACCTCAGGCCAAGGTCCAAATTATTCCAGCATTTTTTTCCCCTCCCGGTCGGAGCCTTCAGGGATGTTCATGCTATCCTGCCACTGTTCCTCTCCATGGGGTATTTGGGCTATGCTATCCCCAACCCAGAGGCAGCATAGAGTCTTGAGATTGGTAACCTTTGACAGATGTGAGCATCATCCACGGATTTTCTCCAGTTACCTTTTAAACCCATCCAGGTGCAGAGAAATTTTCCCCAAAGGATATGTTTGAACGAGAGAGCAGGATTCAATTACAGCAAAGCACAAATTGGTTTATTGACGGATTCCTAGAGGCAAAGAAACAGAAGTCAAAAGATGGGTGGGTTTACAAGCCCTCTTTATAAACCTATGCAAATCATATTTTTATTTAGTTGGTCATATTACAATTGCAGATGCTTATTAGTTGTATGATAGGATGTAGCAGGCAATGAGACTGAGACAGTTAGCCTTGTTGATTGGGTTTTAATTCATATGCATGTTTGAATCTATAAGGAGGACCGGTGTGAAGGAAGTTTGCCTTCCCCACACAATGGATCCCGTGGTTTGAAGAAAGCCCTAAAATTCAGTAGCTCAACTGATATTTTAGCCTGTCTGCTCTCTAAAAATGTTGTGCTTCCAGTGCTAATTGTTAATCCTTTGCAGCTGACCTGCATTCTTGTGGTTAACACTTTTGCTTATCTTGTTAGCACATAATTACAGCTGAAAATTCCGAGTGTCTGATTGATTCTGGCAGAGTTTGCAATGCAGTTTATTTAAGATGCTTCATTAGACGCCCTCCATTTTTCCCCCCAATACAAGTTAGTGACTTCCTCATTCTAGGTCAGTGGTGGCGAACCTATGGCATGCGTGCCAGAGGCGGCACCCAGAGCCCTCTCTGTGGGCACGTGTGCCGCCGCTGCCAGCGGCTTGCGCAGGTCCACTAGGCAGCCCCACCCAGCACAAAGGAGGCGAAGCGGCCGGCTAGCAAGCCCAAGTAGAGGTGGCAGAGCACACCCACGCCCAGCAAGCCAAAGGCCACCCCGAGCGGGGAAAGCTGGATCCCCATTGTCGCCATGGCCCCCCAGTCCCGGCTAGCATTGTGTGCCTCCCCCCCATCTATGCTGGGTCTCCTGCCCACCGCCCCACATACCAGAGACCTCCTGGACCTCCCCCAACCCTCCCCGGCCCCCACAGGTGTCCCCCCCCCATGAGCAACATCGAGGTGGCCGTGCCCATCCCAGCCATGCCCACCCAGTCTGCTGTGACCACTGCAGCCACGTCCACCCAGTGGGCCATGCATCCATGCCCCCCCCCACCCCAGGGCACCACAATGCTTATGCGGCCCTGGCGCTTTGCAATAAATAAGTGGGTTTTGGGGTGTGGTTTAGGCACTCAGTCTCTAAAAGGTTTGCCAACACTGTTCTAGGTGGTCCCTCAGCTGGCTAGGTGGTAGTTATGAATGAGAGAGCATGGCTCAAGAGCATGAACAGAGTTGAATCTTCTGGCTTTCTAATTCCTGCTAGGATGATTCTTTGGGACAGCTTCATCCCGATGTATTTCGACTTGTGGTCCTCCATGATCTTGTATTGTATCATCTGAATTTCTCCGAGCCTTCAGATCTGGCGCCAGCTTGGCTGTGGACACACAAAAGTGCTAAATCAGGGATCTAGCGGCTGTATTCACACAATGGACTGAGTTTGGCTACTGTTAGCCTTGGTTAGGTTTTGGTGTGTTATATGATTCCAGGGCATTTGGCTGTACAGTAGCTCGAGATTCAGTGTTTTGTGCAAATATTCATATTGGATTAACTCATGATCCAGATGAGTTATGGATCATGTATGTCAATGTTCCTCAACCTTGGCCAGTTGAAGATGTGTGGACAAGCTGGCTGGGGGATTCTGGGAGTTGAAGTCCGCACATCTTCAAGTGGTCAAGGTTGAGGAACACTATTCTATAGCCATGACAGCAGTTTTTTACACAGACCAGTTAATCCCTAAGTCCAGCTAATGAAAACACATTGTCCATTTTCATGGAAGATATGGTATGCCAACAAATCAACCAACCAACCAACCAACCAACCAACCATCAATCAATCAATCAATCAATCAATCAATCAATCAATCAATCAATCAATCAATCAGTCAGTCAATCAATCAATCAATCAATCAATCAATCAATCAAATGTTGGCTTAAGTTCTTGCAACAATCTGTCTTCCTACAGCATGATGGACCATGTGATGTGGTGGTGAAGCCATTGTACTGACACCAATCCAAGTCCCCCTTAAGCCATTGAAATTCCCTCAGTGATGTGGGACAAGTTGTTCTCTTTCAGCCAAGCTTACATCACAGGGATTGTTGGTGGGTGTGTCGGTGTTGGGGCAATGAGAGAAGAGAGCATTATTTGATGGGATTTTATTCTTATTCTCCTGGTGCTATCAAAGGTGGTGGCATGGTGGGAATTTTGTTCAGTTCCTCTGGGGTTGTACTACCGACTTCTTGCAAGATTCCAACTTATTTTGGAATCCAATTTATTTCACAGTTCTTCTCAAACCATATGATGAAGGACTGAGGGGACTAGGTATGTCAGTCTAATGAAGACAAGGACTAGGGGTGCTATGATAGGAGTCTTCCAGTACTTGAGGGGTTGTCCCAGAGAAGAGGGGGGGTCATCCTATTCTCCAAAGCACCTGAAGGGCAGGACAAGAAATAATGGATGGAAGCTCATCAAGGAGAGAAGCAACCTAGAACTAAGGAGGAATTTTCTGACAGTGAGAACAATTAATCGCTGGAATGGCTTATCTCCAGAAGTTGTAGATGCTCCATCACTGGAGGTTTTCGAGAAGAGACTGGACAGCCACTTGTCTGGAATGGTGGGATCTCCTGCTTGAGCAGAGGGTTGGACTAGAAGACCTCCAAGATCCTTTCCACACCCATTATTGTATGTTCTTCCTTTGGAAAGGATTGTGTGTGATTTCAAAACTTATTGTTACTCAGCTGTATCCCTCCTTTTGTGTAAGCTTGGGGTTGCGTCTCTGGAAAACCTCTGTGTGTCTTCCAGCTAGAAGTACTAGAAGTGAGAGACCAAACTGAATACCAATAAGACAGATATAGTGATGATTTTGTGAGTTAGGCTCTAGGCGTTAGTATATGTGTTTGATCCGGACAGGCTTGCACAACCCCTTAGGCTACCAGTGAGTGGTCTTCCCTGATCCAGCACGGATGCTATAGGGTTATTAACGATGAGAGGAAAAAATGTGTTTCAGCATGGCATATAAAATAGACAAACCACTTGTGCTTTACAAAAAACAGGATGCTAAATTAAGTGGGCCTCAGATCTGAGGATACACTCATGTTCTGTAGCTTTGGGATTTGCTGGATCATAAATCATATAGAAAAAAAAAGAACCACAGTCTTAGAATGCAATAAATACAACAACAACAAAAACAACGCATCAGGAATAGCCCTTTACAGGATTTGGTGGTGGGAACTGCAAATTGAAAAAGGAAGTTCTGCACGCTCCAATTCAGACGTAATGTAATTATGTTCCTGCTACATCTGTGCCTCTGTGATTCAGTATTTAAGAGGAACCAAAGTTTAGGGAAGAGCAACAGCTGAAAAATGACGAATCAGAATGAAGGATGGGGAAGATCAACTCAGATTGCTAAGTTAATGAGGTAGAATTAGCGCCAAGGTCTCCATCAACAAAAATGAGAATTCCAACCAAAACTTCCTACAGCTAAGCATGGTTGCCTAGAAATCTGGGCGTGGGGAAGAAATATAGGTAGTCCTCGATTTATGGCCACGAGTGCGCCCAGAATTTCTGTTGCTAAGTGAGACGGTTGTTAAGTGTGGCTTGCCCCATTTTATGGCCTCGCTCGCCACAGTTGCTAAGTGCATGGCTGCAGGTGTCAAGTTAGCAACACGGTCGTTAAGTGAATCTGGCTTCCCCATAGGCTTGTCTGGTCGCAAAAGGGGACCCCAGGACACTGCAACTGTCATAAACGTGAACCAGTTGCCAAGCGTCTGAATTCTGATCATGTTGACCACGTGGATGCTGTAACGGTTGTGTTGTGACCCCGGCCCCGGAGGGTGCTTTATCTTCACATGCTGACTCAGAGGATGACTTGGAGGATGATATGGAAGAGGAGAAAACTGACACGAGCAATGTGCCAGAGGGGCCGACTCCCCTGGTGAATCAGCAAGAACTGACTGTGGCTGACGTGCATATGGACCCCAGCCAAACAGAGGAGGAAAGAGAACAGCAAGCAGAGGCCGGCAGCAGCGGGGGGAAGCCCCTATTGGATGCAAGAGAAAGACGTAGGATACGTTGTCAGCAGCAGCAGCAACTATTGCAACGTCCCAAGAGGCGTGGCCGGGAGACGTAGGGCCACACCCTACAGAGTATAAAAGGGGTGTGGCTGCGCAGGAAAGGCGGGGTGAACAATTTGTTGGCGTTTTGAGTGCCGTGTAATTACAAACTGTTCTTGAAATTTGTAACGTGTCTGCCTGTCTACATCTGGACTTTGAAGCTGCTGGCCGTCTGCCAAAGACCTTGGAACATCGCCTGGTAATTACAAAAGTGCTATATGAGTCAAACTTTGGGAAAGAGTTTAACTGTTAAAAGACCAGCTTCCGTTTATTCAGCCTGCGTTTGCTTCTGCTGGACTTTTGAGCCTCTTTAAGGCTACTCATTGGGAGGGGACAGAACAGGTTGTAAGCTGAAATGCGGTCATAAGTCACTTTTTTTTAGTGCTGCTGTAAGTACGAAAGGTCATTAAATGAATGCTTGTAAATTGAGGACTGCCTATAAATGCATAGACACCGTGCATGAAAACTTTGCTGTTTTTGCATTTTACACTGAGACATTCAAGGCAGGAAGCTCTGAAGTCATTCAAGGCAAAATCTCCATTTCGATGCCCCTATTTGTACCTGCGGGAGACTGCAGAGATATCCCACTGTGGGAAGAATCCAGAGAAAGAGAATATTTTGGGAAATATTAAAAAGGCAGAATGTTGTATTTCCCCAAAGGATCTTAAAGGCAGAATACCAACCCCCGCCCCCTAAGTCTCTCTGCCCCAAACAGAAACCAGGTCTGCAGAAATGCAGATGTGATGATCTTGTCAGAAAGATTGGAATCAGGAAGCTTGGCTAGAAAGACAAAGATGGCCTAGAACAGTGATGGTGAACCTTTTAGAGACTGAGTGTCCAAACTGCAACCCAAAACCCACTTATGTATCGTCGGGTGCCGGGTGGGCATGGCCCATTGGGTGGGTGTGTCCAATTGGGTGGGTGTTGCCCATTGGGGTGGGCGTGGCTGTGGTGGTAGCGGCAGACTGGGTGGGACTAAAAAGTTCAATCAATTCCAACTTTGCGAGATCTTTTCTTTCCCGCGAGAAGTTGAAATTGATTGATTGAACCTTTTTTTTTTGCACACGGTGGCGGAGGCCTATAGTGAAAAGGTTTTATTAAACTCAGCTGAAGGCCTAGGACTGGGGCGATGGCGCGCGTGCCCACAGAGAGGGCTCTGTATGCCACCTGTGGCACGCGTGCCATAGGTTCACCACCACGGGTCTAGAATCAACAATCCCTCACACCAAAAAAATCCAACACAGGACATAGCCATCAGCCACACCCCCTCCAAGGAAGCAGGATATGATCTTTGGGACATAATAGGATTAACCCACCATCAGAATACCAGAGGGGCAGACTCAGACTCAGGTCAAAGTTCATGCCACAGGAACAACTCCAAACAAAAGTCCAGGAAGGTATAAAAACCCACCAGTCGCAGCAACATGTGATCAGGTTTCCCAGAGCCACATTTCTGTCTGGCTCTCCTCTTCAGTAAACTATGAACTTCTTCCTAAAGCAGTCTCCATGCTGTTTATTCCCAGCTTGGACTGGACCCTGATGAAGATTTTTCTTTCAACGCCATGGTTAGGTTAGACCGGAAAATGAAACAAAGGAGGTTTGCATGCGGCTTTCATATTGCTGCTGGGGGAAAACAAAATAAAATTCACGGAGCCATTGATGAAATCCCCAGGAGTTTTGCTCAGGATGACAAATGCTTTATCTTAATTTGTCAGCAATAGCCCAAAAACCATTATTGGGGAAAAAAAAAGAGATGATAGAACTATAATTATTCTAAGAGGTTCAGTTTCTCCTCCGTGCTTAAAGAAGCTGTCAGAATTCTCAAGTGGAGCAGACCAAGCTTCAGTTCCACCAGGAAGGCTAAGATTATTTATTTATTACTTATTTGCCACCTTCATTGTCTTTAAAAGTAACTCAAGGGGGCAAACGTATCTAATACTCCTTCCTCCTTCTACTTTCTGTACAACAACAAGCCTGTGAGATGAGTTGGAGAGAGAGAGAGAGAGAGAGAGAGAGAGAGAGAGAGAGAGAGAGAGAGAGAGAGAGAGAGAGAGAGAGAGAGAGAGAGAGAGAGATTGGCCTAAGCTTACCCAGCTGGTTTAAATGCCTACCTTGGGACTAGAACTCACAGTCTCCTGGTACTTGACCCAAAGTCACCCAGCCAGCTTTCATGCCTAAGGCAGGACTAGAATTCACTTTCTCCTGGTGATTGGATCAAAATCACCCAGCCAGTTTCTGTTCCTAAGGCCAGACTAGAATTCACCTTCTCTTGATTTCTACCCTGGTGCCTTAACCACTAGACCAGAGGTAGGCAACCTTGGCTCTTTTATGACCCGTGGACTTCAACTCCCAGAATTCCTGAGCCAGCACAAGAATTCTGGGAGCTGAAGTCCACGGGTCATAAAAGAGCCAAGGTTGCCTACCCCTGCACTAGACCAAACTGGAGAGCAACTATAGTGATAGGATCTTTTAAGCGTTGTGCCTCTGTGCCTCTATGAATTAGGGAAGTGTCTGTTCCAGCTACTTCTGCATGACTTTTAGACTTAACCTGTGATTTCCTCCTTGTCATTTTCATAACAGCAAATGGAAACATGACACCTGGCTTATCTTTGTCAAGGTCATTTTCTGCGTTGCTCTCTGAGCTTGGTCCTTTTCTTCCAGATGTTTCATTACCCAACTAAGTAACATCCTGAATGCTAAAAGAGATTAGGGTTTGTTCTCTGTTTATATACAGTGGCTTGCTTTTTTTTTTTGAGAGAGAGAGAGGGGGGGGGGGAAAGATCCTAACAGGTGGCCCTGTTAGTGTTGGTGGGAATGTAGTTTCCTTCTTAGTAGTTGCTTGATTAGGCTGTGGTTTACTGTTTGACAGGGAACAAACCACATTCCCTTCTAGCACTGATAATGTTACCTAGTTGGGCATTGAAATGTCTGCAAGAAAAAAAAATTAAGTTCAGAGAACACCTAGGACTCCTTAGACCTCCTCCTCCTCCTCCTCTTCCTCTTCCTCCTCCTCCTCCTCCTCTCCACAAACACCTTTGCCTTCTAGCACGGATGATGTTGCCTAATCTGCAAGAAAACAACCATGCTGAGGGAGCACCAAGCGACCATCATTTCAACCCTGAGCTACAAATATTCTCCTCTAAAGCTCATTTTCCCTATTACCCACCCAAGGGTAAAGGTTATGTGTATCAGTATACCAAGGGACGCGGTGGCTCAGTGGGTTAGGATGCTGAGCTTGTTGATCAGAAGGTCGGCAGTTTGGCGGGTCGAATCCCAAGTGCCGCATAACAAGAGTGAGCGCCTGTTACTCGTCCCAGCTTCTGCCAACCTAGCAGTTCGAAAGCACGTAAAAATGCAAGTAGAAAAATAGGGACCACTACGGTGGGAAGGTAACAGCGTTCCGTGCGCCTTTGGCGTCTACTCATGCCGGCCACATGACCACGGAGACATCCTCGGACAAGCGCTGGCTCTTCGGCTTTGAAACGGAGATGAGCACCGGCCCCTAGAGTCGGAAACGACTAGCACGCATGTGCGGGGGAAACTTTACCTTTTTATACCAATTTATCTATCTGCATTCTCCAGTATTACTATCTCCAGCATTAAAACAAGAACATTTACTCACTGGTTCAAGAAAGCCCATGTAATTGTGTAAAATTATTTTGCAAAGATCATCCAGGAAGTAGGTAATTTTTACAGTATTTTATGGCTGTTATTTCTCTTTCTGCCAATTTCCAGCCTTCCCACTGTGTACGTATGACTAACAGCTCCTATTTATGGCACCCAGAATCTAAAAATTACAATTGATTGAGCTGCAAAAGGCCTGACGCTGAACACTGCTACGGGCTCACGCTTGGCGTTCAAGGGTTAACATGATATTTTGCTAGAAATGTTCATCTTACAGCATTTGGCTCCTGCCAAACCCAATCGCAATCTGAAGGACGCATTACTTATTCTCCTTCCATTCCTTTAAAGCAGGGATCCATTAAATCTCCAATAAAAATAGAACTTACTGTATAGAGGTCAGAGGTTTGCCAAGCCCCTGATGGAACAAAGGCAAAGAATTGGATTAAGACACGGAGACGAAAATTTCACCCACTCACTCACGTGAAATGGCATTTGTGGAGCAATGAGTTGTGACAGCTGTAGGAGTGGATTGCATCAATAATATTTGTTAACAAAAGTGCCGGGTTGCGGGTTGCGGGGAGAAGGGAAGGGAGAGCCCCACACACACAAAGGGCGGGAGAGAAGCGGAAGGGAAGAAGCTGAGCTGGAAAGACTTGGTATGAGTTTATTAATTTTTGATTGCTTGTGCTCAGAAATGGAAAGTTAATAATGCATTTACTGCCAACGGCGAGGCCCATTCTGGAAGATGAGGGCATCAGACTGACTAACACACTGAAGCGGAAAACACCAAGGAGGGAAAAACATCAGCCGGGAAGTTTCCAGGACGCAAGTTGAACTGCACATGGAAAAGCCGCCGCAGCTGTGCCTTGAAATGTCAGACAGACTGTTTGTCCTGCCGGACGACAAAGTCCCTTTTGGTCTGCAGATGGGGCAAGCGTTTCCATCCAGCACCCCAGATGGCTCACTGCAAAGATTTTGGCATCATATTTAGGTTGCAATTTAGGTTGAAAGGGTTGGCCTTTTTTTCCCCCCCCCAGAGAGAAGATCTTAATTTAGCATACTGTAGGAGGACGGGCAGTGCCTGGAGGTGGAGTCAAATGAGGAATCAGCCGGGGGTCATTATGTTCCCACAAGTGGTTCAAGTCCAGTCCTTCTTGAATTCCGTTAACTCCTACTTAGTGCCAAGTTAGTGCTGACAGTCAGTTGACTAAATTCTTGGAGATAGGTAGTCCTCGGTCTACGATCGCAATTGATCCCAAAATTTCTGTTGCTAAGCAAGATAGTCCCTTGGACTGCAAGGCGATCAAACCGGTCAGTCCTAAGGAGATCAACCCTAACTGCTCTTTAGAAGGCCAGATCCTGAAGTTGAAACTCAGATACTTTGGCCACCTCATGAGAAGGAAGGACTCACTGGAGAAGAGCCTCATGCTGGGAAAGATTGAAGGCAAAAGAAGAAGGGGACGACAGAGAATGAGGTGGCTGGATGGAGTCACTGAAGCAGTAGGCGTGAGCTTAAATGGACTCCAGAAGGTGGTAGAGGACAGGAAGGCCTGGAGGAACATTGTCCATGGGGTCACAATGGGCCACACACGACTTCGCAACGAACAACAACAACAAGCAAGATAGTTGTTAAGTGAGCTTCACGAGACCCGTCACAAGACCCTCACTCGACACACCCACACCCGAAGCCCCGACATCCCCTGAACTCCACTGAAGGTGTTACCTAGCCTGGTAATGAAACATTCTGAAACCAGCCCACAAGCTCAGAGAACGAATTTTCACTCTCGTGAGTTTTGCCCCATTTTACGACCTTTATTGCCACAGTTACTAAGTGAATCATTGCAGTTGTTAAATTAGTAACATGACTGTTAAGTGAATCTGGCTTCCCCAGGTGATCACATGACCCCAGGACTGTCATAAATAGGAGTTAGTTGCCAAGCATCTGAATTTTGATCCTGCGACCGTGGGGATGCTGCAGTGGTCGTAAGCGTGGGAAAGCAGTTATAAGCAGTGGTGGGATTCAAATATGTGAACAACTGGTTCTCTGTGTGGAGGCCTCTTCTGGAAGTCCATTCTGGGCCTAGGCAACAAAAAATTAGCTAGCGGTTCTGCCAAAGTGGTGCGAACCGGCTGAACCCCACCACTGATTATAAGTCACTTTTTTCAGTGCTGTTGTAACTTTGAACAGTCACTAAATGAAAATTGCACACTAAGGCATGAGCAATAAATCAGCTTAACTGCAACTTAAATGTGTGGTCCTGACCCTTCACGCTTGACACATATTTAAGTTTGTTTGATTGATGATGTGCTATCAAGTCTTTTTTGCCCTAAAAGGCAGAAGCTCTCCACCACTTTGATATCTTCATTGCCAATTTTAAAGCAGGTTGTTCTACCTGTTGACATTAGTTTGGTCTGCTTTATAATTAATGTTAGTCTTTTTTTCCCCCCACTGGTCTTTGATTTTAATTACAGATAATCCTCTCGTACAGCCATGCGTTTAGCAATTATCTGAAGTTACAAAGGCACTGGAAAAAGGTGACTTTTGTCCAGTCCTCGCACTTATGACCATTGCAGCATTTCCCCCCACAGCCACACGATCAAAATTCAAGCGCTTGGCAACTGGCACGTATTTGTGATGATTGCGGCATCCTGAGGTCATGTAATCGCCATTTGTGACTTTCCCAGCAGGCTTTTGATAAGCAAAGTCAATGGGAAAAGCAGACTCGCTTAACAACTGCACAATCCACTTAAAACTGTAAGGATTCGATTAACAACTACAGCAAAAAAATTCATAAAATAGAATGCAACTCATTTAAAAACCGCCAACAGAAATTCTGTTCCCAATTGTAGTCGTAGGTCGAGGACTATCTGTACTAGGACCAGCAGGTCCTTTGCCTTTTTGGCTATAGCAACAGCAATAGCACTTAGACTTATATACCGCTTCAGAGCACTTTATAGCCCTCTCTAAGCAGTTTACAGAGTCAGCCTCTTACCCCACAACAATTTGGGTCCTCATTTTACCAACTTTCAGAAAGATGGAAGGCTGAGTCAACCTTGAGGCAGTCAGGATTGAACTCCAGGCTGTGGGCAGAGTTTGCCTGCAGTGCTGCATTCTAACCATTACGCCCTCCCTCCCTCCCTCCCTCCCTCCCTCCCTCCCTTCCTTCCTTCCTTCCTTCCTTCCTTCCTTCCTTCCTTCCTTCCCAATAACACTTAGACTTATATACTGCTTCACAGTGCTTTGCAGCCCTCTCTAAGCGGTTTACAAAGTCAGCCTGTTGCCCCCAACAAGCTGGGTCTTCCTTTTACTGACCTCAGAAGGATAGAAGGCTGAGTCAACCTTGAGCTGGTGAGAATCGAACTGCCAAACTGCTGGCAGTCGGCAGTCAGCAGAATTAGCCTACAGTACTGCATTCTAACCACTGCGCCACCACAGCTCTTATCAAGCTAGCATCATTGGCGTAGCGCAGGTTAAAACCAAGTTAAACCCACTCTTCCTTCCTTGATAGCTGTTTTGTTCTATATACAAAGTTAATTATTATTTAGAGACTGACCTATTTTGTGGAGGCACCAAGGAATGCAAAATGCAGTTTTAAATAGACCAATTTTAAAGAGTAGTGGATGGTGGTTGTTTGTAATGCCTTGGTAAGGCCACACTTGGAATACGGCATCCAGTTTTGGTCGCCACGATGTAAAAAAGTTGTTGACACCCTAGAAAGAGTGCAGAGAAGAGCAACAAAGATGATCAGGGGACTGGAGACTAAAACATATAAGGAATGGCTGCTGGAATTGGGTATGTCTAGTTTAATGAGAAAAAAGGACTAGGGGTGACATGATAGCAGTCTTCCAATATCTCAAGGGCTGCCACAAAAAGGAGGGAGTCAAGCTATTCTCCAAAGCACCTGAAGGCAGGACAAGAAGCAACGGATGGAAACTAATCAAGGGGAGAAGCAACCTAGAACTAAGGAGAAATTTCCTGACAGTGAGAACAATTAACCAGTGGAACAACTTGCCTCCAGAAGCTGTGAATGTTCCAACACTGGAAGCTTTTAAGAAGAGATTGGATGATCATTTGTCTGAAATGGTAAAGGGCAGAGGTCCCCAACCTTTTGGGCACCAGGGACCGGTTCTGTGGAGGTTTTTCTGTGGACCGGAGGTGTGTGGTTTTGTGTGCTACCTGCATCTCGCGGATGGGGCTTTGCTTGTTTGTGCAGACCGATTACTGGTATACCGTGGTTTGATACTGGTCCACGGACCGGGGGTTGGGGACCCCTGGTATAGGGTTTTCGACCAGAGCAGGGGGTTGGACTAGAAGACCTCTAAGGTCCCTTCCAATTCTGTTATTCTTTTTACATTATTAAGTTTCTTTACATTGCAGTAGGCTATGTGAGAGAGCAATATTCCACAAAGCGATGGATGCTTATGTGATCTTATACAGATACGAACATGTTGGCTTGGACCTTGAAACTAACTGACAATGAAATGGCCTGTTTTGGATGGAAAAAAATCCATGTCACAGAGAAACCCTGTTTGGCCAACTACATCTCCTTCCAGGCATGTCCACATAACTGAAGAGGGCAGCTATATGCTATATGTCGAATCACACATGTGATCTTGAATTTTTGGACGTGTCCTGTGGACACCTCCAAGCTCTTCTCTGGGATACAACATTCAATTAAACGTCCATCTCTGCTCTACCTCTGGAGCAGCAAATTTTGCTGAATCATCAGAGACCAACAGAATTACGAAACCTTTGGCTGCAGCGTTGCAAGTGGCAAAATAACGCAAACTGCAATCAAATAAAGTAGCCACACCACAGGGCTCGGCGGTGGGCGGGGCTTAGAACGGAATGCATTCAATGTATCCAGCACAATCCTTGAGAAGGTAAAAAGAACAGTCTCCATTTCAGAATCCAACTTTGGGAAGGAAAAAACAAACAAACTCGTAGCTTTAATTTTAAAAGCACAAGTTTCTAGTCCTTATGACTATGAAAGCTTGTTTCAATGCAGAAATACTGAAACGGAAGAGAAATGGGTATCCAATCCTTAGGAACAGGGACACACAAAGCCAATCTTGAATCAATGGACATCGAGGTACGTATTTATTTACGTATTTATTAGTAATTTTTTAATCCCGCCTTTATTATTTTGTAAGTAACGCAAGGCGGCAAACACACACAATACTCCTTCCACTTTCTCTTATCCCCTCAACAACAACACTCGTTTGCGGAGTCCCTCAGGGGTCGGTCCTCTCGCCTCTCCTGTTCAACATCTACACGAAACCGCTGGGTGAGATCATTCGTAGCTTTGGAGTAGGGTACCATCAGTATGCTGATGACACCCAGCTTTTCATCTCAACTCCAAACAGCATCAGTGATGCCCTCGACGTAATGTCCCGCTGCCTGAAAGCGGTCCGGGAATGGATGGGGAGGAACAGGCTTCAACTGAACCCGGACAAGACTGAATGGCTGTACAACCATATGCTAACAACCATAGACTCTAAAATCTATCACTCTCTAGCTCACATAGGATAACTACAAACACTATTAATATAGAATATATAAAAAAAACAAAAAAAATTCTTTTTTTCTTTTTTATACCTTGTACTCAGCTCTGGGAAGTCGGGGGGGGGGGTGGGGAGGGGGGGAGGGGTAAGGAGGGAGGGATAGGGGAGGGGTAGGGGGGACTGTCAAAGATAAAATGTATGATAAAACTTTTCAATAAAAAAAAAAGACTGAATGGCTGTACGTACCGGCAAGCCAGGTTACTCAAAGCATCCCATCCCTTAACATCGGGGATGAGTTACTACCCCCTGTTGATAGGGCCCACAACCTGGGTGTCCTCCTAGACTCACAGCTCTCCCTGGAAGATCACATAGGAGCTGTGACCAAGGGGGCCTTCTCCCGGGTTCGACTAGAGCGCCAACTACGGCCTTATCTGGACCTGGATGCCTTACGTACAGTCACCCATGCCCTTGTGACCTCTCGCCTAGACTACTGTAACGCTCTCTACATGGGGCTGCCCTTGAGATCCACTCGGAAGCTTCAACTGGTGCAAAGTGCAGCGGCACGGACACTTTTGGGAGCCTCCCGATACTCCCATATCACACCTCTCCTCCGTGCGCTGCACTGGCTTCCAGTTGCCTTCCGGGTGAAGTTCAAGGTGCTAACAATGACATACAAAGCCCTACATGGCATGGGTCCGGACTACCTACGGGAACACCTTCTGCCAATGTCAACACCCCACCGCCCTGTGCGCTCCCACAGAGAGGGCCTCCTCAGAGTGCCACCGCTCAAGGAATGTCGGCTGGTGGCCCCCAGGGGGAGGGCATTCTCAGTGGGTGCGCCAGCCCTCTGGAACTGCTTGCCAACTGAAATCCGGATGGCCCCCGACCTCCGCACCTTCCGGTGCAACTTGAAGACTTACCTATTCCAGCAGTACGGCCTGGCCTGATAGCTCTAATTGGGGTCCCAGTTTGTTTTGTTTATTGTTTTTTTTTCCAGTACTGTTTCATTATGTTTGCCTACCTTACTCTGTACACCGCCCCGAGTCCCTCGGGAGAAGGGCGGTTTATAAAAATAAATAAATAAATAAATAAATAAATAAATAAATAAATAAATAAATAAATAAATAAATAAATAAATAAACACTGTGAGGTGGGTTGGGCTGAG